>NC_141917.1:17972500-18597500 GCF_057802395.1 Ceratotherium simum simum | reverse complement strand
TGTATATGCTCTCAGAACAATACTATGAGGTGAAAAGTTCTATTAAATTGTCCCTTTAACAGAAATGGGTGTTTACAGAGATGTACTGAGAAATAGTAAAGAACATGCATGAATTTACACAGCCAGAAAGTTACAGAGTAGGGTAATAAAATCCATATTTTAACTTCAAAAGTTTGCTTTGCACACATATGAATGCATCAAAAATAATAAAAAACAAAATATTCTGAATCAATCTAAATATTCTGATCAAGCTTTGCTGAACTTGGAGATCTATATCATCTTAGTATTTGAAAGCATTTTTAAATGCAATCGGGAGTTGAGGGGGAAAAAAGATCATGGTGAACCATACAATTAATCTAGATTACAAAATACTTACAGTACGTTTAAAGTTAAGGTTTAGATAACTCTATTGACCTTTTTTGTTTAAGTTAGTTTATGTTTGGGTTGCCGAAACATAATCATCCAATTAGAAAACATGTAATCATCCAATTAGAAAACATAACTCACTCTATAGCTTCTTGTGTGTTGTAAGAGTAGTCAAAACTGCTAAATTTAATAAAGAAAAATGTGTGTGTATACACACATATGAATGCATCAAAAGTAATAAAAAACAAAATATATATAGTTTCTTTTTGAAATGGAAAACTAGACCCTTGTCCTGAGGAAAAAGCTTCCCAGGTATATCAAAAATTCTCATATCAGAGTGTCTTTTAGGAAAAACCAGGCAAAATAATGCAGTCGAGCAAGTCTTTTTTTTTTTTTTTCTGTTTTAAGAACAAAAATTTTTGATCTAACATGTAAATTTAATTTTATTTTCGCATTACCGGAAAAAAGACACAGCAGAGAAGCTGAGTCTACCTGGTACTCTTGAATGATCTCTAAATACGTTAATACGTTCTTTTATGGTCTTACAGGGAATGACCTAAAGCAAACAAATTTTAAATAATATGAGTAATATTAAATTATTTTTACATTTCATTATAACTTAAGCATGAAGTGCAGAATTGAAACATATGTAATCTAGACATTTACATGTGTTACATACCCAAAGTCGTTTATTTCAAGAGGTTCCTTCATAACAATTGTAGTACTTGTGTGTGTATTTATGCATTTGAAGTTTCAAATATATTTGATGGCTTTGTAGGGGCTTTCTCTTTGTTCCTGATAAGTGGATATAAAGCTTCCAAAGGCAGGCCATCTTTCAGCTAGTAAGAGCCTAAAGTGTCTTATTGACAGGAGATAAGCAAAGTGTGTATTAACAAAAAACGACTTCTGGGGTGGCACAATTACCATGCAAAGTGTTGGAAAATATGAAGCATCTCTTGACCAAAATTGAGGCCAGATGGTGAACAAGTATATTATATAAAAGTGCAACAGCACAGGGAATATTCAAGTGAGCAGAATGTGATTATGTAAATGAAAACTTCACTTGTAACCAAGAGCGCCAAATACATAGTGAAACTCAAATTGAATTATTCAACAAAGTATCGAGAATGTTCCTGGATTTATGATCACAGCCTAAAGGGTTGGTCTCTGAAAAAATGAGGAAGCAGCTACATATGATCCACACTCCTCTTGCTTAACCTTTTTGTATATTTCATTTATTGAAGAATAAAGGATGATTTTTAAAATTATATCTCTCTTTTCTATAACTCTATTTTATCAGTTTTCTTATTTTGTCAAATGATTACTGTTATCTTAGAAAATAACTTGACAAGTGAATACACATTTAGGTATACCATGAATGTTACCTCCACGGTGGTATTACTTGAAAAGAGATCCCAGGAAAAGCGCAATGACTAATTACCATCACACACTGCAATATTGTGATTGATAAGAAATGTATATTTGGTCATTTAAATGATCAAAATATGTTTTTGATATATATTTGGTCTTCATCCACAGTTCTTGGCTCACAGCTCCCAAAACCCTTGGCATTTCCTGTGATGAGCGCCATAAAGGTGTCTCTTGTTACTTTAGTGAAACCCAAAAGGAGAGGGTTCTGAGAGGTTTCAGGTTGTGAACACACACAGATGCAGGGAGACTAGTGTCAGAATTGAGCTGAATTGTAGGACACCCAGTTGGTGTCTGAGAATTGCTTGATGGTGTGGGGGAAACCACCCCCGCCACACACACATCAGATTCAGTCTCAGAACCATATCACTCTCCTATTTAAGAAAGTAACAGAAATATAATGATTGAGGGAACATTCTGAAGTACTCAGATCATGTGATATAATTGAGTAACTCTTTTAACTGTGATATAATTGAGTAACTCTTTTAACTACCTGTGATGAATCCATGGTTGTACATCTTTGATAATCTGAGGAATCTCTTCTAATGTATTCAATAAATAAAATGTACTTGTTTGTGATGTAGGCACAGACTCAAACATTCAGAGTTCATAGTGTCCGACGGTTTTTCTCTCGCTTACCGTTAAGAACTGTGTGATATTTTACCCTACTTACAAGCTAACAAATTAGCCTGCCACAGTTTCATGGATGCATGTAGTCATGAAATTCATGGGTCAGAGACAACATACTTCATTACTCACAGTGACAGCGGTAGCCAGTGTATCAGCATTGTCTTGTGCCTCCTTGAACTTTGAATCCCATAAAGTGATGTGAAAATCACCAAATGACACCTGCACACACAGTGTGTTGAGTACAGGAGAGGACTCCAGAGCTTAGGAAACTTGAATCATTTATAATGGGCAGTAAGCATGCTTGACTTTTGCTCTGCAGGGAGATAGTATCTCTATCTTCCAAGACTGATAGTAAATCTGCCCTTTGCTCCAGGAAAATACCCCATCCCTATCTTCCATCCTTGAATAAATGATCCAAAAGGGCAGCCAGTGCCTCATTTGCAAGATCTGCAGAAACACAAAAGATGCACAGAGAATTGTGTCTTCCAAATTCAAATATCATAAACAGTAGTATGAAGTATGATAATCAGCACCTTGCAAAGTAGGCAACATTTTTACATATATTGTAATGATGCTTCTTTTTATCAAGTATTTGACTCAAAATATTCTGTTAATTGCTTGGTAAAATTTATAAACTTTGTTCAAATTATACATTCTAAAATCTAAAAATAATTCTCTCAAGTCAGTGATGTGTTTCTACTATCAAAATTAATATAGTACCAATGTATAAAACTTTCATTTTATTAAGGGGGTCACTGAAAAAACATTGATCAATGCTCCAAATCCCTTCCAAATTCATTATGAATCTAATATGACATAAGATATATTATGGCAGAGAAGGCTTCCACAGCCTGTCATCATTTGTCTTCTGTGTTATCACTCAGGATGACATTTCTCTGGCAATGAAATCACTCCATCTCTAAGTATTGGACTCCAGGCCGGAGGTGCCCGCTTGATGAGTTCCTAGCTACTTAGTTCTCTCTGTCAGACCCCAGGTGTACAAAACTGGGTTGATCATATGCTTCAGGTCATGGCTCACTAGCATCACTGCTCAATGCAATACCTCTCATTCTTTATATAATTTCCTTTCATCCGTCTTCCCTGCCTCCATATATCTAGAAACAGTCATTCGAGAGTATGTTATGTGTGTCCTTCCAATCCTTTTTTCATACTTTGCCTTAGAGAGTATCATAAAAATATTGGTGTCATTTTTATTATTTCCCTTGATTCTTATATTGCAGACCTTATTTTTGTTGAAAATATTTTCCTGTCCCATTCTTTTTCACTCAACATTATGGTTTTGAGATCTGTCTGCGTTGCTACATGTAAATCTAGTTCATGACTTCTGATTGCTTTATAGTAACTCATCTTATGCTTATAACACATTTTATACCCCTGCTGCTACAGTGATGTGCCTACTTCCATTTGCTACCCACAAACAACATAGTGATGAAAATCTTCATGTGTATCTCCTGTGGACCCACAGGATAACAGATCACAGTGTATACACAGTTGTTAATTAAGGGCTAGTACCCTTTACATTGTCAATTGCTCCCTTAGTTTCATATCATCTTCCTGCTTATTATTATGAATTTTTTGTGAATTATTGTTATATATCAGGATTTTTTAAGTATGATCTTCCTATAAATATAGGTTTTTATGTATAAAGGTAATTAATCTTTCCATTTTGGTATTGCATAGGATCTAGACTCTTCACATTGAAGATAGCCCAATGCCTATCGATTTAATCAAATTCTTAAGCATCTAAAGTAGATCTATTTCAACAAGAGTGGAAATATGGTGCTGTAGCATGTCCTAGAAGCTAGCTTTGACATACTTCATGCACTTGGACTTAGCTTTCAGTAAAGTGCGACTCAGTAGAATGGGCAGCTGAGAGAAAAGGAACAAGCCAGGACTACACAAGACCAATTTCAGGCGCCGGCCCCGTGGCTTAGCAGTTAAGTGCACACGTTCCACTACTGGGGGCTGGGGTTCAGATCCCCGGCGCGCGCTGATGCACCGCTACCCAGCCATGCTGAGGCCGCGTCCCACATACAGCAACTAGAAGAATGTGCAACTATGACATACAACTATCTACTGGGGCTTTGGGGAGAAAAAGGGAAAAGAAAAAAGGAGGAGGATTGGCAATAGATGTTAGCTCAGGGCCAGTCTTCCTCAGCAAAAAGAGGAGGATTGGCATGGATGTTAGCTCAGGGCTGATCCTTCTCACACACAAAAAAAAGACCAAGTTCAGGGGAAATAAACAAGGGACGACCCTCTCAGTTCCCTCTCCTACCATCTGAGTGATGCTAGAAGGCTCACTATGGGATCTTTAGTCCTCTAATTTCAAGATTTTATTTCTGTTAAGATGTATAGAACCTCAATAGTTATGACTCTTTCACTAAATGGAATTGATGTCCCTGCGTGATATACCTGGAGAGATAGGGAAGAGATACATAGGCATACCAAAAAGTTGTCTACTGGATACATAGTATTTTTTAGTGCAAACTGTGGGAAGGGCATTCTTTTCTGGAGCATGAAGAGCTCTTGGACTTTTTTCCTTGTGGAGCCCTTAGGATAGGCAGGCTAAACCCTACTATATCTCAGTCTCCTCTTCTGTAAAATGCAGATGATAAAAAAGAGTAGGGATTTTTGTAAGCATTAAATGATTAATAACAAATTTTTAGAAGAGTGCCCAGAATATAGTCAGATTCAATAAATATTAGCTCGTATTATATTGTATAACATTATTACATGTATTAGTTAATAAAAGGTATTTTGACAATTGGCATGCCTCCTGGATAAAATGTAGCTAAATATGTAACTAATTCTGTATGTCAAAATACATTCCAAGAGGGCCAAAGATGTACATAAAAAGGAAATGGGAGTACTAGAAGAAAACATCAGAAAATGGACAAAATACCCAAACTTCTTAATGGAAAGAATAACAAATTGGACCACGTATATTTGAAATTTCTACTATTATAATATTTCATAAACTGATCAAAACACATATGCTAACCTGGAAATAATATTCACAACTCATCTGACCAACAATATATCGTATCTAAAAAGCTCTTAAAATTTAAAAAGGAAAAGATATATTGTCCTTTGATGGGTTAAATTGTATAACCTTCCAAAAAAGATATGTTGAAGCCCCCCAGTACCATAGAATGTGATCTTATTTGGAAGTAGAGTCTTCACAAAGGCAATCTAGTGAAAATGAGGTCATTAGGATAGATCTTAATCCAACGTGGCTAGTGTCCTTATAAAAAAGGAGGCAGTTTGGACACAGAAGAGACATGTACAGAGAAAAGACAATGTGAAGACACAGGGAAAATGTTATCTGTAAGCCAGGGAACTCCTGTGGCTACCAGAAGCTGGGAAAGAGGCATGGAACAGATTCTCCCTCACAATCCTCAGAAGAAACCAACCCTGCTGACACCTTAATTTCAGACTTCCAGTCTCCAGAGATGTGAGACAATAAACTTCTCTTGTTTATGCCACCCAGTTTGTGGGACTTTGTTGTAGCAACCATAGCAAATTAATACATGTCTCATTGAAAAATGGACCAAAAAAGAACCGACAGTTAATTATAAATGAAAACCAAGTGCCTTACATATAATAGAAGAGAAACCTCTGAGATAATTTATAAAGTTGAATTAAAACAACTTTAGGGGCCAGCTCTGTAGCCTAGTGGTTAAGTTTGGTGTGCTCTGCTTCGGCGGCCTGGGTTTGGTTCCCAAGCACAGACCTACACCACTCGTTGGCAGCCGCACTGTGGCAGTGACCCACATACAACATAGAGCAAGATTGGCATAGATGTTAGCTCAGGGTGAACCTTCCTCAAGCAAAAAGAGGAACATTGGCAACAGATGTTAGCTCAGGATGAATCTTCCTCAGCAAAAAAAAAAAGTTGTATATTTTTTCCCCTATTATTAGATTGTTAAAGATCAAAAAGTTTGGAAATAACAATTTTAGAGGATAAGTTTCTCACATGCTTTGGGTGGGAGTGTAAATCAATGGATTCACTTTTCAGGGCAGCTTGGCAATATCAGCCAATGTTTCAAATACACACGTTTCTGGACCTGTCAGGATAGATGTACGGTTGTAAAGACTTTTCAAGATATACTCTCCTTCCAGGGTAGCCCTGATAATAATAAAGCTAACTTGTAACTTCTTTGTCTGCCTTTTCTTTCTCCCTTCCTCTCTTCCTTCCTCTGACTCCAAATGAAGCAACATCCCTTTTCAAATATATACCTCACAAAGACTGGGTAACATACAAAAATGAACATTCCCCAAACTTAGATTCACAACCATTTATGATAATACTAATTTTTATGATCTAATTCAAACTTCCACAAAGAAACTGGCAATAACTATTTGATAGCCAAACTTTTTGAAAGTATTTTTCTAATACATTTACAAATATAACAGACAAATATGTTTGTATGCTGACCCAGAATAATGTAGGTGCTATATCTATTTACTTGCAGGACTTCTAGAACTGATTGAGTAACTTCTGAGTCTATAAAGCTGTAGGTTTGCCATTAAATTTTCTCATAATATTCCATTGTGAGTTCACTTAAAATACGGCTTCACCAGGGACTGTTTCTTTGTTTTGTTTCAATTAATGCTACCCTTACAAATGCATTATTGATTTTTCTTCCAAACCATAATGATACAAAGTGCAATAGCTTGACAAATTTATGCTTATTGCCCAAAACCTGACTTGAGAAGCAGGTATGACTTTCTTTACTTACATAGTACTGTTATTTCACATATATATATATCTCACTGATGTTACATTTGGATAAACATTCAATGCGAAATAATGTTATATGAAACAAATGAAAAACATAACCTTCTGATTAAATGAGAAATAGAAATACTATATTTTCCCTGCCTTCTATACATAACCTTTAATTCAGAATCAGTGACATGGAAAGCTTAGAATTATCCAGATTTTTTGAATCTGTAATACAATCTAGTTTCTGGATTTATTAATTGTTTAATAAGCAATAAATGATTAACTGCATAAGAAGCGATGAGGACTCTGCTGGCAGTAGAGAGGGAATGCAATGCAATTTACGAAATTAAAGAAAAGTCAGCATCTGTCCAAGTCAATATTCATCTACGTGTTCACACCAGCAAATAGAGAGCAGTTTATTTATCATTTGAGAAATCTGTGCCAAAGAACAGCTGCATAGGTGCTAAGACCCTTTCCCCCCATCACTCAGATTGTTCACTGTAAGAATGAAAGCTACCTGCATCAACTCAGAGTTCAACGTTAGTGGATTTTTCACCTATTCTAAGAGCATGACAACTCCTAAGAGAGAAAGAGACCTGGTGAAAGAAGAAAAAGAGTAGTAATAATCAAAAAATGATAGTAATGTTGTTAGATCTGCTGCCTTGGGACCAGATGTGTAAAGATACAAGATTAAATGCTGTCACGAAATTATAGCTTTTGTTTTCCATTCTCTGTCACCTATCTGCTGTCTCTAAGTGCTGAAAGTCAGAGCAAGCATCTGCTGAAATACTGTATTCATTAATCACGAGAGTGGGGAACATGCATAAGTCACACCGGGGACATTACTTCAGAGCCTCTGATGATGTAGGTCAGTGCAGAGGAGTGTCTATTCCTCACTCAGGGATGTGGTGTGTTTACTACTGTATGTTGAAGGGTATCTATCTTTTCAAAGCAATCAAGAGACATTCTTTGAAAGCTGTTATCTCAATTACAAAGAATAAATGTTGGTTAAGGATGGAGGAAGCTCCCTGGGCATCATCATGTCTTACTTAATACTTCCAGAGATTCCAAAGTTTATTGTAAAATATTTTGTGTATTTGAAAGAGAATTAAACAAACACAGTGGTCTTATTGACATGGAAATTCTGGTGCTGATATAGAATTATCAGTGACTTTAAAGATACTTTTCTGCTCTTGAAAGGTACTATTCAAAGGACCTTCAGATTTTAGGGATCAGCAAGCTATGGCCTGCAGGCCCAATCCTGCTTACTGCCTGATTTTGTAAATGTAGCTATTGGAACACAGCCACACCCATTTGGTGACATGTTGTTGATGACTTCTTTCAGGTTACAATGGCAGTGTTGGGTACCAGTGACAAAGAGCTTAAAGCCCACAAAGCCTAAAATATTTCTTATCTTGTCCTTTACAGAAAATGTTTGTGAATCCCTGGATTATGACATTAATAGAAATCCATCTGATACGTGGATCCCAGTTTCTTCATCCACAGTTTATAGAATTACATCATTAGTATAGAGTTTTTTGGAAAAAAATATTTTACCACTTTCTTTGATTTATGAGATTAAAAACAACTGAACAAGTGGGTTTTTTTCTAACGTGTTTTTACGCAGACCTCACTTTTTGACAATTTCTCTTTTATTTATTTTCATTTTTACTATCTCCACTTGTCTTTAGTAATTCTTATAAAAGTGAAAAACGCTCTAGGCATAGTCTAAGATCTGGCTATTGTCCACAGGAACACTGGAAGCACTACACCTGCCATATTCTGGGAAAATGAAATAGTCAATGAGGCATTATAAGTTTTTCAATGAGACCCTGATATTAACAAACTTTTGGAGGGCTGCAAATACAAGAATAATAAAAACAGTTACGTTCTACAGTCTTGCAAATCAACTTTCAATTTCCCATAATAACACACATAAACATACAACATACAGAGTACATGACCAATATTTTAAATACAGGAATAAAAATATTTAAATAATTACATCAACATCATTTGTATTATCTCCCTAGAGAAAGATTATATAAATAGAAAATTTTGTCAGTTTTGTTCAGTGATAGGCTGCAGTGTTTAAATTTTGCCTGGATAATTTTAGGTGTTCAATAACTATTTGTATGCAGAAGAAGTGAGCAAAAACCTGGGTGTCAATAAAAGTAATTTTTATTTTCTTTTTATACTGTACTTTTAAATTCCTGTACAAAGGGAATATCTGATTTTCATAAGAAAAAATGAGTAATTTGAATAAATAACACAATTGATATAATTTGGAAATAATACTCTAGTAAAATATTATAGCAAAAGAGATAAGAATAAATTTCACATGGCACAGTGGGTACTTTGGTAAATAATATGTATTCCTCAACTGTTTAAATAATTGAGTTATAAGTAAAATATATTAGAATGAGTGAAATTATAGAATAGTTCCCCCAAAAGAAAAATCATTTATGTCTCCAGTGGTATATGAAAGCCAGGAGGGTCCTGACATACAGGGATATTTTAATAAATCAAAAGTATAACACAGTAATTTGTTATGTAAATAGATATATTTTTAAGGTGGACTGGGTTCTATAAATAAAAAAATAATAATAATAATGTGGCAAACAGTAGATAAAGAAGCCATAGCAATATTGGTAAGACTTTATAGAGAGTTATATAATGGTTTTGGAGATTCACATTTGAAGATTTGTAATGAGACACATCAAGAGTTAAACTTAGAGAAGAATGTAAGGTAATTCTAAGGGAAAAAAGTATCTTGTGAGCCTGTGCAATCTCAGTATTGTCTGGAATTATTAAATTAGAGAATGTTTACTGCTTACCAACTCTTTCTCTTCTCCTATAATAGCTCTCCTTCCTTTTGCCTCTCCCACTCTCACTATTTTTCTACTTGAAAAATTAAAGTCCAATCTCCATTCAAGATCCTGAGTATGTATCTCATTACTGGAGGGCCAAGAAGTTACAAGAAAAATTTCTCTGTTATTTTGTTTAAGGTTTAGGAATCATAAAATCATTAAAATATGGTTAATAAATAGAAGTATTTTTTATTTGAGAAACACAAAAGGTTTCCTCGGTTTTTAGAAATCCAATTGATAGTGTTGTAGCTTCAATTATACGTGTGTCTTGAAATCTGTACTGATACGTATGTATCCGGGCCATCCTGATGCCTTTTTATGCCCCTCAACACCCTCCAAATTAAAACTCATCTCCAAAATCTCCTTCTCTCTTTCTCTCCACCCTCCTATGCTCACCTACCCATACTGGATGGTACCCCCTCACTGTCATGATGGTCTCTTTGTCATTACTTTCTTCCTTATGTGCATTCCTCTTAGAAATATACTTTGTGCTAATCTCAGCCTCATTTTCCTCCTAGATTTAGTCCCTCTGGAATTCTGGTGAATAAAACTCCTCCCTCCATTAAGTATTGATATTATTTAAATCTTTGCGATTCTCCATAGAGAGTAGCATGGTATCTATTTTTGCAACCCAAGGGCCCTTGTGCTTACCATGGTTCATATTTGTATGGAGCGTCTGTAAAGGTGCTTTCAAGGCTTAGTCTAGCAAATAAGTCAAGGCATGGATTCAGATCCCTCTCTCACCCGAGTTCACTGCCTCTAGTAATATTTAAAGGAATGTATTGCCTTTGTGTGATGGAAGAAAATCATGCATGTAACAGCATGCTTATTGATTCCCATTGTGTCAAGACGCAGCATAGATGAAGCAAATGGGGCACTATCTCCAGCCATATGATTTCTGTAAGGATTCAAAGGATTTGTATGATACCTAGGTGGTCATGGTAAAATCCTTAGGCACTAGCAGTAGTAAATCAGTGAGCATACTCTCGAACGTGAGCCATAGGTGAATATTGAGTAAACCCTGATCACTATCATGTAAAATATATTAACACGCACCTTGAGACCCTGCTTGATTCAATTTACTTCAAGAAACAAAGACAATTTCCAGTTTGCTAATTTCAGTCCAAAATCTCGAGTATGAAGTCTACCATTTGGTCATTTTTGTGTGTGTGTGTGGATTTTTTTTTGGTTATAGCTTTATTGTGATATAATTTCCACACCACACAATTCACTCATTTAAACTATGCAATTCAATATTTTGTTAGTATTCACAAGATTGTGCAACCATAATTGCAATCTAATTTTAGAACATTTTTGTCCCCCATAAAAGAAACCCCAAACCCATTAACAATCAGTTCTCACACCCCACCCCAAGTACCAGCCCTAGGCAACTGCTAATCTACCCTCTGTCTTTATGTATTTGCCCAGCCTGGACATTTCATATGAATGAAATCCATACAATATGTGGTCTTTTGTGACTAGCTTCTTTCATTTAGCACAATGTTTTTAAGGTTCATCACTGTTGTAGCATGTATCAGTACTTAGTCCTTTTCAGTCCAAATAATATTCCCTTGCATGGTGTTACATAAATAGCCAAAGATGGACCCTGTACATTTGCCCCTAGCTTGTTTACTTCTTCACTGCAGGCTGAGAGCCATTAGCTCAAAAGCCCACGTTTCTAATAGCTGCTTTGAAGCCTTTGTCTTCTAAGTCCACCATCCAGGCCCCTTCAAAGGCTCATTTCTCTAACTGCTTTCTTCCCAGTGTATTGGTCACACTTTCTTGTTTCTTTATATGTATTATAATTGTTATAAACTGCACTTACTTTATAAATAATATATTGTAACAGCAGTGGTTATTGAACCTCCAATCCCCTCCCCTGGGGGTTGTTCTTGTTGTTTTCTTGATCCCTTACTCATTTAGTGAATTGTGTGAACTCATTCAGAAAAGTCTGTTACTTCCACAATGTCAGCCTCTGACATCCCTGTTCATATGTATTTTCTCTGTTTGATCTTTTAACCTGACTACATATGGTATTGGCCCTGCATCAGCAGAGGCCGCCTATTGATCAATGGCCAACTAGATTTTTACTCCCTACCATTGGATATCTGTGTGACTTGTAGGCTGCTATGACTAACCAGTGAATTTGCATTTTTTTGCCCCATAATCAGCCAGAGACTGGTACCTAGAAGGTTCCATCTCTAATTGCTACTGAGAGAGCACAGAATTGAGGATACCCAAATTCTCCCATACTGCAAGAGATGAGTATAATTTTTAAGCCTGGCTTCCTAGGAGTTGCCCCTGGGTCAGAGTAGCTTATTGCTCAGTCAGTGTTGGTATGAAGTTGTATTTAGGTTGATTGTGCTCTGAGGCCCCTGCCCTGTGTTGATGGGTCTGGGTGCAGTTTGGGGAATGCTGTCACATCTGCTTCCTTCCCTGCAGTGATCTCTAGTGAGTACAGCTAAGCATATGTGCACAGCCTTCCCAACCCCAAGAGGGGATGATCCCAAAGGGCTCTTCTTGGTTGTCCTTTTGCCTGATTCTCTCTGTTAAACTGCTGGCTGCTCTACCATTTTGCTTGTATCATAGATTTACCAAATTCCTCATAATTGTTCTTCACCAAGATCTCCATCATTTTCAACAACAAGCTTAGACAAGGAGTTCACATTCTTTATTAGAAATAAAGTGTGTCCTCTCAGACAGAGCTATGGAGCTCTTTGTCCTTTTGGCCTTCCTTCCCCCTGGGAAGAATGCCTGCAACAGTGCAACAGAGCTGGGAGCTGGGCCCCACTTTTCCTGTAGAGCCACCCTCGCTCTATTAGTGGGCATCGGTGGTGGTGGTGGTGGTGGTAAAGGGTAGCAGCCCCTGGTCTTCTCAGTTTTCCCCTACAAACGAGGAAACTTTGCCCTGCAGGTGAGCTGGGATGGGATGATCGGGCCCCGTATTCTTAACCTGGTGTGTCTGGCATAGAGCTTTTTCAGTCTAGAGTGGGAGCTGGTGAGAAAGGGAATCTCATCATCTCAGTCACACCCTGCCTGAAATCGAGTTTCTGTAACACGGGACTAGGGAAGAGGGATGTGGAACGCCACGGCCAGCCCCTTTCCCACCCGGATGAAACTGTAGCTCGGAGAGTAGGAGCCGAGTAGAGAGGAAACCTCCAGCTTCTTGGCTGCTCTTGCCCAGAGTAGAGAGCTTCTGTAATGCAGACCTGGGATATATACATTTTAAAATATCATCTAAGGAAGCAGGTCATGGCTCAACATCACAGATTCTTGCTGTTCTTACCAAGATTTAGTCAATTTCATGGAATGAATGTTTCTCCATTTGCTGTATCTGCTTGAGACAATTTCCAGCAACTTTAAATGCTTGTTTTCAAATAATTTTCTCAGTAAAATTGGTATTTTGCTGTTGAGAGTGTCTGAGAACTCCGTATTATGCCATTCCAGAAGTAAATATTCCCTATTATTTAGTTTTGTTCTCAGAATGTACCCGTTTTAATTTTTTTTCCTTCAGTCCTGATTAGCTTCATAAGATAGAGAATTCAGGAAGACTGCTCGGGGGTGTGATGAAGTTTAAGATCCTTCAGACAATCTTGGCTGCTTTGCTAGAGCTGGGATTTAATCCGATCTTACACTAAGCTGATTTTCTGAGCAACTTTCCATCAGTCCCTAGTGGCTGGCTTCCTGTAAGCCTTCTTCAATCTATCACAGCTGGAGCATTTTCCCTTATTTTGTTGGTGCAGAATTTGAATGCAGTATAAAAATCCAAACTATTTTTCAACATAAAGTATACTTTTTCCAGGCTTTGTGAAGTGGTAATCAAAATGGAGATCATGTGGCTTTCAGCCTTTGAATTATTCCTAATACTGAAGATTTCCATCATTTTCAAAGGCAATCGCTAAATAGGACCCTAAATAGTTCTTTTTCTCTGGATCTTGTCCCATTACTGTGTAAATTTCTCCTGTGTTTGGTAGAAAGGAGGTTGTACCATTTTTTAGCCATTAGCCAAGCCTCTAGATGATGACATCTCGGCCATTTATTAGCAAATATTTTGAAAATGTCTCTTTTATTTGACCACAATCTCTCAATTTACAAAAATGGTTTCAATTTCTTAAGAATTGGTTGTCTACTGAAGCTTGGTTAAATACAAATGTCTAGTAAATATTTACATAAGTGTGTTGTTTTATGTCCTGAAGTAGATAAGCTCATAATGCTGCAAATATTTTAGTGTCATCCTTGAATACAACCATGTAATGATATGATTCAATTTCATTTCTGGTATTTTTTTTTGTTTCCAAGGAATGAATAATTGCCTCTTTTTGTTTGCTTACTTTTTTATGTATTAATCATTAATTCACCAGCAAATGCTCCACTGAAATGTGAATTTCTTCTGTGTCATTTAAAAACATCATGTAATTCATTAGTTTTAATTTACTAATTTCCCATCCTTGTTATACTTCTTGGAATCCTTTCTTCAGATCCAATCCGGACTGGTGCTACCTGAGCCTGCATACAGCTCTCTTCCTAAAATTCCTCTCTACTATTTCACTAGAAATTCCCCTTGTCTTTCTTTTTTGTTAAATATCCCTGTTACTGAATCCCATGTCTTCCTTTTTAAAAGAAAATGAAATAAAATAAACTTTATTTTTTTGAACTGGTTTAGATTTACAGAAAAATTGAAAAGATAGTACAGAGAACCCACATATATATCCAGCACCCACTTACCCCTATAATTAGTATCTTAAAATAGTACGATACATTTGTTACAATTAAATAATCAGTATTGTTACCGAACCAGGCTTGTTTTGCCCTCCACACAGTATGCCAATCACCAAGAGTTTTGTGGGAGAGAAAGGGTTTATTCACAAGGCAGCCAAGCAAGGAGATGGGAGAACAAGTCTCAAATCCGCCTCCCCCAAGGTGAGAATTAGGGATATTTATGGGATAAAGGGGCAGAGTGATCCGAAGTGTGGGAATAGATGATTGGAGGTAAGGAAAAGTAAGGTAATCGGTTATCTGCACAAGCGCGTTGTCTTCATAGACCGTCACAGGACACATGTTCACAAAATGGTGGCATTAGCATGATCTGAGGGTAGAGTTTTTGGCCCCCTGATGTCAAATGGTCCCTCATCAGGCATTCTCGAAGCCCGGTTGATGAGTTGGCGATCTCAACCACCCTGAACTGCACAAAGAGTCTACCCTTGGTTCCTGCACAACAACTTAAGCACCTGTTACCATAGTGACTCAAGGGTCAGAGATGTTATTTATAAAAAACCTAGTAGTAGTCTGATAATATACTGCTTATCTACCTGACTTTTAAGAATAATTATTAATGGTTATCTGGCCACTGGTTTGAATATTCATACGTTATAATTAACTAAAGTCCATACTTTATTCAGACTTCTTTAGTTTTTACATAATGGCCTTTTTCTGTTCCAGAATCTCATCCATTATATTTAGTTGTCATGTTTCCTTAGGCATCTCCTGGCTATGACAATTTCTCAGATTTTCCTTGTTTTTGATGACATTTACAGTTTTGAGGAGTACTGGTCAGGTATTTTGTAGGACGTCCCACAGTTGGGGTTTCTCCAATGTTTTTCTCATGATTAGACTGGAGTTATGGGTTTTGGGGAGGAAGACGAGAGAGGTGTAAAGTGCTATTTTTAGAATATCATATCAAAGGTGTTCTAACAATGGAGCTTAAAATCACACCATGAAAGTAAATGTGTACAGAAATCTCTCTTCTTATAGAGAAAGAGAGAGATTGTGTCCCTTGTCACCACAAACTGGAAAGATGCCCACGTTGAGTTTCCTTTTTTCACAATATTTTTCTCCTGGCTTATTAGGGATAACAGTGCTGTTTCAGTTTAAATATACACATATATCTGTGTGCGGTAGAGAATAGGATCTGAACAAGTCAGAAAGCAAGGATCAATGAACTACACAAATTAAGATCGCAGAGTAATTATCACCTTCAGTCATTTTCGTTTCACTCCTAAGAGGCAATAGAAATGGTTTACTGTCCCTACTTGTCTACTTCTCAGTGTCAAATTCATAAAATAGGAGACTTGTGGTTAAGGTTTTGTGGCACTAGAGAGAGGGTAAAATTTCATTTTGGTGTGGGTTTACTAGGACTGAGAGACGTATGTAGGGATGTTTGCTCATCCCCAAGGCATTCTAAGAACTACTTTCATTTCTAAATAAAGGTTAAAAATTTTACATAACAATGTCTCTGTTAAAACCTCCAGATAATTTTTCTAGGAGTCAAATATTTAAACTATCAGATTTCCCTGGAATCTTTAAATGATTATTGACAATAATGCATTTGTACAATATGAAACAGAAAATTGAAAATGTAAAGTTAAATCACATTTAAAAAATTATGTTTTTAAGGTGAAGAGTTACATGATGACAAGTATAAAGTTTATTGGTAACATTTCCATAATTGTGGGATTACATAAATTATTTTGCCTTTTTTTATTATGTGGAAAAGAAGACTTCTTTTTCTAATATTTCAAATTAAAAGACTATTCACAAGAAGGGGTGCGGGGGCTGTAAATATTCTTTTTTTTTTTTCAAACTTTAAGAAGTACCCTTGAAAAATTACTCCATAGGCCGCAAGCCTAGTCACCATTAAAGAGTTATCCAATATGCAGGTACCCTGAGAAAGTTCCCCATAATAGAGAGCAATTTGTAATAATTAACTTATCTGTCAGCCTAATAAGACATCTAACAAAGATAGACTCTTTCACTGTAATTTATATGAAGTAGATCCCTTATCAGGAGCTATTCTTAAAAACAAACACACCCAAAATTAAATAAATAACTACAGAAACCACAGCCTTTGTCTATCTCTCAGCTTTGGAGACACAACAGAAAAACTGCCAGTGGGTATTTCACTTCACGTGTAAGTATCTCCTAGTTTGATATATGACCATTTTTAAAAATCTCTCTTCTGCTAAAAGGAATGGTTGGCTTCAGAGACTCATCATCAGGTTTGGAAAGTCTTTGGAAAGCCACTTTGTCTCTATGAAAGTTTGGGCATAGTAGACAAATATAAATTTTTAAACACTTAGCTCGAAATTCAGTCTATGAAATAAAACACACCTCTAGTGATGTCCTTTGTGATAAATATGTCTTCTTTAAGGTTCACATGTTTCCATAGGGTGCTGACACCTCAGAATAAGTCTGCTTTACTTGTTCTATAACAACACGATTGGTGCTGGGCAAGTGTACCCAGGTTGATGTCTCGGTATAGTTTTTCCTTGTGATTTAGGCTATGTTTCATGCCTAGGGAAGTTGTTTTCCTTTCACTTAAGAATCGGAGGCCTTCAATCTCCTTGCATTACTTTTGTTGTGATATAACACTTTAAAAACTCCCCGGCTGACAACTGTGGCCAGAGGCTGGGTTCTGGTGGGAGCAGCATCATGCGCTGAAAATAATATCTCTTTATCTGTTCACTAAAGAATGGCAGTGTTAGAGTCTTGGAACGGATTTTAGGATCATACTGCAATAACATGAGTTACGAAATGCACACTTACACATGTTCTAATTGAGCAATGAGATTAAAATATATTTTATTTCATCATGTATATTGTACCACAGACATAAGAACATTGCTGATTGTGTCCCCACAATTCAAATGCTACTTGACAGATAGTTACTTAGCATAAAATCATGCTGTGATTTCCTTAAAAATTATTCCTCAAATGTCTCTTGTTCCAAAGCCCATATTTTTATTCATTTATTTTAATGATTTCCACCAAGGCTGGAAGCGACCCCCAAATTCAGAGTTGTCAAGCAGATCTAACAGGTTGCCTTCTTGTCTGACGGACCCCAGCACGGCATCCACAGTTCAAGCTAACTGAGAAGAAGCCTGCACAGCTGGAAACCACCTTACTTTCCTCTCTATGACACCTACTTTCGGTCACCTGGCCTGTCTAGTGATCTTGCTGGGTAGATTAGCTGGGCTGTTGTGCAATTTCTTCATTATCAGCCACCATCCAATCCTGTTAGCACACTGGCCCTGTCAATTATTGCATTTTTTTTTTCTGTCTCTGCCTAGCATTATGTCTCTCTTTTTACATCCTGGTGGGTAAGTGCTGGGACTCCTCAACCTCCTGACTTCAAAAGAACTATATTGACCTGCTAGCTTCGATCTCCTAATTTTACAGAACATCTAAATGAGTCTAAGAAGACTTAAGCTGCCCAGCATTGAAATACCCACTTAGCTTTGGAAAAAGAATTTTGAACTCAGGTCTTTAAGCTCATATTCCTTGTCTTGCTAGGATTTGAAATCTTTGGTGGTTTCATCTATTTATGCATTTATTAATATAGGGGCAGCTTAGAACAGTATCCAGGAGGATGGGCTATGGAATCAGACTGCCTAGATTCTAACTCGCCTGCTATGTACTAATTTGTGAACCATGAGCATGTCATTTAACTTCTCCATTCCTCCGTTTCATCTGTAAAATGGGTGTAATAATAGCACTTCCTTCACAGAGCAGTAGTACAGGTACAGAACATATAAAATTATGAGGAACAAAGTAAGTTTTCAATAAAAGTTTGCTACTATCATTCAATGACTAATTCACTCAAACTTAACAATTATGTATTTGGTACCTACCACATGCTAGGTAATATTGTAGATGCCAGGAACACAAGAGGTGACAAAAGAGGCATCATTGCGACTCTCATAGCCCCTCTTCACTCCACCACTCCACTCAGAAAACAGTAACAAATAATCATACAAATACATCTATGATATAAATGATTACTATTGTTATTAATAAAACCTAAAGAGTTTGAAGTTGGGCGGGGGGAAGCTGGCAAGGCTCAGGCAGAGGTAGATAATGCAGGCCCAGTTAAGTTCATGAATGTCATATTAAAAATCCTAGACTTTAAGATGTACTCTCTTAGCGGGCCTCCCCCATAGCTTAGTGGTTAAGTGCGCGCGCTCCGCTACTGGCGGCCAGGGGTTTGGATCCCGGGCGCACACGGACGTACCGCTTCTCCGGCCATGCTGAGGCTGTGTCCCACATACAGCAACTAGAAGGATGTGCAACTATGACATACAACTATCTACTGGGGCTTTGAGGAATAAAAAGGAGGAGGATTGGCAATAGATGTTAGCTCAGAGCCAGTCTTCCTCAGCAAAAAGAGGAGGATTAGCATGGATGTTAGCTCAGGGCTGATCTTCCTCCAAAAAAAAAAAAAAAGGATATACTCTCTTAGCAACTTTAAAATATACACTACAGTATTGTTAACTACAGCCACCATGCTGTATATTATATCTCCAGTGTGCAATGAGAAGGCTTTACATTTTTCATTACATATGTTTCTACTACAATGTGATATGTGAGTTCCTGAAAGCTTTGCATTCTACAGAATTCATATTAAAATAATAGCATTCATGGAAAAAAATAAGATTGTGTGCAGATCCTCAAAACCTGTGCAGTTACGCCTAGCAATCATCATCCTAGTCTAAATATTAGCAAAAATAAAGTACTAATAAATACATATTCCTATAAATATAAAATTCTATTTTAAGAAAAGAGGAGAAAGTAATTTAATGACAGAGATATAAGTAAGGATCAGCCTACTTAGAGAAAGAGAAAGAGGGAAATGCACAAAAAAGTGGCAGAACACAGCATGCTAAGATAGAAAGTGTGTCCAAAGGGAGCCAAAAGGGAAGAACAGAATGTGGACATGAGGGAAATGGGGATCATGTTCCACGTTGTTCTCCTCTGTGGCTCCAGGTAACTTCAGCCTTATTACAATATTTTACGTTTAGCTGCTGGTTTTGGTGATGTGAATCTTTAATGTCCTGGGGAATTGGCATATGAAACAACAGACTTTCCATGTCATATTCATGTTCTTCTCAACTTGCCAATCATTTATGAGCTAATCCCCTCACATTACAGACACACATTCTAGTATAACAGAGGGAAATGACAGTAGATTAGAATTTCTAGAAGATTCCTCTAGTAAGGGATCAAAACTCAAATTTTAGACACCTTTGACTTCAAAGAAGAAAGAGTAGCTAGAAGCAGACTTCTAGCTAGTAGACTATCTAGCTACTCTAAATAAAAAGATAGTTATTTAGAGAAAAGACCTTAGGTGTCAATGCTCTCTAAAATCTGAGTTTTGATACCTCACAGCTCCAAAAAAGTAGAGAAACATGTTATGGAAAAAGAAGGCAAAAATACAACCTAACTACGTATAATAGCCTAGGTTTGAGAAGTCGTTTCCTGCCTTCCATCTTTTCTACTCATGTTTACCTCCCCATCTGTTCTGTATATGACTGGGCTAGGATTGACATGAGGATGAGAAAAAACATGGGCGAAATGGAAAATTCAAGAAATTAAAACACTTTAGATGTTGATATTAGCAATTTGAAACCTGAAAATAAATGAGGAAAATATGCCCACTGTTTATACAAGCTGATTGAAAATAGATGCAAATAATCTCCCACTTTCTAAATGTATTATCACACAAACATGATACAGTTCATGTTAGATATTTGATTTTGAATGTTAAAAATAAATTGCTTGAGTAGAAGTCACAGCTGTGATTAAAACTCTATTGTTTAAATCAGTGTTTTTCAATAGAAAATAATGCAAGCCACAAATGTGAACTGCATATATAATTTTAAATTTCCAGTAAACACATTACAAAAGTAAAAAGAAATAGAGGAAATGAATTTTAATCGTTTATATTTATTTAACTTAATATATTCAAAATATTCTCATGTCAACTAGTAATAAATACAGACATTAATAATGAGATAATTTACGTTCTTATTTTTTTATACTAATTCTTTGAAATTTGGTCTATAATTTAAAACTAGAGCACATCTCAATCTCAAATTGCCAGATTTCAACTAAATGGCCACATATGGCTAGTGAGTACCATATTGAACAATGTAGGTCTAAGTTAACTTTTTATGAACATTATTTTGCCAGAATGAAAAGATGCAATGAAATATATACTTAGGTTTTTGTCAGTATCCAGACAATAGAAAAAAGGTCATATCATGTTCTATTTCTATTTTTGGAGTGTCCTTATAGAACACTTTCCGATTATAAGTTTTGAATATTCCCCATCTCATATCTTAAGCATGGTGAATGGCTCCCGTGTTAAATGTTTAAAGTTGAATATTTGTGAAGAATGCATTGCACTTTTTATTATATTATACACATTGAATAAGCATTGAACTGAACTGTAGCCGACAGGTTGACAAAATGGCATGTTTTATAGATGTTTAATTAAACATATATTGATTTTGACTTTGGTGCTCTTGTTTTGGAAGCATTATATATAATTTCTGGCCTCCAACATTTTTGGCCCTTGGAAATTTCATAGGCTGTGGACACTGTGCCCCTAGTGCCAAATGCATAAAACCACCTGGCTCGAGCCACATTTTCCCCTGCCTGCTTACAGAATGTAGAATCGCTCCTATTTCTTTAGCTCTCAGGGCAATTTTCACCTATGGCAGGCTTGTGCTAACTTCAGTTTTACCATCAAGATATTCTGTTTGCTTTTTTTTCACAGCGTTGGTAAATTTGCTCTCATTTGTGTATTTATTTGATTTATTTAAATTTATTTTCTGTTTCTGATTTAAGAGGGAGAACAGGATTGTGTATTTTTTTAATCTACTGTATAATAAAGGATTTTGCACATTGTAGACACTCAATAAAGCTTAGATAAGTGAATGAAAAAAATGCTTGCTGTAAGGAAAAGTTTAAAGCTCATTTTATCTAAATACAGAGTAGAGGTTGTCCATCTTGTGGGGATCCAAGGTTGCTTTGAGCTGCACACCTTCTATAAAATAATTCCCATATATCTAAGCTAGAGAAGCATTTTTTTAAGTTAAAGCTTATAAAGCCATCTGACATTTTATCAATCATTTACATTTTAATAAGATGATTTACTTTTATATTTAGTAATTTATCTTGTTCTTTTCTGGATGGTCTGATTCTTCCTATTTTCTCACTTTGGGGAATTTTTTGTTTTTCTAAAAATTATTTTCTTTTTTCTTATTTTATAAATCTGTGGTTCTCAATCTTGGCCTATTTTGCTCCTCCCAGGGGATATCGGGCAATGTCTGGAGATATTTTTGGTTGTCACAACTGGTTGTGGGGGCGGATGCTACTGTCATCTATTAAGCAGAGGAAAGCAATGTCACTAAAAGTCATAAAATGCACGAGATAGCTCCCCAGTAACAAATAATTATCCAACCCAAAACGTCAAAACTGTGACATTGTGAAATCCTACTCTAACTTAGTTCACATTAAAAATAGTGTTCTGTGTTTTAGTCTTAAAATAATTACTAAATTAAAAAGTTGCTTCTGTTCATGATACACCTTTTTCTTCATTGTAGCTAATACTTTTTCAAGTCTGTGAAAAACAGTTTATCCAGGTTTACAGGTTGAATAGCAATGACCATTTACCAATATAATTCTTTTCAAGTCTTTCCTCTCTGCTTCTTTAAACGTTGGCAGATATAATGAGAGTTTTGATGACCATCATCATGTAATTCTATCAATTTAATGAATCTTTGTTAATTTGTTTTATAGGTCCCTTTAGATGGAATATAATACAGCAGAAGGCTTTTCATCAAAAGGATTAATGCCTGCATTATCATTTCTGCAATAGAATAGAAAGCTAAGTGGTGGAGGCCACAGACACGTCAAACCTGGATTCCACAATTCTGCATTAAGTGCTGGAGTTTTATTACTCTGCCGTAGGAAAGCCTTTGCCAATGCTTACAAGGAACTGTTTCTCCCTGCTTCTCTGGGTCCTGTTTGATGGAGGTCTCCTAACACCACTTCAACCACAGCCACAACAGACTTTAGCCACAGAACCAAGAGAAAATGTTATCCACCTGCCAGGGCGGCGATTACATTTCCAACGAGTTAAACGTGGCTGGGTATGGAATCAATTTTTTGTGCTGGAGGAATACATGGGCTCCGAGCCTCAGTATGTGGGAAAGGTAATGGCGTGTTTCTTTTGACAACCACTTGGTAGCAAGGGGGATTATGCATTGTGTATTGTGTATGGATGTTTTGCACAAGAGTTGAACAAACCAGTGACTAGAACACTGGAATTGAAATCCAAGAGACCTGGTTTCTCTTCCTGATTCAATGGCCCGGGTAAGCTTTGGAATATCATTTAACCCCCGTTTACTTCCATTCTCTCAGATTATTTTAATGAAAGTAATATATATTTTTGTTCCTATTTTTTATATTCTTTGCTTAAGAAGTGAAGTTAAAATACGTAAATGTCATTAAAAATGTTATTACAGCACATTATTGCTTACAGACACTCTGAAATTGTTTACCAATGACAGACATAGAAAAATATCACCTGTTAGTATCCTTGAATGACCAGAATGTCTCCCTTCCCTTCCACTTTAAAAATATGACATACCATTTGGATTTTGGTTCTGAAGTGTTTGACTTGGCTTGCTTATGCTTTATAAATAATTTCTTTATTATATGTTTGGCAAGCTAGTTATGAAGCTATTTATGGCCAAAGTAATAAATGTTGGAATCCAAATACATACACATCAATCTTTAACACAGCACACAATTTTTTAATCTTAGGGCAAGTTTATAGAAACTTAATTTTTTTTTCACAAAAATAGTTGATGGCAACTGTTCTCGCACATTTATGCTTTACTGCTAATTTCCTTACATAAAATTTTTGACCCATGTCTAGACTAGAGAGAACTTACCAATGACACAGAAAAAATATTTTTTTCCCAGAAAAATGAATATTTTATTTTATTTTGATTTTGTTAATTCTGTTTTTAAATTTTCTAAAAGATTTTGCCATGGTCTTAATAAAAACATATATGCTTGAAGAGATTTTAAAATAAATCCAAAGACAGAAATGGAATTAGGATCCTAACAGAGAAATATAGAAGTGTTAGGGGGCTAATATAGAAGATTATGTCTGTTGAACATTATAGTCCTCAGAGCTTTCTGGAAGCCTAAATGGGTGAAAAACATGATGAGTCTTATGATTCCAATTTTAGGTCAAGGGAAACAAATCCATTCAAGATCTAAATTCTTTGCGGTACATTTTTGGAATTTACCTTTTAGAAATGTATTTAAATAATATTAAATAATACAGTTTAGAAGGTCTTCAAATAGAACCTTTGTTAAAAATCAACGCATAACCAGGATTGCCCTAAGGTGTAAGAGACCGTAGGCATTTGGGGTCCCACAACACAAATTTTCTGTGGGACACCTATCTATATATAAAATTTGAGTCACAAAAAATCAGTCTTTGAGTACCATTCTGGCAGTTCTAATTTCTAATGATTTTGTAAAAATTATACAATGCCATTAAGCAGAAGCAATCTCTTTGACAGGCTGACTACTAGAAGTCAGATCCTGGTCATGTGGCCCTGAGACAACTCCATAGGTGCTAGTCCTGGAGCTCCACGGGTATCTGATGGGCCAAAAAATTGAGTAGAAAGTCGGAGAGAGCTTTAAAGAGGAGAAATGGCCCAAGTGGTTCTAGCCCAGGGCCCTCCACCCAGATAGTATTGCTGCCCACAAATAGCCCTGGGAACAAGAAGGGTCTTAGAAAATTTTGAGGAAAGCACTTCAAAGCATGGAAGTCCCCTGATGTTATTGTTCATTGCTTCTGCTTATATGGTTCCCCATATGATCATGGGATATAATAATCACTAAAACATTTCTATGGTGAGATCATTTCACGTTGTTCTGGTACACTTGATTCTTGTGAGTTAATTTAATGTAAGGATCAAGTTTTGAAATCCAAGACAAATGGAGAGGAATCATGGCTCTAAGACTCTACCTCATGGGTAACAGTTATCACAACTCTGCTTATAATGAAAACTAGACATCACGTTGAGGTACCTGGCAAATGTCCGATGAGAAGATATTGTCTGGTTTTGATTGAAGCTGATCCCTAGCCTTTTTTGCTTGAATTTGAGGTGAGAAAGTTGACATTTTGTTGAAAAATTAATGAAACTGACTAGAGAAGTAAGTAAAAAGGGTCTAGGAGTTACTTATGCAAGTTTTGTTTGATACTCCAGAATTCTACCTTTATAATTGTTCCAATAGTATGGAATTCATCCAATTCATTTAAAAGATGAGTTATTATTCATAAATAGATTAAAAAGGAGTAGTTCTAAGATCTAACCTATTATTAAATTAAACATTATTTTCATAGTCACATGGTTCCACATTTGTAATATGTAATGAAAACCCAAGGTTCTCAGGCAATGTATGTTTCTCGTCCAGATGAAACATTTGCCAATATTTCCTTTCGACATGGAAACTAATTAAAGTTTAATTAACTCTATATTGATGATTCTAGATGTGGGAATAGTAATACGATAACATTGGGACCAATTCAAGCCATTATATTTGTGTGTGTAAACATATATAAATGTATTTATTCTGCTGCTCTTTCCAGAAAAGCTTTGAGACAGTTTATAGAAAAGTAAAGTATTATAAATAACATAGAACTTGGGGCTAAAGAAAAGGGCAAATGTAAAAGTGCCAAGCACAATAGTAAACTGAACTATTATAATTGAGTGTTAAATTTAACTTTATGTTTCTTTGCAGCAAGAGCGTCTAAGGAAAACATTAATTTGAATGGTTCCCATTACTGGAAGCTCCACTTATTGAAAGGAAAAATCAACTTTCCTATCTTTAAATCTAAAAGAATCTCTTCATGTAGAAATTTATGGGGGGCGTGGTGTCACCTAAGTGGCTTAGTGGACATTAGCCTCAACAATTTTTATATTTAAAAGGAGCAGCTGTTAATATTGACATCATTTCAAGAAAGATCAAACTGTGGTATCGCTTATAATGAACATTATTTTATTTTATATACTAAGAAATCACAGAAGTGTCCAGAGGTAAGGCCAATGCTTTCTTCAAACAGTCATTTTGGACTTACTACAACGCCTGGATAAATGTAAGGTGCCATATTGCAGAGTAACACAGAAATTAATTTGATAGGCAAAAGTTTTCAATTCAGATATTATCAATTACTCAAAGTGACCACAAAAAACTGTTATTAAAGACATGCACACGTGTGCACGTACACACACACACGCAGTAAGTTGGATGCTGACACCAACATATATAACTGGATGCCTTTGTCTGTGTAGTACTAACTTATGTCATAGCCTCAAAGCTCTGTGTCAAGAACATGCTGCCCATTTTATCCTCAAAGAATAATTTAGGAAACTGAGTTGTCATTTCAGATGATCTTTGTTAGCAGCAATTCTTAAGTCTAAATTGTTTAAAATGGCAAAAAGATTAAACATTGAAACATATATAAACCCTAATTTCAGAGGCATTCATTTATTCAACATATTTTTGACTGAGAATGCATTACAATTTGAGAAAGTGTTGTGAGCATAAGTTTAAGTCTGATGGTCCCTAGATTACAATTATAATAGGTAAGCTTTATTGAGTGCTACTTTGAACGCTGTTTTAATTGCTTTACACACATAAACTAATGTAATCTTCACAACAGCACTATGAGGAAGATTATTAGTAATCTCATTTTACATATCAGAAAACTGAGGCACAGGAAAGTTAAGTAACTTCTCCATGGCCCCACCCAGTAAATGCGGAAACTAGGATTTTAAGACAGATAGTTTAAAACTCCATTGCACAAGAAAATATCATAGTTTATCTCATAAGGATCTTAAGAGTTAACAATAATTTCAATACTCTGTCAAAAGTACTATAACGGAGACCCTATAAGGGATGGTGGAAACAAAGGAAGGTCTATGACTTGTGTAGAAGATGGAGGAATTCAAGAAAAGTGTCACAGATGAGGAAGCACCCGAGATGAGTCTTGAAGGATGAATTTATCTTTTCAGAAGAGATAGTCTGAGGAAAAGTTTTTATAAGCACTGAGGCTTGAAAGTTTAAGGTGAGCCTAGATAACAGTATTTCAATATAATCAGAGAGTGTGAAGCCAGCTGTTTAAAATAGGTAACTACAGAATGTATGCAGAGACTCAAGTCTGATACCAAGATCAGTGTTATTCGTTCTTATTTTCTTACTTATTTACCTATTTATTTTTAATAGAAGTGTAATTGACATATAACATTATATTAGTTTCAGGTGTACAACATAATAATTCAATATTTATATATATTGCAAAATTATCACTGTAATAAGCATAGTAAACATCCATCACCATACATAGCTATAGTTTTTTTTTCTTGAGATGACTTTTAAGATTTACTCTCAGCAATTTTCAAATATGTAATACAGTATTATTAACAATAATCCCTATGCTGTACATTACACTATTATTTGTTCTTAAAGGTGTCAAGATCTACAAAATGTCTTGGTTGAAGATTCATATGGACAGAATTGCAGTTTTAGAATGATCACTCAGAGAGCCATTTAAAGTACTCTTTGGAGGCAGAGAAACAGGCATGGAGACAGACAGCGTATGTAGCAGAAGTTTACAGTAGGCTTGTCTAGAAAGTAATAAAGAAAATGGGGTATTAGAATTGAAGACGTGAAAGGTGGGGGCAAGATAATCAAAGATTTAAAGATCCATTTGTCATGGGAATATAAAAGATGAGACAAAAAAATTAGTGGATAGTTTTATGTAGAGAATGAAAGAGAGGGAGAAATAAAAAAAAAACGCCACAGATGTCTGACTTCAGTTATACTAGTAGCTTGTATGGGTTTTGTTTTAGGGTAAGAAATAAAATGATCACTGTTAGACATTATATATCTACATAGGTACTTAGAAGTATGCAGGTGAAGTATCTCATAGATATTTGGATACGTTAGTCTAGAGTTCACAAACAAGAGGCCCATGGTAGAGATACAGACATAGGAGTAACCAGTACACACATGGTAGGCAACAACACTTAAGTGGATAACAGACTAGGAGAAATTACAGAGAAGATATGAGAACCTTGATTTTTAACTGCAAAGCAGATGAAGAATCATTAGATAGATCTAGCTAATAAGAGGTAAAAGACAAGTGTTAAATAGTGTCATGGAAAATAAACCAGAAGAAAGTTTTAAGAATAATGAATGACCGGGCTGGCCCCCTGGCTTAGCAGTTAAGTGCGCACGCTCTGCTACTGGTGGCCCGGGTTCGGATCCCGGGCGCTCACCGACGCTTCTCCGGCCATGCTGAGGCCGGGTCCCACATACAGCAACTAGAAGGATGTGCAACTATGACATACAACTATCTACTGGGGCTTTGGGGGAAAAAAAGGAGGAGGATTGGCAATAGATATTAGCTCAGAGCCGGTCTTCCTTAGCAAAAAAAGAGGAGGATTAGCGTGGATGTTAGCTCAGGGCTGATCTTCCTCACAAAAAAAAAAAAAAAAGAATAATAAATGACAAATAATATCAAACTCCACAGGTAAAATTAAATAATGACTGAAAAGACTGTATGGTTTTGTCATTTGGTGAGCCAGAGGTGACCTTTGTCAAATGGTTTTAATAGTTTTCTCTAGAGTTTAAAGAAAGGAGAGAGAAATGAGTACAGCCAGTACATTTCAACAGTATAGCTGAAAGAGATTGATCTGTGCCCTACTGATATGCCTGGTTTGATCTGATAGGTATTCTATTAGTTAGTGTTCTCCAGAGAAACAAAACCAACAGCATGTGTGTGTGCATGTGTGTGTTCATATGTATGGAGAGAGAGAGAAAGTGTATTATTTTAAGGAATTGGCTCTTGTGATCGTGGAGAAGCAAGTCCAAAATCTGCAGGGTAGGCCAGCAGGCTGGAGACTCAAGGGAGACATTCAGATATACTGAGTATATCTATTCCAATTATGGAATATATATATATATAAAATATATACATAATTATGGATTATGTCTATTACAATTTATTCCAGCTATGTATTCCAGAACTGGAGAAATAATTACAGGATGGATTGGGGGGACCCATTGGGCTCAGCGTGAGATGAACCTGAGCTAAAACTCCATTGATCACCTGACCTCCATAAGCCCCTGCTCTGGCTAGCGGGCCACAGTGGCATTCTGAATCTCCTGGAATTAGTGTCAGTTCAGAGCCAGTGTCCAGCAGTCCCCTAAACATCTGATTATTTCCTTTTCCCCAATGCACAGTCACCCAGTAAAAACTCCCTTTGAGTAAAGTTGGAAGAAAGATTAACAGTATAAATTTTGGGGAGTGTAATGGGCTCCTTCCTCAAGGGGACCAGGCCTTCCTTTCTTTCAAGTTTGTAAACTGGCTTGAGTCTGGGAATTGATTGAGAAGCCATGACTCTCTGTTTTTAGGATTCAATTTAGACTTTAATTCACTTGACTAGAATTTTTCTGCTTATATAGATCAAGTAAGAATTTGATAGGCTTCCTCTCTATGTCATTTCTAGGAACATGATCATCAACTAGCCAATGCCATAGGTCTCCATGTGTCAGACTATTCTGACTACTGCTTTAGCTCAGCTGTCCATTATGGTAACTACACCCATCTTGCCTTGGCCATTGAATGCTGCCAATTGATCCTTGTCACCCCAAGTTCCAATTATTCCTGTTGCATTTAGTTTTTCCTCTTCAGTGACACCAGTTCCCACTGTCAGTTCTGGCCTACAGAGAAGAGCCATCACAGAGCTCTTCAGGGATGCTGGAGCTCCACTCTCAAACTTATTTCTCACAATCATGGTGAAAAATGTGTCCTCTGGAAGCTGCCAGAGTGGGTGAGTAGGTCTTAAATGACAAATGCGTTAGCCTTCCTATCTCCCTAAGCTTTTGAATCTCCTCCTCTACAGTAAACCAAGGCAGGTCTGGCATTTCAAATTCATTTACTGTGGGCAACCTTTTGTTCCACGTTTCAGCCGAATAAACTGTTAGAGCACTTTTTAATTCCCAAGCTGCAAGATTAAATGCAGAATTAAATGCAACATTAGATGCAGAATATCTGCTTAGTTGGCCCATATCAATGAATTCAGCCTGATCAACTTTATATTCCTTCCACCATTATCTCACAGCCTTAATATCCATTCCCACACGTACTCCCTGGATTTCTGTCTGTATAAATTAGACAAACCAAGTAGTTCTTCTGGTGTGTAGCACACCTGCTCACAGGTCACACCTTGTGTTTCACCTTTGGGGGCATGCTGAGACTTGAGTCTAGTTATAGATCAAAAAGCAAAGAGAAATGACGAGGGTGGGTCTCGAAGAATCAGCAGTGTCTTACATGGCAGCTGACTCAGGGGAGGCCATTACAGTTTCCTCAGGCATTCAGGGTTAATCTGCTCAGACGGAGGTGGAGAGGCTGCTTTGCTGGCAAAGCAAACTCATCAGAATTTAGGGTCTCAATGCCCCCAGCTTCATCAGGGTCTTTCCATGCATCTGCATTCCAACTTTCAGGACCCCATTCCTTCACAATCAATGCACTCATTTTGCAAGTAGTTGCACTATCTGGCTGGGAATTCAATTTGCATTGTAATTCAACCACTCACAGGATGAGATTCTGGGCCTGTTTTTCAGCAGTCTCGGTTCTGTGGCTTTAGGAGATAAAGGTCTCTTTCAGAGCAGACATAGAAGCTGTCAGGTCATTTATGTGGAACTTGAGCTGAGAATTCAAATCCCTGAGCATATCTATTCTTTCCCCACTTTGTCTAGTGCTATGATCTTCAAGGTTGTGTCTTCCCAAATTCATATGTTGAAATCCTAATGTCTAATGTGATAACATTAGGAAGTGGGGCCTTCGAGAGGTTCTTAGGTCATGAGGATGGAGCCCTCATGAATGGGACTACTGCTCTTATAGAAAAGGTCCCCAGAGTTCCCTAGCCCCTTCTGTCGTGTGAAGATACAGCAAGAAGTCTGCAACCCAAAGGAGGGCCATTACCAAACCATTCTGGCAGCTTGATCTTGGACTTCCTGCTTCCAGAACAGTGAAAAGTAAATTTCTGTTGTTTATAAGCTACCTACTCTCTGGTATTATAGCAGCCCTAACAGACTAAGACATCCAGCGACACTAGGAGCAATTAGCCAATCTTATCATAACCATGAGTTTGACAAAAATGTTCAAAGGTATCAAATACATGGTCACCCAGATGCTTGCCTCTTCTAAGTATTTGATTAGCAGTACCCAAGGGTGATATTTTGCGTATCTCTATGGCTATATCACACCACGGACTATCAGTGCTGTCTTTACTACTGGAAATAGAGTCATTAGGATCTTTAATCAGATTAGAGAGTCAATTCCAGAAACCAGAGAACCAATTAAGAAAACTCATCCATGAGATTTTGTTCCTCTAGAACCACTCTTAGTACCAGAATATGTATTTGTCAGGGTTCTCCAGAGAAACAATAAATAGGATGTTTATATATGTGTTTATTTTAAATATATTTGGTTCATACAACTGTGGAGGTGCAAGTCTAACATCTGCAGGGTAGGCAGACAGGCTGGGGACCCAGAAAGAGTTGCAGTCTGAGCTGAAAGGCATTCTGCTGGCAGAATTTCTTCTTGCTGGGGAGAGGTCAGCCTTTGTTTTATTAAGGCTTCAACTGATTAGATGAGGCCCACCCATATTATGGAGGGTAATCTACTTTACTCAATTTAAATGTTAATCTCATTCAAAAAACACCTTCATAGAAACATCCAGAATAGTGTTTGATCAAATATCTGGACACCTTGGCCCAATTAAGTTAACAGACAAAATTAACCTTCATAGGAATAATAGAACCAATCAGATCTTATAAAGATGAGATGATTGATTAGTCAGAAGAAAGAAGTGCTGGTTGACTGCTAGAATTTAAGAAAAATGACTTTGTAAAAGATTTTCAGGTGGTAGAACTAATCAGCAATATATGACTTTCTTCACCAGCAGGAAGCCCTATGAAAGAAGAAAAAGGAATACACGATTGTATCAATTCATTACCGCAGATTTATAGGGCCAGTGTGATGAAAGAGAGAATGGTACTAAAAAAGGAGAAGTCCAAGAGAAACCGGGGTGGAACTACAAACACTGAAGTTCCAAAGAGACTTACCAATAAAAATATATGCTTTTATATATATATGGAAGTCAAGACAGTGGCATAGAATTTAGGGGTTTTTTTTGTAATTGTATGTAGAATTTAGTTTTGGATTAGTAAAAAAAAAAAAAAAGAAGAAGGAAGAAAAATAGAGTGTTTAGCTTACTAAAATAGCTATAATTACTTTGCAAAAATAATTTGTCTATCTGGAATTTCTTATAAATTAACACAATTTTAGGATGATATTTTGACTCCTGTGCATAACCCTTTGCACACAATAAAAATGCAAATTATATCAGGTTATACTAACACACTTAAAAGATGTTTTCATAGCTCAACATTATCTGTCTATCTATCTATCTATCTATCTATCTATCTATCTATCTATCTATCTATCTATCTATCTGGTTCATGAGTCACGTAACTTTTTGAGAAGCCTATAATGTAGTTTTCTTGGTTCAATTTACTCCTCAAGTGTGAGCTTTCAATGTCAGAGTAATTCCTGTTCATTTGAGATTCATGGTTCATAATACCAACTCAGTCTTCATACAAGATTTGAAACATAATGCATCCTCTTGACTCCTGCTTCACTTACATTTCTGAGAACCTTTGCAGTCTTCAAGTGCCCTAAATCGAGTTCTTGTTTCTAACCCATTCTGCTGCCAAATGGATTGACCTTGCTGCTAATTAAAGCATCTTTAGCTACCTGCTCTTTCTGCAGCAAAACATGAAAAGGAATCATTAGGTAAGCCTGATAATTTATTGCACACCTTGGTTCTTAAACATCTCCCTGAGTTTTATAGTTTCTCTCAGTACATGAGGCTATCTTTGAAATAATAATCTTTGGATGTGGTTAGATAGCAATACCTTTAAAAGGAAAATTGCTTGAAATGGAATTTGAACAAATAAATAAGACAATATACGAAAGCTCTTGTCCAATAGTGGATGTCCATTGTATGCCACTTCTTTTCTCTCCTTTACAATTTATTTCTTGTTTCTAGCATGCTGGTTGTTTCAGAATAGCTATGCAATAAAGGTTTAATGTGCTTACTTTAATTGAATTGGCAGGACCTTGAATGAAATTCAGTGATCTCTAAATCAATATATGAATTACTAAAACCAGCATTTCAAAAATGACATGGTTGGCATTAAGGTTTGAGCACTATTTTTTAATTTTTTTTTCTACTTCTTTCTTCTTTCTTTTTCCTTCTCCTTTCTTCCTTCTCCTTATGCTGTTTTCCACCTTACCTCTAATTATCCTCTAATTCTTTATTTTCTTCTAACAATTTCTCTGTATTTTTTTAATATTTTTTTATTGATGTTTTAATAGTTTTTAACATTGTGAAATTTTGGGTTGTACGTTTTTGTTTGTCCATCACCATATATATGACTCCCTTCACCCCTTGTGCCCACCCCCCACCCCCATGGCCCCTGGTAACCACAATACAATTTTCTCTCTCCATGAGTTGATTTATATTCCACATATGAGTGAGCTCATACAGTGTTTGTCTTTCTCCTTCTGGCTTATTTCACTTAACATAATACCATCCAGGCCCATCCATGTTGTTGCAAATGGGACGATTTTGTCTTTTTTTATGGCTCAGTAGTATTCCATTTTATATATAGACCACATTTTCTTGATCCAATGGTCAGTCGAGGGACACTTAGGTTGCTTCCACTTCTTGGCTATGGTGAATAATGCCGCAATGAACATAGGGGTGCATAAGCCTCTTTGGATTGTTGATTTCAGGTTCGTTGGAGAGATTCCCAGTAGTGGGATGGTTGGATCATAGGGCATCTCTATTTTTAATTCTTTGAGGGATCTCCATACCATTTTCCATAGAGGCTGCACCAGTTTGCATTCCCACCAGCTGTGTATGAGGGTTCCTGTTTCTTCACATCCTCTCCAACGTTTGTTGTTTTTTGACTTGGTGATTGTAGCCATCCTAACGGGCGTGAGGTGATATCTTAGTGTTGTTTTGATTTGCATTTCCATGATGATTAATAATGTTGAACATCTTTTCATGTGCCTATTGGCCATCTGTATATCTTCTTTGGGAAGTGTCTGTTCATTTCCTCTGCCCATTTTTTGATCAGGTTGTTTATTTTTTTGTTGTTCAGTTGTGTGAGTTCTTTATGTATTATGGAGATCAACCCTTTGTCAGATGTATGTTTTGCAAATATTCTCTCCCAGCTGGTGGGTTGTATATTCATCTTGATTCTGGTTTCATTCGTCTTGTAGAAGCTCTTTAATCTGATAAAGTCCAACTTGTTTATTTTTTCTTTAGTTTCCCTAGTCTGGGTAGGCATGTCATCTGAAAAGATTCCTTTATAACCAATGTCAAATAGTGTGTTGCCTATATTTTCTTCTATGAGTTTTGTACTTTCAGGTCTCACCTTCAGGTCTTTGATCCATTTTGAGTTAATTTTTGTGAATTGCGATAGCAGATGGTCCACTTTCATTCTTTTGCATGTGGCTGTCCGGTTTTCCCAAAACCATTTATTGAAGAGACTTTCCTTTCTCCATTGTATGTTCTTAGCTCCTGTGTTGAAAATTAGCTGTCTGTATATGTGTGGTTTTATTTCTGGGCTTTCAATTCTGTTCCATTGATCTGTGTGTCTGTTTTTGTACCGGTACCATGCTGTTTTGATTGCTATTGCTTTGTAGTATGTTTTGAAGTCAGGGATTGTGATGCCTCCTGCTTTGCTCTGTTTTCTTAGGATTGCTTTAGCTATTCAGGGTCTTTTGTTGCCCCATATAAATTTTTTATGGATGTTGCCTGACTGTAGTTACTTAAAAACTAGGAAAAGGAGTTGAGGCTTTGATTCTAATCCCAGGTTATCCCTATGAACGTGCTTAAGCACACGTGTCTCAATTCATGTAACTAATGATATAGGGAGTTATCACATACTCAAATTATATTTTCACCAAAAATATCTCAAGTGCATTTGTCACAAACTTCACAGTACTGTTGATTGTGTGTGTGTGGTGTGTCTGTGTGTACGTGTACATGTGTTTCCAAAACCTTTTCTATAAAATATTAGTTGGATTTTTTGAAAAACAGTGCTCTCTGTGGGCTAACATGGTCAAATCTCTACAAGTTGCATATTATACCAGGTGATTCTTCTAAAAATATTGAGTTTATGAATATATGCCACGGTTATGCCAGTCAGACGTACACTTGAAATGTGATTGGGTTCTTTTGGTACACTTTAAACATAGTATGTTTATGTGAGAAATATTCCTCTTTCATGACTCTAAAGAAGTGAAAGCACTGTTATGGAAGGTACCATCTATCTATGTTTCGTTATTCGTGAAAGCACAACATAATTTATTGCTACTGACGTTTAATCAATATAACTAATACATGAAATCACTATTATGAAAGCATCTATTTTCTACTCCTGGAATTTCCCATAGAGATTGCATAAAGGAGATTTCCTATATGGCATATATTAATGTAACCACTTTAGAGTAGACTTTTAATGCATACTCATACTCATTATTAAAGAATGCTGTTTTGTTGTTGTTTGTTGTTTTATATCAACTGTCAAGAACTGTTAGTCTTCCACAGTTTCACGAATGTTGGAAGAAGGTATGAGATGCCTGGGTCACAGAAAAGGGACATTTTATTACTCACAGCACAGCAAGCAGCATGAACATCAGCATAATGGAGTCAGTGCCCATTGTCCCATGAACCATAGGGTCAAAACGGCTAAGCCCAGACGGATGCCAGCACCTGCAGTGCGTTGCATTATGGAAGAGGAAGCCTGATAATTTCTGCCCTTTGCTTGAGAGGGAGACATTATCTATAATGAACTGGGTAGTAAGCATGTCTGCCCTTTGCTTTGGAAGAAGATACTATCTCAACTTTTCAAGGTTGTTTGCTATATGAACATTCTTGAAAATATAGTATTGAAAAAAGAACATTTAGTATTTTCTGTGTAAGACCTCCAGGAACACAAGAGATGATGGAGAATGGTCTCCCGATGCTATATAGTGTATTGACTTACTAAAGCAATACCATATAGTATAGTGACTTAGTAAAGTTAGAAATAATTTAAATACCTTCTTCCAACTAACTGAATTCCTTCATCAGTAGTCAAATGATGCCCCCCCCTTTTTTTTCTTTTTAAGCAACAACAACAACAAATTCATTCATCCCATAGCTCATATTCTCTTCCATTCTGAATCTTGGACTTGGAACTGAATATATAAAGAAATTCCAAGTCTAATTCTGGCCCTCGGTGATGTTGGTCTCCACAAATTAACTATCTTCTCAATAAGTATAACTTTTGCAGTATACATATTACTTTTTCTTATATAAATGATGGAAGATAACATATCTTTCAGCCACTGGATATGAATACTTGTTTGGGATATAACCTCCTCACAATTATACTGATAGTCTCACTCCTTGATTAAAATGTAAGAATTATTGTTCCATCATAAACAGTGATTTATTATAAGGAGAGGAGAGTTCATCTAGAATTAATTTTTTTTTATTTTACAAAGTATTCAGTGCTATTGAATTCTGAAATAATCTGATACAGTTTGGAAATATTTATAGGATTTTATGATATCTTCAGCCATCTATCATAAAGAAAATGATATTGTAATTCAAAATGTTGTTTTCAAAGTGATGGGCATTAAAAGAGGGCAATGATATTTTCCCATGATGTATACAGTCATCCCTCCGTGCGTGGGGGATTGGTTCCAAAATCCGAGGATGATTAAGTCCCTTATATAAAATGGCAGTAGTTTTTGCATATAACCTATGCACATCCTCCTGTATACTTGAAATCATCTCTAGATTACTTATAATACCTAATAGAATGTAAATGCTAAGTAAATAGTTGTTATACTGCATTGTTTAGGAAATAATGACAAGAAAAAAAGCTTTGTACATGTTTGGTACAGACCCAGTCATCATAGGCCTTTTCATCCACGGTTGGTTGAATCCTCAGATGTGGAAACCGGGTGCGACCCTGCGGATATGGAGGTCCTACTGTTAGAGGCTCTAAATACAATTCTCTGTTGAATAGACTTACAAACTAAACAATAAATTGGTAGCACTGAAAGATGGGATTACAGTTGTGTTGTGTTGACCATGTCAGCTACTGTTGCAAGTATGTTTCAAATAGTAACTTTTGAATCCACCCCTGAAGAATTATATTATAGCTTGAAAAACAAATTAAAACACAAAGAAAACTGTACTTTGAAAATAAAGCAAGATAATAAGGAATGATTGAAAACACAACCCTCAAGTAATTTTTCCTTTTGATTAAAACATTATGAGCATCAAATAGAAAAATGTTTAAATTATTTTTATTATCCACTACATGATTGCGATCAGGAAATTCCTTAAGATTCCTCCTTTGCTTCATAACTGTCTACAAGTTAGATCATCGAATGTTTTCCTGAAGCCTACAGGTGCACTTATGTAGTGCCAAAGAAGCACGTAGAAATTAGCAATAGTTTGATTTCTCTCAAATGAATGAAGAAGCATGGTTTATTTAAACAATCAAAGCTTCTTAACCCATTTAAACCCTAGCTTTAAACCTATAGTTGAAAATAAAAGTGAGACCAAAGGTAACATAAGGTCAATATAATTCTTTCTTTTTTTTTTCTTCCTCCCTCCCTCCCTCCCTCCCTCCCTTCCTCCCTTCCTTCCTATCTTTCTTTCTATCTTGATTAGAAAAGATCTTAAGAGACCAAAAGAAGGGGAAATTTAGGAAAAAAATAGAGGCTATTTTAACAAGTTAAAAACAGTAAATATCAGGCCGGCCCCATGGCTTGGCGGTTAAGTGCACGCGCTCTGCTACTGGCGGCCCGGGTTCGGATCCCGGGCGCGCACTGACGCACAGCTTCTCCGGCCATGCTGAGGCCGTGTCCCACATACAGCAACTAGAAGGATGTGCAACTATGACGTACAACTATCTACTGGGGCTTTGGGGAAAAAAAAAAAAAGGAGGAGGATTGGCAATGGATGTTAGCTCAGAGCCAGTCTTCCTCAGCAAAAAGAGGAGGATTAGCCTGGATGTTAGCTCAGGGCTGATCTTTCTCACAAAACAAACAAACAAAAAAAAGCAGTAAATATGTGTACAAAAATACACTACACTTCCTTTTAGATAGTGTTATTAAAGACTTCTAAAAATTCCTAAATATATTTTCAAATATCAAGGAATTTCTGCAAGGGACACATTTTATTGTGAATCTCTGCATATCCCTTGGCTCCCTAGTGGACACAGAATTGTGAGTGACATATTTGATCACTTCACTGCCCTTAAATAAGCGGAATTTTATCATCACTCCATGAAAGCTTGCATAAACAGTCCATTTGTTTTCAGCTAAGTGAATGTTTGTACATATCTGGCTCTTGTGGATCATAAAACAGCATGGCTCCATCCTCGTAGTTTGGGGGCTGGAGTAGTAGAAATGAGCATAGGATGGAAGAAAGACATTTTAGTGTCCAATTATTCCTGAAGAAATCTATGTCCCCAAATTCACAGTGTCTGAACTGATCAACTCCTCAGAATCTACCCCATTCTCTGATTCCATTGCTTTATTTTTCCTGGAAGAAAAGAGGGGTTCTGATACTGAGTTAGGTTAAAGAATCTTAATCACACATTTTTTCCCCCTAATGATGACAAGTATCTGAGCATCCTTGAAAGTGCTTCTTCGTTTAATGGCTACTCCTGCTCATGCCATCCTTTAAGAAGTTTTGGAGAAGTATTTTGGAAAAGAAAGGAAAAAAAACATTAATAGGAACTTTTCTAGTATGAGTTTAGATTAGGGTTGGCAAACTATGGCTTTCAGACGAAATCCAGCCCGCTGTCTGTTTTTATAAATAAAGTTTTATTGGAATACAGTCATGCTCATTTGTTTACATACCGTCTATGGCTGTTTTCACACAAGATGGCAAGGTTGAGTAATTAGGACAAAAAACGTATGGCTCATAAAACCTAAAATACTTACTATCTGGCCCTTTACAGAAAAGGGGTGTGGACCCTTTTTTAGATAACTACACTTGACAAAAGAATGCTATATGGACTTAGGCCTTTCATTTGTGGACACTCCGAACTGCCCTCTGAGTCTTGTCTCTGTCTCGAAGATTCAGAGTTCTCAGGGACGTGGACTAGTTGTCAGAAATGGGTCTCCTGAGTGAGAACCAGCAGGGTTGGTGAAAGAATCATAGGCTCTTTTGTGGCTTTGAATAAGCTTACGACTTCAGTATCCTCATCTGTAAAGCAGGGATGATATGGAAAGAAAATAATAAGGTTATTGTGGGGATTACTTAGTCCACATATGAGACAATGCATGTAGATTCTCAGCCAAGCATAGTTAATGTTACTGCAATACCCTCACTCCACACTTTTTGTCCAGTGTAGATATTGTAATGTTTCTGGATGGAATGTAGGGATTTGGGCTTCACCGAAAGGCGTCTAGATTCATCAGAATGTACTTTTCACTCCTTGGAACAAGAGAATCATATATGAAGAATCTATCATATTCTATGGAGTGGACATAGATATGAACATACATTCCCATTTTTACTATTGCTCCTTAGTTTCCTCAGAATCTCCCAGCACCACAAGCATGCCCATGTTCCAAACTCTCCTTCCCTCATCTAAGTGTATCCACATAGCTGGAACAACAGTATAATATAATCTTGGACAAATAGTCACAATAAGTGGGGAAATTATTACTATAATTTAGTAAGCTCACTTTGTCGAGAGTGCACGACTCCTATCATAAAGCACAGAAACAAGTTTATTCAGAGTTAACAATGTCTTGGGGAAATCAGCTTAAAACCAAATACATTCTTGTGAACAAATGAACAAAATCAAGACCACCGAGACTTGTAACACACTAAAGATTAAATAAATGTTAATATGCATAGTGGAGAAAAATAATTTAAACACTTATTTCAAGACCTTGTTTTCTTTTCTTTGGTTGGTTTAAAGACTTATTTGTTATGTATAATGTCTCCCTCCTTCATATTCATTACAACAAACAATTACAAAGGAATTTTGCAATTATATGTACATTTAAAATTTTTGCATTTGATGGAAGAAATCTAGATTTCATATTTTAGAATGCCAATGTTTAAATTCAAAGTTTAGAAGTGTTAATTATGACATATTTTTATCAATATGTGTAAACCTGCACTCATCAATTAGAGATTTTATTTATTTATTTATTTTCCCCCCAAAGCCCCAGTGGATAGTTGTATGTCATAGCTGCACATCCTTCTAGTTGCTGTATGTGGGACATGGCCTCAGCATGGCTGGAGAAGCAGTGTGTTGGTGCGTGCCCAGGATCCGAACCCAGGCCGCCAGCAGCAGAGCGCTAACACTTAACTGCTAAGCCACGGGGCCGGCCCTGCACTCATCAATTAATTTGCGAAGTATTGCTTCTAGTTTTTGCCTCCAGTGATTAGATTTCTCTGTAACATGCGTTATTTCATTAAATACCAAACTTAGTTATTATACGGCACATTAAATAAATTTAAATGATTATTTAATTTTTATCATTCAATCAGTTTTGAAGTATAGTCATTCATATTTCAAAGCTTATGCCTTTATTAATGGCCATGAATACATATTATTAAATGAAATTTTTTTGATCAAACAATAATCAAGAACAGCTAGTAAGTTAATAATTAAGTAACCCAGTAGGGGAATATTCTAGTTCAATTAAGTAAAATAATTACTTACAGAAAAATAATTATGTATACTCTCAATGCACTAAGCTTCCTGAGTGAGAGTTCAGAAGAACAAATAAGATATAGATAAATGGGTAAGAGCAGGGACTATGAGAATTTTAGGATGAGTAAAATATGATGAAATAAAATATGATACTCTTCCTTAGATATAAAGGAAGAGTAAATATCGTCCAGAATGAAAAATATAGATTTCAACATGTTCCCCTTCAGTCCTAGGCTTCAATGATATAGATCTAAAAAATCAGGTCACTCTTACTTGCTATTTTGAGATTATTAGAAAACAAGTCCCCGTGTGCGGTTTACGCAGGATGTGTAGTCCTTTCCCACGTAGCTTGCACCTTTCATGAATAAGTTCCTTGCAGCTCCTTCTGCAGGGAGTAAAGGGCAGACTGCAAAATGTCATTGTCCCAGTTCTACTTGGCCTTGCAGTGCAGGTCTCTGCTGATTTTTCAAAGCCAAGACTGCTCCTCATGATACAAAGAAAGAAGTGTTCTCCTCTCAGCAATAATCCGGTTGGCTATAGGGTTACGCCTGATGTCAGAGTAAAATTATTCATAGCACCCATTTTTACTTTAAAAGTGGTCCTGTTGGATGACAAATGTTATATGGCCGCCTTAATGTGTCCATCATTTAGAACACTGCCTGGGCCTTAAAGGCTATGACCGTATTGTTATAGCTCTATTAAATCACAACATGCAGGCAGCTGGCTTGCCTGGGGCATGCCCGTTGCAGTTGGTTGGCAGAGCATCCAGAATCAGCTCATTCTAGGCCTAAAATAACACCACTCTCCCAAGACACTGTCTTGATTTTGAAACAGAATTTTCATGATCATTATTGTGACTTTTCTCCTACAGGCCCCTATTATTCTTCTGATCATTTGGCCTCAATAAGGGACTCTACATACATTGGACATACTTAATCACATTAATAGCCTCAGCATTACTCATAGAAAATTATTCTGCTCCTTTATAAACTTTCCAATGTAATAGATACATAGAAGAAAAGTGCAATCTAATTTTAACAATCAATATTAGCTGAGACTTGGGTAGACCTTTGACAAATCGAAATGTCCTGTTAGAAAACTTTGCCCTCACATTAGTGGGGAGATTCTACACCATGTATCTGCATAACTACAGTAGGCCATTCTATTCATTCTTTCCAGAACTAAGAAAATGTTTGGTTCAAAAGTAAATCCTAGTCTTCTTCTTAGAAGGTGGAAAAGAATTGGAAAGTTTCTAGTTGAAAATTTTCCAGCTTCGAATATATAAAAATCAAAACTTCACCAGATACCCGCAAATAATATGGTGGGAAGTACTTTAGCTATAAGCTCACCGGTTCTTCCAACTCTAGGAATTATTTACAATTCTTATAGAATTTGAGTGGATGAAGAAGTTGGAAGAGGAGACGATGGAGTGGAGATGGTATTTGTAGAAAAGTTTCTTGAAGAGTAGGATTTCTAGTGTTTAGCAAGTGACCTATATTATAGCTTAGAAGTAAAATACAAAGGAAGACTAAAAAGTTTCCTTGATCAGTGTAAGTGGCAAAAACTACATTAAGAATAAGAAATGAATGGGAGTGTCCCCATGGCGTAGTGGTTAAGTTTGGTGTGCTCCACTTCAGCGCCCTGGGTTTGCATCCTGGGTGTGGACCTACATCACTTGTCAGCCATTCTGTGGCAGTGACCCACATACAAAAATAGAGGAAGATTGGCACAGATGTCAGCTCAGGGCTAATCTTCCTAAAGCCAAAAAAAAAAAAAAAAAGAGTAGGAGATGACCATGGCCAAGAAAAGGACAAGAATCAAAACAATAAGTCTAGGTCCCTCAAGTCCTAGCCCGATTTGATTATCCTGATGCTTTTGGAAATCACTTCAGCTTCTGAAAAATGACAAGATAATTTCCAATAACAGTAGAAGATTTTTCTTGCTGACTAAAAATAATTACTTTGGTGTTACTTAAAAGATAAGGATTTAGGCACAGGAAACTATGGCTTTGATACAAGGCCTAGGGATGATAAGAATGGGATACATTTGAAAACTCCTGTGAGAGATGGGGAGATAGAGTAAAGGTGACAGGTGAGCTATAATATTGTCAATAATTACACCTATAATTTAATGTTTTCTGATAGCTATGTGGAGAGTATTCAGGAATTATTTCATTAACTCTCTCAGCATCCCCAAAAGTAGAATGCTATTGTTTTCTGCATACTAGGAATAAGAAAGCAGAGGCACAGAGAAGTTCTGTCGTTTGTCACAAGTAGCTCATAAAATGGGGGGCTGGGGTCCAAAAATAGGTCTCCTCAACTACAAAGCCAGAATAGTAGCCACCGTGATCCAGGGGAAATGTGCCTGCAGAGACAGGATAACATTTGACAGTGTTTAATATGCTTTCTGGCACATAAAGCATGTTGACAAAGAGTAAAGCAAGCTCCCAAATGAGACCAGGCTGTTGGTGAAAAACTCTTGAGAAGGTGCGTAATGTCACACATATTATTCATTCTCATGATGTCGCTTTCAAGGAGATAAAGAGATGATGGTGAATGGGCTGTAACTTAAGGCATATGTTAATTCAGTCCCTGAAGAAGGACATCACAATTACTCAATTATTGGATAAAGAACATCCAAGGGGGGTTATGTTTCAGTGGAAATGAAGAGCTTCGGCATAGCAAGACTTATCAGGCACCACTCCAAATGTTTTTAGACAAATCAGAAATGCAGGGTGGTACTGCAGATCTTCTCCTTCATTTATCTGGGATGATTTTTATTTTTTTATAAGAGAGATTCTCAGATTTCTTAAATGGACAAACAAAAATATAATCATTAAATAAATAAATTTATTAGAGATAAGAAAACCCTTCTTCAAGTATCATTTTTTTTCTTTTTGTTGAGGAAGATTTGCCCTGAGCTAACACCTGTTGCCAATCTTCCTCTTTTGTTTTGCTTGAGGAAGATTAGCCTGACCTAATCTGTGCCCATCTTCCTCTATTTTGTATGTGGGTCGCCACCACAGCACGATTGACGAGTGGTAAGTCCACAGCCAGAATCTGAACCTGCAAACCCAGGGTGCCCAAGCGGAGAGTGCACGGAACTCAACCACTATGCCACGGGACCGGCCCCTCAAGTATCTATTTTAAAATATGATATAAGTACAAAACATTCTTGCTACGCAAATATTAGATGGCAAAATATACAATGATATATTCCTAAGAAGTTTTGAACTCTGCTTTGAATAGTCCCTTGGTTGAATCTTATGCTGTTAATTTGTTGTTATTTTTTGCTTACTTTCATGATAAAATGTTTAAAAATGAATTTGCATGTTCCAACAGACTTTAAGAAAAATTTAACAAATGTAATAAATGTTTATTTCACCTGAGGAAGAGATTCCATAAAGCTTGACAAGAAAACTGATGTGGAAAACAGCAAATGTATATATTATTTGCCAAAACAAGTTTTGAATGCAATTTATTGATTTTTAAGGAAAAACGATTGTTGCAAATCAAAACAAAATGAGTAAAATTTGTTATTTTCTTGTCTCATTAGAAAGCAGGGGGGTGAAACAGACAAGTAAAAAACACTAGCTCAGAGTGTGTGCACAAAAAATGTCCAAATTAAATTTCAGGTCTGTGTCTCTACACAGCTGGTCTGTGGCTCCGTGAATAGAAAGATGATGAAATGGAGGGAGGGTGGGCTGTCACAGGTGAACAATTCTTAAGAAAGTATTCACAAACACTGGCTAAAAGAAGATACTCATACATCGTTTTAGGTTGCCAGTTAAGCTCATTGAAGTGAAACCAATGAATTGTAAAATAAAGCAGCAATAAAATTCGTATTCCTTTATTTTTGTGAGGATATATGGGAACAATGTAGCAGAAATATACTTTAAACAAGATTATAAGAGAGGAAAATATCAAAGAAAAATAAAATTTAATAGATAGCACTGTTGATTTGTACTTGTGCTTTGTCTGTGCAGGGCAAAGGGCTGGTGACTTTTCACGCATCACTTCCTTTACACCTTACAAGATTTTTTTAACCAAGGGGTTGTGAAATGTATGAAGCTGTGACCCACATGTTTAAAACCCAGGGCAGAACTGCAGTTAAAAGAAAATATTCCATGTGATAAGAGATAAAATATTCGACTGGTTTACCCTCACTTCTTGGAGACAATGAATGAAACACATAATCCTCAAGTTATATTTCTTTAAAGTCTTATTAGTTTCTCTCTCATATCATCTATTTGGTTCTCCCAAAATATCTCTTTCAAACCACACCCTTCACAATCTCTGAAAAGCGTTTTCCAGTTCTTGTTCTTTTCTACCATCCTTCTCTCGCTGTCTTTTTGTCTCATTAGTCATTACAAATGCCCCAGAAATGGTTTTCTACTTTAAATCAAACGTAAAGATCAAGTGAGGTGAAATGAACCAAATCAGAATCATTTTTAGAGGGTAGTAGAAGGAAAAGACTAGAAGCTCTTTTATTTTAATAATTTAGATCTTGTCGCATGTGTATTATTATTGCAGAGATGACGAAAACAACACTTAGAGAAATGACGTAGAATAGCCAAGATCACTGCTCTTGTAAGTGGAATAGAGTAGCCAGGGTTAACCCTCCTCCCTCTTTGAAATGGGCCATGTTGATTTGGTTTATCTAACAACCACCACCAAAAAGCTAACATATAATCACCTATGTCTTTCCAATTGTATACTTTTTATAGTATACTATATATAGTCATAGATAATTATTTATAGAATAGAATATGTTGTACTTCATTTAAAAATGACAATTCAATAAAATAAAAAATAATTATTATTTGGAATCTAAGTGAATTTCTTCTAGAATTGACTTTGTCATAACAAAGAAAAGTAGTAATTATAGCTCTTAATTATTAAGTGCCTCCTATGTAACAAGCTCAGAGTGAGAGAGTTCAAATAATACCATGAGTGAGGCAGTGGGAGGATCCATCTCCAGGTGGGTCCATCTTCCAGACTAGTCATCCATGTCTATGCAATAGCTGTCAGGTTTTATTATAGCTCTACTTTCCCTAAAGCAGGAGTTATTTAGGATTCATCACAATTACTTGGAATAGCTGTCATAAAAGAAAGAAAAAAAGACTTTTAGATTCCTTCATGACAAAGTATGAGTATGTCTTGGGTGGAATATGGGGATCTACATTTTAACAGGAAAACCTGGTGAATTAAATTTAGGTGTCCCGATGATCACACTTTGAGAAATGTTGCCTTAGAGTTCAATGAGAACACTGATTTGTGGTAAAATCACCTTTTACACATTAATGTTAAGATCAGTGCACACAGGGCCTAGGAAGTTCTCACAGTATTTGCTGGTTTCATGGTTGAACTCTCACCGGGGAATTCTAGTTTCCAAATTGTCAGCTTTTTCGGAAACTCTCCATGGAATACCAAGTATTCAGAACAGACTGTAATTTCCTCAATTGCTCGTAATATACCACAGAAAAAGAGTTTGAAATTGTCACAGTAATCCAAGAGTAAATTAATTCCAGGTGTTTGCAGCTTAAAGGGTGATAATTGGATAGCAGATGAACTGACATAGCAAGTGGAAAATGCATGTAATGGTTGTTTAGAAGTGCTTAACTGCTGAGATGTACAATAAAAAGTTTAACTGGGTCTTTCCATTAAAAATTACAATACTGGTAACCAGTAGATTACTAAATTTATTTAATTTAATTAAGCAAATCTTTGTGAACCCCTAGTGTGTGTCAGGTATGTTCTAGACATTGGACATACCACAAGGAGCTCATAATCAAACATATTCGTAATTATATAAGCACAATACAACATGCCGAAAGTTATTTTGCAAACTTAGGTTAAAGATGGGCTCCAGAAATGAACGGTTAATTCCAATAGAGTGGAGAGGGGTCTAGAGAGTTGAGAAGGTAGGGAGGGAGGTAGAGATTGGAGGCTTTATGTTGTAGGTAATAACTGACCTTAAATATTGGTGATAGGAACTCAACATTTAAACCAATTTGTAGATGACAGGAAAAGGGTGGAGATACTGTAAAAGAAGTTGCATCTGCAAAGCATGGGTGCACGTTTCAATATGGACTTTTGATGAAACTCTAAGATGTTCAGAGTATCTGAAGAGGCACAAATAAAGAGTTTAGGAGGGGAAAGAAATGATGTGTAAGTGTTTCAAATGAGCCACCTCATGAGGGCTATTCTATGCAAGATAAGACACTTGCTTTGTGTTCTGTAGAAAACAGTGTGCATTTTCCAGAGAGTTTGAAGAAAAGGAGGGAAATTATCACATTTTCAATTTAGAGAGACCTTTCTGATGGCAACGTAGAAGTACATTGAATATGCATTGAATTTGAGGAAGGGAATCTGTGAAGAGATTGGCACAGAGTTTGAACTAAGGCAGCAGTTAGCATGGAGAGAAAAGGACAAATTAGAGACACATTTTAGAATTAAAAGCAGCTGAACTTAGGCAAGAAGAAGGAAGAGGACTCAGAATTACTAGTTGACATGATTTGGTGTGTAGTGGTGCAATGACATAACGCTCAATCAATAGAAATAATTTTTACACATCATTTTGTAAGAGTTGCTAAACTCTGGGCACCAGATATGTGTTGATAATATATGTGGACCACTAATTCCTAGCATATGTATATATCAGCTCCAGCATATGTATGTATCGATACCAGCCAGGGATCTTTACTTCATAAATTTACTAAACCAATCTAAGAATTTGTTGACAATGATTGAATCCATACTCTGTAATGAGAATTATATGCAAATTACCCTAGAGTTAATTCAAGCATAAATATAAGCAACAAACTATAAATTGTATGCTTCATGATGTTTAACTCATAAATAATGGAAAAATTATTATAGTTTCTATTTGGAATATTAATAGATTCCTCTTTCCCCTAGATAACGCAGATCTTCATTACTGCATAGACTACTGGTACCACACAGTTCTATGCTGGGTTGTTGTTCCTTTTTTTTCATGGCCTTACTATTATTTGCAAAAAGTCCTTACTAATTCTGCTTGAAAGTAGTTCTGAGACTTTTATCAATATTTTGTATAAAGGCTTTCTATTTGTTTTTTGTGCTGGGCGAAATTAACCTAAATGCTTGGATATGGTACTATATGTTCTTTCTCTCTCTTTCCTTCATTCTACTCTTGTATCTTCCTTCAATTTCTTCTCTCTCTCTCTGTCTCTTCAATTCTTTTATCTTTCCACATCTTAGAAACTCAGTATTGTTTTTCTTTGGTTGTGTTGTCCTCTGTGATCAATAGCTCACTCTTTTACCAGGAAAAATCAGTTATGACAAGATTTTAAACAAAAACATATTCTCCACCATTGTAATCAGCGTCATTATAGCCTTCATATGTATTAGCAACTTTTAGTGTCAAATGCCCAGGCCAGTGCCAAATGTCAAAATCCCAAACAAATAAAAAAAGGAATCCACTGTGCCAAGACCATGAACTATTAGGAATGTACTAAAACATTTCAAGCATCATCAGTACTCTCTCTTGATTTCTTTTCACATATTTCATCTGTTTTTTTTCTGCTTTTTTCTTTTAATATATGACTTTATTCTGTTAGATCATATGTCTCTATAAGTTGAAAATAATAACCACAGTTGATTTATTGCATATTCATTCTTATAGCCTTATGATGAGAAAGGAAAGAAACCTGTTCTATGCCAGATCGAGGTTCTCTCTCATGCCCAATGCATGACAAATATGTGTCCAGGGAGAATGAAGTACAATGATTTATCTAGCCTATGTCATGTGATTACCCCTGAAAACAAAGGTATCCCAATTGACAATGCTTTCCAGAATGATATTTACATAGAGAGGCAAATAAGAAATCTCTCAGAGGAAGGGGATGATATAGATGAATCCCAAAACACAATATCCATTATACTGTACAACATTCTTTACTACGCTAGTTATAACTTAGAGACATTCAGTGTGACCATTTCATATGCATTGTTCTACCATCAATAAAAGAGGAAATGCTAGAAGGGTATTGAGTTGTTAAAAATTGAGATAAGACTATTTTTGGATATGTTGGATTTGAGATGATTACCAGTTGAAGTTCAACGTGTTAACTGGACTTTGGAGTTGTGGTTAGACGTAGAGATATGGATTTGGAAGTCAACAGCAGAAAGGAGGAAGTTAAAGACTGGAAATAGACATAAGCATCTACACGTGGCAGGAATCAGCTTTAAATCTCTTACTTGACCAAGTGCTTGGCACAAAAGTGTACTGAGCAAATGTTTGATGACCAAGTGCTTGGCACAAAAGTGTACTGAGTAAATGTTTGATGAACAAAGGGTGCGGGAGTCTTTGCTTTCAGCTTTCAAAATTTTCATAGATACTTGTGTATAATATATAGACATAAAGACTTAGATGAGGTTGCTTAAGTGTTGGACACCACTGAGCAGAAAGATCTGTGGACTATGCCTGAGTAGTACATGTTATCAGGATTTAGGCTTAAAGTTGTTGGGGAGATGCCAGGACACAGTTAAGAAGAGGCTGCAGTGAGCAGCTGCTCCAAAAGAGACCCTCAAACATCATTTCTTCTTTACTTAAGCATCTGAGCAGGTGGGTCTCCAACATTTAACCAAGTGGATTTCTAGCACCTTCTTGAAAATCATGAGAAAAATGATAAGATGTTCTCCAATTTTTGGAAAATATTTCCAAGATGAAAGCATTTTTCTACCTCCAAAAGTATAAGAAAAAGTAAATGAGGGTGAACCATAAGGAATAATTTGCTTTGAATGCAGAGGATTTTGCGAATCAGATGTAGGGTAAAAATGTCTCACACTGGCAGTTAACATCTCTCCCACCATGTGCCACTGTACCATGCTGCTTTTCACACATATTTTAGCTTTGATTCAGGGTAATGTTCCCACATTACAGATTGAAAAAACTCAGAGCAAAGAAAAATAAATGGCCTGCCCATGTTTATAAAGCTAGTAACTGCCATTTAGGCTAAGGATGGAAATTTTTGGATTTGGGGTTCAGGGCTCTTTCTGCTTTACCAGAACTACTGTACTGCCGGGCTGCTTTAGATTAACTATTGCTAAATTGCCATGGGGCTGTAAAATAAACAGATGTTAATAAATATCTATTTATTAAACAGATAATGTATTTAGTTGTAAAACTTGTCAAACCATTCAAATGACCATTTGTTTTTATAATTGTCCAGATTGTTGGTTTGAATATCAATTCAGTCAGAATAGCTACATTATTTGAACAAGTAAACAGTCAATGATTTTTCTCAACATTGCTTGTAATTTTGTAATTCTGTTTAGACACGCTGTTATATTTACGTCAGTGAATTAGCTCAGTGTTATTAGTTTCCTAAGGCTGCTGTAACAGATTACCACAAATTTAGTGGCTTATAACAATGCAAATTTAATACCTTATAGTTTTGTAGGTCAGAAGTCTGACTTGAGTCTCAATCACAGTACCGGATGGACTGAATTTCATTCGGAGGCTGTAGGGAGAATCTGTTTCTCCTGCGTTTTCTAGCTTTTAGGGGCTGCCTGCATTCCTTGGCTTATGATTGCAGTTATCCATCTTCAAAGTGATCAGTAGCCTGCAGAGTCTTTCTCAGGTTATATCACTCAGGTTTAACACTTTCAGAGTCAAATCTCCTTCTTTGACTCTCTTAAGGAATTTTGTGATTACATTGAATCCACCCTGATGATCTAGGATAATCTCCCCATCTTAAGATACTAATTAAGTAAATTATAATCACATTTGCAAAATCCCTTTTGCTGTGTAGGGTAAGGTATTCACAAATTCCAGGGATTAGGATGAGGGCATCTTTAGGCGAAGGGAGAGAGCGTCGTTCTGCATACCATACTGGGTTTTGATTTTCAAGCTTATGGTTTCCAGGCATTTTCATATTTTATGTCTGTGTTCATATATGCTTTATTTGTGCTCATCCTACCACCCAAATTCAGTTGTTTTTGTACTCTCAGTTCTCTCCATTCTCAATTTTAGAGTTCCTTAACAAAAACTACAGGATTGCAAATAAATATTAATTTTCCTCCCACACTCCCTGAAATCAATATTCTTTTCCTAAGTAATCAAAAATAAAATTCTGTTAGATTAGGAAAAATAATTGTATTAAATCAAGGCAATGAGTTATCTCAAAGTTGTCCTTTGGTGTCTTTGGCTGGGAGATCTAGTTAGAAAAACCTATTATTAAAAATATTTTCACGTGAAATCTTGATTAAGGAAATTTTATGGAGCCTTAAAACATCAATTAAAGCTTGATTAAATTTTACAGCCCCTAAAGGCTAGTAATATTTTTCTTTCCAGATGACAAAGAAATATGCCCTGTATACATAAGGCTCATTAACAATGTCATGGCTCTAAAAATCTGCATGTAGTAATTATTCCAAAATAACTCTTGGCAAAAAAAAAAAAATCTCTAAACTGAGCCCAACAACAGAACTCCATCTCTCTGTCTTTTGATGAATGACTATCCATTAGAGAAAATGAAATGTTTTCCAACTATGGCTTTCTGAAACAGTTCTTTTTCCTGAGTTTTGACAAGATTCTTTCTTGGATCAGCCCATCATACTGTCATTATCATAGCATATTGGAAATAATCCTGTTATTGTCCAGTAATTCTGCCTATGGTCTCTGGATGCACCAATATGTAATTCCCCCACTCCTTTCATCAGCAGCATTTACGTGATCCTTAGCATTCGATCATCGTAAGTATGAGATGCAGTGTGGAGTAGTAAGCCAAAGCTCAAAAAATTGATATTTTCCTCCTGCAAGAGTACATGCATCAATTGATAAACAGTAAGCCAGAGGAAAAAGCATTTCCATTATTAGTTCAGTGCACCAATCGTACCATCCAAGGTACCTTTTTTTTTCCAAACGCATAATAGAAGCAGTTAATGGCCCTTCTATGTCAGTATCAAGGGCCTCTTTCCACCAGTAGGTAGTTGTTTCTAGTTTAACCTTAATTGATAGCAGTGGTAGATACTCAGAATCAATCAATGGATTTTTGTGGATTCAAAAGAGTAGTCTCATATAATCCTAATGAATTCCAACAGCTGGCATTTGTATAGCTTAACGGCTGTCATAAATATAGTGAAGAGTTGAAACAGTGGTCAAGTTTCCTTTGAGAATTTTTGAAAGGTTTTAGTTTTTCATAATCTTTAATTCAGACCAGATTTTTAGAATCTTCTTCTGGGGAGTGTGTGCGCGTGCTCGCGCGCGCCCGTGTGTATTTTAAGTGTAAAAGAAAAAGAAATATATCTTTTCATAAATTAAACCCGTTTTTCTTCATCAATATTCAATTCTAAATTGAGGTCAAATCTAGAACTCCTGATGATTGATTATCTAATTTTCTGATTTCCTGTTGGTAATTGAGTTTTTAGATAAATTTTAGCCCTATTACATTTGCTGTTCTCATTGTATTAAATAATAAAACAATAAATATTATGTAGTTCCTTAGTTCTCACAGCATGTTAGCGTACTTCATATTCTTTACTGCTCTCCATAAGATTGGATGTTGGTAGGGCAGTTAATATTATGTCATATGATATGGCTCAGGCCAAGAAAAATTAACTTACCTACCCAAGGTTAATGCATCTAATAATTTATATAAATTGGATCTTTCCCCTTGATCTGCTGATGACTAATAACATGGTCTTTCTGCTTAATCCTGCTGCTTGACTAGGTCTGTGTGCCGGGGAGAAAAACACTGCAACTGCGAGTCATTCCAATTTTCCACAAGACCCCAAACACTCATAGAGAATGAAGCACTCAGAAGGCAGTCTAAGCAGGGATTGGGATATTAGTGAATAATTATACATGAGCCAAAATGGGAAGTTTATATGAACTATCTGGTATCATTGGCTTATTTAGAACACTGAAAAATTTTAGATTATTAAAGCTACCTATATCAAGAGTGATATTTTAGACTCCAATATAATTTTAATAACTTGTTTTTATTCTTCATAACACATTTTTCTTACTTATTTGGAAAATTGACAATTGACTTCTTTTTTTTCCCCTGAACAGTTCCTCCTAAGTTACGGTAAAATAATTTTCAACTATGAAAGTATGATTTTCTATAAGGCTGACTTTATGTTAGACAGTCTGTGAATAATGCCCTTTCTTTGTAAAAGAGTGAGACTAGAATATTATCCTTTACAAATTAATGTCTTTGGGGTAGCATGAGGCCAGAGAAAGCAAGAGATTTTAGCTTGTCATGGGGTCTCCATTGTAGGTTATATGTCTACATGATTTCTAGTATGGTATTTTCTTTCCACCTACATTTGGAAATATACCACATGTCACATGATTTCCCCTTAAAATCTAGAAAAAAATGAACTATTTTCACTCTAGAGAAATAATCAGAAATTCTATTATTTATGAAATCATTTCCAAGGATATACATTGTGTATATATACCACATCTTCCTTATCCATTCATCCCTTGATGGGCACTTAGGTTGCTTCCAAGTCTTGGCTATTGTGAATAACGCTGCAATGAACACAGGGGTGCATGTATCTTTATGCATTGGTGTTTTCAAGTTCTTTGGAGAAATACCCAGCAGTGGAATAGCTGGATCATATGGTAGTTCTACCCGTGATTTTTTGAGGAATCTCCATACTGTTTTCCATAGTGGCTGCACCAGTTTGCATGATGATTTTTTTAAATTATTTATATTTTGAAGGTGAATTTATTTTCACTAGATTTTAAAAAAGCATTTAATGTCTCTTTAAGTGAGAAAATGCAAATAATTTCTTAAATTGAAGATTATGGTTGCTATTTTGTATCTAACGTGGAGCCAAAGAGGCATAAGCAGTTTTATATTGCAGGCCTAAAGGATTATTATGACATATTAGGTGAAACATTCCAGAAGAAAAAGGGACAAAATACTATAATGTATTATGCAAGGAAAATGAGTAATTATCTTCTATATCTGTAACCACTGCATAATGTAGTTTTGAAGTTAGTAACATTATATTTTCAATTCACAAAAATCTCGATCTATCTTGACCCTCCACTTAGTTAATAAATTCACCTCACCCCAATACTCAAACATCATCTCTCCAGAGCAGCCAGAACATTTACAGATCATGGATGACCGAACATGTGCTCCCAGCCACTCCCAGGCCCAATGCAGCTAGGTGGGGTCACATGACTAGTACCTCTGGCCAATGAGCTGTGAGCGGAAGTGATGCATTTAAGAACTCTCCAGTGATTCTCCACATCTTCTTCTGCATCAGTACCCTGGACGGAATGTGTTGAGAAGGCAGGGCCAAATTAGGCTCCATCTTGAAGTACTGCATAGAAGAATGCTCTCTTAGAATGTCCAAAACATCACCCAACTTGGTATGAGTTAAACCTTTGTTGTATTAATCCTCTTATATTTATGAGTTAATTTAGCACAGGCTACCCAAGTCTGTTTTAATATCCATCTGTAAATATTTTTTATCTCCATGGTACATTTAATATCTTTTCCACCCCTACTTGCAAAGCAGTCTGCTTTTTGTGTAGTAATTGTTTAGTTTATTCCGCCTAGCTCTGTAGAAAGCTATTTATACACACCATAGAGAATGAAAGCTTCATGAGGCCAGAGCCCCTGCCCTAATCAGTGGAATATATACCAAAAACTAGCACACTGTTTGCTTATTTATTCAACACATATTTTTTAGTACTTCTGTGAGCCAATTATTAAACAAATTGTGATGTATACAATTAAAAAGGAAATAATGGAGTGATAAAATGGATAATATCCAAGTGGAGTGCATCCTTCAGAGTGTTCATTAGGAGGCAGTTCTACAAAGTAGAAAAGCATATGCAAAGGGCCTGAGTCAGACAAGATCTTGATTTTGATAGGATATGAATGTTCAGGTGATTGGTAAGCATGAGGAAGAGTGGAACAAGAAGGAACCAAAGAAGTCAAGAGTAGATCATGCATGGCCTTGCAGACCAAGGGATTTGGATGTTATGCTATATATAGTTGAAACTTATTGAAGGGATTGAATGAGGGGGGCAATATGACCTGATTGCTATGTTTTAAAGTTCCTCGAGTTGCTCTTTGAAATTATTATTGGAAGATTGGTTAGGTTGGAAGGAAGGAGAGCAACTGGATTATTTTGCAGTACTTTGAACATAAGATATTAGAGTCTTAATTTGTAGTGGAAATGGAGCTAAAGACAAGGAGTCCATGTATTATTTGGATGCAAATCAAACAGTATGTACTGGTAGTAATTTCCAGTTGAGGTATTAAAAGAAGAGAAAAATCAAAGGAGACTTCTAGGATTTGGCTTTTAGATTAAATCAAAGTTATGTAGTGTGACCAATAAAACTATGGGGTGGATAGAAGGTCTATAGGCTTTAATATTTAGAGAGTATTTGAAAGATTAATGCAACCAAATCCAATACCTTGCTCTATCAGTTTCATTCATGGTATAATAAACTGATACTACATTCAGAATAGAATGTCTAAAGTGAATAGCCACACGCCTATTCTAACTACTTGCTCTAATGACAGAACCAAATTGTCTACCGCACTTAGGACTGATCAAGCCAACACAATCCATAGAATTTTTTCACTTACCTAAGGCCATTGACTCACCGTCTTCCATTAGAGTGATGTTTTTATTTCCTATTCTCCAGAATGTTGCTGTCGTTACTCACATTCTCCATTCTTTCCTTGGCGTGGTGTGATTTGCTCTCTTGATAAAATGCGGTCCTGAGAAAGATCACTGCAAAGTCCTTGGTCACAGCTCCTCTCTGGACCATTAGTTCGGGAGCTTTACCCGGGCCTCTGCTGCAGCCAGGCTTCTGAGGCCTGCATCAGCAGTTCTAAGAAGGTTACCGGATCAAAGCAGCCATCCTCAGGTAAAGGTTTCAATTTCCTCTTACTACCTCTGTACTTGAAATATGGATGGCTCTTTTCCCACCTATATATCAAGGAAAGATTTACGTAAATCATTCTTAAGAGCTTTATTGTTATGGCCTTATTTTCAAAAATATATACTATGTAATATCAATATGTATATTTCCACCATTTCAAGTCATCTTGATGCCTTGGTACTTCCATGGTGTCTTCCTGCTTTGCTCACACCTTTGACTGCTTGATTCATATTTCTTCCTCTGACAGATCCCATTTCCCCAAGAATAATACCACCCCCCCGGCCCAGTATAATAAAACAGCACTTAAAATAGGGATAATGATCATACCTACCACAGAGAAACTTTAAGAGTATTTAAATAAATACTTCATATAAGGAGCTTACCAGAATCCCTGTGCTATGGACTGAATTGTGCACCCCCAAAATTCATGTCGAAGCTCTAAACCCTACTGTGGCTGTATTTGGAGATAGGGCCTTTGGGAAGTATTTGGGGTTAAATGAGGTCATAAAAATCCCATAGGTTTAGTGGCCTTATATGAAGAAGAAGAAGAGAGAGAGAGCTCTTGCTCTCTCTCCTAGCATACCCACATTGAGAAGAGACCATGTAAGGACACAGCCAGAAGGCAGCCATCTTCAAGCCAGGAAGAGAGTTCTTACTAGGGACCGAATCCGCTGCCACCTTGATCTTAGACTTCCTAACCGCCAGAACTGTGAGAAATAAATGTCTGTTGTATACGCCACTCAGCTTGTGTATTTTGTTATGGCAGCCTGAGCAGACCGGTTCCATAGAGTAGTTATTTCAGTGTTATTTATTATTAGCTTCATTTATCTTATATCTCTAATGTGTCTGAAACTCACATCAGATCAAACTATTTTGTGCTCCCAGAAGATTATTCCAGTCTTTCTATCCTAAAAGTGCCTATGTATATGCTTTTTTGTTTTTTTGTCTGAAATGCTATGCATCATTTTCTCTGTTCAACAAATGAAACAGTTCTAACAGTCAAAGTCATGGGCCAAGGACACACACTTTGACACTCAGTACAAACATTTCTTAACACATACTCTTTAAATTTCTTTTTTTTTTATAATTTTATTTATTTTTTCCCCCAAAGCCCCAGTAGATAGTTGTATATCATAGCTGCACGTCCTTCTAGTTGCTGCATGTGGGACGCAACTCCAGCATGGCCAGAGAAGCAGTGCATCGGTGCACGCCCGGGATCCGAACCCGGGCCGCCAGCAGCAGAGCGTGCGCACCTAACCGCTAAGCCACGGGGCCGGCCCAACTCTTTAAATTTCTTAAATATACTCTTTAGTATATGTTTATTTGTTCACCTCTATATCCCCTACCTAAATAAACGGTACATGAAGGCAAAGATATTATCTTAGTTATAGATTTTTCTCCAAAGTACAGAACAGGACCTGTGGTAGGGCAGGGCAGCCTGTAGATATATGAGATATGATATATCATATATAGCATATCATATCTCATATATCAAAAGATATATCAAAATGATATATACCAAATGATATAATCAGGAAACATTGGAACATTTCTATACTTAATAGTGCCACTAGCCCTAGTCTTTAGTAGATCATATTTTGACAAATGTTACCACTCATTCACTAATATTATAACATTTGAAAGTGCTAGTTGTATGGAAAATATGTTCTTTTCTTTTATTTTTTATGTGAGGAAGATCAGCCCTGAGCTAACATCTGCCAATCCTTCTCTTTTTTTGCTGAGGAAGACTGGCCCCGGGCTAACATCCATTTCCATCTTCCTCTACTCTATATGGGTTGCCACCACAGCATGGCCTGAGAAAGCGGTGCATTGGTCCGCACCCGGGATCCAAACTGGTGAACCCCGGGCCGCTGCAGCAGAGCACACACTTAACCCCTTGCGCCACCGGGCCGGCCCCTGGAAAATATTTTAAAACAGTATTTCAATGACTTCTATAAGACAACTATAAGTAAAATTCCTTTCCTACTTATCCAAATTAGAAGCATAATCTAATCTAATTAGAAGTATAATCTCACTTCAATTCAGACAGTCTAGTTTCTAGTCTCAAGAATATTTGTACATGTCCTTGTTTATTCATTCATTTATTCAACAAATAATATTGAGTGCCAACACGTACACAATTCACAGTGAACCAAATAGGGAATATCGCTGTCATCACGGAATTCATATTGTTATTTGAGTTATATTTACCCAGTTAATTCTCATCAATATGACTGAGATCACATAACTTCTCTTACAGATTGTGTTAAGATTTAATAACAGTAAGTGTTTTGAAATGATAAAGCAATAAATATGTGTGTTTATTTATTATTTATTTATTATGTATAAATAATACATAATATTTTTTGGGGTGAGCTCTCATAAGCCTTTTTTAGAGTAAGCACTCATCAATCTTTATCATAAAGAGGAAGAAAGAGGTAATTTGTCTTTTCAAAGCTGTGTCTGTTAAGTTACTTTTAGTTTTAAAAATTGAAGCACTTCAAACTAGCTTAATCAAAAGAGAAAGAGATATTTATTGGGATAACACTATAATTTCTTAATATCCAAGGACAGCAGATAACCCGGACTAAATAGTGGTAAGAGTCAAAGCAGAGAGCTCAGCTGAAAAATTAAACTAGCCCAGAAGTCCTGCGTCTGCTCATCCTCAATCTCTCTCTCTCTAATCTTTTCCTTTTATTTGCTTCTCTACAAGCATGGCATCTTGGCCCCAAAGTTAACATCTTCTCCATTCAATAGAAGGACATTTCCTGAGATTAGTCTCTTTATGATCTTGTCCAAAATTCACAGAAAATCGAATCATTTTGAAAATTTAAAAAAAAGTTGTTATTACTCAAATAGAGATTAAACACTTTATTCAGCCGATGCACAGTGAAGAGCATGTGGAGACCAGCTAATTCCCTCAGCAGCTGGATTGGAGTTTTCATAAAGAGAGGAGAAAAGAGGAGTATGTAGCCTATGGTCTAGCCCAGGTTGCAGTTTTCTTCATCTTTGATTGCTACTGAAGTTATGGTTGGAACAATTGGAATTTTCTAGCTTTGATGTCTCTCATTTGGAATTATTGGTGCGATCCCTTCCCAAACACTCTCAGGACAGTTCCTTTCAGAGCTGTTTCTGTAAACCTTCAGGGTTTTCTATTAGTCAAGGTCCAAGTGAGAAAGAGTAGCAAAAAAGAGAGGGGGGTAGGGATAAAAGGAGAGAAAGGGGGCTGGCCCCGGGGCCTAGTGGTTAAGTTCGGCACGCTTTGCTTCAGTGGCCTGGGATTGGTTCCCAGGCACAGACCCACACCACTTGTCAGCGGCCATGCTGTGGTGGCGACCCACAAACAAAATAGAGGAAGAATGGCACAGATGTTAGCTCAGGGCGAATCTTCCTCAAGCAAAAAGAGGAAGAAGGGCAACAGACGTTAACTCAGGGCAAATCTTCCTCAGTAAAAAAAAAAAAAAAAAAAGAAGGAGAGAGAAAGAAAGGAGGCTAGGGCCAAAGTGAGGTGACCTAGGTCTGAGTTAACAGTGTGGCCGATATTGACCCAGGAGCCCACTTTTGATGCAGTCAGATTTAGTTGGTGATGGTCGGTCATAGAGTGGAAACAGATGCTGCAGTCTTCCTTAGGATGAGGCAGAAGCAGTTTCCATAGAAAGAGAAAAGGGCTAGCACAGGAGACTAGCATACATAGTAAACAAGGTCAATAAATGTGGTTTCAATAACTCCACTTACTGAGGAAAAGTACAGCAATCTTTGGCTAACACAGTGACATGTCAGTCAGAGTTTTCTGTAAGGGCAAAGGTTTACTTCAAAGAAGAGAAAAATTATTGAAGTGGAACTGGATAAATGCAGGTGTTGCTGTGTAAGATATTCCTACACGGAGTGAAGGTTCCACTAGAGAACCTGGAACATCTCAGAGAAATGACTCTATACAGGGGAGCAGGAAAAATTGCAAAGTGTTTGGCTTGTACGAGCCACCATGCACCTGACTGCAATCACTCAATTAGGATTAGCAAGATTGACAAAAGTGTTCTGTTTACACTTTTAAACAAGGGCATCTCCGTTATTTCTGACCACCTAGAAAGATCGCACACTACAATCTGACGAAACTATCATGGCTTCTTCCGTTTTGTAATGTACTCAGTGATCCTAAATTATCAGTGAACAGCAATTTCAAAACAATGACATTCATAATTAATCTGATTCAGGCTAGCTATTATCAATGGCCATAGCTTAATAGCAAATTATCTTTATATAATTCTGAAGAGAATATTATATAGCTGTGACACTGTCCTACATAATGAGATAATAATAGATTTCTACCAACTAGGATGATATTCTGCAAATTCCTCAGTCCACTTACTTTTAAAAAACTAATTACATATTACAGGCATATTGTTGGAAACAAAGTGTTCTTTTCCACTACGTTTGTCAGCTTTCCTTTCTTTGACCATCTATGAACAGTCACTATGATATGGTAAGCTAAATGAATATATACCGATTATTTGCTTCAGAAATCTCTGGTGTAACTATCTGTCACAGTACTTCACTGTAAAAGAACAAAGTAAGCTGAAAAGAATATGCAGCATTGTGCTGGGACTCTATAAAGCTACGGACATTATATCATGATTATGTATTTAAGTAGCTGAAAGTCATTTGTAGTCTTAATATGCATGGATGATAGAATAAAGGACATGATGAACATGGGCTTCAAACCATGTCTGAGCAAGAGATAATGGTGACATTTGTCTAAATGTTGCATATATTCAACACATTTTGACAGATTTTATTAATGCAAATGATTTTCAGAGAATCAGTGTTCAGTGTCAGAGATAAAAAATGTAAATTTCTATTTCTCTAGTTGAATTACATTCCCCTCATGCTATGTTAGCACTAATTCTAAAAGGAACTGGTGCAATACATATATCTCTATTTAGTAATAAGCTATTATATTCTAAAATTTGAAAGTATTGCTTTCAGAAAAAAAATATACAAGATAGAAATGTGAACTAAAGACTCACTGAATAAATATTTTTTAGTAGGAAAGACAGTATTTCAAAGACTCTTTTCTCTTTGCAATGATTAGCTAATGATTTGTAAAGTCAGCTAATGTCATCTCCTAATTAAACAAAATCAACTGTGAGAAAATTAAACAGATTGACTCACAATTAACAGTTGAGCAAACACTCCTCCACTTTTATCTCCTGCTTTACAAGTTTTTGGGAAGTTTTCCATTATTTCTGCTTCCTTACATTTACGGGGAAAGTTATCACGATATTCAGGAACGAGCCTATATTTATAATATTTGTGCTTCAGCTACATTAATGGGTCTTACACATGCATATATAAAATTTGAAATATTCTTCATAGGTATGATATATTTTAAAGTGCATAGTTCTTATACATATTTTTTCTCTGCTCTGCTGAAGTTTAATACTATTAAACTTACATGTTTTGTGGACTGTACCATGAGAATCTGAAAATGGTCATGATGAAGTTACTGTAGTTTTTTAAAAATAAATGGTTCCATGGCAGACCAGATAGGTCAGATAACTTGGAAGGCAAATGAATGATGTTATGAATGATTTAAATTTTCCTTACGTTATGAATGCTTTTCTATCTATGCTTCTGTTTACGCAGTAGGATGACTCTATTTCATACTGTCATTTAACATAGATTCGTCCTTAGCCGGCATAGGTGTGACCTGACCTATCCGAAATGACCCACTTATTCCTAACAACTACCATCAACAGAAGGATTTGTCTATCAACCTTCATTACAGATTCTAAAGAATAAATATACACACATTCTATGTAAATTCTAGATATGCAAAGTCATTTGATATATATGAAATATATCGTGTGTGTGTACATATATATGTATATATATATATAAATGTATCCTGAAAATTTATATATTTAATTGAACATGTACTCAGTGAACTTTCATTATTGTCCAAACATCAATGGTATTGTGGGATATTCCAAGTGAATATGAGACCAGGGCTCTTTCTTTATTTTATTTGCACATTATTAAAATATTCCTCTCTCAAAATGTAGAATCTCTTCTCTTTTCTTCATGATTCTTTCTAGAAGCCAGTGCTAAAAAAAAAAAGTATATTAAAGAAATGAGATTCACAAAAGGCATTTGGACCACACACAAAAAAACTTCGTTTCCTTAATATAAAAAGTAATCCATCAGCCTTTGAAAAAAATCAATCAAAAGCTTTAAGCCTTCTCTCATAGGATCTTACAGCCAGGTTTTTGTTTGTTCATTTGTTTGTTTTGGTGCTTCAGCCTAAAAATAGCTAAGAAATGGGAACTTAACCTGCATTCCTTCTATGCATGATATATCACAACCAATATGAGTAGATGTAATACTAGAGACTCTTAGGCATCTCAGATGTTATGGAACATAGATGAGTACCTGGATTTACACCCCATTCATTGTCTATTTATTTATTTCTAGTTTTAGCATTTAAGAAGAAGCGTACATGATCCTCTGGACCTGACCTGAGCTCTTAAACATTTACATCCTTCACTCTATGTTTTGACATATCCATATAATTTGGTCACCTCTCCTGAGGCCTTGTAACTTGGTAAAAATTGTAGCAAAATTTCCGTGTGAATTTATCTCTATCAAACAAGGCAAACACTGTATTTGCATTCCGAAGTTAAATTTGTTATATTCATATAGCATCAAGTTTCACTTAAAATAACTTAAAACCAAGTTACAGTTATACTTGACATACATTAATTCATTTTGGTCTTACAATAATTCACATGAAAGAAGGATAGATATTGTTATTTTCATGCTAAGCAGAGGAAACACCGTTTGAGAGCAATGAAATAATCTGCTCTAGCTCACGTATCCAGTAAGTATCGAAGGCTAACCTGAAATCAAGGTTTTCAGGCTCCCAATTCTCTATTTTTGAATGTTATATAACCCAATGAAGTAAAAAAATATATTAAAGGTACAGAATCGTCTTTCACACTTTTATTCTACTAAATCCATTACGATTCTCTGTGGAATCGCACAGAGACATTTTAGCACTTCTGTAAATCATCGGGGTAAAAGCTTTTCGATAATAACTAGCTATCAACCGAAAGACAAACAAATTTGACTCTTAAAAATAGAAGAAATCTAACTAGTAAGTTAGACAATAATGTGCTCTTTCATTCTACTTAACTCAATTGGAATTCAAAATATATTCATTCATCTTTTTTCTCTTTCATATCACGAATCGTTTATTCCTCTTGTCACTATTGTAATGCAAGTTTTCTAGTCTACCAACTTTTTCAATTATTTGAAAACTATATTACAGTAAAATGTTAAAAACTTCTTCTCTTTTTTTTGATGTGTAAAGATACAATGCAAACAATGGAAAAGGGAATTTACATGTCATTACAGCCCAGTGTGGCATTTGCTTTAAGCAGAAGATCCAACAGCAGACATTTTCTGAATCTCTAGATGTGTAGACTGATTTTTAATAATTAAAATAACCTTTCAAAAGTATAATGTGTATTTCAGTTATGCAAATACATATGGAAATTTTGAATGCAATTAATTTTTAAACCATTAATCTCTACCTCGATAATGGAGAGTTGACTTTATTGAGATAGAAACCAGACAGGATCATAAGCTCAAGTAGTTCTTTAAAACAAACAAAACATATTGAAGAAACGATTTTGTTTTCCAAACTCTAGTTTTCTTTATTTGGTAAACAAATGTATGCTAAGCATATATGAAATGTCATATACTGCATACACTTTGATAGCATGTGAAAGAATGAGATTTAAATTGTATATAGAATAGTAATCATTTTTCGCATATATGTTTATTTTATGCTTTTTTTCAGGAAGGGTTAATGTGTCGTATAATTACATATAATGTCACAGAATGAAATAAAATAAAATTAATTGGATGAGGACATCAGAATGGAGGGAAAATTAGAGTAAGGAAAATTCTGTGAAACCAGGGATTAAGTTAGTATTCAAAATCCAAGACAGGAGAATTATTTTCTAGAAGGGAGCTTCACATGAGGCTCTAAGCTTTCTATCTTTCTGCATATAGAAAATATGACACAGTTACAAGATCAGACTTTCCACAAGTTAAATGCACACAAACACACATACAGCTATTTTTGCTCAGTAGAAAGACAAACTATTCCTTTCAGTCAGATAAGAAAATATCTCCCATTAGTCTTTTTTGAAGAGGGTACCCAGTAATGAAAACAATGGCCTTCAACAATATCTTTGCAGTTAAAAAAATAAAAAACAATATCTGTACAGTAAATAATCTGGTAAATTTAAAAGAGCATCTTCTTGTAACATCCCTCCTTTAGGTCTTTGTAAAATCATTTTGTAAAAACATTTCTATAAGATCTTGATTTTATATGGTAGAGGATTAATGCTCTAGGCTGGTCTGGCTTAATCTAAGGAAGAATTTCCAATATCCAGAGGAAATGATGGGCCCGCTGTCTTTCCAGGAATCCTTCTTAAATGCTGCGTTTCTTCCCTAACCTTTCCATATGTACTGAACGGGAGCATGTTTGTGGTTATTTCCCCTGAAAAGGAACTAGAGTTTGGTGAGTCTTTATTGCAGGTTAATTGCAAGTCTTGTGCTTAAAAGAAGAATCCAGGGTCTGGTAAGGACAAATTTATGAATGAAAGGTCATGTCACCTCTGCTCAGAGGGTGGCCTCAAGGATTCAAACATCCACTCAAAGACTTTTAGCACATGAAGGAATATGGATTAGGCCCCAAATTCTGAAGCAGAGAGACACAAAAGAGAAAGCCTATGGGACGATGGACGCATACACATATATACATATATATAAAATGATATGCATATAATTTTAGAGAGTACATTAAAAGAGAATTACAGTTAAATAATAGAGATGACTGAGATTATTGCTGAACGAGGGCAAGGGAAGTTTTGTTTTTGGGCACAATTGAGAATAGTGAATTTGTAATAAACCAAGACAGTTCTGTATCCTTATCCATGAATGGATAAACCAGAAAGAGAGAGTAATAATGCGTTAGCAATTTGCACAATTGATTCTAAAAACTATCAAGGAGAACTAAAAGGGCAAGAGATTAGCTAAGATATAATTGGTTCTGGGAACAAAAGCAATAGAGTTCCATGAAGCAAAGAGCACTCATGATTTGGGTGAAGTGGGGCGCTCACCCAGAATAAAAGCCTTGCTAAGTCAACCCTGGTTAAATCCAAGACTCATGAAAACCACGTAGTTAAAAGGATGGGATTAACTGTCTTAATGTTTATTCCAGCCTTCTCATGGTCAGAGGAAAAAGGAGAAAAAGATCTTTCTGTGTATGTGAAACTGGCATGGAAAAGGGTGAAGAAGAGAATATTTTATAAGCAGTTAATTAATTTTATTATCTTAAGATGTCGTCCACATTTACGCATCATCAGAATTCCAGGAAATGTTAGGCCAATACTGACACACTCTTCAACGTGATGGTAAAGTAATAGTTTAACAAATGTGGAAAAAAATTCATGATAAGAAAGAACTTATCATATAAATTTCTCACTAATATATTTAATGTTCTTATACAAAGAGCTACTTCATTATTTTAAGTTGACAAGGAAAAGACAGTGTTGACCTTCTTTTCTGGCAATAGGGGAAACTAAAACCTTCCTCCTAGAATGCCTAGCATTAAATATAAAATATTTATGTGATTTATTTTTTACCACACAGTTGTTGAGTTGATGGTAACGTAACATAAATGTTTGGGGGAGAGAATCAATAAGTAATGTTGCTGTAGAGAATTATGCTTGTCCTAGAACACTGTCTGTCACTTGTGTCTGTACTAATCACCAAGATGTGATTACATGTGCAAGAGATTTTTTGGGGAAAAGGCACGTGATGGATCAAGTGCAAGGTGCTCAAGAAGACAGGGGAAGCTTTGGGATTGTGATGCAGGTCTGCCAGCTGTTAAAGGAAGGGGGATGTGTAGGAAGACCCTCAGATGACAGGGCATCTAAGAAAAAAAGTATCATTGGCCGGGCAGATGGCGAGTCCTCCAGCCAAAGTCATGGGAGTCTGCATCCTGCAAGAATGGGCGGGCACCAGTACTTCTGTCTTGCTGAGTTATTAGCTGGGAATATCCTAGGGAAAGCACGGTCCTGGCGATTGTGCATCCAAAGGGCAGGTGTGGGGCCAAACAGTCAGTTTGGCTCCCTGCATCAGGTTCTGTTGAAGGAGACCTGAATGCTGCATTTCCACAGCCATCATGCCTGTTCAGCCTGGGGTCTGAGATTTAATGGGCCACACACAGGTGTGAGACAGAAGACAAGGACTATGATTCCACGGTCTCAGAGAGTCAGAGTTCAGTTTAGTGCCCTGAATAAGGGTAAGGCTTTCAGAAAATAAAGAAAGTTCCACCCCATAAAAGGATATGTAGGATAAGCATCCCTTCTTGGAAGTTGCTCTATGAGGAGAAGAAGAGAAAACTCCCTGGAGAATTCTTATTCATGGGCTCTCATTTATACTGGGTAGTGGTCCCAGAAAAACCTTCAAGTCAAAACTGTAGTTAAAAAATGGTCTCAGGGGCCGGCCCCGTGGCTTAGCAGTTAAGTGCGCGTGCTCCGCTACTGGCAGCCCGGGTTCGGATCCCGGGCACGCACTGACCCACCGCTTCTCCGGCCATGCTGAGGCAGCCTCCCACATACAGCAACTAGAAGGATGTGCAACTATGCCGTACAACTATCTACTGGGGCTTTGGGGAGAAAAAAGGAGGAGGATTGGCAATAGATGTTAGCTCAGAGCCCGTCTTCCTCAGCAAAAAGAGGAGGATTGCATGGATGTTAGCTCAGGGCTGATCTTCCTGAAAAAAAAAAAAAGGTCTCAGGTTGGAAGTGATCCCAGACACCTGGGTGATGCAACATCAAATCACCTGTTGAGGAATGTCTTTTAAACTCAGGCCTCAAAAATTCCCTGAGATCAAGTTCTGAGAAAGTGAGTTCCCAAGAAAAACATCACAAAACACAAAAAGAGACAAGCCACCATGAGGAAGTTGACAGCAAAAGCAAAATGTGTCATCAAACCTGAAGTGGTTGTGAAACCCGAGAGTTTTGTTTTTGTTTTTTTTTTCTGAGGAAGATTGGCCCTGGGCTAACGTCCGTGGCCATCCTCCTCTACTTTATATGGGACGCCGCCACAGCATGGCTTGGCAAGCGGTGTATCGGTCTGCACCTGGGATCCGAACCTGTGAACCCCGGGCTGATGAAGCAGAGTGCGCGAACATAACTGCTATGCCACCGGGCTGGCCCCAAAACTTGAGAGTTTTAATAATAATAAAAATACAGTTAAAAGGATATGCATATTGCATGCCAGGCAGAGTTCTAACTGCTTGTAGAAGCAGTTTCATCCTCACAACAATCCTGTAAGGTAGGTGCTCTCCTTTCTACCACACAGTTAACAAATGTATGTTGTGTGCCCATAGAGTGCCAAGGAACTATAGGAATACAGCAATGTTGGGAATACAGCAGTGAAGAAAACAGAGAAAATCCACTGCCTTCATGGGGCTTGCCTTCTAGCGAACACAAATTCCCTATTAGCCCCTATTTTGTCTCTTTCTGTCTCTGTCTCGCTCTGGCCTTCTCTTGCTCGCTCTCTCTCCATACATGTAAACACACACATACACATATAAAAACATTTCCTTGGCAATTGAAAATAAATAAACAGATGAACAATAACAATGCTAAAAATCTAGGAAAGCCACAACATGGCAAAACAATACATGCAACAGGTGTTGAAAACATTAGCCAACACATATTATATGGTCTGGCTACTAGGTGATTTTGTATAAATAAAATCTAGGAAGAATTTCCAACTTCGCCAGTCATTTTCTCCCAGCTGCTTGGTTAGTCCTCAGTCTTATCAATCTGTATCTCTATAAAGTCTTTTTTTAAGGATTCTCAAACTAACAAGTGGAATTACGCAAAACCAGAAAGTGTTATGATTCAGACAAGATAATTTCCTCAGCTCTAGATTTTGCATACCAGTTGGTACAAACAACAAAATGTCTTTTTTTCCAAAGTAGGGATAGTAGGGTCAACAATTATTACTTGGTGGTCAGTGTGTACCATCTTCATTTTATATTAATGCATGAGAAGACTGAATCCAGGCTCTGTCTACCATTATCATTATTAGTTTCCTTATCTACCCCTATCTACTTCATCTTATTAGATTTGTCCTAGTCAATCTAAGAATCGAGATTTTTCTAAAATACTAAATGTAAGGAATTTGTGTGCATCTAGTGGTTGAGGCTGTTTCTATTCTCACAATTATTTGTTTATGATTCATAGGCCAGTTTATTCCAATATTACATAAAATGACTCGTATTATTTTAAAAGTTTATAAAAATGAGGTAAGCAAGAGAATAAAACAGATAATGATACTAATTTCAATAATAATAACATAAACCCTCTACTGAGGGATTACTGCAAGCCTGTTACTGTGTAAACACTTTATATGCATTATCTATTTTCATACCCAGAGCGACGCTTCATACCAATTACTGTTAGTGATCACATTGTACAGATGAGAACACCGAGGAATAGAGAAGATAAGAAAACTAATAAAGATAATAAAGGACAGAGCCTGGACTCAAATCAATATCTGACTCAAAACTCAAGCTTTCATCCATTGGTTTTGTAAACATTACGTCTATAGGCCAATTTACTAAAGCCTCGAGACGTGTGATTCAGTACTGTCGTGTTGTCACATTTAAATGATGAGTAATATTCATGTTAAACAGTCTGGAACTTAAAAGCAGAAGTTTAGTTGAGAGAATTATTTGAGTGTATTAATAGGGATCGAAGCTGTGAAAGTGAATGACGTTACCTGAGAAAGTATTTTCCATTAAGAAGAGAAGTGGCCTGAAACACAGACGTAGAGTTATCCAACAGGTGGGGAAAGGAGGATAAGCCTGAAAAGGGAACTGATGAGAGGGTCAGATGGGGAGAGGGAACATAAGGTCCATATAGTGTCTCAGAAGCCAAGGAAAGACTATTTCAGGGAGAAAATGGTAAACAGCATCAAAGGCTGGTAGGAAGAGGACTGAAAACGTTTGCATTGGATTAAGCCACGCTGAGCACATGGACAACCTTCTCAAGCTGCCCAGGTAAAGGAGTGGGGCTGGAGGTTCTAAGTCAGCTGAACAAGTTTGAAATAACCCTCCCAGAGAGCAGTAGAATAAGTTGACTAGATGTACAATTTTAGATAATTTAGGGGGAAAAAAACATAGAGTAGTGATTATAAATTTATTCATTAATTCAAAAAGTATTCATCAAACAGTCTCAGTGAGCAAGGCACTGTTCTAGGCGGTTGGGCACATTTGGGTATAAAAATAGACAATATCCCTGCTCTTTTGGAAATTACGGTCTAGCAGGGTGGTAAAGAAACCCTGAATGCCAGGTAAAACGTTGGAAGGTGACCAGTGTTATTTAAAAAACAAGTAGCCAAGAGTTAGAAAAACCAGGAGTGTTTGTGCTAAGAGGTTGCAATTTAAAATGGGATTGGCAAATATACTTAATTCTGGTGATATTTGAGCAATGATATTGACTGGAGGAAGTAAGAATCAGCCACGTGGATATCTGGGAACAGCATCTAGGCAAGGGAACAGCCAGTGCAAGCTCCTTGAGTTGCCAGGCCAGGATGCACGGAGCCCAGTGAGCCAGGGGAGAGTATTGGAGATGAGGTTAAGGAAACAGTGCGAATGGGCTGTGGGGGCCAGAAAACAGAGGGATTGAAGGTCATCGCGAGGATTTAGCTTTTACTGAGTGAAATAAGAGCCATTTACATTGCTAACAATGTGCACTGGTCCTTGACTTTCTCCAGTTGTGTTCAGTTTGTGGATTATATGCACTGAGAGTTGGCTTCACAATTGGTTTTGACAGTTACTACAAAGAGACAGAGTGACAAAAGGATGGACTTTTGACAAGTGTCTTATGAAAATGCAGGACCATATGTTCCCAGCTTGATAAAGAACGGAGGGAAGAAAAGAATCAGTGGCTGTACTGGAAGAAAGGAGAGGAAAATGGACTGGGGATATGATGAGGATGTTTGTAGTTCTCATTCACCCATAAAAAGATAAACACACTGTGTACAGATCCAGAATTTGAGGTTTTCTCAGCATTGGGTCATCCTGATTCTCCTTAGTCAAATCACTCTCATTTCTAGAACTATTTCAGGGTTCTGGGTCAAAGAGGAGAAAAAATAATAATTCTGAACCAAAAATGTTTGAACACAGAAAGAAGCTTTAAATAATACATTTCAAAAAGAAACTAAATATTCTACTTCTGGAATTTAGAGTAATTCTAAATCTTTTTTTTTTTTTTTTTGGCCTACTGGCCATTCATTCATTCATTCATTCACTCATAAAACTAAACAAAGAAAATGAATATGTTTTTACCTACTCTATACAAAATATTAAGATAAATATTAGGAAATATTCCCTTTAAGAAGCTGTGATATTGTGTTTTATAATAAGAAATATATATTTGGTATTCGTTTCATTTCTGGCATAGAGCTCCTAAAACCCCTGGAATTTCCTAAGTGATGAGAACAATAGAGAGGTCTTTTGTTATGCTAATATTTTGGACCTCATTTAAGGATGCAGGCTGGTTCCAGGAGAACCAACCATGTTATTAGAGGTTTGGAACTTTCAGTTTCACCCTCTAACCTTCAAGGAGGGGAGAGGGGCTGGAGATTGAGTTCAATCACCAATGGCCCATGATTTAATCAATCATGCCTATGTAATATAGCCTCCATAAAAACCCAAAAGGACAAGGTTCAGAGAGCTTCTGGGTTGGTGAACATATGGACGTGCGGGGAGAGTGGCATGCCTGGAGAGGGCATGAAAGCTCTGTGCCCTTTCCCCGTGACTTGCCCTATGTATCTCTTCTGTTTGGCTGTTCCTGAGTTATATCCTTTTATAATAAACCAGTAATCTAGGAAGTAAAATGTTTCTCTGTGTTCTGTGAGCTGCTCTAGCAAATTAATTGAACCCGAGGAGGGGGTCTTGGGAACCTCTGTCTTATAGGCAGTTGGTCAGAAGTACAGATAACAGCCTGCACTTGTGACTGGCATTTGAAGGGATGCAGGGAGGGTAGTCTTGTAGGACTGAAGTCTTCACCTGTGGAATCTGATGCTATCGCCAGTAGATAGTGTCAGAATGTTGTTGAATTCTTGGACACCCTGTTGGTGTCTGAGAATTGCTTGTTAGCGGTGTGAGTAAAACCACTCCCCAAACACCTTGGAATTGGTACCAGAACCTATGTAGAAGGTTTAAGAAGCACACAGTGCAGTGATAAGAATGTCTTGTGTATGAATAGTGGAAGTATAATATCGTATGTAGTCAATAGAGACAAACATAACAAAGACATGGGAATGCATTAGAAGGGCTAGACAAAGCTTCTGAGAGGACATAATATTAGATGAAGATAGTTCACCAGGTAACGTAAGATTGTTTAGCATATTTTGATTAGGAAATCCATCTTTCAGGACCATACCCCAAAAGCAAATCAATGTGACACCCAACTCATTGTTCTTAATTTTGTTTTGGGTAATATATTGTGTTGAAATATACAGACGCAGTGTTTGTTAAGAATAAGATCAAATGGATCTACGGAATTCTGTATAAGTAAACTCGTTTAGTAGAAATAAAATAAACTAAAATGTATTCTCACATACCATGTGCAGCTGAGTCAAATCTGTATTTCTTTGGGTGGGTAGAGAGGAACTAAATTTGCTGTGTCCTAGACGTACTGCTCTAATTTTGAGCTGGTTGGACAATGCTTTTCTAGAAAGTCAAGCACTGATTCTATAATTTACTATTCAAATTATTTCTTCATTTATCTCCACATTTATTTTCCATGTTGTAGTATTTTTCCCTGTATATGTCAATTACCCACTTTGTGAGCCCTACCAATGCAACACTGGAATTATTCAATAAAATGATTCTTTCCCATAGTGTTCAGAGGGATGACCCACTGTGAATGCAACTGACACCTTTCCAAAACTTGCTTCCCAATAATAATGTTCAATCTGACATTTTCTCCTTGGCTTTCCTTCTATAACAGACCCAGGATTGAATGGAATTGTTAGCTTTTAAATTACTGGAACCGTCAGTGGAGTATTTACTTTGAGTGCTAATGATTGGCCTTTAAAATTGTTTCAGTTACTTTGATATTGGGACAGCAATGCAAGATAAATAATCATATTTTAATTAACAGTGAAAGCTGACTGCATTTACTAATTCCAATTAAATAACCCCCTGATTCTCTTCTTAACTCACACATTATTCACATGAATACTTGGAGAAAATGTGAAGATTACAGTCCATACATATTTAATATACATGCATCATACTGAAAGTGTTATATATTATATAAGGCAAGGATTATTTGTAAATTTATAGAGGCCAATTCCGTTCTCTGACTGGCAGTCAGATCCCTTAATACCCATATATAGTTCCTACACAAGTATCATTAAAATGAAAAATATTCACTTTTTAGGTATATCTACACTAAATCAAAAGCTCATTTTTGTTTAAATATTTTTCTTCAACTATGTTATATTATTTTTGAAAGAACAATTTATACTGTTCAAAATAAGGCCAATCAGATACCTGTAAGTTATGAATACTTTTCTTAAGTATTCATTTCTTAAGTTTCACACTTTTTTTTAGAGTACTCAATAAGCAAGTACTTCTGTTTGTATCCATTTTGAGTCAGTTTTCAGAGCACCATAGTTTAATCAGAAAATCTGAGCTCCTAAAATTGTTCCTTATATTGATTTTTTTCAGTACTGTTGTGCACATTAAGTCTTATTTCTGCAGGCTAATGAAATACTTTCTTTTGTGATGTGTCTCTCCAGGCTAATGGAGATAGGTGAAATGTTATGGCCAAATCTTATATAATATTTTATATTAAGAGAATCACTCACATGTTCCTAAAAATCACCATATTTGTATTTTCCTAAAAAATTACTTCTGCTCAAATATAGTGCTTACAGATACACAAACAGATAACTTAAAAATAGACAATTTGTGAGCCAGCCCTGATGGTCCAGTGGTTAAAGATCAGTGCTCTCACTTCTTCTGTGGCCCGGGTTCATTTCCCAGTCACAGAACCACACCACCCATCTGTCCGTTGCCATGCAGTGGCGGCAGCTCACATAGAAGAACTAGAACAACTTACAGCTAGGATATACAACCATGCACTGGGGCTTTGGGGAGGAAAAAAAAATAGATAATTTGTAATTGGTCTGATTGGATTTTAATTACATTGTAGAAAGGATATGAAGAAGAAATCCAATAAAGAACTGATTATCATTTTAAAATATATATCTTATATTTTATCAGAAAATATAGTTAAAAAATGAAAATGGCATTATTAAAACACAAGCTTTAAAACAGGTTGATGCAAATTAGTATATAGAACTGTTCTCTGATTTGCAGCAGAGAGGTAGCTCTGGGATTTCCATACAGATAATTCCCCTTAAATTTTCTTGTCTTTTAAATTTCTTTACAAGATAGTTGCTTCATTATTTATTGGAGAGTTCATGAGCAGATTTTCTTTGCATAAGATATTTATTGAGGAAAAAATACAGCATAAAATAGCTCAATCAAAAATGTTTAGAGTATTTTTCATGTTATATTTATCAATTGAGTATTGATAGAGCAAATTAAAGGGATTTAAGATTCCCTCTTTTATATGTGTTTTACATTGATGTGATTCTTACAGTAAATTGTAAGTAGTTTTTACAAACATAAATATTGTTGCGTGAAGAAAAATATCTACTAAGTCAGAATTGGATTCAACTGCAGGGAATAGAAATCCAAGTATAATCTCTTAAACAAGTAGAGATTTATTTTTCTTGTGTAAAAAGAAGTCCAGAGATAGGCATCCTGGGTCTGTTAGAGCAACTCCAAGATGACATCAAAAATCGCCTTTTAATTTTCCAATCCGTCATCTTAAGCTTTCTGCTTTCTTCTCTATGCTCATAGAGTAGTTTCTCTGTGTCTAGCCATTATATCAGCAAGACACAGAAAAGATGAAGGGAAAAAAATGAGAAAGATGAAAGAAAAACAGCAAAAAGTATGTACCACATGAATCTGTCCACTCAACAAAGTTTTCCTAAAACCCCCAAAAGGTTTCCTCCATGTTTATCTCATTAGCCAAAATAGACACAGCCATGTGTACCCTGGCTCCAAGATATTATAGGGAGGTGAGCATATTAATTAGGCATATGCTAGCCAAGACACTGCCCACTGATAAAAGATTCTACCCTTATGGAAGGATTCTAATAATAAGGAGAAAGGGGGAATGGATATTGGATAGGCCACTAGAAGTGACTGCCATACTCATTATCGACTCTGCAATCAGATCCCAAAAGGATAAGATGTTGTTGAAGAGCTTGCTAAAAGTAGAAGTTCAAGTAACTTCAGTGGGATCGAAGATAGCAATTCTCACTGTCTCTTATGAGTTAATGTTCTGGAGTAATCATTTAGTGAAAGCTGCAACAATTAAAGGTGGAAAATTTAGAGTGTGGAGTCATTTGTACCTGCATTTTTACTCCCCACCTTCTAGCTTTGTAGGATTGGGCAAGTTACTTAACATCACTTGGCATTTATTTTCTAGTTTATAAAATGGGAGAAATTTTAGAGTGGGCACATTATTTTGCATAGAATAGATACACAACTACTAGATGACTTCCCATTTTCTCAAAATTCATGTAATCGGTAATTTTCAATCATTGAATAAAATACTCAGGAAAAAGAAAACTTTTCAATGAAATTTCAATGAATGAATATCAATGTCAATGAAATTTTCTTGAGGACTTCTTTTTTCTGATAATGTAAGTAAACGATTCTAAGTAAACAATCAGTTGATTTTAAGAACTACTGCAGGCTTATTTTTAAGCTGAGTAGATACTCAATAGAGTGTAAATATACTTTTATAGCAGAAGAATATAGTAAAATGAATTGCACGTTGCCTGTGTTTATATGGATGGCAGGAAAAACATTCTTGCATTATTCTGGCCATCACTTGAAGATGGACTGTCATCATCTTTGCTTCTTCTACATGGCAGAGACGTGGGGGTCCTCCTGGTTGCTACAATATTTCCTGCCAGTAACAACTAGCACATTACAACTGGAAATTGAATCAGCAAAAATTATGTCTATTTACACCTAGAAATAGTCACAGCGATGGACTGATTCTGAGTTGCTACAGCAACACTCAAGAGGTCTGGTCCATCCCCTTGCTTTCCGGTCTAGGCTAACCAGGTAAAATGCTGCCCGTGTCTAGTTATCCTGCTGTTTCTGAGACTTACACATACCCGTTGATCTATCTTGTCTTGCAGAAATCATTTGATCTCAAGCAGATCCCAGTCTCAGTATTCCATGTGGCATTTATAGCATATACATAGCTGTTGGCGCAGGCTATCAAATATGAGAGTAAAACAACAGAAGAACATTAAGCATAAGAATCAGCAGAAGGCAAGATGTTAACCACGATAAACCTCAGTAATAACAGCAAAAGATCAGATTGGTTCCAGTGCCAATGGAGACAAGAATGCAGGCATAAGTGGTTGGAAGGAAACAATAGCTAACACTTAATAGTGCTTATTTTTTACACTACACTAAACTCTTTACTTTTACTATCTTATTTCATCATCAAAACTTCCCATATTTTTCCCATTTTACACAAAAGAAATTAACTATTTTGCCCAAGGTCATAGCATCAAACTCAGGCAGTTTCATTCTAAAGTCTGTGTTTTTAAATGATATTCTATGATATATTGACATAAAAGTAACAATTAAATTAAAAAAGGAAGCCTTAAACTCTTGCTGAGTTTACTGCTTTGAGAGAAACATTGATAGACTGAACTACCCACCATTATGACTGGAAGATTCCATAGCAGATGGGTACCTGTAGACTAGACTGGCAGTAGTTCCAAAGAGATGCCTTTAACTGAGAGTGTTCACTAATAGTAAGATTTATCACAGACATTGTGGAAGACATTTAATGGCTACGGTACTCTTAGAGACATGTTCTAGGAATATATGTTTCAGGCGGCTGCAGTTCTTCTCAGATCAAATCATATTTTTTGTGACAATAATGTAGTGTTAACTGATGGAGCATCAAACCTGAAGGGATAGTTCAATGGGTTTGTATTCTGAATTGAAAACAAAAGTCAATTTTTATTTGCTCTTAGCCTCATGTTTTGAATCAAATAATATTAGATGCAACGGGAATGTTAGAAGAGACTGCCTCAAGTTTGCCTTTTAAATGTCCATGCTTCATTTTTAAGACCAAGATAAAAGCATATCACAAAAAAGCATCTAGAGACTATTGAACATCAATTTTCTCATGGTGGAACAATATATCTACAGTAATTGACATTTGAAGAGAAACTGATGAGTCTCTGCTAAGAAAGCATAGTAAATAAAAGTTAGTTTGTAAAGAAAGAAAGAAAGAAAGAAAGAAATCAGTGACTACTATTGCTTTAACAAAGAATTCCTTTTAAGTGTCTTGCTGCAAATTGTCGCTGGGAGAAGCTCTGAATCTAAGCATTACGGGTGGAACTGGAGGACTGTTAAGACCTCTTTTAATATTAAGTATTTAATTTACTATGTGTGATGTTTTAAGTAATATTTTAGATGTGTATAAAGTATAGTGAATGTAAGGTTCTTCCTTCCTTATATACACCCTGTTTTGAAGGAAGAAATCTTTAAACTGCCAATGAGAGGGAAAAGAACAAAGAAAGGCAGAGCATATGGTGCTGGGTAATGTACTAAAAGGTGGGTTAACTTCTCAGACCAACTGTGCTTCACCAAGAATATTTATTCCAATGACACAAAAGAATAGATTGTCCCTCTATGTGTAAATTTTTTTATGTAAGACACTGTTTACTACTATTCTTCTTGAAATGCTGGCCCTGGAAACATTTTGTAAAGACTTAATGTCAATGAAATTTTATTCAGACAATTCCAAATAAGTAGATTGATTTTCCTGATATTTTGGAGAAACAATTTTTGTATTTTAATGTATGAGTTGATGTTACCATTATTAATGACACAAAATTATTATAGGAAACTATTTGTGTTCTCTGTACTATATGAAATTAGCTTTGGATATACCATGCAAGAGAAAATTGATGTTGGTGCTAATAGTAAGAACCATACATGATTTATGGAGGAGGGACTAAAATTGCATTATCTTTGGGGTGTATGTGTAAATGTATTTTTTAAATTTTGAAAGCTTAAACGTACTCTAGATTTAATAAAGAAGGAACATTTTAGTTTCGTTCCTTTTTTCCTTTATTGACTGTTGTTGCTGCTACATGGCTAAATGTTGTTATCATTGCTTTTTTTTTGCTGTGTGTGTAGGTAGTGCTTATTATAATTAAATGCATAGTGTCAGGGAGGAGGAAAGTTAACAGTTATAGGAGAAATTAAGAAGAAAGGCCAATTTATACCCTTATATTGAAGTTCTCTTCTGTCTCCTTCACACACAGGTCTTGGCCTTGTATTATAACCTCAATCTACCTGCTCAAAAGAGTACAAAAAAAGAGCAGTCCTTCTTAAAACTTACTTTTTATAGTAAGTTTTCCTGCTAAGGAAATATATCCATAGCCCTCAAATTACTTTATATCCTGTAATAACTTTTAAAACTCTTATCCCAAAATTGAAAACAATATTGTGAAGTGTGAAATCATTGTGGGTTTTATAAGTATTCCTAAATAATCAAGTATATTACTTTATATATAATCTATTAGCTTTGGAATTTACAGTTTTCTTTACCTATTTGCAGTGCAAACAGAAACAACTATTAAAAATACATGTATTATTTGACATTTTCATATCTGTTATGAGAAAGAGAGAGAGAGACTCGTGTCCCCATAGAAAAGAAAATAAAATTGTACTCATTGAACCAACTATACGCTACTATTTATTGAGCGTAAAAGTGGGGAGCTGAGAGTCTTCTTTCTGTATTCAAGTGACATAATTTCAGTTATATCATGGCATTTCTAACTACTTATCACATAGTTTTCCACGGAGAAATATCACTGTAGTTTTCCATGGAGAAATATCATTGTTAGTCTTATCTATCATTGTTTACTTCAAAATCGTATAAGGTATAGCAGACTATTTATGGGTAAGATAAATTATATTGCAGCTTTAATTTTTCAGGTTTACAACTCTCACTTGTGACATAGAAAATGAAGAGATTTAAAATCCATTTCAAGCATGTAACTATAATTTCATAAAATTTTATGTTCCACAATATATAACGTGTGATAAAAGTTGTGAAGTGCGGAAAATATTCACCATTACTGCTTCTTCATAATCACAAGTTTTGGGCCTTTTAAATAGGGTTAAATGTTGGGAGGAAAAGGTTTCCTTTTTTGTTGAAAAACTTCCAAAGTAGGTTACAGTAAAATTAAAACTAAAATAATAGAAGTGCATTATTTAGACTAAGTCGAGACACCTGAGTTTTGTTTCCAGCCTCTCAACTTCTGAGCTGCAATACTCAGGCCCCTCATTCTCATCACTAAGGAAGAAAAGACTATCCATAATGTCAAAGAAGACAATGTTTATAAAATAATTAGTACATTTGTATAAATTATTCATATAGAAAATATTAGTATAATTATTAATGATCAAATGATCTCACTTCATTTGATTTATATTGTTCTTTACACACATACCCAAGTCTGATAATGAAGCTTATGTCTACTAATTTTACTCTGCGTTATTTTTCCTGTGTTGCTAATGGAGCTTGAAATTGATGTGGTCCTTTCTAATCCTGGCATCGATCTATTCTCAGTCCCTGATGCCTTTTGGTGGTACTGACTTTCCTCATATAATGCTGTAACACATTTACATCTGAAACACATTTAATGTAATTTATCTTAACTGAAACCACCAGAAAACTAAGGTTCTTTTGCTTTTAACTGTTTTAAAGTTTATAGGCACATGGTATTTTGATTTATTAAACATCATAAGACTGTTTTCACGAGCCACTTAGCCCCAAAATAGCGACAGATAATTTCACTTGGTGCAAGGGAAAGAACTCTGGGCAGAGAGTTGGATAACCCAGTTTCCATTGTGAATTCTGTAATTAACTAGCTCTATGATATTGAGGAAATCACTTAGCCTTTCTGATTCTCAATTTCCTCATTTGTGAAATGAAATAATTAAAACAATGGTCTCCAAGGTATTTTCCAATTTCAAAGGCCCGATTTTACGCCATTACAGAAACCATGCACGAAGACTATTTTTTGCTTTCTTTTTAAATCTCCTTCTTACCAATTCAAATTACACTAACAATATTTTTGGATTATCTGACCCCAGTATAATTTGTTTTAATAGTTACCAATGATCAGCAAAATTGGGCGACAGCCAAGAGTGGTCAATCTCTCCAGTCAAAGAATTGTGGAATGGTCTGGACTGGCCAGTTCAAGAGTTGTGGTAGAAATAGTTCTAGAACACGAAAAGACACAGCCTAAACCTTAGATAGGCAGCTTTTTTTCCTTTAAGTTTGTATGTGAACTGATATATATTTGAGCTGACTGCTCAAATGCCTTATTATTCTCCTTCCCCTGAACAGGGCCAATAAATTTCAAGCATCATTAGCAGCAAGTTTGTACTCAAAATGAACAAAGAATATGCCAACTTCTCAGAGAAAGTTCGGGATATAAAATGGGTGGCAACTTTGTTATATCTGCCAGCATAGAAGGATCATAGAAGCAAAAGTACTCAACATTTTATAAGGCAATAAATGAAGCCTGTTTTAAACTAAAATACAGAATTATTTGTATTTTTTATGCGAGAGGAATCAAAACTTGGAAATAAAGAAAAATTATGTTTAGCACAAAAAAAGTGGGGGATTGACTTGGGCAGCAGCTAAATTGTGGTGTCATAAAGGTTCAAAAAGAGAATTTCAAAGTGTTTTGTGCATTGTGATGAGTTTTCCAGTGTGTACCGTGATTCTGAGTTGGGGAAGGGGACTTGGAAGAAACTGTGAACGCTGAACCTGCTTCATTCAACATATATTCTGCATAATGAGATAGCTGCTAAGCTTCCATGTTGAGAAATTCCATGTTGAAAATAAATGCTTAGAACGACTGGCTTAGAGAATACTGGTACGGAACATGATAAAATTAACGCATCTATGCATTTGATTAAAGTTTAATTAACTGTCACTATTTGAATGGCAGGAGCATAGGCCCATGTAACAATGTAAGTGTCTGTACAGAAATGAAACAAGGTGTTTCATTTGACTTCCCACAGCAATTTACATGATGCAAGCCCTACCCTCAATCCCGAGCTCACCACACACCAGATCAATTGCCCAGGTTTCCCTCATTCAAAAGTTAAAATTGGCAGAAATTTCACTTTGACCTAATACAAGAAACATAGTTGTTTCAAATTGTATAAAGGATAAGGAAGTAGCAGTAGTAAAATCTGCTGCACTTTTTTTTTTTAACCGACTTTGATGTAGAACAGCAAATTTTCTACTCATATTGACCTTTGGAAACTTACTGATGGATTTGTCCCCAAATCTGTGGCACTTGAATACAATCAGTATTTAATAAATGCTTGTTGCATGGAAAAAGAAAGTAGGCGGTTCTGTTTTGGGGTGACTTAGGTAGAATTTTTTTTTTATGACTGACAAAACAAAATTCAGAGTAGGAGATTTATGGGTTCATTCTATGTGGAGAAGTCCAAGGGAATCCTGGAATTGACATGGTGTTGTCAGAACAACTCCCTCTCTCCTTTTCTTGTGTCTCTCATCTCAGTCTGTCTTTGTGTGTAGACTTCATTTTCTTCTATTTCTAAGGTGCCTGTGTTATGTTATCCAGGATGCAGGGTGAGTAGAGACTATCTTAGTAGTGAAGCAGCAACTCATTTGACAGGAAAGGTAGATGCTAACATTGGCTAGATCTGAGACCTCTGGCCATAGCATGGCCAAAGAGACGAAATGTAGTGTTTAAGATCATGATTCACAGTGTGGTTTGGTGCAGGATCACTTATACAAGAGAAGGAGCAGGTGTGTTTACTAGAAACAATGGAGGAGAGATATGGCAGGAAAAATTAAACAAGCAAACAAATTAAATAACGTGTCAGAAAATTGGGGAACATAACCAAGAAAACAAAAATTTCTCTTTAATCAAAAGTCATGATTTATTTTAAAAAATGAAGTAACAATAACATTACATTTCTGTAATTACTTGTATGTGCTAGTTTTCTATTGCTGCGTAACAAATTCCCACACACTTAGAAGCTTAAGATGACACCCATTTATTAACTCACAGTTCTTCAGGTGGAAATCCAACATAGTGGGATGGAGTTCTTTGTTCAGGGTCTCACAAGATTGAAACTCAGGTGCCAGGCGGGCGGTTTTTCTCTCTTGAGACTCTGGGGGAAAAACTCAGCTTTCAAGCTCATCCAGGCTGTTGGCAGAAATTATTTCTTTGCTATTTTAGAGCCGAGGTCCACTTTATACTGTCAGCTGTGATGTGGGGACTGCCCCCAACTCCTAGAGGTTGCCCCTCTGTATCAGCAGTTCTCAGCATGGGTGTTTGTTTATTTCCAAGCCTGCTGGAGCATGCGTCTCTGACTTTCTGTTTCTACACCTGGAAACAACTCTTCCACTTCTAAAGGCCATGTGTGCTTAGTTCAGGTCCACCCAACATAATGTAACTATGAGTTAAATCCATAGTTTTCACAGTCCTGGGGATTATGCAAGGAACGTATACCAAGGGGAGAGAAATCTTGGGCAACCTCTCAGAATCCTGCCTACCATGCCATGTATTGGTGTTCAATCATAACTGAGAATTAGGCTTGATTTGGATTCAGTTCTGTATTGAGTATGCACAAGTTTTATGGTCTAAAATAATACAAAGCAATATGATTGGACCCTGGTTAGTCTCAGAAATTCTGTCTGTAACTTATCTTAGTCAGCACCCAGTGATACACGGAAAGAAAAAAACAATTTAAATAGCAGTGGAAGGAGATCAGTAAACAAATTATTTTTTTATTTTTATCTTAGAAATAATGAACTATACGATCTATAATCTTCATATGCCAGTTTTAGGAAAATGTGCTGCAAACACACAGAATTCTACGGATTTCATGAATTATTAGGAAAAGTTAATAACAAAGCAATTTAGTTTCTTCTGAAATGCAAACTTTGAGAGATTTATTCATCATTTAAGGTCTCAATCAATGTCAAATTAAGTGTCTGCTCTTATAACTTTGAATTCCTTATTTTTAAAAAAAAAAACTTTGACCTTTAAAAATGCAATAGCCTGAAATCAATTTATTTCACTCAGGCATCCTATAATATGTATGTGCTAAAAGCAGTCAAAATTGAGGGTCCAGCACCTGTGACAGCTGTTTCCATTTTTCTTTTTTTTTTCTTTCATTCTTTCCTTTTAAAGTTGAAGTCAAAGTCAACTATTATCTCTTTGGAGATTTCTTGGGAATCCTATGAGCCCTACCGGGAAATAAGTGAATCCTGAGAGTGATTCCTTCCTTAATGTGTTTATAATGAGGGCTTTTAAAAAAACATCTCTAGCTAACCTGTATTTAGAAACAAGATGCAACTTAACTGCGTTTCCTACACAGAGTAGTTTCTGTTTCTATTTCTCATTAACACATTAAAATTTAGCATTGATTACTCATTTCATACTACTGGGAAAAAATGAATATTTAACTTATAAATTATCATGCAAATAAGATAATATTTATGACACTGTTATAGGATGTAAGACAGATATGAATTTTTAACAGTAAATTTGACATAATACAGCTTGACTCATAATACAAAGAAAGCAACCTGTTTAAGTACTTGGATTTATTTTTGCTGTGTTTATGATATTATACTTTTAAAATCCATTTAAAGTAGTTACTGCAAAGTGAGGAAAGAACATAAAAGACTTCAATGAGGTGGCTTTGTGCTCTAACACGTAAAGCAATCCCCACAGTAATGCATGCTCAGAAAATGGGTCACCTTCAAACCACCCTTGAAAACAAGCTGCTAATGTAATTTCAGATTGTGCTCTTAAGAGCATTGTTTTACAGCATGTATATCTACTTGGCCTGGTATTTGTTTTGCGAAAATGTGCATATGTGGGCACATGAAAACACATTCGAATATTCTCTCTCCCTCTGTCTTTTTTACTCTCACACACAGCATATATAGACACACATCTAAACATCCTCACACATATGCACATGTCTGTGTGGTTATTAGTTCATTGTGAGGAAGAAAGTACGTGTTAATGACTATTTCTCTAATTAAATGGAGTTGCTCCATTCTGTTTTTAACATAATGGATTTTTATCTGTTTTAAGGCAAATTAGAGTATAAACAATGTGCAAAACCTTTGAAAAAATCATTGAAATATTTTATTGATACAAAAGTAAATTATATTCTCTTCAACATAGATATTGTTCACTTTTTTCTAGTTGATTAATTGTTCCAAATATGTAATTGACACAGTATATTATTGAGATGATTTCTAACTATAATGTAAAAACACAAGTAAAACGTTTTTTAATTATACAATATATACTTATCACAAATTTTTATAGGAAAGTGTGATTTGAGAGGCACAAGGCTATCAAAAGTAATAGAGATTTGAATGAACATCTTTGCTGCTGTGAGACCCATATTGTTCCCCACTGGACTCCTGTCTCCTTGAAGTACTAAGTTGTGTTCTCTATTCTAGTGTCTAGTTCAATCACTAGTGGGCAGTCCAAAGTGTTTTTAAATGAAATTGTTCTCATTAATACAACCATAATAATACAGTCAGGTTTTGCTCAAAACTGATGTCACAAAACTAACTCTTGGGTAGTTTGTATCTGTAGCTAATCTAATTCTCTGACCAAAGATTAGTATAGTTGTTTTTTTTTTCTTTTCCTCTCGAGAGCCCTAGTTTTGAAAGTTAAGAAAAAATGACACTATGTTCATCAAACTAAAAGAAAGCTGATTTGGTTGAAGTGCTAGTCCCGAAGACACATGGGGTCAGACAAGCTGATTTCAATCTTAGCCTTGTATCTTTCTATTTGTGTGTACTGAGCAAACTTAGTCTCTCTGTTCCTCGATTATTGTAGCTGCAGAATGAGGATGATAATAGCAGGGTTGTACTCACAGGATTGTTCTGAGTATTAAAGTAGTTTTAGACAGATAAAGCCATTAAAAATTGCTTAGCAAAAAAGAAGCTTCATAGGGTTTTCTATCATTATTTTGGATTCAATTAGTTTTTGTGTACCTATGAATATAAACTAATATAAATGGAAACAAATATTGCTATATTGGGCTCATTTGGATGTAAATGGGGAGAAATGAAGGAAAATAGATATTCCGAAGTTAAACTCTCTACATTATCCTCGAAATTTTGTGATATAAATATTAGAACCCACATTTTACATATGAACCTTCTGATGTCTAAAGTAATTTAGTAACTTGCACAATAGCATCCAGGTAAGAAGTAATGGGTTTGGGATTCTAACTCCAAATGTTTGATGCTCATGATCACGGATTTTAGATCATTCTATATTTTATATTAGATGTAAGATTTGGGTTTGTCTGCTTTAATAGAGTTATAAAATGCACATACAAAGAAGTTAAGGTAGAACATATAGCTTTTTAAAATTAAGTTTTACATTTTGAACTATTAGAATTTAGTTAAAAAGATTTCATTTATCAGATTTATCATGTTAGCATATCACTGATTAGTTTGAGAATTAAATGAAGTTTATAAGATATGTAACAAAGTACCTGCTATTCAGTAAAGGCTAATAATAAAAGTAATAACATGAGAAAATAGTAACTAGTAATAACAAATTAATAAATGATATCTACCCATAATAATGTATCATTATTAATAACTCATAGCTTTTGACATTTATTTTAAATCTAGAATAAATCATACAAATCTCTCTAGTATTTTGAAAAATAATCACATTTGATATCACACATAAAATTCACCTTTATTTCAAATAGAGATTCCATAACTGACAGTTTGATAAGAATAGTTTATTGTCTGGGAATGTTTAGTTACCTAAAACCTGGCTTTGTGAAAAATGTTTTACAGCTATGGAAATGTAAGAGAGAAATTATTTTAACCTTCTCCTCCCATTACTTTTCCTTCCAAATCCAGGCACCATGCCAATGACCTCTCAAACTTTTACCGAAATACCTATTAATATATTGTGACATTTTCAAATGATATAACGTAATCTGGGTGAGCTAAAGTTGTAAAATAAGACAATCTGAAAAAATAGTTAGGATACCCCTCACATGTAACCACACATGTAAAATCTAGGAGAAAAAGAATGATGAAAGAGAATATTGGGTAAATAGTATATATTTTTCCTTAACAGAATGTATAATATATTCTAGCACATCGGCTTTTGTTGCTCCCAAGCGTTGCAAATAGTCTTTGTTCTTCTTTGTTCTTCCTTAGTATACCTCTGGGGAGGTGTGGGATTTTTTCAAAGGGATTTCTACTGTCTTAAATAGAAGGTGAAATATTTCCAGATGATAAATAGCTTTGGGTCTTTAACTCAGGCAGGGGAATTCTCAACTCACATTGGGCTGTTAAAGGGAATTCCGAGCCTTGTAAAGTGGTATTCCTCTTGTTCAAATGGCCACAATCGAGCTAGGAAGAATAAATGAGTCCCCTCAGGGAGTAGTATGGAATAGAATTTCAAATATTCTTGGGCGTTCAGTGGCTTCAGAAAGAGAGAAATTTTGCATTATAACATTACTCAGGCATGGTTATAGATCGTCTTTGAATCTGGTCTTCTTTTGTCAATAAAAAATGTAAAAAAGTAGTTTGCCTTATACGTAATGAAATTACTTCAGCCAAAGAAACTCAGATGAAATTTTCTCATACTCGTTTTGGCCAGTTTATCTGAATGAATCTATATGTAAATAAAACAGTTACAATATTACTTCAAATCTCATACACCAATTGCTGAATCGTAATACTAAACCATTCTACAGCCTTCATAATCATAGATTTTAAAACCAGTAATGAGTATTACCACTTACTTGCCCTTACTGCATCAAAATTTACTGAGGCATGTCCTCCCAAGGAACCTTTCCCATACATTGAATGTGTTTATAGAAATGGCTGGCAGAAGACACCTGCAATTAGTTATAAGGATCTCTATATTAAGTAGGGTATACTTTTATGCTACAACTTTTGGTTATAAATATTTTGAGACTGAAGAAGAGATATTCTAAGACAGAATAGCAATGAATTGGAAGACACATCAGATAGTTTCTTGTTCCAGCAGACAAATTCAGAGTGGAGGCCTAGATCCTTGAAAAAAGATAAGTTAATAAGTAAATATTAAAATGTGTGACCTTTCTAAACTTAAAAAAAGTAAAGACAGAAAATCCAAATGCAATGCTTGAAACTTGCTTGGATGTATGTTCAAAACAATAAAGAAAGAACTAAAAGAGATGCTTGGAGAGACAAGAGGGGGAAATTGAATATGGGCTGGTTATTAGTTGATGATAGCTTTTAAGTAATTTTCTTAAATTATATAGTGACATTATGATTATGTAAGAAAAGTGCGTTATTTTTAAGAAGTTGGTTCTGAAGTATGAAGTAGTTAATTACTTTGATGTTTTCAACTTTTTTTTTCCAAATTGTCCACACATAAAAATAAAGCAAATACAGAAAAATGTTAATAATTGTTTAATGTAGATAGTGAGAATGTAGGTTTTCATTGTATCCTTCTTTCAGTTTTTCTGTTGGTTTGAAGTGCTATTTAAAACAATTTTGGTAAAGGAAGATAGTGTACTGCCCAGATGCTTTTCACTCCTCTCCTGAGACCATCAGTAATTTATAGTTGAGGAACAAAAGTATTAACCCATAATCCTCATGGGAATGGTGTGGGGGTCATTAGGCAGATTAGCCAATTTCTATAAAACGGTAAGTGGGTGAAGGACTGGGGATAGGTTAAACAAGTTTGAAGAAGCTACTTATAAGTGTTTACATCGAGATGTCTCCAGCAAAGGAGGGACCACTCTGAAAGAGACTCAGAAATGCCAGTGATTGGGAGAAAAGGAGAAAGACATACAGGGTAAAACAGAGAGATTAACTGATAGTCTGTATACAGAATTTCTCCCACCTGCATGTGAATGTGTTGCATCCAAGTATAAATGAAAAGAATGTAAACAATAAAGACATAAAAAGAAGTTCTTCCGTAGAGAATCTGGAAAAAATGAGGGCAGTGTTGGAACCCCATTATGGTTAGTGTCCCTAACCAAATATTTGACATCAAAAGAAATGATTGAGGGGCCGGCCTGGTGGCGCAAGCGGTTAAGTGCGCGCGCTCCGCTGCGGCCGCCTGGGGTTCGCTGGTTCGGATCCCGGGCGCGCACCGACGCACTGCTTGGCAAGCCATGCTGTGGCGGCGTCCCATATAAAGTGGAGGAAGATGGGCACAGATGTTAGCCCAGGGCCGTCTTCCTCAGCAAAAAAAGAGGAGGATTGGCGGATGTTAGCACAGGGCTGATCTCCTCACAAAAAAAAAAAAAAAAAAAAAGAAATGATTGATTCCCTTTCCATTCATCCCAGGACACAACTCTAAAAAATAAATTCAACCCACAAGCTCAAAACTCCATCCTTAAACATCAGCAGACAACTGGGAGTCATCAGATATTTGAGGAAAGCCAGCTTTAGGAATGACAAAAACTCAAATTCCAAAAACAGAAAAGTAATCCTGAAAAAACAGATAATTTAGAGAAAACACACACACACGCAAATTAGAAGTCCTCAAAAAGATTCAAGAATATTCAAGGGCCACAAAATAAGGGTATGATTCCATAAAAAGGGAACACTCATGGTAAACAAAAGAAATGTTGGCAATTAATATCTGTGGCGTGTGTATGCGCATGACCGTGGGTGCACGTGTATTGACTTTGAAAATGAGGAAAATAATAAATAATTGTAAGATAAATTAGAGTTTTTTTCACAAAATAGATCAAAAGATACAGAAATAAATAATGGGAGTAAAATATATATGATATATGGAAGATGTGTAGCCTAATGTTCAACATGTGAAGTCCAGATAAAGAACTGGGAAAACAGAAGATAGGAAATAATCGTGGAAATAATCCTCAGTGCTGAACGAAAATAGTTTTTGAATTGAAAGAATTTACTAAGTGCCCAACCCAATGAAAGAAACACAAACACACATCAATTCACACTTGGAGACAATGTTCAAAATACAAAGACATGCTTGGAGACAATGTTCTAAATAATTAAAATAACAAGATAAAAATAAGACTGTAAACACTTTAGAGAAAGAAAAGAGGAAAATAAAAAGTGGAAAAAGAAAACAAGACAGGCTCTTTACCTACAATGGAAATATAATTAGACAAATATCAGTCTTACCATTGGTTTCTATAAGGCAATGGATAAATGCCTTCAAATGAGTGAAGGGAAATTATTCCCAATCTAGAAATGTATACTCAGACTATAATTAATTATGTGTGAAGATAAAATAAAAACATTTCTGACATACAAAGACTCAAGTAACATATCTCTTACAGACATATTCTTAAGAAGTTATAGAAGATTGGTGGCAGCAAAGAAGAGAGTAAACTAATATAGAAGAAAATATAAGATCCGAGAAATACTGTAGTGTTTCAAATCAGGACGTTAATAAAGAAAACTTCCAGGTTGAAGATTGTGCAACTGCTCTATTTGGATTAGCAAGAAAGAGGGCTCTCTGAGGGAGGTATGTTGTGAAAAGAAGACGTGAGTTTGGTCCTGACAAGCGGGGTGAGCTTAAGGGTATGAAAAAAGCAAATAATACAAACAAACAAAAAAGATATTACAAGAAAACTCCATCTGCAAAATGAAAATGCAGTAATCATATAGGAATTGTATATTGCTTGGCTATGGAACAAAAGTATTTACATTATTGTTATTATCAAAGGAGTGTTAGGGGCCAACCCAGTGGCATAGTGGTTAAGTTCACATGCTCTGCTTTGGCAGCCCAGGGTTCACAGGTTTGGATCCTGGGCATGGACCTATGCACCGCTTATCAAGCCATGCTGTGGCAGGTCCACATATAAAGTAGAGGAAGATGGGCACAGATGTTAGCCCAGGGCCAATCTTCCTCAGCAAAAAAAGTAGGATTGGCAATAGATGTTAGCTCAGGGCTAATCTTCCTCACCAAATAAAAAAACAAAAGAGTGTTAATTGTTTTCTTTGTTTTTGTTTTCGCTTTATGTTTTAGCATTGACTGATGGACAAGGCTTTGAAGGTTTATATATTATTCAGAGTTCTCTAGATAAACAACCAATAGGATATATATATATATCTTTATTATAATTATATAATTAACTGTGGTTCTCCATTTCCTAAGATCATAGCATTAACATCTTGACACTTCCCCTTACATCTCCTTCCTAGAATTATAGATTCTATAATATATAATAAAGGTACATATATAGTTAGGATGTGTATGTATCCTTTGTTATAAGACCCTGGCTCACACAATTATGGAGGCTGACAAGTCTCAAGATTTACCGTCAGTAAGCTGGAGACCCAGGAGAGCCCATGGTGTAGTTCCAACGTGAAGGCTGGCAGGCTCAAGCCCCAGGAAGAGCTGATGTTTCAGTTCAAATCCAAAGGCAGGGAAAAACGATGATGTCCCAGCTTGAAGGCAGTCAGGCAGGAGGAGTTCTCTCTCACTCACACAAGGGTTAGCCTTTTTGTTCTATTCAGTTCTTCAGTTAATTGGGTGAGACCCACCCACATTAGGGAGAGCAATCTGCTTTACTGTCTGTCTATGGATTCCAATGGTAATCTCATCCAGAAACACTCTCACAGACACACCCAGAATAATGTTTGACCAAATGTCCAGGCACCCTGTGGCCCAGTCAAGTTGACACATAAAACTAACAGGTACATTCTATTATTGAACTGAATTCAGAAATAAAGTTGTTACACGTATATTATTTAGTCTCAGGTTTCATTGATAGCAAGTGGAATAAATATTCTACAAGTAGGATATTACACTCTGTTGGAAAAAAAGGTCGCCTAGGGTTGCAAGTCAACAAGTATTATTCAAATTGATAATTAAATAAATACTATTGTAACATTTACTCATTTATCAAATATTCACATATCTATTTTTTCTAAGAATGCAACAGCAACAGTTAAAATGTAAATTTCCCTGGTGAATGAGACTGGATAAGGGAAGAGTAAAGTTGTGTGTTATAAGCTGTTCCATACTCTTTGACTTTAGCCATTTCAATGTATTACTTTGATTAAAATACTTGTGATAAATTTAAATAGATGTAATAAATTCATACTTATTGATACAGCAAATTGTTCATAATATAATCCATCTGAAAAGCAGGTTATAAAACAGTATGTGATGTACCATAATATCTGTGGACACATGATTAGTAAAGTAATCTACAGGTACGGGGGCTGGCCTGGTTGCATAGTGGTTAAGTTCGCACGTGCTGCTTCGGGGACCTGGGGTTTGCCAGTTCAGATCCTGGGTGCAAACCTACTCACCGCTCATCAAGCCATGCTGAGGTGGCGTCCCATATAGAAGAGCTACAACTCTACAACTATGAGACAAAACTAAATACTGGGCTTTTGGGAGAAAAAAGAAAAAAGAGGAAGATTGGCAACAGATGTTAGTGCCGGGCCAATGTTCCTCAAAAAAAAAAAAAAAATCAGCTTCATAAAAAAAGTAATCTGTAGGTATATACACGAAATCAAATACTTATTGAACATAATTTTTAGTGTTCATGCAAAAGCTACCTTTTCAAAATTAGAAGTTTCTCCTTCCAACACACCCCATGGTCTCCCCATGCCAAGTAACTACCGCCTATCCTGGCGAATAGCAAATGGAAATAAAATCACAGATGGATGTAGGAATATATAAGCATTTTCTATTTTATGTGGCCTTTTCAACCCAGAGCAAATACGAATAAACTCCTTATTTGGTGCAGCAGTTTCTGAAATAAAATCAGAGAGATGCTAGTAAACACTTAACTTTAGCTTTCTCAAAAATTTAAAGCACCGGAATTCAGATTCGCTTCCACTCTGAAGCTAGTCCTCAGTATGTTTTTAAAGTCTCTTTTGGCATCTTATTTTCACGCTCCATTTGAGCTGACTTGGAAAACATCAGAAAATAACAACACCACTTCCACAAAGCAACTGTCTAGACAGTGCATACTTCTACGTCCGTCATTTATGGAACTGTTGCTTGGAGAAATTTTATTTTATTTATTTATTTATTTATTTGTTTTTGAGAAATTTTATTTTCAGTGTCAATACTAAAAGATGATATTATCGGAGCTGGGTGATTCAGTCGGTAAATACACTCAGCACCTACGCAGAAACAGCTTTTTTTAAATAATGGGAATAAGAAACATTTCTTGCTGTCATTTTTAAATTGCTACAAAGGAAAATAATTTTATCCTTGTGGAATTATTAGCTTGATGTATGTGTAGCTTAAAGTCCCTGCATAAAATGGCAAAGTGATTTTTTTCATAGTTAACTCAGCCCAAAGATGAGGCCAAACACATGAACCCTTCTGTAACTCTCCCTCCTTCTTTATGCAAATAAGACTAAGGAGTAGCTTCACAGTGTAAGCTAAGCCTGAATTCCGTTGCTGAAAGATTTACAAAACCAATTTCACCCATAGAGATCGATTTCTGGAATCATTCAAGATTCAAAAATTTTTGATTAATAAAAATTATCATATTTTTGCTCTTGATAATTATCCTTTTATTTTAAAGAACTAAACAGAACACATACACGCACACATTCATTGCATTGTTTATGAAAGGATAAGTAAAACCCATTGAATCATTCAACATCCTAGAATGAATATAATTCAGACATTAAAAATAATTTTGAAGAATTTCAAGTGACACTGGAAAATGATTGTGGTATATTGATATTGAAAATGTTGACTCATTTCTTGTTATTTTTATATTATGTGTATATGGATATACAATCAGACAATATTATATATAAATTTGAATGTATATATAAATGTATTTATATATGTATACAAATTCAGTTATACATGTATTATATATAGTCATTTATATATCAGTACATATAACTGAAAGTATATAAAAATGATAAAAGAAGTTATCTGTAGGTAAGAGGATGGTGGGGATTTTTATTTTATTTGTGATAGAAAATTCAACAATACCCAACATCAGGCCAGCATCATTTATTTAATGTTAGAATTGATGTTGGAAAAACACTTGTACTTAAGCTAGTCATCCATGTGCTCAACTCAATCAACACTGAAGAGCTAATTTTAAATATTGCTTGTCAACTCGGGACATCGCGGGGGATCTGCTTTAAGGAGTTATCAGGCAATGAACTGCTATAAAATTTCTAATCTTCAGAAGAGTTTTACATTAATCAACTTCACTTTCAGTTCAAAATTTTAATATATTTTCACATATGTCTTCTGAAGCTTTAATCTTTACAAAATTTAGCTTTAATTTAGAAGGAAAATGTGGAAGACCGAGGAGGAGCAGCCCCTGCATTTATTTTGGATCTCGGATACAGCTGAAAACACATTGGCTTTTTTATTCTTATGTCAGTTTGAAAAGCAAACAGTTCTGAATTCAGCTAAATAAAGATTTTTTGGTAACTCCACTTGGATCACATTGTAAAAACCTACTTGGAATTTTCACTTGGTTCCCAGAATATTACCACATATTCTTTTGAGCCGTTGACAAATTGGATCCAGTTTATAAAGTCATAGCTTTTGCATTGAGCTTTTGCCTGTCTCCTATCTTTAGGTAAATTTGAAAGCAAAAGCAATATCCCCTGTGTTGAATATCTTTAATAGTAAGGTTGAAATTTGTAATTTGAAATTCCTAAGTTCAAAGAACATTTATCTGCAGCTTGATTTTATGCTTGAAATTTCCCATGCTTCATAGCAGGTTGTAAAAAATTAGAGGGAAAAAAGTTCCTCTTGTCATTCATGGCAATTTCCCTTAGACTTGAGTAAAATATATAGAAACTATTAAAGAAAAATCAGAATCTTGTATCCCGTTCCCTTATTGTTTTCTCATTTTTTAAATTATATCACTTACCCAGGTATAAATCGTTTGCTTATGCTCTTATACAAATATATTTTCAGAGCAAATTTTGAAGTAAATACAAACTCACAAAATGAATAAATTCATTTTAATAACAATTGGAGGGATGATGTTATTTTACTGAACCTATACCAGAATGATGAGTTTAAGAACAAAGAAGTAACCACAGTTAGGTTTGTGTTTTTGTATTTTGGTATTACTAATACACAGAGCCTATTTGCAAAAGAATATATAACTGAAAATATTTTCAAAGGTTTTTTTTGTATGTGTTGAAAACATTAAGAAGAACAGAATTCAGAGCCAGCCCTGGTGGCCTAGCGGTTAAAGTTTGGCGCTCTCACCGCTTCGGTGAGAGCCCAGGTTCGGTTCCCGGTCGCGCAAACATACCACCCATCTGTCAGTTGCCACACTGTGGTGGCGGCTCACATAGAAGAACTAGAAGGACTTACAACTAGGATATACAACCATGCACTGGGGCTTTGGTGAGAAAAAAAAAAGGAGAATATTGACAACAGATTTTACCTTAGGGCAAATCCTTCTCTGCAAAAGAGAAAAACAAAAGAAAACAAAAAGAAAAATAGAACTCATTCTTACCCAAAATTTTGGAAGTGAGCTGTGTCCACCGACACTTTACAAGTTTAACATTTTTTCTTTGGCTGATCTGTTGACAAATGAGCTTTTAAATATAAAAACTTGGACATTGAAATTAGATGGCTGTATTCAAATGAGTGAGAATAGTTTAAAACATTTTAGATCAATATCTGAATGAAAAATAATATTCATAAGAATGTATATGCTATATAATTTAAAGAGAATGTATATATTATTTATAGAAATATGTATTTATGAGTTTCCATATTCTTAGAGAATTATATGCAAAGTAATATTTATATTATATATATACATTATTGGATAATTTACAGATCTCCAAGATTATGTCTGTCTTCCGTTAATTCTTGGACTCCAGTTTAAAAAACACTGACTTACATTAGCACAATAATAATTTCTCTTCTCTTTGGTCCTCTCTCCTATGCTATGTATGTGTACCTTATTTCATGCCATAATATAGTGAATTATACATCTGTTGAATTTCAAAAGAAATTAGCAGAATTTCAAATCTTTTCTATATTATAAGGTTTCAAATATATAGAAAGAATTAGAACAAGCCATTTATTTGTGAATCTGAAAGGATAATCAAGGATTCTACCCATCATTTGGCTGAGTAATATTGAATAGCTCATTGAAACTCAGTCTGTTAAAATGAGATTCTCTACATACATAACTGAAAACTTCATGGTGTGTCAAAAGTCTCCTCTCATTTCAGATGAAAATGCTCAATCTTTTCTGAGTTCTTTTACTTTCTCTCTCACTGGATTTAGGTTATTGATTTCTACCTTCAGGACATTTGGAGAGTTTATGATTTGATATTTATGAGCGAATTTATTTTTATTACCACAATTGTTTAAAATGAAACAATAAATACATTTAAGGTTTGTGCATTTCATTTTATGAAAATTTTATTGCCAGAAGCATAAAAAGAAGTAAATACAAGTGTTCAAATTAGTTGTGTTTATGCATGTTGATGTATTTGGGAGCTGTACTTCTGATCTTCATAATGCATCAGGGAATAATATGGATTGACAGAAGGATGAATGGAAGGATAGATATGTGATCTATCTATGTGATCAGTCAAGTAGATTAAAAGGTGAATGGTGGAATCTCTGGGATATATAGATATATACAGATGTTCACCACACATTTTTTCACCTTTTCTGTGTGTTTAAAATATTTAGGGGCCAGCCCCATGGCCTCGTGGTTAAGTTCATGTGCTCCGCTTCAGTGGCCTGGGTTCGCAGGTTCAGATCCTGGGCGCAGACCTAAACCACTCGTCAGCCATGCTGTGGCAGTGTCCCACATACAAAATACAGGAGGATTGGCACAGATGTTAGCTCAGGGCAAATCTTCCTCAAGCAAAAAGAGGAAGATGGGCAACAGATGTTAGCTCAGAGCCAATCTTCCTCACACACACACAAAAAAATTTATAGTCGAAACGTCAGTGGAAAAAAAGACAAGAAGAACCATAAGGTTTTTCTTTAACTTTACCGATAAAAAATTATACCGCAAGCATTTTTTAACAGGGGACCATTCCTTTAATGGTGTTCTCTCTCTCTCTTTCCCTGTCTCTCTCTAAAGCTCCATTCCGACCTAGATAAGGGAGAGGGTACTGTTAAATACACCCTCTCAGGAGATGGCGCTGGCACCGTTTTTACCATTGATGAGACCACTGGGGACATTCATGCAATAAGGAGCCTAGACAGAGAAGAAAAACCTTTCTACACACTTCGAGCTCAGGCTGTGGACATAGAAACCAGGAAGCCCCTGGAGCCTGAATCAGAATTCATCATCAAAGTACAGGATATTAATGATAATGAGCCAAAGTTTTTGGATGGACCTTATGTTGCAAGTGTTCCGGAAATGTCTCCTGTGGGTGAGTAGGCAAATCAAAATTCTGTCAGATGCTATGAGGCCTTTTCAACATTTATTTTCTGCAGGTTGATGTAAACTTCTTATTTGTAACCCAGAAAATTCTTCTACTGTAGAAGATACAATCATTTTCATCTATTTTTTTCAACTTTTTTTCAATTTAATATTTTCCTTTCGGATCCATTCTAAATATATAAATAGATACATAAATATTTAGAATTTATAACATTCTTCTCTATTTTCCAATCTTTGCATTTCCCTAAACTCATAGAATTCCTTTGCACTTTAAGTACAAAACTCACTTTGTACTGAAATTAATTGTCATTATAATTCTAGATGCCTACATGGTGCTGGAGGTAAATACTTTACCCACCAAATACCAGATAGTAATTCTTGGCTCAAAGTAAATTATCTAAAGTATGTATTGCATCTGACTCTGGAAGTGGTCCAGAAAGGGGTGTGTTGCCTCCTTTGTAGCTATTGATAGAGATTCCAGAAGGATGATATTGTTTCCTTTACAGCTATAAGTAACTCATAGTGTTATGTCATCAAACCGGAAGCAAATATCATTGTGAGGTCATTATTAGAATAAATTTACAATTAGCTATATTATCATCATCATTCTTTATATTTTAAATATAATATAAATTCACATTTCAACGTCAACCTAAAGTTACAAAGCCATATAATATGTATTTTAAGGTCAATGAATTAAGGATTCCAGCTTTAATGACAATTTTAAATGATAACTTTTATTCCTCAGTCACCACTGCCATCCTTCAATCTATTTCAAAGTAATTTCTGGTTTCTAGCACATTCGTAAGTTAAAGCTACTCATCACTTCTAGGTTACAACTTGAAACTCGTATGTGAGTCATTGCTAATATTTTCTAAGTCTGACATTCCTCAGAGGGCTTCTGTTGCCCCCACAACTATCCCAGACATGCAGAGAAGATTGCACAGACTACCCTGAGGGCAGAAGCAGGTGAGAGCCTGTAGGAGTTGTCACATGGATTTACCATAAATGCACTTGAAATTGTGTCTGTGACCTTATCAAGCATTCAAAGACCATATTCTCTCCTTGACCTGAGAAATCAGCTTAGAGTAGTTCACTTAGATTTAAAATTTTAGTGTGCATACTCAGGGCTGCAAATCTGTTATTCAGTTTCCGCTACATTTTTTAAGCTGCCTATTTTATGCGACGCTATGATTGCTAGAGATTTAGAAGTACAATTGGGAAGCAATATTTCTTATTAGAAAATAGTCCCTGAAAATGAGGAAAGCTATTTTTTTAATTGTGCCTTGATTTTGCAGGAGGAGAAAAATGAAGGTAATATTTTGAGAGAATGTAAGACTTTTAGGAAGACAATGCTATTTAGTACATAAGTGGTTTAATCTGGTGCTTACTTCATGTAAATTAGAAATATTTACATGAATTCATGACCCTGGGTGACTCTTTATTACTGAAACAGCATCCCTAAAGCAAATACAAACATTCCTCTACAGTATTAGAAAATTCTGTCTTATTAGATAAACAATAAGGTCTTTTGTTGTGCCAATTAGAATAAAGGGTAGGGCTGCAGAGTCTGAGCCCTTATGTAATGAGTTTGCAGCTAGTGCCTTAAGAGAGAAATAAATCTGGAAAATCAGGTGAGGGGTAGGTGAATAAGAGAACAAGGTGGTCCCAGCTTTTGCGTGGTATTGAGGTGAGACATAATTTGCTGTGCAGCCATGAGGTATCAGGAAGATCTAAGGAAGACTAGGTTCTTTAAAATGTTTTGCCATGTGCCATAACCGAAATTTCTCATTGATTATTCAAGAGAATTCAGTAAATATTTAAACCTATTTTCAATGCACACTCTCTTTTTAATTTTTTTTTTAATAACAGAAGAGTATTTCTTTTGAATGTGAAACCACATCACATGCTATGAGTTCACCCAGGTATTCTTGGATTACATTTACATAATATTCTTTTTTCAGATAAATACTAAGAAGCATGAACACCACCTACAAATTAAATATCTACCATGCACTACTTTTGCCCAGGATTCTCCACAATCCTGCCTGTACACATATAAACAAAAAACACAGGAGACTCAATTGGATTCGTGGTATTTGTTGTTTCTGCTTTTACATGACCAAGCTAAAGCTAACCCAAACCTACTGTGCATACAGACGTCACATTAGTGTTCCTAGAGTGCCTGATCTCCATTCCCAAGCATGCTCTTCTTACCGTATGGAAATGGTTCACGGCTCTAAGTCGCTTTGCTCAGTGATTATTCTTTTTTCTATTTTCTTTTCCCACATCTGATCTAGGCAATTCCTGCCTCTGTATCATTTTCCTGGGAATATCAAAATAATTTTTGGTCAAGACCAGATGGAGCTCACCATGGTATACTAGGCGATATAGCTATTGTTGTGGCAAATCTCACTGTTGGTTTTATACATCCGTGTTTGAGGTATTCTCTAGGAAATAACTCTTTCCCAATAATTGAGAATGTTGCTATTCCATTTTCAATAAAAGAAAAGAATCAGGGCATTCAGGGTGGGATGTGTAGTGGTTAAGTTCACAGGCTCTGCTATAGCAGCTCAGGGTTCGCGGGTTCGGATCCCAGGCGTGGACCTACGCACTGCTCATCAAGACGTGCTGTGGTGGCATCCCACATGCAAAGTAGGGGAAGATGGGCACAGATGTTAGCTCAGGGTTAATCTTCCTCAGGAAAAGGAGGAAGATTGGCAATGGATGTTAGCTCAGAGACAGTCTTCCTCACCAAAAAAAAAAAAGAAAAAAGAAAAGAGTCAACCAACTAAAAATACATATAGTAAAATAGCTTATTTTGTATTACAAAAAAGTCAACAAATATTTGGACATCAAAACCAAGTTTATTATGCAAAAGTCAATTTAGCAATAATGGATTATGCACCTGAAAATATGATGAACAATTAAACCTGGAATGAAAATTAACTAAAGTGAAAATTACAAAGAACATAACTGTACAAAGGGAAGATGATGGTGAGCAGAGTAGGGTAGAGATTTCAGAGGAAAATCAATATTTAAGACTTTTAAGACTATGGAATATATTTAGTTCTCAAAAGTTGAAGAAAATTCTCGTGAATCTCTGAATCATTTAAGAGAAAGGTCACTTTGTTACTAACTTGTGCTACATCTAATATGCCATGAAAGTAATATTCACAGATAAAGTGCTTTTACTCTGACCTAAGGAAATTACTTAATGATCCAGATATTCCCCAACTCAAAGTTACTCCTTGGAGACAAATTTGGACGTTATGAATGTGGTCTTAATTCTTTAAGATCACTAGAGTAACAATGAATTACAGTAATGTGCCCTCTGTAGTCTCTGATGGTTATGCATCAGTAGGGTATGCAGTTTAAGTTACTTTTCCTAGAGTGCCGTCAGATTTAAAATCTTTAAATCCATATTCGTACTTATATTATCTTCCTCTATCTGAGCTAAGACATTTTTGAGGCAGCTGATTGGACTATTCATAACCAGGTCTCTATGACACCTTTTAGTAGATGTCAATTATGAATGATAATTTATGTAGTAAGATCTCCCATTTCTTGAGCAATAATTAGAGGCTGGATAATCTAACTAGAGATTTGCACTCCCTATTTTATTTAACCATTACAGTAACTTTGTATAGTATTGTTTACTATTTGATCCAAGAAAAAAATAGTAAAGACTGTAACTATAGTCAACTTTAACTTATTACATCATTATTATAACTTAGAAACATGTATAAATCTCCCTACTTCCTTGCTTTCACAAAAGTGCCATAGGAGAAAAACCAAGATATAGTCTTGTTATCCCGTGAGCCAGGCACGGCCACAGAGAGCAGTTCAAGTAGTATATGAGTAGGAACAGGTAAACTATCATTGGCTTCTATCTATGCCTACATAAGCAGAGTCTTTGTCAGGAAATTGGAAATAGAATGTTGATGTTTTCTACAAATAAAAACATTTCCTTATATAGCCAAAATGTAATGATTAAAACCAGGAAATTAACATTAATGTATTATTGCAATCTGATTCTTAGATCCCATTCAAGCTTCATCAATTGGCTCAATAATGTCATATATAACAAAACGTTTAAGGTCAAAATCACATATCGCATTTAAATGCCAGATCTGTTTAGTTTCCTTCAATCTGGAACAGTTTCTTACCTTTTCTTGACTTCCATGACTCTAACAGTTTTGAAATTTTCTGGCCAGTTATTTTTTAGAATGTCCTTCATATTGGGTTTGTCTGATGTTTCCTTATGAACAAATCCAGAATATGCATCTTTGTCAGGTATATCACATAGGTAATGCTCTCTGCTCCTTGTTGCATCCTTTCAGGTGGAACATGGTTTTGATATGTCCCATTACTAATGATGTTAATATTTATTACTTGATGAAGGTTGTGTATTAGTTATCTGTTGCTGCATAATACATTAAACAAAATCTTAGCAGTGTAAAACAACAAGCATTTATTATCTCACAGGAGCATGGATATCCAGGAGTGACTTAGCTGGGTACCTCTGGCTCAAGGTCTCTAAAGAAGTTGCAGCCAAGTTGTTGGCTGGGACTATTGTCTGATCTAAAGGCTTTGATAGAAGCCACAGTCTGTTTATAACTTAATCTTGAAAGTGATATCCCATCACTTCTGCCATATTCTAATTGTTAGAAGTAAATTCAGTCCACCTTCAGGGAATAGGATTACACAGCCTACAAGGAAGCTGGGGTCTTTGAGGGCCCTCTTATAGTCTGCCTACCACAGTCCAACCTCTGGCCCCCAATGAGCCATGTTGCTGTCATGTAATATATACTCAGCCCCTTTCTAGGATCCCCAGAATTTTGTCTTATTATTGCATGAGTTCAAAGCCCAGAAAATCATCATTTAAATCAAGTCCAGATACAAATGAGGCTCCTTGGATTTAGTTCCTCATGATCTGTAGACCTGTGTTGCTAAGGAAACCGGTAACTTACCCCCCAAACACCCAACATACAATGGTGAGATATGCATGAGATAACCTCTATAGGTATTTATGCTCAAAAAGAGGGAAAATTCACAGAATAAATGAGTTACTGGTCCATTGCATTTCTGAAATCTAGCTGGTAAATGTTGAAAACTCTGATTAAATTCAAGGCCTGGGAATAATTATCCATAGCACTCAGTTCTACCATGTAGACTCTTGGTTCCACTTTCTGAGTAATCCTTGCTTTTTCATGAAATACAGGATGTCTGTGCATATAAGAAGCTCTCTTCATCAGCTTCCTTCCAATAGGATTCAATGGGTCCAAAGGCCTCTCCTCACTGTGCAATCTCTGATCCCCTCTCCTCAGTCCACTCTTATGATGTTTCTATTTGTAGAACTCTTTTTAAGAATTTTGTAAGTATTATGGGTATCCCGTGTGTCTTTTTGGAGTTCACTGAATTAGACAACAAATCTTTTCATATAAATCCTTTTCTGCCTTAGACCCTACTAAGATGCCTGAGTGACAAGTCGTTACGTGAACTAGAATCTTTATTGTTTGCTAGGGAGGTTCTTTGAGTCCTACATATCATTAATCTCTTAAAAGGTCCAACTAGGTAGCAAGCCAATGGACCATCCTTGATCTTTCTGAGATCTTAAAGAAAGATTTTACAGTCATTCTCATGACATTACCTTTTGACCTCGCTTCCCTGTGTGCCCTCACTTTGATCTTTGCTTAGAGGCCATTTCTTAATTTTAACATCATTTGCCGTCTGGAAAGGCCAGGAACGTTTAACATCAGCAAGACCTGAATCCTTTTTGTATAAAAATCACTAGGTCCATTTTCTATTGTCCAAATAAATGCAGGTAATAGTTTTTCTAAATTTTCTGTCGTTGCATAACAATGATCTTCCTCTAGTTTCCAACACGATCTTCTTACTTTCCTGCAAGCCCTCACCTGCAGCATCTCAAAGTCCAACATTCAATAGACAGTGTGTTCAAGGCACTTTATACTTTCACTGGCATTCTCCTCAAAGTCCGCTGCGTGACAGCAAAGCCATTCCCACATTTTAGGTGTTTGTTATGGCAGCCCCCCACCACCAGGTGAAAAATTGGTATTATCAACTACTGTGTAACAAATTACCCCTGGATTTAGCGGCTTAAAACGGCAAATATGTATGGTCTCTTGGTTTATCTGGGCCACGAATTTGGACTCAGCTTAGCCAGGTGTTTCTCCTACAAAGTCTCTCCTGGAGTTAGAATCAAGCTATCAGTCAGCAATGTGGTCTTATCTGAAGATTCACTTGGGTGAGGGGAAGATGCCAAGCCTACTCGTGTGGTTGTTACTTTGGAATTAATATACTCTCCCTTCTGCCATATTCCATTTGTTAGGATCAATTTGATAAGCCCCTTCCACACTAGAGGGAAAGGGATTAGACAAAGAATATTGGAGGCAGACTAACTGAGGTCCATCTTAGAAGTTGCCTACATTAGATGATGATGCAACTATAAAGTTATGCTTTATCTCTGTAATTATTACATATTTTGTCAACAGGTATTTTGATGATGTTCTCATCACACTTTCAGATTATCCATTTATTAGTTTATATCAGTGTGGTCAGAAGGTTTCTTATTCTATTAAGTTGGTTCTAATCGATTAATATCATTATTTTAATATTGAAATAATTTCAGGTTTGGCCAGCAAAAGCCCCTTTAAGCTGATTTTTGTGTCCTTTCAACATTACTCCTTAATTATTTGAATACTCCCTTACTTTCTGGTCCAAAAATACATTTGGGCCTTGTCTTTTACTTTTCCCTCCCCCACCTTGCAAAAAGTTAATTCTCCAAGGAGCCCTCTCCCCATCTTCATGGAGAATGATATTTAGAAGCTGAAATATGGTTGCAAGGTGTATTCTTTGCTATTGGAGTGTCATTGTTCCCAGGCCCTCTCAGTGGGCATAGCTAAAAATATACATCTAAGTATATACGCATACATAACATTTATTTCTCTATTCTTCTACATATATCGAAAACTATGATTTTTACATCAATAACTCCAGTTCCAATCTAACACCACCATTTATTTGAGTTTTTATTTTTTTACCCTTTTATAATTTATAACTGTCTTTTCTGAGAGTGAGAAGTGAAACATCTGGGTCTTGTTATCTTTATTACATTTTCTTATTTGATCAAGCCCCCTGTTTGTACCCAATCTTTCATTGCCAGCACTCATCCAGACCCCTTGCAGATGCCCTGATGACTCCATTCCAGCTTTGACCATCTGCACTGGCAGCTCCCACCGTCTTCTCTCCCTCACTATGGAGGTTTTTCTCACCTCACTAGGGCTCTGAATCCCCACACTAGGCTATGTTTCCCATGCATACGTGCCTACCTCATGCCAATCCATCTCTGACATCCCCACCAGCCCTTCTGTGTGGATGCCTTCCTCACTCTGTGCAGGCTCCAATACCTTGCTCTTCACAGCTCCTTCGCAACTCCCCCATTCCCACATCTCTGCCAGCACAAAAATCTACCTCTTCCCACCACAGCTAGGCTTTAGGACTGAACTATTCTAGAAGATTAGCAAAGAGGAAGAGGCTCTCTTTGATTCTTAAAGGGACTTAGAGTGTTCCTAGAAATGTCTACCTCTGGGTTGTATTTTCACATGCATTAACAGTGTTTAAATCAGAGTCCTTCATTCATTTTGAATTTCTTTCATAATTTGTTGAGCTGAGTCAAAATTTTGATGTGGGAGGCCAAAGATGATCTAGAAAGTGGTTGATACGGCCAAAATCCATTTTGCCAAAATACTGGTTTTGGAAACTTCTTTTTGATATTGGGAAGTATCTTTTTTACTCTTACAATCAATAAAAAAAGTACTTGTACAGAGAGAGAGAGGACAGAACTCTGTGGTAACATATTCTAGTCATGCAGTATGTGGGTCTTCAACTTGTTAAGAGTCCAGTTTCCTGCACTATTTCCCAGTTTGGGGTATTTGCATAGATTATTTGACCTTGTTGTGCTTTGGTTTTCTTATCTGAAAATGAGGAATAAAAATACCTTATTCTCAGAGTTATTGCAAGTAATAAAGGAGACAATGCATGTGTAGCACCTACTCCAATGCCTGGAAAAATGTGATCAATAAATGTGGAAGGATCCTATTAATCATTTGGTGATCATTCTCAGGAAACTAGCAGGAGAAAACCTAACTTTTAGAGGTCCCAGCTAATCATCTTACTCCTTTTTTTCATATAGTCATTCTCTCTGACGTATGAGCTCAATATTTACTCTTGTCTTTTCTACAAACTAGACCAACTCTATATAAAAACTTCATAGACTTTCTATCTCAATCTACATTTTCTTTGGTATAGAGTACTCTTTTACCTTAATGTGTGGAGACAAGCTGTTGATTTGTAAGAAACACCAATTATCAGATTACACTTTTGCTTTGCAATCTGCTGAGTCGCTTTAACACATTTGATGAAATGGAGCAAGGCCGGGTGATCCCTGTGGTGTCAGCAGTGAAGTGTCCACAGCACACAGCATGGCAGAACTATTTTCAGGGCCATAGGATGTTATGACTGTGTGTTCAGGGAGCATTTTATTCCTGCATTTGATTCCTATGTTTTCACTAGTGGTACAATTGCAAAGGTAATGCTATTGACAGTTTTTGCGTGGCCTTGAGAGAAGCGTATGAATTGTTTTAGTAGCAGCACAGTGTGTCCCTAAACATACACCATGCTGCCTTGATAGTTGCTTTAGCAGCCACTGATCAGCAATAAATGTTAAAAATTAACAAGAAGTTTCTTTTTTTTCCTAACAGCCAAATGACTCTAAGCATTAAATATATGTTAGCCGGAGTTGCTTCTTGGCCACTGAGTGCTTCAAAACATTAAACATATTTTCAAAGTATTACTCTTTCCCCAGCCTCCAAATGGTTGTAAACATTAAATATGTCTTATAAAAACTGCTTTGCCAGCCACTGGCAGGATAGCTATGAACATCATTTTTCTTTAAAGTTGCCTTCCAGCTGTGGGACTGGTTTCTCTTATTTGCTCTATTCTATTTATTTTTTGTACACAAAAGCAGACAAGAGGCTACCTTGGCTCAATTGTCTTTTGCTTTATGATAAGTGATCATGGGAGAGCAGTTGCACCTATATAAAACCCTGCTGGCAATAGGAATTCTCTGAGGTTCAATTGCTTGTACTGTGTATTCCACATAGAGATCAATTACGTTTTCCAAGACAATTTTTGTTTCTGCTTTCCATTGTGCAATGTGTTAAGGTATGAAAATGGATATAAACTAAGCTTTGTATTATGGAAGATAACTTCAAGCAAGCAGACACTGATGGATTGATTATGCTCATCGATCAAGGTGAAAATATTCCATCAAGTGAGGAGGCTCAAAGACAGGCAAATGCTAGGACTACTAAGTTAACGAGATCTTTAACCCAAACATGATGAAGGACTTGAAATCTATGTCTGGAAATAACTCAGTGTGACAACTGCATGCACTTCAAAGATAGTAAAGAGCATGGCACTATATAAAAGTCTATCTAGGAATTAGCTCAGGAAATCTGTTTATTTTAACCAAAATCACAATGAAAATCAAATGTGGCACTTGAGTCAATCGAAAAAATGAATCTGCTCTATCGTCCCAGGCATAGTAATTTACCATCAAGCCAAATAATTACTCAGTTAAGCCTTGATTTCTACAGGATCCAAGTATTTTCCAAATCATTTAATATTATATTTTGCCAAATATTATATTCAGGGTGTATGTTCAACAGATTCAAGCGTTTACGGGATACCTAATATGGACTAGACACTTTTAGGTATTAGAGTTACAATAGTGAGAAAAATAGACAAAACTCCTGCCCTCAGAAAGCTTTCATTCCAAACATCTAGTGCACTGGCAGCAAACAATGCTCTTGGGCTAAATCCAACATTTTACCTGTTTTTATTGAAATACAATCATACTCATTCATCTTAGAGGTTAGGATAAGGACAACATTTTAAATACATCCATGAGGAAGAAGAGTGTTTACTCTAGAAGATACCTCCTCAAAAAATAGCAGGACCAGATGTAAAATGCAAGTGGAAGCAAATTCCACACTAGCATATTGTATGTGGCATGAAATCAGATGTCCCAGTTAGTCTGCACTGAAAGGAATAGTTCAACTGTATTAAAATCACTTAAGGGGCCGGCCCCGTGGCTTAGTGGTTAAGTGCGCGCACTCCGCTGCTGGCAGCCCGGGTTCAGATCCCGGGCGCACACCGACGCACTGCTTCTCCGGCCATGCTGAGGCCGTGTCCCACATACAGCAACTAGAAGGATGTGCAGCTATGACATACAACTATCTACTGGGGCTTTGGGGGAAAAATAAATTAAAAAATTAAAAAAAAAAAAGACTAATGACTTTATTAAAAAAAAAAATCACTTAAGTACTATCCTAAAGTGTTAAAGGTTCATGATAAAGTATTTTTTATTTTCCTTCAAAAATAATTCTTCTTTCAGTTATGTAACAATATTTTTTAAATTATAAGTAAAAATTTAAAACTAGGCATGTTGGAATAGGACAACTTCTAGATTGGGTTGAAGCATTCCTTCCCCATATCATTTCTCAAGATTCATAAGTTCTTTGCCTCACTGAATACAAGCGGTGAAAGAGAAACTGAGAATTACTGAAAGCAAATTTAAAAACAACAACCAGCATTAACTATTAACTACCCAATAAGTGTTACAGGAAACTTCCTCCAAAAATAAGGTTAGGGTGAGTTTATCAAGGTTAGCGCTATTTTCATTTCTGACCAAGAAACTAAAACTTGAAAGTAAAAACAATCAGGGTTTACTATTTTACAAATAATTAATGAAAATGAATATAAAATTATGGTACAACTTGTTTAATTGGCGACAACATTAGAAGAAAAAGAAACATGTCAATTAAACTGCCATCCATGTTAATTTTGCCTCTGAGAAAAACATTGTAATGGGATAATTTCATGAAATGCTTTGATGGCAAGAAAGTGCCAAAATATGATTAGCTACTGCACAACTCAAATTAGACAAGAAAGCAATTGGTGGCAGCCTGCATATCGGAAGGTTCTGCTTCATGCCTTTTTTCTTCTCTTTTTCCCTGTGCTTTAATCAAGTCTATGCTCTTTGACAGTGAAACGATTTATACTGAAAACATTGTTGTTACAAAAATTTAGTAGAAACTTCACTATAAGAGGAGAAAACACACTTCCATTTTCCAAATCTTTTTAAAAATAAAATTACTATTTCTGAAAGAATTTGTCATCTTCATAGAAGTCATTTTTTTTGTAGCTAATATTGTGTCTGTTTATCTAGAGGCCTCAATTAGAAGCAACTCACTCACATTTTATAGTTCTATTGTCAAATATATTCATTTATTATTTAAATTGAGTCCTCTTTTATTATTCTCATTTCTGCCCAGTTAGTCAGAATGAATATTCTAGAAATTTACAAGGTCGTGTAATTTTGTGTGTGTGTGTGTGAGGAAGATTAGCCCTGAGCTAACATCTGTTGCCAATCCTCCTCTTTTTGCTGAGGAAGATTGGCCGTGGGCTGACATCTGTGTCCATCTTCCTCTCCTTTTCTATATGTGGAACGCCTGCCACAGTGTGGCTTGATAATCGGTGCATATGTTCACGCCCAGGATTCGAACCTGTGAACCCCGGTCCGCTGAAGTTGAGTGCACGAACTTAGCCACTACGCCATTGGGCTGGCCCCCGATCACGTAAATTTTTGCTACCTATATATCTGATACCTGTTTCTTTGAAAAAACTAATCTGGTATATACCTAAACTAACAAAGAATTCTGAACATCAGAAATACAAATGGGGGGGCCGGCCCCGTGGCTTAGCGGTTAAGTGCGCGCACTCCACTGCTGGCAGCCCGGGGTTCGGAACCCAAGCGTGCACGAACGCGCCGTTTCTCTGGCCATGCTGAGGCCGCGTCCCACATACAGCAACTGGAAGGATGTGCAGCTATGATGTACAACTATCTACTGGGGCTTTGGGAGAACAAAAATAAATAAATAAAATTAAAAAAAAAAAAAAGGAAATACAAATGGGATTAGAAGAATTCATTTTCTAATAGGTCTCAGCTCTGTACAAAATGTTGCTTAAATATCATGTATAGCAATAATATTTTGTATTTTTTAAAATATGATTTATGTGTCACCTGAGCCATAACAGATCCCCATGTCCAATCACCAAGAACATTGTCTTCATATGTTAATTTCTAATAATTCTAACTAAAAGAATTCTAATAATTCCCAGATTTAGAAGAGCTATTAGGGTTAAATAGTTTTGAGTGTTTTTCTGACCATAATAAGATTATAATTTGGTAAATAGAAGGAGAAAGAAGACTTTTAAAGATTATTTTGGGGGTCCATATATTTATTTCTCATGGGGATGACTTGTGGAAAGTGTTTAAAAAAAGATGAGTATGACTGAGGCTAAAAGAGGGTTTGCAGAACACTGATAAAAAATAATTGTCCTAATTCTAGAAGGCAGAATATTATAGGGAAAACAAATAGACCCTGGAGTACAAAATATCTGCATTCAAACTTTGATGAAGTATGGGAGAGTGTTTAGAAAAGTGTTTCCTTTTTTAAAGCTTAGATGGTAAGTACTATTTGCCACTAAAGTGTTGTTATGAGGATTGAAAGAGATACTATGTAAAAAAACTAAACCCTAGAAGGGTTTCAATAAATGCTAGTCATTTCCTCCTTCCTTCCTTCAGCAGCATTTTTTCCTGAAAGGTTTTAGATTTGGAAAGATAAGAGTCTTCAATTACTTTTCTTTTCTATCTTCATCCTTGTAATTGTTCCTAGTAAATCACATAAGAAGATCATTTCTGGAAACATCTCCTTCCAAGAATACATATATTTTCTATGAACTATCATTCATCCAAAATATTTGAGTAGGGACTCAGAACACAGGAAATGAGATATGATAGGTATAAAATATAAAGAAATACTATGCAGAAATATGTCTAGTGGATGTTAGAGAAACGTCATACATTCAAATTTATGAAAATGGACTGAACAAACACATTTATTTCTTCTTTGTTCCAAAATACCATTAAAATTACAGAATAAAATACTTATAAAAAATAACTACAGGAAGCTGGGAAGTGTTCCACTAGCAGACAAGAGACTAACACATTTCCAAAGGATAAGAATCATGGCAGAGGGAGTTCTGGTTTTGGCCAAAATGGAATTATTGGTATTAGGCTTGTCTTTTCATCATAAACAGTGATAAAACTGGACAACATTTATAAGGCAACAGTTTCTATGTATGTGACAAGTAGTGCAAGCTTGTCATCCTTAAGAGAAGAGAAAGACATGAGACAAGCCCCACATTTAGCTGGACTCTGATTAGGGGTACTTTTCTTACCATGACATGAGGAGGGAAACTCTAAGAATAATGAGTCGAGAGGTAGAGATTAAAGCTTGGAGCTACTGCAGTTTGAGAGCTGCTGAAATGGCTGGAAGGCTAAGCATAATGAAGCACTGCAGAAGTCAGAATAAGTGTTTGGCATGGGTTTTCACTAATAGTTTCTCCATGCATGAGCAGAATTAGCCCATGTAATCCCTGCTGAAAGCAGATACTGTGGGGCTGAGATACCAGTGGTAACACAGGGCAAGGAGGTGATGAAGTTATTGACTAGCCACTGGAGAGAGATTCCACTGAACATCTCAGACATTTATGTGAGGCACCAGCCTATGCATTAGGAATAAAGGCCATTTCCTTCAGTAAATGCTATGACCTACAACTAAGAACAAAAATAAAAGAGACTTGCCTTAACAAAGAGTTAAATTAAGCCTGACAAGATCAAAAATATATGCCAGTAATTTAATTGCCCCCAATGCTATGTTAAGTCTCTTTGTAAGTAGACAATATCCAGATTGTCTACAATGTATTAATTTCCAATGTACAATAAAAACAAATATGTTATGCAAAAAAGCAGGAAAATTAGATCAATAATCAAGGGAAAAAAAAAAACCCAGTCCATAATAATAGATATCACAATGACTCAGGTGTTGAAATTAACAGATTATCTATTATAAATATATTTTTAGACTAATGGAAAAGATTGTCGTAATGATAGAACCAAAAAGGAAGTTATGAACAATTGAATACTAGAAATAACAAGTGCAATATATACTATTAACAACTCACCAGTAGGGCTAAATAGCAGATAGCAGCTGTCAGAGAAAAGACAAATGACATGGAAAACAGAATCTTTAAAATTATCCAGTTTAAAACAAAAGAGGAAAGTGATTGACATAAATAAGAGATTGAGTGACATGGGATGATATCAAGCTATCAAACATGTGCATAATTAGAGTCCAAGAATGATGAGTCAGAAAAAATATATTTGAAGAAATAATTGCTAATGTTTCCAAATTTTGATTAAAATTTCAATGTAGAGATCTAAAAACCTCTAACAAACAACAATACATACAAAAAGCCTTTAAAAAAACAACATTGCAATTAAAATGGAATAATTTAAAATATCCATTTAGTGTATGGTAAACTGGAAAAGTTAAGAAAGGAATAACAATAATGAAAAAAAAACCCTCAAACAAATAATAAATGAATAGCAATATGGTAGTTTTAAACACAGCCATTTCAAAGATTAAATATAAATGGTCAAAACACTTGTAGTCATTTGCTAGGGCTAATGTATCAAAGTGCCACAAGCTGACTGGCTTAAGCAACAAAAATCTATTATCTCACATTTTTAGAGGCTAGAAGTCTAAAATCAAGGTGTTGGTTCCTCCTGAGGGCTATGAAGAAGAATTTGTTCTTGCCCTCTCCCTGGGCTTGTAGATGACTGTCTTTATATTCACATGATGTTCTTCCTGTTGATGTTTTTTATATCAAATTTCCCCTTTTCATAAGGCCACCCCAAAGTCATTAGCATTCTAATGACCTCATTTTAACTTGATTACCTCTGTAAAGATCCAATCTGCAAAGAGGTTTATATCTTGAAATATTGGGAGTTAGGACCCCAATATATCGTTTTAGGAGGAAACAATTTAACCCATAACACATTGAAATTAAGAGGCATAATTGTCAGACTGGATAAAAAGGAGGACTAAGCTACATGTCTACTACAAATGAACTTTAAACATATAGACAAAAATAGGCTAAAAACAAAAGTGAAGAAAGATATGCAATGGAGACATTAAGAATAACAAAGCTGATGTACCTTTTTAACATCAAAGTGGTATTTAAAACAAGATGAATAAAGATAGAGATAAAATGAGATATAAGAAGGGTAAATTCTTTAGAAATATATTATAATTCTCAATGTATATATACCTAATAACAGAGTTTCAAAATGCATGGAGTAAAAGCTGACAGAACTAAACAGAAATAGAAAAACCTTTACTTATAGTTGGAGTTTTTAACACTCAACACTCAATAATTAATATATTAATAAATAAAAATTAGTAAGGACTTGGAAGATTTCAACAACACTATCAACCAATGTAGTCTAATTTTCAATTATAGAACATCACACACAAAATTATGTAATAACATTTTTATCAAATTTACATGGAACATTTATGAAGAAGGATTGTGTATTCTAAGCCATAAAATAAGTCTCGAGAAATTGCAAAGGATTAAAGTTTCTCTTCTGAGGTAAAGCAATGGTCTTTACATTGTTTATGATACTGGTTAAATGGATGTGTACATCTGTGAAAACTCAATAAATTGGACACTTAACTTCTGTGCATAGTACTGCATCTAAATTATAATAAATAAACAGAGAGGGAGAGAGATAAAGTATATTAAAAAAGTAAGCAAGCAAGTCAATTAATCGTGTGTAAAAATACTGGCAGTTAATGCCAGTAAAGGTGAGTAATCCATAGTCCACGCTGGCAAAATGATGATTTTTGGCAAAATGATATTTTTTGTTTGAATCCAAAAATAACTCCAAAATCAGAACTAGAAAGAAGGGAATTTGGTGCAAACTATAATAGGTCAGAGGATTTATTACACACAATCTACCTCCCCCCACACAGTAAATGTTTGTCTTGGGGGAAAATAATTATCTGATAATTATAAGATTGAATGTAAGAGCAACTATTTAATAGATTCTTCCTGGATGACCAAGGCTTATTTAATTCAATATATTTCTGATCAAAATCACCTAATTTATTTTTGTGTCCTTATTTCTTGACTTTATTTTCTACTTTTTTACCTTTCCATGCTGAATTATAAATTTCTTCTAACCTATATTCCAGTATATTAATTCTACTTTCAATTGTGTCTAATCTGCTGGTAAATATATCCTGATTTTTTTTAAATCTGAGTAATTATATTGATATTCCTAAAAGTTCTATTTATTTAATCTACCATATAATATTTTGATAGTTTTTTCTATGCAATTATTTTAAGCTTTTCCTACATTTTTGAACAGTAAAATATTTATTATCAGCATCCAATATTGTCCAATATGAAAAATTTTTGTGTCGGGGCTGGCCCCGTGGCTTGGCGGTTGGGTGCACGTGCTCCACTGCTGGCGCCCTGGGTTCGGATCCTGGGCACGCACTGATGCACCACTTCTCTGGCCATGCTGAGGCCGCGTCCCACATACAGCAACTAGAGGGATGTGCAGCTATGACATACAACTGTCTACTGGGGCTTTGGGGGAAAAATAAATAAATAAATAAAATTATAAAATTAAAAAAAAATCTTTGTGGGCTTAGCTTCATTTTATATTGCTTCTGTTGATTCTAGTTCATTTTGCTTTGTTTTATTGTGTTCCCTAAGAATACTGGAAGGTTTAGCTTGAAGATATCTTTATAAGGTAATTAAATTTTCTTCTACCTGAGCATTACATGAGTAGAGCTACCAATACAAATTTCAAGTTTTGAGATTAGCTGTGTCACACAGGCACACAAACCCAGGTTGTAGATCCAGAATAGGCCTGGTTTACTTCTGATTCTTCTTACTCTGAGGGTGTAGGCTTTGCTGATCTAACCTTTTGGAGAACGGCTCTTGTTAGACTTTGCAACATGTTAGACTTGGACTTTTGTTTCTTTCTCTTGAAGCTGTCAAATAAATCTTCATATTTGTAGGGATCAGAAATTTGCTATTGGAAAGCAATATCCTCACCTCTATGCACTCCTCTTTACTCTTCATATTTGGCCTGATAACTCATTAAAATCTTGTAAACTCTCAATGCTTTCAAAAGGGTGTTTAAAAATGTACCATAACTATTTTTTTTGGTTGTTTTCAATGGGATGTATAGTTCAAATAACTTATCCCTGCATTGCTGGAAATTAGAATCTTTGCTTACTCATATATGCAGTACATTTTATATATTAAGCCATTTGTCTTTTTCTAATTAATTTTATTTTAGAACTCATTTTGGAACTTCTATTTTATGTGAAAAGAGATTGGCATTTAAGACAATATTAGCTCCACTAATTTCCAGTTGAATGACCATAGGCAAGTGATTTGACATTGGTAAGCACCTATTTTCTCATTTGTAAGATGGGGATACATAACTGGGCTATATGGATTAAAGACAATAATGTATGAAAATCTAACATAACACCTGAAAATAATAGGAATTGGATAATCAGCACTCTCAATTGTCCTATCTGCCACTAAAGTTCTTGGACTTGAATGTCACAAGGGAACACAGTGTATAACCACTTTGCTCAATAGCATGAATTGCGTTGTTGTCTTCTGGGGCAAGTACTTCTTCCAAACAAATCAAACCATGTCACTCATGCAACTTTCTTCTGTCTCTTATAAATTCCTGCTATTCTCCTGTTTGCATTTAATAGAGGATAAACTCTTTGTTCACAGTCATAATCAAATGGTGCCTTGAGAATAAAAGCTACTGAGAAACAACCAAACATCAATTCAATTGATAACTGATCTCTCCCTCTTTCAGAACATCAGTTGTTCCTCCAGTAGTCAAATCTCTCTTGTTGTACAATAAAAAAAAAACACATAGATGCTCTGATAGTTACAAGCATCACATAGAATTTCAGAATGCAGTCTCACTTCTGAATTTTAGCTTGTGGACATTTTTTTTTAATATCATTGAATTTACTAATAAAGTTATACTAACTTGGTAACTGGGAAGCCATGCACATTTCCCTCTGATGTGGTAAGGCAGAATGAGTTAGCATCTAGTTGTCCTCATTTTTTAATAATGATTCAACATTAATTTAGATGTAAGAAGCACACACACAAACACACACATCTACACACACTACTCTGAGGGGGCATAAAATGGGGAAATAAAGCACACATGCTCAGACACAGAAGAAATGTGTTAACATCTAGTTTTAACTTCAAGGACAGGAGGAGTCCCAATAATCTAAAAAAATATTGTAAGAGTTTTTGATCAGCTAATCTGTGTAGTTAAGTAGATATTTTGTTGCCCATCAATATGCCAGAACCAAAATTACAGCAATGAAAACAATTACCATTATCACCATTAAATTATAAAAATAATATTTATGTGCGCAACAATATTATCTATATAATCTGAATGATATGCTGCTAAAAGCTGGACAGATATAGAGCTCATTTTACATCTTAGAATTCTTTTCCATTCATGTCAGTTTTGGGGATGAGAGTTATTGCCCTTTCAATGTTATTTGTTCGTTTGGAATTGATGTCTATTTGCTTATAATTTTTTTCCATAGCTCTGGTCTGAGAGACATCATATTGTGATTTTTATTAAGCTTCTAAGAAACAAAGTTTCTGTTATGCCTAGTTTTTTTCTTAAATTTAATAAAAATAGTGTGAATCTGTCCATACATATACTAAATCTGTAGATGCCAAACCATAAAAGAATTAATAGAATTTTTAAAAAATATTATAATTATAAATAATAATAAATAATATAAATTATGAAGAAAATAATGCTTTTTAAAAGCATTGTTACACTATAGTAGAATAGCTATGAACTGAAGGAAATTTCCACGACTTCTCTAACAAGCCACATCTCTACAAATTCTTTTCCACTTTCACTTTAAACAACCAGAACTAGGAATGGGAAGAGACCTTCTCCTCTCCCCTACATACCCGTCTAAGCATCAGTCATACTTGACTGATAGTTTTTAAAGATTATGACCTGATTCACTTCTCAGAGGTACAAATACACTCAAATATCTTCTTGACTTATGTGCTTACTCAAAGCGCTGAATCCTCCATTAAAAGGAAATCGAGTATCTTTCATCAAGGCTTTCAACCCATGTCACAGCATGTAGTCTCCTCATCCTCAGGCACACGTCACTCCCCACATTGATTGTCCAAGAACTCTGGGGACACAGTTATTCCAAAAGAGGTCAAGAGGGGTGGGTGTTCATGATGTCAACAACAACGTGTCACAGAGACAAAGAAGACTGGACGGGAAAGGTGCTTCAGCAGTTTCCATTCATCGCCACTGTTTTAGACTGGTTCTCCAACTCTGTGCCGCCACGTTGCTTTCGCTCTTTACCTTGCTAATATCATAGCACTTCCTCCTAATCTTACATCCTCAAGAGCCAACTTCCCATTAGAGTGCCACCAGTCTAGATGGCTGTGATCTGGAGAGATTCTAGTTCCAGTTGCAGATTTTCACCTACCAACATTCAGGTCTCTGGGTTAAGATAATGTTATACTGCAAGTCAAAACTCTCCACCTCCCCACTTGAGGTCGCAGAGTGAAGTCTAGTAAGATTCTCAGTGCCCAGTCACTCTTTGAAAAATTATAAGAAAAAACACTTAAATCACGATAACTAATCTAAGTACTTGAGTATTACAATTATTCCCATTTTCCAGATGAGAGAACTCAATGACCGAGGGTTTAAATAACTTGCCTGAAGATGCAAAACAGTGGATGAAACAAAAATTGAACCCAGGCTTTCCGGGCTTGAGTATTTTTTCCTACTCACTCCTCTCTACTGGTCCATTCATTATCTTCTCCTGTCAGTTCAAATTGAACAGGGATAAACCAGTCTACTCCCAAAGGTTTTCAAACTTTAATTGAGGAGGAGTAGGTGGTTGGTGTTGAGCTCTGTATATAAGCAATTGGTCTACTCCCTCCGTATAAGAGAACAGTTCTTCCTGTTCTCCTTCAATGGAGCTTCATCATCTTCATTTGCATGATTCAGACAGTACAGTGAAATGCTTTTTTTCATTATCAAGGATATCTGATTCAAAGGGACTTTCCTTTAGCACAGAGAAATAGCTGGAATGTTTTTGTTACTGTTATTTATTTTTATTTTGCATATGAATATACTTTAATTCAGTTTCACCAAGTAAAATAGAATTAAAAAGGGAAATTATGAAGTCATTTCAGAAAGAAAGAAGGTAGACAAAGTTTATAAATATTAACACTGTTTTTTTTTTTAAAAATAGTGACTGTCTATGGGGCAGGCCCCATGGCTTGGTGGTTAAGTGCACGCGCTGTGCCACTGGCGGCCCAGGTTTGGATCCCGGGCGCACACCGACGCACCACTTGTCTGGCCATGCTGAGGCCGCGTCCCACATACAGCAACTAGAAGGATGTGCAACTATGATGTACAACTATCTACTGGGGCTTTGGGGAGAAAAAAGGGGGAAAAAAAAAGGAGGATTGGCAATAGGTGTTAGCTCAGAGCCAGTCTTCTTCAGCAAAAAAAGAGGAGGATTGGCGTGGATATTAGCTCAGGTCTGATCTTCCTCACACACACACACAAAAAATTGTGACCGTCTAAATCTAATGATGCTTTTTTTTATCATATTGAAAACAATGTTATTTTTGTGAATGGCAATGCATTGTAAAATATTTCGAAATAAATTTAACTTTTTAACTTTTTAAAAATTTATGTTGCTGATGTTAACATAGCCTTACCGGCATGATTAAAATTATTATTTGCCTAATATATCTCTATCTTTTTACTTTCAGCCTACCTATGTTGTATTTGAATTTAGTTTCATGTAGATAAGATATTGCTGGCCTTGTTCTTTTTGTATCCACTCTGTCAACCTCTATCATTTAGACCATTTAGACCATTTACCTTTTTTTTGTTTGTTTGTTTATTGCAGTAACATTGGTTTATAACATTGTAAAAATTTCAGGTGTACATCATTGTACTTCTATTTCTGCATAGATTACATCATGTTCACCACCAAAATACTAATTACAACCCATCACCACACACATGTACCGAATTATCCCTTTCACCCTCCTCCCTACCCCCTTCCCCTCTGGTAACCACCAATCCAATCTCTGTCCCTATGTGTTTGTTTATTGTTGTTATTATCTACTACTTAATGAAGGAAATCATACTGTATTTGACCTTCTCCCTCTGACTTATTTCACTTTGCATTATACCCTACCATATGATCCAGCTATTCCACTGTTGGGTATTTATCCAAAGAACTTGAAAACACCAATTTGCAAAGGTACATGCAGCCCTGTGTTCATTGCAGCGTTATTCACAATAGCCAAGACTTGGAAGCAACCTAAGTGCCCATCAAGGGACGAATGGATAAAGAAGCTGTGGTATATATACACAATGGAATACTACTCAGCCATAAGAAACGATGAAATCCAGCCATTTGTGACAACATGGATGGACATTGAGGGTAGACCATTCACCTTTAAGTTAACTATTAATATGTATGGCTTAAGTCTGCCATTTGTTATTTGTTTTCTGTTACTTTACTAAGTTTCTCATTGCTCCGTTTCTCTTTTTTTTGCTTTCCCATGGATTATATGAACACTGTAGAATTAACTCCATCTTTATTTACAGTGTTTTTAGTATATGATTTTGTTTAGTTTTCTTAGTTGCTCAGTCAAAACAATATATACACGTAACTTATCACAGTCTACTGTTATTAATGTTTTAAAACCATGAATGAAGCATAGAAAACTGACTTCCATGTAGGTCCCTTTATGCTTCCTATTTTTTAAATATAATTATCTTAACTATTTCCTTAGCATTCATTGAGCACCTCATCAGATAATGTAATAATTTTTGCTTCAACAATTAACTACGATTTAATAAACTCATGAGAATCATGATGTCTATTATATTTACTCCTATTTTTACCCATTTGGACGGTTTTTTTTTGAAGATCCAAGCCTTCTTTTTTATCATTTCTTTTCTATTTGCAAAACTTCCATTAGTCATTCTTTAAAGGTAAATTTACTAGCAACAGATTCTCTTAGTTTTCCTTTATTTCACAATGTCTTTATTTCTGTTTCATCTCTGCAGGATATTATTGCTAGATAGAGAATTCACAGTTGATAGTTCTCTTCTTTGAGTACTTCAAAAATCTTGTCCACTTCATTCTGGTCTTTATGGTTTCAGATGAGAAATCTGTCATCACTTAAATGATTGTTCTCCTATAAAAAATGTTTGTCATTTACCTTCAGAAGTTTAATTATGATGGGTCTTGGCATGGATTTCTTTGGGTTTATCCTGTTTGGAATTTGCTCTGCCTCTTGAATATTTAGTTTTGTGTTTCCCACCAAATTTGGAAAGTTTTCAGTCATTATATTTTGAATAATTTTTTCAGTCCCGTGTTCTCTCTCCTCTCCTTCTGGGACTCTGACAATAGTGAATGTTAGCTGTTTTGTTATTGTCCTATAGGTCCCTGAGAGTCTGTTCTTTTTTTTTTTTTCAGTCACTTTTCTGTTTATCATTCAGACTGAAGAAATTCTATTTGAATGTTTTCAAGTTCTAGTCTCTACTATTTCTACTTGACTATTGTGCCCATCCACGGAGTGTATTATTTCTATTATTGTATTTTTCAGTACTATAATTTCAATTTGGCTACTTCTTATAACTTCTAAATCACTGTTGGAATTTTTTTACTATTATTTGTTCCAAGAGAATGCTTATTTAAATATTTTTATGATTGCTGCTTTAAAATCCTTGTTAGATGATTCCAATCTCTGATTCATCTTGGTGTTGTATCTTTTCATTGTATTTTCTCATTCAAGTTATGATTTTATGGGTTTTTTGTATGATAAGTGATTTTGTATTGTATCCTGGGTATTTTTGATATTATATTATGAGACTCCGGATATTTTAAATTTATTTATTTTTTTACTAAGGTCATATTGGCTTTTAACATTGTGTAAATTTCAGGTGTGTCTTGAGACCCTGGATTCTATTTAATCTTTTTTTTTTTTTTTTTTTTCCTAGCAAATGGTCCTGTATAGATATGTAACGTGAGGCCTGGATGGTTGTTCATGTTCAACTTTCTGCTGGGCTCTACTAACATCACTCTACCAAAAGTGGGGTGTTGACTCATGCTGCCCCACTGCAGACTGATGAGGTGGAAGTTCAGCTACCCCTCCACCCACTGACAACCTCCTGGTGAAAGTAGGGCATTGACTCACACATCCTTGTTGCCTCCAAGTAGGGTTATGAGCTCAGGTCTCTGATGCATCCCATTGACATCAGGGAGGGGCAAGTGGGTACTGACTCATACCACTTTGTTGTCCAAGGTGTGGGGAAGGCGATAGGATGATAGGATATGCAAGAACGTGGTCTGATAATTGAAGTGTCCATTACAAGTTCTTACTTTTATAGTACCTATCCTCATGGCTCAAAGAATCTATGCCAGCCTATCACCATGGAATATATAAGAGATGCTATTACACATTTGTTCATGATGTGGACTCTGGGGCAGGGTTTGAATCCCAGTTTCATACCTAAGTATGAATATATTTATACATATATAAAATCTTCAGATGCAAAACTAGCTGTGTCACCTATGTGTGTCTCAATTTTCTTATCTTTAAAATGAGAGTGCTGAAAGTTTATAGTGAGGTCCTGAGAAAACAAGAACTGAATACAAGCAAAGCATTTAGAACAATGCCTGCCAAGTTGTTAAATTTCTTTAGACATTAGCTTTAGTTACACGTAGCATGACATAAATCCAGTTTTGCTCAAGACAGTACTATTTTCATTGTTGTCTCAACATCATTATTAATAATGCCCTCGTTAACGCTCAAAAGTGTCCCAGTTTAGAAAATAAATTATATAATTCCTCTACATATTTTTTTTATTACGTAACAATCATCAATTCACTCAGTCTCTCAAAATTCTTAACTCCCTTTATGTCATCAGCATTCTTTATTCTGCTGAATACAATACGAAACATTCTATTCAAAGACTATTTCAAAAGTGAATTAGAGCAGAAATATGCAGTTCAACTTCCTAGTGATATAAAGCAGGGACGTCTTTTGCTATGGTAGAAGGAGCACGAAACTGACAATCAGGAGAAATGCATAAATATGTTTGGAATAATGTTACTTTTATTTATAATCTCAACTTCTGATATAATTAAAGTGCTCTGTGGCTCGGTTTTCTCCCTTGATCTATAAAGATCCCTTTAAAATGCAGCTCTGAAATTGTATAGACATAGCTATTGATACAGATATATAGATACGGATATGGATACTATTATGCATAAAAATATAGATATGGGCCCTAGCCTTAAACTTTTATGTCTTATAACTAACTCATTTCCAGGGCTGAATTTCTGAGTGTGTGCCCTGTGAATTTGCACAGGGCCCTGTAAGAAGGGCCCTGCATTTGGTTAATTCTTTGCTGTCAACATCATGAAGTTTTTAATAATTTTTGAACACGGTGTCCCATATTTTAGTTTTACACTGGGCCCTGCAACTTGTATAGCTGGTCCTGTCAATTTGTTGATGAAACTCCTCTTTAGAATACCACAAAGTCAGTAAGGCAGTGATTAAAAAAATAATTTCTGGAGTTAAATATTAAATTGTAAGTCATTTTACATAGCACCAATAGCAGTATTGACTCCCATTTTCTATTTCTTTAGTTGTGTCTATTCTTTGTAAGTTTAAATATAGTCCATTCTTGAATTCCTACACTAGTGAGTGAAATAGCAAAAAGAGTAGCAGCAATGTAGAATACCAGTATGTAATTCTAAAACAATGACACATCCCCAGATGAACGTTTTGTCTGTTGGCATTAACTAGGGTGTTTGGGTTAATTCAAAACTTTAATCGATTAAAACTTTAGGTTCATATTTTCTTCCTACTCACCAATATGGGGAGAAATACCACATACAAAAAAAATTACTATCTGGAGAAAAAACAAAGTCAACTTTGAATTTAAAACATACGTCAACAATTTGGTTGCATACAATTTTAAGAATAAATTAAATATTATATAAATATACTTAATTAAATTTTGACTGAAAGCTTTTTTTGTGTGTGTGTGCGGAAGATTAGCCCTGAGCAACCATCTGTTGCCAATCCTCCTCTTTTTGCTGAGGAAGACTGGCCCTGGGCTAACATCTGTGCCCATCTTCGTCTACTTTGTATGGGACGCTGCCACAGCATGGCTTGATAAGTGGTGCGTCGGTCCACGCCTGGGGTCCGAACCCACGAACCCTGGGCTGCCAAGCGGAGCACACAAATTCAACCACTATACCATTGGGCCAGCCCCAGCTTTTTGTTTTTTTAGCTAACTCTAATAGAAAAATTATTACATATAGAAATGTATGGACTCTTCATGCCCTGCTCATGTATTGCTCACACCAGTCAATGCCAACTTACTAAAGGGTCATCTGGGGATTTAACATTGTTTGGGGATTAAATATTGGGATCTTTCATTACCACTACTCTTGTGTTTTTTTTTTCAGGCTAGTGTAGCAACTCACAAATGGATAGTACTTTATCTTCCAAACAAAAGACACCCTTAAACAAATAGAAATGAAAGTTATATTGCTAGTGTTATGATGTAAAATGTTTTAGAATTTTGAATATATTTGTTATGTATGTGTGTGTATATATATATATTCCTACATGATTATATGCATATATATGGATACATATATCTCAGAATTTCTCTTAATATAAAAATTAAATTATAAGAAACAATTAATAGAACACTAGTTATATGTAACTAAAAATATAAGCCCCTAGGCAGAGACTCAGAAAATCTAGATCTGGATCTACTACTTTTCCAACTATATGTTTAATTTTATTAGTTTCTTAGAGTGGCTGTTACACATTATCACAAACTTAGTGGATTAAAACAGTACAAATCTATTATCTTACAGTACCAGAGGTAAAAATTCCAAAATGGATTTATGGATTAAAACCAAGAGTTGCATTGCCTCTACAGGCTCTAGAGGAGAATCTATTTCTTTGCCTTTCCTACCTTCTGGAGGCCACCTGCATTCCTTGTGTATGGACCTTTTCTTCATCTTGAAATCACATCACTCCAACCTCTGCTTCCGCGGCACTCATCTATTATGTCACTCTAACCCTCCTTCTAACTCTTTTAAGGACCCTTGTAATTACTCTGGGCCCATTCAGATAACCCAGGTGCAACTTCTCATCCCAAGATCCTTGAACAGCTATATCTTCAACATCCTTTTTGCCAAGTTAGGTAACATATTTGGGATGCAAACATTTTGGGGAGGCATTATTCTCTCTACTACAACAGACATTCTTCAGTTTCCATGTTTGAAAATAAAATACTCTTCCAAACAACAAGGAAACTACATTAGGAAATGAAACCAGCCACACCAGTCTCCACATGGAAACTTGAGGATGGCTACATCATTCATTCTGATTCCTTGTGGAGAGAATTTCCAGATAATACTCTTTCCACTGTGTACTTTGTCACTTGGTGTCACTCTTACTTTGAGGTCAAAGAACACTGACTAGTTTTCCAAAAATATAGTCTAAAAGTTTTGATCCAAAAGGTCTTAGAATTCAACTACATCTAAGTACACAATCACTAATTTAAGCTTGATTTAGTAGAACAAACTTTGAGTTGAGTTTCTTAATGAGAATGACAAATCACATTTTCTAAGTTTGGTTTTAAGCATAAATTGACAAATTATTCATAATTTGAAGCATTTGGCTCAAAAATTAAAAAAAGAAATTTCTATATAATGAAAAATGAATTTACTGACTTAAGTATGCATGCTATTTAAATTACTCATCTTAATTTCTATCTTTTCATAAATGTTGAATAATCTCAGAAACCGGTATGTTCTTCCAAAAATTGTCAAGCAAGGTGCATTGCCTTTTGATGTTTAGTGAGTTAGATTATCTCACATATTTCTCTTAGGGATTATGTTGCTCTCCTAAAGCTTGCCTTTGGCTGGAGTCAGCTGTCTGCAAATTTTTACCTACAAATAGTCATAGAAAGATATTGCAAATTAGTGCAGCTTCTGGTAACTAAAATAACCTGCAGCTAGCTTGCAGGCAACAGTGAATATTAAAACAAGGTACTAAAGTTCATTCCAGAACTTCAGTTCCTTTTGAAGTGGAGGGAAAATTCTAACTGGGAAGTCTATGACTCTTTCATGAACATACTAGATTTCAATTCCAAACATAGACTTAAAGACAGCTTACAGACAATTTTGGAATTTACGTCATAGTCTCAGATGGATAATTTTTTTTCTTTGTCAAAATAAATATGAAGGATAGTGAGAGAGAGCGAGAGAGTCGGAAAGACAGAGAAACAGAGAGAGAGAGAAATACTGTCCAAACATACATATAAAGTTTTCTGTGACCATTACTTTTGCATTATCTAGTAACGTGGTTAACTTTATGCTACATGAAGTAGATGTATATAATCAGATTTACATAAATCACTTTCTGAAGAAAAATAGATTTAATTGGATACTAAACTAGTTTCCTACAGCCTTTTCTTTCTCTGGGGTATGTGTGTGGGGGGAAGAGTGATGGTGGGTTTTTATAGCTCAACCATTTTTTGAAACAGTTGTGAACTTCACAAATTAAGGAAGTAAACTTGACAAGAGTATTTTTCATGTGGAAAAAATGTAGTAATATTCTCATATTTATGTCAAATAAACATAAATTGTAAAGGTTTTATTTTCTCTCAAAAATAAATGAAAATAAAGTTAATACGTTTTAAGCTAACAGGCTCATACTCCCTCCAGGATGATACCCAAATCCCTAAGGAAGTTTGGCCTGTTTTTGGAATTTAAGACTTATTTTAATAAATCATAGCTATTTATAAATCTTTCTTTATTTTTATTTACCAGGAGTACACTATGAAATCATTTTTATCAGTATCTTTTTTTCAGATATTTTTAATCATTAGGAAGAAAGGAAAAATGTGAGTTTATTAGGTAAAAACAGGCAAAGGCATATCCAAAGTAGAAATAAAGTTTCATGAGTACTTAGAATTAATAGTTGAGTAGATATTCAGGTTTTCAGAGTTAAATGCAGAAATGCATATTGTAGTCTCTTTTTCTGTTTTGTTTTAAATATGGCTACCATGCATAATGATTATGGCATATTTTAATACAATCCCCTTCTTCGTATATTTTAGTAATTAAGATGCATTATTTGTGATTATTACTGAAATCATTCCTAGTAATCTGAAACTAATTTTCATTTATGATGAATGCAAAATGCTTTATTTTTAATAAGGAAAATGAGAAGGAAATAAACAAGTATTTTATTGAATGTAAGAAATTGAAAAAAATTATGTTAAATTTAACTCTGACTGTGCTGTATATGGAAACTTCATAAAATATATATTTTGCTAAAGCTTCTATTAAGCCCTAATCAAATATTTGTGTATATTAGCTTATTGGTATTTTAAAAGTATGATTATCATATATGTTTGAGGAGATTCAAACATTCAGAATATATATAACTCAAAGTGCAACTAACTATCATATTGTTCATCTACTCAAAGTCCTTTTTCTAAAATTTTTTATTTTTACAGACATTATGTCAACTACATATATATCATTTTTTTTTTTTAAAGATTTATTTATTTATTTTCCCCCCAAAGCCCCAGTAGATAGTTGTATGTCATAGTTGCACAGCCTTCTAGTTGCCGTATGTGGGATGCAGCCTCAGCGTGGCCGGAGAAGCGGTGCGCCGGTGTGCGCCCGGGATCCGAACCCGGGCCGCCAGCATCAGAGAGCACATACTTAACCGCTAAGCCACAGGGCCGGCCCAACATATATATCATTTATCATTTTAGTACAATTTTATTAAGATATGTATAGTATTTACATGATCTTTTTTTTTCTTTGTCAGTACATATGCAGCTAACTCATTTTTTAGATGGCTGCATATTTTTTTATAACATGGACACACTGTAATTTATGACAGTCCTTATTAAGGGATAATTAAGTTGCTTCCGGGTTTCGTTACTATAAATAATGTTTCAGTGAACAGTTTTCAATATCTATCTTTGTGCCCATGTAAGAATTAAAGTATTACACCTGGATGTGTAATAGTTACATTAGAATGCATATACATTTTCAATTAGGTAGATATTTCAAAATAGCCCTGAATTTTTCCAAGAATTTTTACTTACTCAATTGCTCCTCTTTCAAACCTGGTGGAAGAAGAGAAGGAAATAGAGGTAGAAAAGAAAGAAAAAAAGAATTCTGCTTTCTGGGATCTTGAAAAGGGACTTGTGAGAAGAAATAGAAAAAGAGTCAGAGGGAAAAATTATAATTAGAGGAAAAGTGTGGTTAGCAATAACTAAAGGTGCTGCCTTGTCAAATTTTGAACCAATATTTTTCTGTTTAAAATGCTTCCCATTTTCTAGAGTAAAATCCCCTTTCACATCACATAAGCCCTCATGACCTGACCCTCAGGACTTCTACTATTCCATCATATTGTCCTGTTGTGCAGCTATAGCATCGTATTATTCTCAGAACTGTTACGAGCTCTGGAAATTCCTATGCCGCCATCTTGCTTATGTCACTCTCTCTTAGGCTATTTTTATTCTACATGGCTATGTTTTTAATTTCCTTTGCTAAAATGATGCACTGCATCCACACACCAGTTGATTACCATAATTTCTTAAGTATTCTATTGAAGTGTATCCTCTTTGCTAGGATTTTCCTGACATCAACATAAAGCAGATTTTATATATCTTACTTTCTCCTATCCCATCCCTCTATAATTAGCATACCTCTATTACAGGGCTTACCAGACTGTGTAGATATTTCAGCTTAAATGACTGTATTCTGTATGCTTAATAAGAGGCATGAACTTTATACTGTATTCATCTTTCTATGCTTACCATAGCACATTGGCTGAAACAAGGTATATAATTAATATATGTCTATTAAAAAATAAGTAAACAAATGAAAAAAATGGATGAGTGAATGAAGGGACTTAAGAGTGAAAGACAGACTTATAACTGTTCAAACATTTTCCCTCAATTAATTCAGAAATGTGAGGAAAAAAGTCGAGGGAAATGTTACATTTTCATTGACCAGAAATGCATTAGTTTGACCAAGAATCATTTTTCCCTTCTCTACCCTTTCAGATTTGTAAAACTTTAAAGTTTGCTAATGTCTGCAAAACCATAACTGAACTGAATAAGAATAAAAATAATACATATTATATTTTTAATATAGAACATTATAGACAATGAAAATAAAGATATCAAATTAGCCCATGATCCCACCACTGAGAAAACACTGTAATTTTTTAAAGTGAACACAACATATGGTAAACCATCCAAACAAGATTGGAAGAGGTAGAGGAGGAGGAGGAGGAAAAGAAAGAGAAGGAGAGGAATGAGTGGAAGGAGAGGAAGACATGTAAAGAGAAGAGGAAGAATGGGGAGGAAAAGAAGAGGAAAAAGCTTGTTTTCCTCTCCCACTAGCCCTTCTCCCCACCAGAAACCACACAAACCCATGCATCATATAGAGACACACGTATATACATATTGTGTATCCTTGCGTGCATGTATATGTATATGTGTTCGTGTATCCTTTTCTTCTTTTTAACAGAAGCTTATTTTATACCTTGGTTTATGCATTAATATTATATCTTGGAGAGCTTTCTGTATCAGCTCATGCTTTCTCTTTCTTTCAGAAATCTAAGTAGTTTACTGAGTAGCTACACCATGATTTAACTGAACAGTCCTCTGTGGATGGACACTTTGCTCTCATTTTTATTTTATACTCTTATATACAATAAATTAGAATTAAAGTTAGTTTCCATTTATAATAAAAGAATTTTACAGATACTTGGAACTTTATCATTTAAAAATAACTGTCCTGTATATTATCTTATTTAATTTTCACATCAGCACATTGTTATACATAGAATAGGTGTAATGTAGCACAGAAAAGATGCTTAATAAAGATTTCTGACCAAATGAATGAATAACTGAATGGTTACATCTACTTTTCAGAGGAGGTAAGTGAGGCTCAGAAAATTTTAGCATTGTCCTCATGTTCAACTATATTAAGTAGAAAGAGAAAAGTAGAGTTCATGTCTCTGGACTCTTTATTTGTTGACCAGTCTTGCTATCCTAATTGAGGATTTATTAATTTAACCATGTAGGTTAAATGTATCTCAATTACTTGGTCAAAAAACCACTGATATTGTATAATATTTGACAAAAATATTTTCATATGATCAACCTCTATCTAATGCATCACTTCTATCTAAAGAGAGAGAATACTCTGAAGAGCATTGTGCTTAAATATGAGACAACTTTTCAAGACGCAATCTATGCTCAGGCAACCACTATATTTCTTTATACAGTAGTAAACCATATTAAGGTAATACTGTGTATCTTTACCTGGAATAATTTTACAATTAATAAAATTTTGTTATATGATAGAAATCATTTCTTTTCCCCCAGCATGAACTCTGAAATATAGAAATCATTTTTATTCCTTGTTTCTCCTCCAAGTGGGAAAATGATCTTCATGAGATAGGAGTATCCTTTTATTATTATTAAAATGTTTTTGACAAAAATAATCATCTGTGACTAAGGTGACGGACTTAATCTTATGAAATGTACCAATTAGAATGCACATCGTTTTGGTGAAGTGTGTGTGTGTTACTCCAATATGGAATTGTAAGTTTCTAAAAACTGAACTTGAGAACGTTGAAGTGATACAACGTTTTCCAAAGAAAAACTCCCCATGACACAATTTGCTGTTTTCAAGCAATCCTTTTGTCAAATAAATCTTATGGCTGTGCCTAGAATCCATAGATAGCAAAAAGATTTAGTAACTGCTTCATGCTTTCTGTTAGTTTTATCTTCTATCTGACTGCAAAAGTTTTCATGGCAGTACACTGCCATGTCTGAGTTCAATGAATAAATGTGTAATGAATTCTCCCTGCCTTACCATCCTCCTCCATCTCCCTTTTCCAACAGTTGCTATATATAAACGGCTCCCCTACATGTATGGGCTCAGATCCATTACCATCTTCTGTTCTTATGTCGGTATTTTCTACCATTTAATTTACATGTCTAGAGCAACCTCCCATTTATCAGTTGAAAATTTCCCCCTCCTACCTGCTCTAGTCTGTTGCTTGTTTTGTTAATACAATCTTGAGTCAAAAGATGATCCCTCAGGAGTATTATATGCTGTAGAATATATGGTTCATTTTCCAGCAAAATTTGTTTCTAAACCCCTCCTTCCACTTTGCAATGATTCTTGATATGCTCCAATTAATCTTCCCTCAATTATTTAGAAGCGCTGTTTGCTATGAGCGTGATTTACTTGATGGGCATTTTGGAATACTAAGAAATATCACTAATGCCTTGCCCCGTTCCTTGTTAAAACACTGTCTTAGAGGCCCGGTGGGGTTTTCATTTTAGTAATACCTAAAGCTCAGTAGGTTATACAGGTTATTGGCCTCATATTTAATTTTGATATACTATAAAAAATAGAAATATTTGATGTTCAAAGTAATAAAATTAATAATAGTACAGAGAAGATAGCATTCAATTAAATAGTTATAAATTGGGGATACATATCGTGGTACTTTACCTACTTCAGTTTTAAATTGTCTTGGTGATTGGGATCTAAATATGAAACTCTGATGTGTGTGAGGAGAATATTCTCCTTGTTTTTATAATTTAGTTACTTTACCTAATGAAAATTGATGATGGTCTGCTGATGTTGAATATACACTTTTTCCTATTTTTCCTTAAAATTGAAAATAGCTCTGGGAATATACTAGATAAAATGACAAACAGATTAAGAGTTTTGTGGTGTGGGTGTTTTTAACCCACATAACTACTCTGGGGTTAGAAAAGAAACAGCAAGAAATCACAAAGTTCTGGATGTTTCAAACTTTATGATGTCAGAATTCCTTTCGCAGAGAGCACCGGATATTTTTTGTTCCAAAAGGAAATGATTAATTATTTCACTACACAGTTTTGATTTTAATAGCAATAATATCCTATATTTGTATATTTACCTGCACACCCAAAGGTGTTTCTTTATCCAGAGATGGAATTATTATTTCATTTTTCAGGGGAGAAAATGGAGGCAGTGAAATATTGAAGTTTGTTGCTAATTTGGCTAAGTAATAACAAAACGAATATTAAGACTACAATGTTCTGAAGTCTAGAAGTCTCTAGACTTCATTTTTCTTCTGCCTAAGCATGAGTTCCTATTTGTTAGTTTTGCTGATGCAACTCATATGTGACAAGAATATAATCTTAATTCTCAATACTTCCAATAAACATTACTATCTTATTATGATTAAAAATAAAAAAATTTATTTTTGTGTTCTCCCTTTTTGTTCCTCTATTTGTATATAGCATACTAGTATTGTTTTGTAAAACTCAACACTGGTGATAGATAATGGACATCCATACAACTAGTAAAACTCCAGTGATTCCAAAATTAAAGGGTAAAATAAAAATTATTTCATCATTCCCAGGGTGCCCATTTCAAGTGTTGATCATTTGTGCTATCACAGCATTATTCTGATTTTGAAAAATCTCTATGACACTTTCACATCTAAACCAATCTAACTGGTATATGAAACCTTTGTTAATTAGGTTAAACAGGAAGCAAATACCATTTTATTTCTCCTGAAAGGTTATTCTTAGCAGAGAAACCAGGAAAATGTTTGAGGATAGAAATCTGATCATAATTGGCCAAATTCTTTGATAGCGTAAAGAGCAGTTTGTTTTGAAATCGATGTATTATTGTATATAAAAACTTGGATTTAAAATTGGAAAACAACTTAAGCCACAATGTAGCAGTGAACTTGCACAAGAGTCTAATATGCATAGCTTTCTTATCTGATTTTATCCACTAACCTGAAGGTAAGTCAGTCTCTGGCAGAGTTATTATGCTTTGAAGAAACAAGTGGAATTTTGCTTCTTTCAGGAATCACATTGTTCAAGCAGAGTGATTAGTGACTATTTCTTTTGTTCATTGATCCAGTAGTTCATGCAACCTTAACTCCCAGCCCTCTGGGATCTGAACTGCCGCTGATTTTGAGTTTATTCTCAAATTACTTCTTTAAAAGCCTATTCTAGGTAGTTTCTAATTAGACACCCCCAGATGGCATGAATCAAGCAGCTGTAATCCCAGCTGGGAACAAGTGTGAAGGAAATGCTCATCTTTTTTTTCTTTTCTTAGCTTTTTTTTTTCCCTCTCTCTCACAACTTTCAATATTCTCACAATTTTCACAGTCTTTTGAATACTGTAAATTGTTGGATCATATGCTCTGGAATACTAATAAGATATCCTGTTCTAGCAGTAAAGATGCAAGGTCTATAGATGTAGTGGGCCACTGGGACTTCTGAATCATCCAGTTAAAAACTATTTCATAGAAAATATGTCCATGTATTAAAATTAATGCCAAGAACACTACACACTTAAAGCTTCAGAAAGTTTTGGAAAAACCCATTTTCCTTAGCTCTCCATGATCTTCCCAAATCCTTTTAAAATCCCTTTGAGGCATTGATTATGGGACATAATTCAATAATCCACTAGTTTGGGTCTATCCGAATTACTATATAGTTCACTTGAGACATTTTTTCATAATAAAAATAAAGTTATTATTAACTACTAAAACCACAATTATCAAGAACTTTATATGTTCTTCTCTTGTACAAAGCTGTTAATCCACACATTATTTCATTAATCCTAGCAACTTATGTTGTGTCCTTACCATACTATATTCTTACTCCACAGATGAAGGCACTGAGGCTGGAAGATGTTGAACGTCCCAGTAGCAGATGACAAGGGGTGTGGTAGAACTGGGAGCTATTATCCTAATAATAATGACCCCGTTTATTGAGTGTTTACAAAGAGTCAGACAGTGTGCTAAATTCTCAAGAAGTAGGTTACATTCAGGACAGCCTTATACGGTATCTTCTAAACTTGGATATTTTGATCGAAGACAAATGTCATCTAGATGGGATGATGGGAAATGGCTGTAAACCAGGATTGTCCCTGACAAACCAAGATGTAGGATCACTATGATTCCGTCTTGTATTTCAGATACATATAATCACTCTCTACATTTTAGACTTGGAAAATGAGACTGAAAAACTATTCCTTAGCTGGGGGTCAGCCTGGTGGCATAGTGGTTAAGTTCACGTGCTCTGCTTCGGCGGCCTGGGGTTCACAGATTTGAATCCCTGGTGCAGACCGACACACCACTCATCAGGCCATGCTATGGCAGTGTCCCACATGAAATATAGAGGAAGATGGGCCCAGATATTAGCTCAGAGCCGATCTTCCTCAGGAAAAAGAGGAAGATTGGCAGCAGATATTAGCACAGGGCCAATCTTCCTCACCAAAAAACAAACAAACAAAAACCATTCCTCAGCAAATATAACTAGCAGGCAGTAGTGCCACCAATCTGGTATCAGAGTCAAACATTTAAGCATTAAACCACCCTCTCCACTTAGAATTATTACTCATTCTCTTTCACGATCCTTTTTCTGGCTCCAAATACAACACTCAGTGCCCTCACAGCTCTCTAAAGCCTGTCCTCCCCTTTCCCAGCATCCACTCATTAAATCAGTGATTTGAGATGCTGTTTCTACCAAATCACAAATATTTCCCATATTTACTATGTCACTATTTAAGTGGTAGAGTTTCTGATGTCAATAACTAACACAAAAATATCAGTGAACTGAATTGTATTGCCCTGAAGAAAACTATTTGGTATTCAAAATGAATGATTCAGGGTAGAATTTCAGGACAGCATTTTGGGCTGTGGAATTTTCCAGGCCACATGAAGGCAGTATCATCAGCAGTCATATTGGCTCATGAGGACTTATTTAGATAACAAATGATAGTGACTTGAAATTCTTCAGTTTTCTTGTCTTTCAAATATACTTTATTAGATTGGAAACTAATCAGATTAATCAGATTCTGATCAGATTAATCAGAATAATTGATTCTGATTATAAGAGTAATACATGCTTGTATTGGAATATTCTCTATCTGCCACCACAAGAAAAATAGTCCAAATCCTTCACTGCCCAAGATGAACCCAGGGAAATAACAGTAGAGAAAGGGAGAGTGAAGGAAAGTAGGAATCAACTAAGGACATGATGAGAAGGAAAAAATGAAGAAAGAAGAAGGAAGGGATGTAATGTCTTGGAATCATTAGTCAACTCTAATCAATATTTCTCTCTCTCCTCTCTCTCTTCTACTCTCTCACCCACTCTTCACCCTTTTTTCTCATTAACATACTATTTATTCCCTGGCTAGTTGGAGAATAAGACGTATCTTACAAAAAGATACTTATCACCATGTATTATTTTCTTACCAAACACAGATTTTGCACATAATGGAATGGAAAATGTTTTATCTCCATGTAAAAGAAAAGTCTTTTACAACTGAGAGAGAGAAAAATGTATATAGATTTTCACAAGTTAAAACTACGGTTTGTTTTGTTTCCCAAACAGACTGAACTTTTTCCCATTTCATGACCACAAAGACAGCCACTTGATTTCATATTGTTGAAGCTGACTGGAAAATGAAGACATTGAAAAAGCTTCCTACAGCCCAATTTGAATATCCCTATGGCTTCCCACTTCCCCTTCATTTTCTAGGAATGTTCTCATTACTGTAAATCTCCTTATTTGTCTCATCAATCTTGAAAATCTGTGCAGGGAGAGCAAATTCTGACTAGTATGATCCATATTATAATTTATGGATGAGCAAAGAGTAAAGGAAAAAAATCAAGAATGATTAAAGAACCAAGAAAATGTGTCTACTTTGAGAGAAAGAACATAAAAATTGAAGGAATAATTTATACAGCAAACATTACAAATCACCCAAAAATGCAAGACCGAATGTGGATTTTGCCATTTTCTGGATTATTCAAAAGACTAGTAAAATTACATTGGAAACATACAATATCCAATGGCATTAATCAGTTTATTAGCAAGGAAATGAAGGATGCCAAAAGTAAATATGCAAGACTTAATTAAGAATGAGTATCCAAGATATTAAAAAAAAAGCTCTTGATAAAATTAACAAAAGACATGAGCACATATTATAAAGAAGAGGGGCACAAATGGTCAATAAACTTTAATCCCCGTGTAGCACTGCATAGCCCCTCTCCTGCTTCCATCTCCAATCCTCCAACTCTTGACATCTGTCTAGAGGGGTCTTTGGAGTATGCAGTCCACCATAAGCAAAATCTCATATGTCCTTGATCTGTTATCTCTTACTTTCTTCACCTTCTTGCTCTAATCAGTACTGGTGTCTTCCCTGAGAACATTTCTTCCCTGAAAATTCTTATCAAGTGATGGCTGATTTTTCTCCCACAGCCTTTGTGCTAGGAACTCTGGAGGGGAGAATGAGTGTTTTATTCTCCTTGCTTTCATTTCTGGGCCATTCTTCTTCTGTTCTCCCTAAATCCTCTTGAAATACACATAGCCCGTTGTTAGTCTCTATCCAGTATTACCCTTGTCATAAATCTTGGTGATTTCAATATTCATAAAGATAATAGATGATCATCCTAAATCTCTAGCTTCATTTTCTCATTTCCTTGAACTTTCTCTTTTTTTCCTCTCTCTGACACATACCACGCACCTACACTCCTACACACACACACACACACACACATAACGATTTTGTCATTTAACTACTTTAGCCACTCACTCTTCTGGTCATAGTCAAGTGTTTTCATCATCATCATTAATATTTCCAATAACTGTAGTCTCCATAGCTTCAATTTCAAGCATCTCAATCCTTGATCATAATCTTTCCGGTTCTTTCCCTCTAATAACCCAATTCTAGTAAGTTTTTCCCCCATTGGAAACTATCATTCATTTATTTTAATATCTTTTTACATTTAGTCTCTCCCATCCATGGCTTTACATCCTTTCTTACCCATCTTAAATTTTATGGGTGATTGTTATCATCAATCTCTTGCATACAACTTTAGGTTCTTTGCCTTGACCCTGGTTAAATCCTCCTCTCTGCTTACTCCATGCCTACAATCAGGCCAGTGTAATGTGACTGGCCATACAGCCATGCCAACTTGTCTGCCGTGACCAAAAACACCACGTAGTCCCATATGCTGCTTGGCTATCCTACAAAATTCCTTATTCATTCAGTCTGCTACTAGCCTTGAAAATCTTCCTTATGTGTTATGCTGTTTCCTCAAAACTCCAAAAACTTCTCCTCCAGACTTTCAACACTGATGTTCTAGTTCTTTTTCTTTTCTTTTTTTTGCTGAGAAAGATTCACCCAGAGCTAACATCCATTGCCAGTCTTCCTCCTTTTGCTTGAGGAAGATTCGCCCTGAGCTAACGTCTGTGCCAATCTTCCTCTGTTTTGTAAGTGGGTTGCCACCACAGTGTGGCCGCCAATGAGTGGTGTAGGTCCACGCCCAGGAACCAAACCCAGGCCACTGAAGGGGAGCTGGCCCAACTCAACCACTAGGCCACAGGGCCAGCCCCCTAGTTCATTTTTTATTGAGAAAATAAAAGCAATCAGAAGAGAATATCCTCCTAGCACTTCTACCACTGTCCCCATATCTGTGCATACATACTTTGCATTCGCTCATGCTACTATGTGTGAAGGCCAACCCTCCACTCACATGTTAATTTCCATTCACTTTTGCTTGTTCAAGGACATCACTCAAACAAGTCCTCTCTTCCCTTGCCCCTTTCCGTGGAACCAGGGATATGAAACCCTGCTGTAGAGCATCAAAAGGGTTACTTAATTGTTGGGATACATGAATGCTTTTTGTTATTAACCCTGTCCTCCAGAGTTCATTCAACCTACTTCTCAAGCCATGAAGCTGGCACAATCACAGATGACAGTAAAGTCAGTTGTTGGGATGGCCTTGCCTAAAAGATATTGGTACCTAAGGAAAATCACACTGAGAGACAGAGAGGAGTTTGACATCCTTTGGAAACTGGACTAAGATATTCATTGGTTCTAGTCGACAAGTCAAGGTTCCTTCTGAAAGTGTCCACCAAAGGCTAGGAGTTGAGGAAAGTTATCTTGTCTGCGTAAACCTCAGCTGCAGAATTTAAGCCATGTCAACAATTACGTCATTGAGTTGCCTAGGCAGCCCAAAGTAGGGCAGTCTGATTCCTAGGGCACTCCAACACCATCCCAAGGTCAGTGGATAGTGTGTGAAATTCAATTTGCATTTCTCCGTTATGGTCTGCAAGAAGCCCGGTAGCTTCCTGAGCAAAAATATGCACAACACATCAAAGTGTCTGACATATGATTTTTTTTTCAACAAAAGGTTACAGATCAATCTGAACTTGCAAGTGAGATGAAAGATTCTAACATCTAAAGAAAGATGACAAGATGTGTATTTCCATGACAAAATATAATTTAAAACCTCTTCTGATCCTCCCCCCACAAGATGCCAGAAATCATTTCTTTTTTTCACCAAAAGCATATTATTGGAGTCATAATTCACATCCAAAAAATGAAATAGAAAGTCTGTAGTATATAACAGTCTACTTTCAAGTGTTCCATACGTGTTTCCTGGCCTGCTTTTGCTATAGTCATGGGGCACACTGTGTGCATGTCCCTACTCATTAATTAAACATTAAATATTAGGGAATAATGCCTAGTGGTATAAAAAGTATCCATTGTTGCATATAGGTGACTGAACTGATGCTTATAATTTTTGTGTCTAAATTTTGCTGAAGGAATGCAAAAATATGCACAGAAAAGGCTAATCGAAGAAAAACCAAATTGGTTCCAATGAATAAAGACATGGAAATATTTATTATAATTGAACATGTCACTTTATGTGGTGGTGGTAGTTTCTATTAAAATATCACATAGTACTTTTAATTTTGACCATATGTGGCACATAGTCAAAAAAATTTACATGGCTTTTGATGGAAACATACTCATGGACAGAATTCAAGAGTCACATTCAGGTGTTCATGTCAATACTAGAGGCACAAGTCATATCACACCTGAATGTTATTGTCGCTATAATTAGAGGCTTATCTCATTTTCTATTATTTCACTTAAATGATGAAGGGGTCTATTTAGTCAAATGTTTCAGAAATACAATGTTTTAGAGAAGATCTGAAAGGTAGTTTCCATCAGAGCCACTGTTGCATATATTCATGATTTTTTTTCAATTGTCTTTTTTTTCCCACAAGGGAAAAAGCTGTCAAATGGATCGTGATTTGCAGGAAGACTCCACATATACCAAACCAACGCAAATGTGGCCTCAGGAAGATTCAGGGTTTGATCCTCCAATTTTTGCTTCTGTAGTAATACTGTAACCTGGTTTTTCTCTTTGTTTTTTTTTAAATTTTTTTCTTTGTTTTGCTTGTTGTTTGTGTGCTGTTTTCAGCTTCTTCATGCAGAGAAAAGGATAGCTGCATCATTGATTAAATTAACTATGTTGTATTCCTCAGGAAGACATACATTAACATACACTATTGTATGTGATCGTTCTAATTGATTATCTCAGCCAGGAAAAAGCATTAGTAAACTGTAACAGTGAGTATGAATTTCTAAATAATATAGTTATTTCTAGTATCAACTGAAAATTCCAAGAATAGATAAAAAATAGCCTGAGTCAAATATATATAAAAAATGGTTACTTTTGGGCCGGCCCCATGGCTTAGTGGTTAAGTGCGTGCGCTCCGCTACTGGCAGCCCGGGTTCAGATCCCGGGCGTGCACCGACGCACCGCTTCTCTGGCCATGCTGAGGCTGCGTTCCACATACAGCAACTAGAAGGATGTGCAACTATGACATACAACTATCTACTGGGGCTTTGGGGAAAAAAAAAAGGAGGAGGATTAGCAATAGATGTTAGCTCAGAGCCAGTCTTCCTCAGCAAAAAGAGAAGGATTAGCATGGATGTTAGCTCAGGGCTGATCTTCCTCACCAAAAAAAAAAAAAAAAAAAGGTTGTTTTTGAATAATTGTGGATAGTAAGTATTCAAAGCAAAATTTTCACATCAACCTCAAACTTAAGTCACATAAGAAACAGCTGTTAACTTCTTGCATTGTCCAACGTTAATCTGACTTAAAAGGAGCTATCTTCCAGCTTTCTGAAATAACCACATAAGAGAGAGAATATGGGTTAAGGACGACAGTGGGATGAATCAAACAATGAAAGTTGTTTCTACCACTTTAAGTTTTCACACTTAGTAGAAATTAGAAAGGATTGCAGGTAATAAATGAACAGCTAGCAATTGAACACACCATCCTCACCTTCATTCATTCTTACTGTCATTCTTACTGTTTCTCCCCCAGTTCACAGGAGAAAAGCACCTGATGACTGTAGTTCTAACTTTCAGTTTTCCTATTTGAATCAGCAAAAGCTTTAGTGGAGTTATTACAGTGTGAGCATTGATTGCTTTAAATGGGAAAAGTAAATTAGTACAGAGAGGAAGGAGACAATAGGCTAATTCTTCTCTGTCAATCTAAAGCTCTCAACTCTCTCCACTATGAATACAGTGTACATCTAATATATCATGACTGCTGTAACATATCTTCATGTTCCAACAATCAACCATAAGTTTCAATTCTGTAGAAGAGAAACTTTGATTCACTTCTGTCAGTGGTGATTAAAAAAAAAAAAAAAACTGATGTAAAACCCTACTCAAGACTGTGAGAGATGCTTTTACAGAAAGCAAGAAGCATTGTAATGGCTAAAAAGTATACCAAAAATCTCTATGACTTGTAAGACCTCTCTTTGAAGCAGCACCCTAAACTTACAGAAAAAAATTAATACCAGAATTATCAAGTGTTAAACAACAAAAGATTTTTAGGCATTGATATTCTAGAAGGACTGCTATATATTCTCTACACAATCTCTAAAGAAACCAGAAACAATCTAGCTAATAGAAGACACAGGGAGCAACAAGGAAACATAAAAGCTGTCCTCAGGTATTTTAAGGGCTGGAAGGAAGGCTATACTGTTTAGTTTTGCTCTGGGAGACAAAACAAGGTCTACTAGGAGCACTAGAAGGAAGCTACTCTTAGGGGTAGAAAGAGAGCTAAGGGGGGTAAGGGTGGGGTTCTAGGTGGGGGTAAGATATCAGTTCAGTGTAATTAATAAATAACACTGAGAGTATAACATCAATTAAATAACACCAATTATATATTGATGATTATGTATATTATACATGTAGTAATTATATATATAATCTATATCTCTATCATCTATCTATATAGAGAAACTTGTTAATATGTTCATACAAATGCTGGAGACGGCTTCTCAAACATCTTAAACAAAGGATTCTGGCATTGGGTAGAAATTTGAATTAGACTACTTGGAATGTCTTTTCTTATTCCAAAATTCTCTAACTTACACATCATAACACAACTTAGGTGTACAGATGGAAAGGAAGGACTATGATATAGGCAAAACATTGGAGGATAAGCAATGAGCGGACTTGGCTTGGTAGAGAAAAAAGATGCCATTAAGAGGGTTTTGATGGGAGAATGTAAGCAAGGTTTTCTACTCCTTTATGCTCTCTGGAAGCACACAAGTAGATTTTAAACAAGAAAGACGAAGGTAGGCTGGATTGCAGGTAGTTTTTGAGCATCTGAAGGAAGGATATAGCAGCAACATTTATACTCTTTTTTCGGTAAACAGGTATCTGTGTCAGCTATCTAAATCTGAACAAGCGTCGTAGATGATGGCATTCAATTTAAAATATGTTGTTTAATAACACCTTATCTTATATCACTACCTGAAAAGTTTCTTGCGAGAGAGAACCGAACCTTGTGCATTATTAGGAACTCTTGGCTACATGTTATAAGAAAGCTCAGATATCAGCACAGGCATCTGCATATTCAATAGCCTTTTTGGTAAGCAGATGTAGATTTGATGGCTGATAATTCAGCATTTCTGGAAGAGAAGTCATTTTAGACTTTGAGAAGCAAGGCATGCCTGAAAATATTCTAAATAAGATTTCTCATTTTTCCTGAAAGTAATCCTGCAGCGTAAACTCATTCACTGGCTCTTAGATGCCTCTTACAGATCCTGTGCTCTGAAATTCTACGATAATCTTCTATGAAGTTTTTTCTTGTGAATAAGGGATGAAATACACAAGGAAACACTTCTAAGGGACTTTCAGTTTGCTGGTAATACTTCCTCGGGGACTTGGGTAAGCTATTTCGGAACTACGGGCACATGATACTAAATGGCAGTAAATACTCAGTGGCTGCTCAGGGAGCAGCCATCACGGTGACTTTTCTCTCTTATTCGATCAAGTTGTGGGTCAACTTTGGGCACCCCCAGGTGACAAGAAATTACTATAACCGATTTGGCGTTTACACATTGCATGAAAAGACACTTTTATTTTCCTTTCTTGGTTAGAAACAATTTAAGACTTGGCCAATGAGTTAGGTAGTCTGAGAAAATGTAGGTTAGTGAGCATTTTAAAATTAGCAGATGGCAAAAGAAGGAAAGCCAGCAGTTTTATACAAGGAAAAGCTTTAAATGGTCTTCCACGTCTCTCCTTGATGGCCTCGAGGTTTCTGAGATGAATTTTGTTTATTTTGAAGTCAGAAGAATGCACACATAACAGATCTTCAGTTCATACTGCACAGAGGGAAATTCGCAGTGGCAGATTTTTTAGCCCATCGTATCTAAAAGAGAAAAAGTAAGTGGTATCAATGAGGTATGAGAGAACAGAGCAAATTGACTTTCTTTTCCATCTGGGGATTGGACTGACCCAGCGTGCTTTGCTGGGACTCACAGAGGCCACTTTAACTCATTCAACCAGGAGCCTCAAGGATGAGATGGTCACGGTCTCTAACACTTGCTTACGGCCTCATACAGTTTGGGTCAGAAAGAACAGAAAGTCCCTCAGTAGCAAATAAAGGAAGACAGAGAGGGAAAGTGCTTTAAGAAGAACTAAGTTAAATTCAAAAAAGAGCACATCCACATTCCTGTAGGAATAAAGTAAACAGATTAGTTTTAGGACCAGATGGAAGAAACGCAGGATCATTCTTGCTAAACTTATCTTGCCGTCATGACAAGTACATGGATAATGCTAACCACATACAAATTTATCTTGTTTATGATTTCAAGGTCTAAAAAAGAATTTAGGATAGTAGCACTCAAAGCCATTTAATTCTGTACTTCTAAAATGTGAGCTATTATGCCTTGTGCCTTTTAAAATTTCTTCTCTTTTTTCTTCACATTCCCTAAGAATAAAGTCCTCAACAAATGCTGTTGATCAACTTTATGTCCCTCAAGGACAGACACAGAAGAGAGATGACAATTTTAATGCTTTAGAGGAAAAAGTTTTTCTATATGTAACTGCATCCTAAAATGTGAGCAGCAGATGTAGAATTAGAGAAAATTTGCAATTTGCAAGCATCTGCTACAGAGGAGGTTTTCCTTTGCTGAAGCAAATTCAACTATCTAAACATTCATGATCCTCTTTATTTGTCTCACTACTATTCCTATTTTATCCCGTTAGTTTCTTACATGCCTTTGAATTCTTGGAAGCTCAGAAAAATGAGATAAAATTACAGCAGTGAATACACCACACTTCAAATTTGTGACGATACCATCCTAAGATGCCAGATCGCTTCTCTGAATGGCTTCTTGTGCCAAGTCACAAAAAGGATTCCTTGACTTTGAGAATTGTTGGAAGGTAGTTCCGGAGATATTAAAAGTAACTTATGTTCTTCTAAAACCTCTAAAATCTGAAGGAACTAAGATATCTGACTTTAGAGGCAAGACACTATCTTTCAGTCAAAATCCTTCTATTTATTGTAATTGATAAGATTTTTCACATGTCCACTAGTGTGTACATTCCCCCAGGGCTGGGACATTTGTCTGATTTTGCTTTATTCATTGATGTATTGCAAATGTCTAAAAGAATGCTTGGACACTGTTGGTCTCAATAAATAGTTGTTGAATGAACAGATGAATGGATGAATGAATGAATGTCTTATACAATATTCTGAACGTTTTTGCAGTCAATGTGTGATATATGTATCCATAATTATATGCTTTAAATAATATATCATAATTACTAAATAATCATAATTACTAAAAGGGAAATGGGAAAGTAAAATGAATAAACGATGTTCAATATTTTCTCATTTACTTCTCCCGAAATGGACATGAGGACTATTTGCCTTAATATTATCATTGGGAGCATCGACATGGTGGTAGATATAGGAATCTTTCTTTCCTTAAATATTTGAAGGGTAAGGTAGTCGTTCAGAAGCCCTAACATTAAAACTCTGACAGTGAGAATATTTGTCAACACTTAATCCTCGTGTGACAGGCTGATAATGATCTTTAAATAGTAAATATAATATTAATTAAAACTTTAATGCATCCAAATGATTCCTCACAGATAATGTTAACTTTGAGATTTAATAAATTATGTATTTATCAGTCTGTTTCTCCATGAATGAAGGCCATCTGTGGTTGCTTTTGCGAAGAGAGTAGTGACATCTACTGGTGAAAATAAATACTGCAAATAGCTAAGATTGAAGGTGCTTGGAAATTTGAGGTCAATTGGGTAAACCTGATAGTTTTCCTAAGGGAAACTAAGAAGAATTTGCATGAAAGAAGGGGGAAAATAGGCAGCTTATGAAATAATGGCACATCTTGAGTGGAACTGAAGCATTATTAACATGTTTGTGTGCAAATCTGCAAAAAAAAAGAAAAGAAGGAACAGGCTTACAATTTTACAACTAAACCATCCACTTGAAACTTTGTGTTTTGGTAAGGAATATTTTGTAATTTAATGAATACTGTAAGTAAATGTGATCAAACATTTTAGGATAAGCCATAGTAAGAGAAAATGTTAAGAAATAGCTCAGCTGTGTAAAACATTAATAACTGAGACATGAAGCCCCCTTAAAATAGAATCCCCTCTATATTTGAAAATAAAGGAGCTTTGACTAGGCAACAACATCTTTCTTCTTGATTTGTAAATACTTTGGGCTTTATTTTTCCAATAGAACAGAACCTTGTAACTAAAACATTATTTTAATGCAGTTGTTATCAATCCATTTGTCTCTGTAGTAATTATCAGATTGATTTAATGGTATTTTATTGGGCTTTGAAATTTAAAAGGAGCCAACAGGTAACGCTTGCATTACTGATAGGCATAAGGTAAAAATTTTATTTTTCAAACACCTAACGTAGATGTTTCTCTACCAATATGACTGTAAAACTGAGAAGTATATAGGATATATGATAGAGATACTGATAAACAATGATAAAATAACCAGAATTGAATTTATAAAAAAATTCTTATTTGGATAATCATGTGATTCCCTCCTGAATTAAGATAAATGATAATATGATGGTATAACTTATACCAAAAATGTTTTCAAATACTTTGTTAAGAAAAATGGATTTTTAGACACAAAGTATGCTTCAGAATGAAATAACCTTATTATAGTATCTAGATAGGAATTGTATTACTAAGAAATTAAGATTACTTTAATCCCAATACATATTTAAATGCATGTAGGAAACTAGAATAAAATAAATTTTTCCAGTGTATGATGATTAATAGTGAAATAACAATTTTCTAAGTGGTAGTTTTATTAGTGTTAAAGGAAAATGAAACATTTGAAGATCTCTTTTAAATAACATTGTACATTAGCATATTTATTTTCATACTATATATGGAAATACATCTTAAAGTTATTAAAGGACTATTTTCAATAAAAAAGCAAATTCATGACTTTCATGCAGAGCTAAAATGAGCAAGCATTAAAGATTTTATTTATCTCATTATTGAAGAGGGAACCAGTAAGATGTTATGACTGATACAAAGGAGAAATCCAAGATGCATAAATTTGTATGCAGCAAAGGAATATTGAAATGAATTTGAAAATCTCGTCAATCCATGGGGCAATAATCAATTGCATTCCAGCAGCCATAAGTAATTTGTACTTCTATGGACAAGAAATATTTACATTACTATCTGTTTTCTCTAAATTAACTTCTATTTCTAGAGTTGTTTAAAATAACCCAAAGACAATGTCTACACCTCATAAGATCAGATAACCCCTGATGTCTCCAGCATTTCAGTGAAAAGTCTTTCAGTAATCTATTTTGCCTATTCCAAAGTCTAATGTTTTCCTCACAAAGCTTAGTAGGTTCATCACATAACGAAATTAAAGGTATTTAATAGTTTTTGCTTGGTGTCTAGCACTGAAAGTAATTTCAACCTACCGGTATAAAAGTAACCATCAGTGGGAACTCTAAGAAGCTCTAAGAATATAAGAGAAACATCTTGAAATTGTCAAAGAAAGATTAATTAAACATTTTACATAATGTCCACTTCAAAACTTCAGCCAAAGCATATTCTATTGTATATTTCCCTGCTTTGATAGTGAAAAAGGAAAACAGTCTTCTACTTTTCTAATGTGAAGATCATTGCACTGACTCACGTAAAAATAATGAAAATATTATTATGATCAATAAGCACCTACAACAGAATACAGAGTACAATTAAAAATCAAACGAATATTAGTACAAGCTATCTCTTTCTCATTAAATGCCAAAATCTGAAATATGATCGCCTCTTTCTGAAACTTATCTCCAGACAAAACAATATAGAGCAGTAACAAACTCTTTCCTTTTTTCATTACAGTTGAAAGAGTGGGTTGACATCATAATGGCTATAGAAAGTTTTCTTCATTATTTTTTGGTTTATTTGTTTCAGTCAACGAAGATTTAAAATATTGGAGCCACATCAAGAACTGAAATAAATCTTCCGACATGTAGCATATAGATAAAATATCACAGATTATGGATCATGCTTGGTTTATTTTTTTGTTTCCCCCCACTCTTGGGAGCAATAGGGGTTCTGAGCAAACTATTTAGGTCTTATGATGAAAATATGTATGTCCTATAAAACATTCCACTCAAATAAAGCTGAGCCAGGATTTTGATCCTCCCAGTTAGAGATAATCTCACTCCTGAATTACAACTTCTGAATGTCTCTCTTTAAACATATCACTTTTCATCTTGTATTATATTTTGTCCATGGTAACCTGTAAGCTCTTTGAAGGCCGCTGGGCATTGTTGGAAGGAAGTCCATGCGGGTTGTGTAATTACCCAAATCTGTATTTCAGTTTTATTTTGGCTCTTACTAGCTCTAAGATCTTGGGCAAATTATGCACTCTCTCCCAATATCAACTTCATATATAAGATGTGAGTAAAATAACTTTCTCACAATAGCTCATCAAAGAATTAGATGAGATAATACCTTTAATACTGGTTTTAAATAGTAGATGCAAAAAAAAAAAAGCTTTATATTTCACAGAGTTTAATATTCTTTTGCATGTGGTAGGGGCTCAGTAGATATTTGTTAAATAAATTCCTCAAAAATATACAAAGCAAATTCAAATATCTCTATATTTTTCATTTGGTACCTGATTCCACCATATCCTAAGTGAGGACAAGAGTTTGTACAATGATTGACCTACTGCAAATTTATTGAGCTAATCTAAATGGCAGCTCGTTTTTTTCTCATGAAATGAGGCAGCATTGAGCCTGATCAGACAGCTCTGTTTAGAAAAATAGGCATTGGATGCTATGCCTGCATATTCTGTAGGCTTGGATGTTCTGTCAAAGAAGAAGGCCTAAGTTAGAGATTGCCAGAATGAATTGTCCTGATCTTATGTGATTTGGCTATTCCACTGGGATAGCTGATTAAGCAGATTCTGGATTATATAATAGAGGAAGAAAGAGTGTTCTTCTTTGACAGTGTTTAGCTGCAGGAAAATAATGAGTAGAATGAGAAGCTATCTAATATGAACCATTACTTCTATTTTGAAAGCACAGCCATCTCCTTTCTTAAGCCTTTTAAGCGTTACACTTCCACATGAAATAAGTCTAAATTAAAGACATAGGTGTATTTTCTTTTTTTTTAATTAATTAATTAATTTATTTTTCCCCCAAAGCCCCAGTAGATAGTTGTATGTCATAGCTGCACATCCTTCCAGTTGCTGCATGCGGGACACGGCCTCAGCATGGCCGGAGAAGCGGTGCGTCGGTGCGTGCCCGGGATCCAAACCCAGGCCGCCATCAGCAGAGGGCGCGCACTTAACCACTAAGCCGTGGAGCCGGCCCATAGGTGTATTTTCATATTTACCTACCCATTTGCTTTCATTTTTCCTTCCTCTGATAAATAAATATATTAAAAATAACTTAGAGTTAAGTTCAGAAACTGATAGTAAGTAAATACTGAGTACTATTCTATTAAATACTATTTCAATGTCTAGTTTCTTTTAAAAAATCTAATATAAATGATATTATTAAGAGCATCTAAAAATCACTATATAACTATTTCTTTAAGGAAAGAAAATAACTTCAAGAGGAATAAATGAGATTTGCATGTATAAATTACTTTTTACAGCGGACAAAATTAAAAACCTAAATAATTTATCTTTCATTTCTTAGTAATTCAGAAAAACCGAGTATCTGAGAAAAATTACTTTTAATAGTTTTATCTTTCTAACCACATTGGAATGAGCCTTAAGATTCTTTCTAGGGGCTGGCCCCGTGGCTTAGCGGTTAAGTGCGAGTGCTCCGCTATTGGCGGCCTGGGTTCGGATCCTGGGTGCGCACCGACACACTGCTTTTCCTGCCATGCTGAGGCCGTGTCCCACATACAGCAACTAGAAGGATGTGCTACTGTGACATACAACTATGTACTGGGGCTTTGGGGAAAAAAAGGAGGAGGATTGGTGATGGATGTTAGCTCAGAGCCGGTCTTCCTCAGCAAAAAGAGGAGGATTAGCACTGATGTTAGCTCAGGGCTGATCTTCCTCAAAAAAAAAAAAAAAGATTCTTTCTAAAAGTTTGAAATAATTTTCAAATAAATTAGAAACTTAATATTGAGATCAAGCTTAGATATTATCTTCTGTGTGTCAAGGATGCCCAAACTTCCATAGATTCTCATTCTTATGTGATGACTAAGAAAAGAACTATGAATTAGGGAGGAAATGAAAATGTGAGGTTTATAGAATATTTAAAATTGTATGAAAATGAAAATAAATGCATACATTAAACCATTATAGTTATGAAAACTTTATCCTTTTGCATCTAAAAGTGCATCTAATTTCTTTTTCCTTTGGAGTTTGAGGGAATGTCAAAACATTCAAAAGAATGATATATGTGCTTCTTTTGGGAAAAAGAAATTTAAAAAGTTTACATAGTAGTGAAATAAAATAAGATTCTGCTTGGGGGCATCATTCACTATTTTTGCTTCAGTAACTTTCAAAATTTTGTTCAAAATCAAACCATGCATTCAAAACCCTACTTTTTTTAGGCTGGTCTATTTTACAAATCAGTTAAAACCTTTTAACATTAATGGTGTTTATATATAAAATATTTCACACATGTTAATTAGAAGATAAGTGACACAGTTTCCATACTGTGCGACGATAGTTTCTTAGTATTTGATAAGTCAGGTCCTTTGTCAGAAATGGTGTAAGGTGTATGTCATACATAATAAGTCTCAATATACACAAAGTCATTTTTCCTTTTAGTCTTAGTCTCTGAAGATGACAGACAATGTCAGTTCCTCATTATAAAAAGTCCATTGAAGGGGCCAGCCCAGTGGCGTAGTGGTTAAGTTCATGCACTCTGCTTTGGCGGCCCAGGGTTCATGGGTTCAGATCCCAGGCACGGACCTATACACCACTCATCAGGCCATGCTGAGGCAGTGTCCCACATACAAAATAGAGGAATATTGGCACAGATGTTAGCTCAGGGCCAATCTTCCTCGACAATAGCAATAAAAATCCATTGAAGTAATACTTCTGACACAAAAAAACTTAGATGGTATTACTAATACTCTTGCTTTTCTCTTTAATGGAGCATTTATTGTGCATTTTCCAGATGCAAAGTACTATGAGAGGATATCAAATAGTCCATATCTAATAAAGTCAAAAGGCACTAAAGTGATAAAATTTAGGAATAATGGGTGATGTAATTGAGGAGCAGGCAACATTTTACAGGAACACGGAGAAGAGCCAATTGTATCAATCAGGATTCTCCACAGAAGCATACCAACAAGATATATGTATCCTATATTTCATATATTTCATGTGTATATATGAAATCTTTACATTTATCGTATATGTATATATCTATGTATGTATCTGTCATCTATCTATCATCTATCAATCGAGAGATTTATTTTAAGAAATTGGCTCACACAATTGTGGGTGTTGACAAGTCTGAAATCTTTAGGGTGGGTCAGCAGTCTGGAAACTCAGGCAGGAGTTTGATGTGGCAAACTTCAGGCAGAATTTCTTCTTCTCCAGGAAACCTCAATTTTTTTCTTAAGCTCTTCAACTGATTGGATAAGGCCCACTTGCATTATTGAGGGAAATCTCCTTTACTTGAAGTCAACTGATTGTAGGTATTAAACATATCTACAAAATACTTTCATAGCAAGACCTACATTAGTGTTTGATTAAATAACTGGGTACCATAGTCTAGCCAAGTTCAGACATTAAAATTAATCATCACACCAACTAATGTCAACTTGAGAGGGCAGGTGAGAGTGAGTATTTTTTTAAAGAGTAAGAAATGTTCAAACTGTATGATTAGTACAACAAAGGCTGAAAAATGCAGAGACCATGTGTGCAATAAGACAGGACAGACTGTGCTGTGTTGAGGAATGGGGAGGCCAGTGTGCAGACGATGTCTGTAGATGAAGTAGGATCAAATACTGGAAAGGCAGGGTAAGTCAGCCTGGGAATGACCTGAAAAGTCATTGTTTTCTTGAAGGCAACTAGTGGCCATGAAAGATTTTAAGCAAAAAGTAACATAATTAGATACGTCTTTTGGAAAAATAAATCTGATCTTATTATTTTATAGCATAGGTTGAAGAAAAGACTAGAAATTTGTAGGAATTGGGGTCAAAGGTGAGTTTTACATTCTGAGAGAGGGACAATGTTTGAGGGAATAACAGTTAATAGAAATAGCAGTATGGAGAGAAGAAGGTAAATATGAGGGAAAAAAACCCAAAACCCTAGGAAATTGAAGTGCCAAGATTTGACCAGCTAAAGGAAAAGGTAGGCAAAGACAATTATTAGGATTTTTGAAAAAGACATACTGAATAACCTCTCTCATGACCTGAGTTTTGAGCCAGTAGAGAATAGACACAGAAGGAAAGTATTTGGAGCCCAAAATGCCACATCCATTTCTAACGAGATTGGTATGGAGAGCGTAGGTTATAATCTGCAGAGATGGAGATTCTCAAACATGACATCCCAGATTTAGACAGATTTATCCATTAGCCGTGGTAGACTGGGTCACCACCCCTGCCAGTGTCCCTCCTCTCCAAGGCGATCAGTGGAGGAGCGGGAACTCATTCTCCTCGCTTGGGGTGGAAGATTGAGTACAGGTGTGAGGTGTGGCGCGAGGTCAGTGTGCAAGGAAAAATCAGGAGCAGGAAAGACATGTTCCACCCACCCACCCCTGTGGGAGTCTTTTCACAGGGTGAATTATTTCAGGGGTGCCATAAATGAATTATGCAATTCTTTTTACATTTTAATTTTACTTCTATTTTAACCATTTGTGTGTGTATTTGTGTATGTTTAAGAGTGGAAAGAAGTGCGTAAAATAGATTAGGAGAGGAAAAAGAAAAACAAGGGACCAGGGTAGGTGAGGGAGGAAGAGAACAAGCTTTTAGTGCTTGTAATTAGCAAAAATATATGAATTTAAACTATAAAGTCTATGCTCTCTTACTTCATAACAAAAAAGTGTCTCCACAGTACTAATGAATATCACCCTAATTCATACTTGCATATTTCTTTATTCATCTATCTATTCAATAAGTGTTTTTGAACATCTATGACTACCAGGTATGGGTGATACTGGGCCATGAGACAAATACTATTACTGCTAATATAATAATAACAACACATCAACAGTAGTTATTATGATTATGTAAGTGTTCTATCTACAAGGAGTTCACAATGTTGTGTGCTAGACCATCCATATACCCACATAAATATAATTATCTTTGTCTCCTGTATACTTAGCGTAGTGTCTGTCAATTAGGAACTTAAGATAAATTACACATTAATTGAATGAGCTGGACTCAGAAAGATCACAATTATAGAACAGGTTATTTTTTCTACTTCTCTGTCTTCAAACAAACTCCATTGAAAGATTCTTCTTGCCTTTGGATTAAAACTCGAATATCAAATGGGTCTCATTTGTGGTCTTTTCAGAGTCCAGTTGTCAAACCTTCCCTTTGCTTGTAGATCAGAGATGATTGGAAGCCAGCTTTGGGGAGGTATGAAGAGAATAATTAGTTTCTTCCCTCTTCCTTGCCCCACCTAACATCCTTCATTCTCCCCTATGAACTGACAACTGTTTCTGGTCCCTCTGATGTTAGGCCTGGAGTTCGGCGTGGGTGGAGGGAAAAAGGCAAAGTTTTCGAGGAGAGTATAACTGTAATCTTGATTGATACTCTCTGGGTAGGGCTAACTCAAAGTTCAAAGAACACCTCACCCCTGTGGGTTCTGTGGGTTGCTAGGAGGTAGCCCACTGGGGCCAGTGACTCAGTTCTCTGGCCCAGGCAATGCTTCATTTTGTTAGTATTGGCTTTTACAGTCTCATGTACACACTCTCTCTCTGGAGGTTTTCATGGTCTTGAAACATTCTTTTTAAATGAAATTCCTTTCAAAACTACTCAAGAATAGTTCTATTTTAGAATGTCCATATGCAGCCCCTACGACACAGCTCTTTTATCCTGCAGTTAGTGGAAGTAGAGCTCCCTCCTACTACAGTTCTGGTAATTCTCTAGTTCTCTCCTTCTCACACCAGGCCCCCTTTTGTGGTCCTCCTTCCTTTAAAATTTCTCAGATGTGGGTCAAATGATCTCTATGAGCCCCAAGCTCCCCGGTACACCAGTCAAGCCTTCCCAGCATTTCCGAAGCCCTTCATTTGGCTTGAGCACAACCAGGAGAAAGAGAGAAATGCTAGAAACACTGCATGGATTGTGTCTCTAACCTGGCTGCACACTGGACTCACCTGGGAACCTTAAAAACTACCGATGCCTGTGTTCCACCACCAGAGATTGGGATATAACGTTTCATGTACGGCCTGAGCATCTTTAATGATTCCTCTGCAGAGTCAAGGTTGACAGAGGCGCTCTCAAGACACCCATATTACTGACACCGCCAAGAATACCTTGTCTTTAGGTGGCGTGGGGGGTGGTTAATGGTCCACTTGTGGTAGATTTGTTTTTGATCCTCCTTTGGGCCGACCTCTCATAGATGGTTGCAGATCTTTACAAATATGAAGAGTGACATATTTTATTCTCGACATTGGGACTGCAATCAAAACTGAGAAAAAAGCAGTTCCAGTTAAAATCCTGTTGTGTGTTTGTTGAAGTGACCTGACTGGATGCAGAGCTGATGGATAGGATTAAGAGTTATATAAGACTCTAGGAAATAAACGAAGCTGCTTAACAATTTTTCGGTCCATTTCCTTTCCGTTTCTCATTTTATTTTCACTCAAAAAACATACTATGTTCCTGGTGTTAAATACCGTATTCACCTTACCTACTATTTACTAAGATCAAAAAGTGTCAAAACTGACCATCTCAAAATCACACAGCTTGATTCTTAATTTTCTCTTGGAATATCTAGCCGTGGATCATTTTTTTGATATGTTTTTGGAAATAGTTTCTCTCTTGCTCTCCTCTGACTTTTACAGGAGAACTGTACAAAGACTAGCCAAACTAATTTCTCTTGGTAAGTCTTAGAGTTTTGTTAGGCAATGAATTTTGTAATCAGAGTATTTAAAACAGTTCAACCCACATAATATAACCATGATATTCCAAACAAATTTAATGCAATCACAGAAGATGCAAACTTTTCCAGGGGAAAAACAACAAAAAAATATTTTTGAGGTTGAATTAAGCTTGAAAATAAGATAAAAAAGAATATGCCAGACATGAGGATTAATATTTGAATAGTTATATAGCAATTTATATAAAATAAATTTGCTTCTATTTTTCAAGCTAAGGAGTGATTATGATTAAAAGAATAAAAGTACATGTTTCCTGTCAAGAAATACAAGTAGAGATGAGTGTTTTCCATGTAGTTAGAATAAACTATGCCAAAGTTAAAATGTTACCCTTTGTTCATATTTTTAAATTATATTTTATTAATTTTCATAAGGAAACTCTCCAACTAAGCATAAGCTCTTGATGACTTCAACCATATGTAATCATTCTTCTGTATCTTCTAACATACATTATATATGATAGCTTTCTAATAAAAACTTTAAAAATTGTTAACAATAATATTGTAGTATCATTTCATATACCAGCCCCTCTTTTAGCAATCTAACTAAACCTTGGACAAAAGTCAACTAGTGATCAATAATTATAAGAATTCTACTAAGTATTTTAAAACAAACATTAAGTATGACCTCTACTTTATAGCCCAAGGATGACTCTATTCTTATAGGATGTATTGGGATTTGATACTTCTACACACTAAGATTTATTCTGACTTTAATGAAGAGCTCAGGGTTTTTCTAAGAACTAGTTAAGCTAAGGTAAATAATGGAATGGCCATCAATGGGGAGAAACAGTTACTATGTCTGTCTGGGGCCTTTTAAAGACTAAATTTAATTTAATACTTACTTAGGGTGAAGAAGACAACACATATGTTATTTTCATTTCTTGCGGTAAATTAACTTTGCAAAATAATTTCTTTTAAACACTACAAGGCTTATTATTAGGCTGCTGCGTCTAACAAAATGAAAGCCTCAAGAAACATCCTTTGAGAGCATTTTGGTTCCAAAGACAGGAGTTGCTAATTGGATTTGTATTGTTGAGTCCTCTAGTTTCCTTACCCTTTGGGATCTGAGTTATTGAAGCTTCTAGAAGGGCAAACACGTAGGGTCTATCCATCAGCTTTCCTTTAGCACAGAAGAGGGGATATCTTTTGTTGTATATAAACGTCAGTGGAGGGTTTATGTAATGAGGTTTCTTAGAGTCATTGAATCTGTATTTTGACCTGCCCAGCACGCCAGCATTTTTTCCTCCTCCTTTTGGTTAAAAAAATAAATAAATCCTACTTTTCTTCTTGGGAACTACCTCTTCCTCACTTTTCTCCACTCCTGGGTGTGGGTTGCAGCAGCATCTGCTCCAGAGGTAGGACAGATCTGACCATCAGTTATAAGTTCAGGCATGCCACGTGATCCACGCCAAACCAATCTGAGCCAATGAGTTCCAGTTCTAAGGTTTATGCTGGCGCTGTCTTGTAGGGAACAGACTTTTTCTTCCTCCTGAAGTGGCTGAGGGAAAAAGCGTAAACCTGGAGTCACTGGCAGGCTTGTTGTCACTATGTCTGAGAAATGAGGCACTACAAATGGAAACAGAGCCCCGAGACAAAAAGCATGAGTCCTGATGACATCCTTGGAACCTCTGGATCTGATATACTTGAAGCCAGACTATTCGTGACTTTTAGGTTATGTGAGTCAATAAAGTCCATTTCCCCCTTAAGGCAGTTTGAGTTGATTTTCTATCACTCACAGCCAGAAGAGTCCTGAATAATGCATCTAGGATGCTCAGGCCACGAGTACATACACATTTTCCACATGGCAACTCATTTAGATAAGTGGTAGCCTGGGTGTTAAATGCTAAACATACCCCTATAGATAATAAAATAACTGAGAAGTATAGATTTTTCTAAACTGGAACAATCTGGTTCTGTGTCAAATAACAGCTATTTTTCTCTCTGTGACCAAAGGAGATTTCCATTTGACCCCTATAGCATTTGGAATTCCATACCATCGAGTACCTCTTGAAATGTGTGAAGATAAAGATATTTAGGGTAATGATTCCTAGGTTCCAGTCTATGATGATGTTATCACCAACGAGTGAGAAAATGGAAAAGTATCAGGACAAAGCCATACTTTTTTTTTTTCTCTTATAGCTAAATTGTCTTTTATTCTGAGATTATCTCTTACATTTTTTTTTATTTTGGCTTACAAATGTCTCTAAGAAAATTAACTTATAATTTGTAGTAGATTTTTGTAATGTTTATTTTGCTCTGTAAACTATCCTTATTCACTAAAATAATATATGGACTGACACTCATTACATCTCACCCTATGAAACCGTGCAAAATTGTGAGCCAAACATAAAGTTTACAAAAGTGCCTTTTCCTGTTTTCCTGGAAATAGTTCAGATTTACCTGTATGCCCCTCAGCAGTGCCTGATGCGAGGAGTCTGGGGTAGGCCCCAGCCTGGTACATATCCTATAGGGCATTAAATAAATAGATTAAATTCAAGCACAAGTGTGATACAATCACAGAGGCATGAATAAAGGCATCAACATTGTGGGTAATTATTACTGGAGATATGACATGTCCCAGATTCAATAGACCCAGGAAGGGAAGATACTGGAATAACGGGATAAAGATTTCTTTAGACACTTGGGCGATGACGATATTCATACAGCTGCAGTCTAAATTATTGAACAATGCAAGAGGAGTTTTTCTTCAGTGTTTTTATGTGATCTGTTTTAAGAAGAGAACACAAAAAAAATAACAGGCACGAGCAAAGGGAGAAAGATAATTCTCCAACACTGAGCTCAAGCTAACTATTAAATCAGAGAAATCCTAATAAAACCCAAACAAATATGTGCCCTTTTCGGCACCCTCATTTATCCCCTGCACCTGCCTTTGAGAAGGTCTCACAAACAGTTACACGAAGCAAGCAAACAACTAACCTACACCCACAATCTGATTTCAAAAGCATTAAAGAGCAGTGACCGCCTGTTCTGGGGATTTATTTGATGATAAAGGATGAGGATGGAGTAACATTATATGGAAGATTAGCACATTTTCCTGTATTCCTCTCCTTTGTTATGGATCTTTGTCCTACTACAGGCAGAAGAAGATTCTTCTCTGCTTCTTGATTTGGGGTTTGGTGATATGACTTGCTTTGGTAAATGGGATGTTAACAGACATGACGAGTGAGGAGACTTGACATGTGCATGTACAGGGGTTTTACTTTTTGTGCTCTGTAAGTGCCACCAAGACAGCTTCTGCCAGATACCTGTTTATATGTCAACTTGGGCCCCAGAATAAAGACAGACGGATGAGACCTTAGCCTAACCAAGCACAGTTGGATCCACAGATTGAAACAAAGCCTGTCAGAACAGCCCAGCTTGAATCGGCAGAACCATAAGCATGAGAGTAATTGCTTATTGTAGTTTGCAAATGAATTTTGGGGTATTTGTTACACAGCATTATTGTGATAGCTGTTACAATTGTTATCACAGAACTTCATAAGAATTCCCTTTAAACATTCTCTCTCCAAATTCCCAATTGCTCTGGCAGGTTCACTAATCTGCTTCCTCCTTCCCAGTTGCTCCATGCTATGATTCTATTCTTCTATCCAACTATCTCTTAACTGGGTAAAATAACCAAGAGCCTTGACAGCTGTGCAGGTTTATATCACAATTTTCCCTCAGCAAAAATACCCCAAGTTCCACCATTAGAGAAACAGAAATAATCCATCTTCTCAACAAGTCAAGAGAAGGGATGGGTAACATTTTTTCACTTAACTGGAGAAGTTACAATGCACTGGGCATTCTTCTGAGCTTATGACATGTATAAACTCACTGGATCCTCATAAAACCCCTATTATTACACCCATTTTATAACAGAGAAAACTGAGGCTTGGTGAGGAGGTGATATTATTCTGGGTATTCAAAGTGTTGGGGTAGAATAGTCTGAGCAGATAATCTATTTTCTGGAAGGGGGCAGACACTAGAGCCTGCTACTGAAATGCGAAAATGAAATTCCAAGCCAGGATGAGCAGCAGATATTTTATCCCGAATCCCATTTCTACCAACATCCTGCCCTAGAGGCCTCGGGTAGTTGTAAGATTTTGGTAAGGAGGCTTGCAAGTGGGTAGTCTTTGATTACCACCTGGGAGAGAGCTGGGGTCGGAACTCCCAGATACAGAGTAATCATGTTTTACTTCCAATCTTAAATTGGTTGCAGCAATCATACGCTTTTCTGAAGCTATTTCCATCAAGCTTACATTGCATGATACCGATTATCCCTGTGCCCACCTGCAGCCCCCTCCCTCTGCCAACGTGGAAGCAAATTATATTTCATATGCTTGCTTTGCAGTTTCACATACAGTTTCCACTTAAATCTCACCCAGTGCTCTCAAGATTAGTGAGAAAATCATGCCCCTGTTTTTCTCTTGCCTATCTGGGTCACAGGCTTTGAGCTGCCCTATCTTTCTCCACCTTCCCCCTCCAATCCCCATCCTCTAACACCCACTCAAACGCAAGAGGTCTTTGGCAGAAAGGCTTTCAGTTTAACTCTTCGCAATTGTTTTTTGTTTTTTTTAACCCCTCCTTTCCATCATCATCTCCTAACTGGCAGCTGCGTTACAGATCTGCAGCAATTCAGCTTTTCTAGTGCATGGTGGGCTGCTGTTGGAGTTCATTTGATCGGTTTCCCCCATAAATAACAGTACTGAAGTAGGTTATATTTCTGTAGGAGTGTGGCTGCCTTTTGTAATAGCTAGTTTATCACATTTCACTGCAGATTTTCACAGGAACTGGGTTCTATGTCAACAAAACCATCATTTCCTACTTCATATTTGCGAATAATGACGGGGGCAGCTGGAGAGGATGGGGCAGGGAGGAAATCTGAATGTAGCTAAGAAGTGTTGCCTCAGGTGCGGAAGGACAACAGTGGCCACACCTGTAGACTCAAATAGTGTCAGGCCCCAAAGTTCTTATCAAGCTGCCTAAACTCTGTGATTTAATAAACACAATAAAAATGAATACCTCCTTTTGAAGGTTGGGAAAGAAAGCAAAGATCACACGAAGGGTTATATTCTGTGAATCATGCAAGACAACAGAGTCAGAAAGGGACTCATCCGTGATTATTATTCAGCACCTCTTAACACCTTTTCCTTCCCTGGAGAGTAAAGTGACAAGCAGGACTTCAGAGTTGTCTCCTTTTCTCATTTCAGGATCTGTTTATTATTCTGTAGCTAATAAGGTGTTGTTATCTTCTAAAGTATGTGTCAAAACCTCATTATGTTGGACATAGAGCATTACAAACTTCACGTTTTGCTAAACATATAAAAACAAAAGTCTGCTCAATGAGTAAATATGGCAAGAACCCTAAAGGAAATCGCTGAACTTATGAAAAACTCTGACCTATCTGCTTCATGGAATTATATACACATCTGGAAAATATTCTATTATTTCAAGAAATTAACTTAATTTTTTGAACACTAATTCTATTTTCTAAAACTACCTAAAATACTACTCTTGCCTCACCTGAGGCAAACTACTTAAACATTACTTAAAGATTAGAAGTTAAAATAACTTTATAAATATAAATATGTGCATATAGTAACATATTATCGGAGTTTCTTTTGATCTCTCATTTCAATCTATTGTCTTACTTTCTCCTTTACATTCTTCCTTCTTTTCTTCCAAATATTAATATTGAGAATCTAATATTTACCAGGCAGTGTTCTAGACACCAGAATAATCTCATATGTCTTAGCTTCTATCAAAAAAAATGACTATGGGAGGAAGTCAAGATGGCAGTGTAGGCAGACTCTGAACTCACCTCCTCCCTCAGACACAGCCAATTTACAACTACTCGTGGAAAAATTACCCCTGAGACGGAAGTGAAAACTGGATAAGTGGAACTCCTGCAAAAACAGACAATCCTAACTGAGGTGGAAGAGGCAGAGACTCCCTTCTGGAGAGGAAAAACTCCGCCTTCACAAGCCGCCAGCTTCACAGCCAGCGGGAGCAGCTCACAGGTACGCACCCTCCCTGGAGGCGTGGGGCCTTGAGCCGGGAGCGCCCCCGCTGAGGGCATTTTGTGGACCCAGCACAATCGAGACCAGTGGCAGAATATCCAACTTTGCCTGCTACTAAAACATTGGGGAGCACCCCCAGAAAAGCTGGTTCACAAAGAAATCAAAACTGGCTCTTAAAGGGCCCACAAGCAAACTCACCCGTTTCAGAAAGCAAACTAAAATCACCAGAAAAGAAAGGTGCACAGTGCTTTGGTGAAAAGAGACTCATCTAATAGGCCCTGAGGACATCTCGGTGAGAGGTGAGACCTCTCCAGGGACTGGGACATTGGCGGCGGCCATTGTTGTGGCCTGGTGTGGGTGTGCTGACACAGACGCCATTGGAGTTCTCCCTGAGGCCTGCTAGCCCAGGGTCTGCCCCACCCGCTAGAGCACCGATTTAATCCAGCTCAGCCAGGGCAGGCAGCCCACCCTAGAGACTGGCCCCACCCAACAACAAGCCCTCAGGCAACTAGTGGGCCTGCATAGATTGGTGACTGGATTCTCTGCAGCCTGGGAACTGAGCCCAATTCAGTGGGGCAGGGCATGCACAAGGAGTGGGTGGAGAGGGTGGGGCGGTGGTGGAGTGTGTGGGGCTCCCACCATGAAGAGACTGGGTCCACCTCAGGAGGTCAGGGTGGGTACGCACACGGGGCAGGACTGTGTTGACTGTGTGTGTGGACCTGTGGGCGGCAGGGCTTGTCAACTGCAGAAGACTTGTGCTTCTCAAAGACCCACTTAGGGGGTTTGCCCCACCTTGCAAAGCCTGAAACAATTGGGTGCTCCCGTGCCTGAGGCCAGCCCCACCCAGCTGCAATCCTCAGAGAGCTGACAAGAGACCTAACAGCTGGATGCTTATAGCAATTGTAAGGCCCTGAGCCTAACAACCTGCCACGCTGGAGGCCTACTCACTTAAAAGAAATACTGCAACACAAACGTGGTATTAGAACTTGCAGCCAACTGTGCTGGGGCTCCCCACACGTGATAAAGAGACTCAAGGACCCACAACAACTACAAGCAGCTGAGCATTACAACAGCTGGCCAGGAGCATAACTTGGCCTCCCTGGGCACCTACAGGGAGAGCAAACAGGCCACAACAGAAGGACACACGTAGCCCACATAGGGGTCACCCCTGGAACATTGAGAACTGAGGGAAGCACACTGCAGGCCTCCTAAGCCATCACTTACATAAGGTCACCTACCCAAGAGCAGGAGACTTAGCTGACCTACCTAATACGTAGTCACAAGCACAGGGAAAGAGGCAAAATGAGGAGGCAAAGGAATATATTCCAAGTAAGGGAACAGGACAAAACCCCAGAAAAGGAATTAAGTGAAACAGAAATGAGCAACCTACCTGACAGAGAGTTCAAACAAAGAGTGTTAAGGATGCTCACTGATCTGGGGAGAAGAATAGATGAACTCAGTGAGAATGTCAACAAAGAAATGGAAGATATAAAAAAGAACCAATCAGGAATGAAGAATACAATACTGGAAATTAAAAATTCACTAGAGGGACTCAAAAGCAGAGTAGAGGATACAGAAGAACGGATCTGCGAGCTGGACAAAAGACTAGAAGAAATTACCCAAGCTGAACAGGTAAAAGAGAAAAGAATTAAAAAGAGTGAGGACAGTATCAGGGACCTCTGAGACAACGAAAAGTGCACTAACATCCGTGTTATATGTGTCCCGGAAGGAGAAGAGCAAGACAAGGGGGCAGAGAATCTATTTCAAGAAATAATAGATGAAAACTTCCTTAACCTAAGGAAGGAAACAGACATCCAGGTACAGAAAGCAGAGAGAGCCCCAAACAAGATAAACCCAAAGAGGCCCACACCAACACACATCATAATCAAAATGTCCAGAATTAAAGATAAAGAGAGAATCATAAAAGCCACAAGAGAAAGTCGAGTTACTTACAAAGGAAACCCCATAAGGTTATCAGCTGACTTCTCAGACAAAACCTTACAGGGTAGAAGAGAATGGCATGATATATTTAAAGTGCTAAAAGGAAAAAACTTACAGCCAAGAATACTCTACCCAGCAAGGTTATCATTCAAAATGGAAGGAGAGATCAAAAATTTCCCAGACAAGCAAAAATTAAAGCAGTTTATCACCAAGAAATCAGTGCTACAAGAAATGTTAAAGGAACTGATTTAAGGGGAAAAGAGAAGACTACAAATAGGAAAAATTATCTATTTCCATGATAAGAGCATAATGGATACAAATGCACAAAAAAGAGGTTAGATATGATATCAAAAACATAAAAGGAGGGAGGAGGGGAGTTAAAGAGTAGAGCTTTCAGATAGAGGTCAAACTAAAGAGACCATCAAATCTGTATAGAAGAAGAAAGGAACAGAGAAGAACTAGTAAAACACTGAGGAAAAAAAAGTTAAAAAATGACTGCAAATACATACTTATCAATAGCTACTTTAAAAGTCAATGGACTAAATGCTCCAATTAAAAGGCATAGGGTGGCTGATTGGATAAAAAAACAAGACCCATATATATGCTGCATACAAGAAACACACTTCAGACCTAAAGACACTCACAAATGGAAAGTGAAGGGATGGAAAAAGATACTGCATGCAAATGGCAATGAAAAGAAACCTGGGGTAGCAGTACTCATATCAGACAAAATAGACTTTAAAACAAAAACTGTAAAAAGAGAAAAAGAAGGGCATTACATAATGATCAAGGGAACAAACCAACAAGAAGATATAACACTTGTAATTATCTACGCACCCAATGTAGGTGCACCTAAATATATAAAGCAATTATTAACAGACATAAAAACAGAAATAGACAGTAACACAATAATAGTAGGGGACTTTAACGCTCCACTTACACCAACGGATAGATCATCCAAACAGAAGATCAATAAGGAAACATTGGCCTTAAATGATACACTAGAACAGATGGACCTAGTAGATATATACAGAGCATTCCATCCAAAAACCAAAGAATACACTTTCTTTTCAAATGCACATGGAACATTCTCCAGAATCGATCACATATTAGGCCACAAAACAAGTCTCCATAAATTTAAGAAGATTGAAATTATACCAAGCATCTTTTCTGACCACAACAGTATGAAACTAGAAATCAACTGTAGGAAGAAAATCAGAAAAGCCACAAATACGTGGAGATTACACAAAATGCTACTGAACAACGACTGGGTCAACGAAGAAATCAAAGAAGAAATCAAAAAATACCTGGAGACAAATGAAAATGAAAATATGACATGCCAGAATTTATGAGATACAGCAAAAGTGGTTCTAAGAGGGAAATTTACAGCAATACAGGCTTATCTCAACAAACAAGAAAAATCTCAAATAAACAATCTAACAATGCACCTAAAGGAACTGGAAAAAGAAGAACAAACCAAGCCCAAAATCAGTAGAAGAAGGGAAATAATAAAAATCAGAGCAGAATTAAATGAAATAGAGACCAATAAAACAATAGAAAGAATTAATAAAACCAAGAGCTGGTTCTTTGAAAAGATAAACTAAATTGACAAACTTTTAGCTAGACTCACCAAGAAAAAAAGAGAGAAGGCACAAATAAGTAAAATCAGATATGAAAGAGGAGAAATTACGACACCTCAGAAATACAAACGATTGTAAGAGAATACTATGAAAAGCTATATGCCAACCATTTGACAATCTGGAAGAAATGGATAAATTCTTAGAATCATACAACCTTCCAAAACTGGATCAAGAAGAAGTAGAGAATTTGAATAGACCAATCACCAGTAAGGACATCGAAATAGTAATCCAAAACCTCTCCCAAAATAAAAGTCCAGGACAAGACGGCTTCCCTGGTGAATTCTACCAAACATTCAAAGACTTAATACCTATCCTTCTCAAACTCTTCCAAAAAATTGAGGAGGGGGGGAAGCTCCCTAAGTCATTCTATGAAGCCGACATTACCCTGATACCAAAACCAGACAAGGACAACACGAAAAAAGAATATTAAAGGCCAATATCACTGATGAACATCGATGCAAACATCCTCAACAAAATACTAGCAAATCACATACAATAATACGTTAAAAAGATTATACACCATGATCAAGTGGGATTTATTCCAGGTATGCAGGGGTGGGTTAACATTTGCAAATCAATCAACGTGATACACTACATTAATAAAAAGAAGAATAAAAATCACATGATCATCTCAATAGATGCAGAGAAAGCATTTGACAAGATACAGCATCCATTTCTGATAAAAACTCTGAATAAAATGGGTATAGAAGGAAAGTACCTCAACATAATAAAGGTCATATATGAGAAACCCACAGCTAATATCATCCTCAATGGTGAAAAGCTGAAAGCTATCCCTCTAAGAACAGGAACCAGACAAGCATGCCCACTGTCACCACTCCTATTGAGCATAGTACTGGAAGTCCTAGCCAGAGCAATCAGGCAATAAAAAGAAATAAAAGGGATCCAAATTGGAAAGGAAGAAGTGAAACTGTCACTATTTGCAGATGACATGATTTTATATATAGAAAACCCTAAAGAATCCACCAGAAAACTTTTAGAAGTAATAAACGAATATGGTACAGTTGCAGGATACAAAATCAACATACAAAAATCAGTTGCATTTCTATACACTAACAACGAAGTAGCAGAAAGAGAAATTAAGAATACAATCCCATTTACAATTGCAACAAAAGGAATAAAATACCTAGGAATAAAATTAACCAAAGAGGTGAAAGATCTGTACACTGAAAACTATAAAACATTGCTGAAAGAAATTGAAGAAGACACAAAGAAATGGAAAGATATTCCGTGCTCTTGGATTGGAAGAATTAACATAGTTAAGATGTCCATACTTCCTAAAGCAATTGATAGATTCAATGCAATCCCTATCAAAGTTCCAACAACATTTTCCACAGAAATAGAACAAAGAATCCTAAAATTTATATGGAACAACAAAAGACCCCGAATAGCTAAAGGAATCCTGAGACAAAAGAACAAAGCTGGAGATATCACACTCCCTGATTTCAAAATATACTACAAAGCTATAGTAACCAAAACAGCATGGTACTGGCACAAAAACAGACACACAGATCGATGGAATAGAATCGAAAGGCTAGAAATAAACCCACACATCTATGGACAGCTAATCTTTGACAAAGGAGCCAAGAACATACAATGTACCTCAACATAATAAAGGTCATATATGAGAAACCCACAGCTAATATCTTTAGAGATAAGAAAGTCTCTTCAACAAATGATGTTGGGCAAACTGGACAGGACATGCAAAAAAATGAAAGTCAACCCTTACCTTACACCATACACAAAAATTAACTCCAAATGGATTAAAGAGTTGAATGTAAGACCTGAAACTATGAAACTTCTAGAAGAAAACATAGGCAGTACGCTCTTTGACATTGGTCTTAGCAATATCTTTTCAAGCACCATGTCTGACTGGGCAAGAAAAACAATAGAAAAAATAAACAAATGGGACTACATCAAACTAAAAAGCTTCTGCACAGCAAAGGAAACCATCAACAAAACGAAAAAACAACCTAACAATTGGGAGAAGATATTTGCAAACCATACATCTGATGAGGGCTTAATCTCCAAAATATATAAACAACTCATGCATCTCAACAACAAAAAACTAACAACCCAATTAAAAAATGTGCAAAAGACCTGAACAGACATTTCTCCAAAGAAGATATACAGATTGCCAACAGACACATGAAAAGATGTTCAAAATCATTAACTATCAGGGAAATGCAAATCAAAACTACAATGAGATGTCACCTCATGCCCGTCAGAATGGCTATAATTAAGAAGACAGGAAACAACATGTGTTGGGGAGGATGTGGAGAGATGGGAACTCTCATACACTGCTGGGGCGAGTGCAAACTGGTGCAGCCACTATGGAAAACAGTATGGAGATTCCTCAAAAAATCAAGGATAGAACTACCATACGATTCAGCTATTCCACTGCTGGGTATTTCTCCAAAGAACTTGAAAACACCAATGCATAAAGACTCATGCACCCCTGTGTTCATTGCAGTGTTATTCACAATAGCCAAGACTTGGAAGCAACCTCAGTGCCCATCAAGGGACGAATGGATAAAGAAGATGTGGTATATATACACAATGGAATACTACTCAGCCATAAGAAACGATGAAATCCAGCCATTTGTGACAACATGGATGGACATTGAGGGTATTATGCAAAGTGAAATAAGTCAGAGAGAGAAGGTCAAATACTGTATGATTTCCTCCATTACGTAGTAGATAATAACAACAACACAAACACATAGAGACAGAGATTGGATTGGTGGTTACCAGAGGGGAAGGGGTGAGGGAGGAGGGCGAAAGGGATAATTCGGCACATGTGTGTGGTGATGGGTTGTAATTAGTATTTGGGTGGTGAACATGATTTAATCTAGGCAGAAATAGACGTATAATGATGTACACCTGAAATTTATACAATGTTATAAACCAAAGTTACTGCAATAAACAACAACAACAAAAATGACTATGAACAGATAAACAAATATGTATTAGATCAGGTGGTTGTAAGTGCTGTAACAAAAAAATAAAGCAGGGAAATGAGAGAGAGAAAAAGAGTGACTGACTGGTAGGTATTCTATTTTATTTTATTTTAAAGTTTTTTCAGCTTTATTGAGATATAATTGACATAAAACACTGTGTAAACTTAACGTGTACTATGTGATGATTTTGTGTATATATAGTGAAACGATTACCACAGTAAAGTTAGTTAACACATCCATCACCTCACACAGTAAGCTTGTGTGTGTGTGTGTGTGTGTGTGTGTGTGTGTGTGTGTGTGTGTGTAGAGGATCTTTAAGAATTACATGGGGCTGGCCTGGTGGTGTAGTGGTTAAGTTCGTGTGCTCTGCTTTGGCGGCCCAGGGTTCAAGGTTTCAGATCCTGGGCGCAGACCGACTCACTGCTTATTAAGCCATGCTGTGGTGGCGTCCCATGTAAAGTAGAGGAAGATGATGGGCACAGATATTAGCCCAGGGCCAATCTTGCTCAGCAAAAAAGAGGAGGATTGGCAACAGATGTTAGCTAAGGGCTAATATTCCCCACCAAAAAAAAAGAATTGCTGTCTTAGCAACTTTCAAGTTATACAATATAATATTATTAACTATAGTCACCATGCTATACATTAGATCCCCAGAACTTATTTATGCTGTAACCAGAGGTTTGTACCCGTCGACCAACAACTCCCCATTTCACCCACCCCCAAGCCCCTGGCAACTACCATTCTACTCTCTGTTTCTATGGGTTTGAATTTTTTTATATTCTACATATAAGTGAGATCATGCAATATTGGTCTTTATCTGACTTATTTCACTTAGCATAATGCCCATGAGGTCCATCCATTTTGTCACAAATGGCAGAATTTCCTTCTTTTTACAGCTGAATAATATTCCATTGTGGGTGTATATATACATACTACAATTTCTTTACATGTATATACACACTACATTTTCTTTATCCATTCATCCACGTGCGGAAACTTAGATTGTTTCCATATCTTGACTATTGCGAATAATGCTGCAATGAACATGGGAAAACAGATATCTCTTTGAGATAGTGAGTCATTTCTTTCAGATATATATCCAGAAGTGAGATTGCTGAATCATATGATACTATTTTTTTAAATTTTTTGAGGAACCTCCGTACGTTTTCCATAGTGGCTGTACCAATTTACATTCCGACCAACAGTGCACAAGGCTTCCCTTTTCTCCATATCCTCACCAACACTTGTATCTCTTGTCTTTTTGGTGACAGCCATTCTAACAGGTATGAGGTGATGTCTCTGTGGTTTTGATTTGCATTTCCTTAATGATTAGCGACATTGAGCACCTTTTCATGTAGCTGTTAGCCATTTGTATGTCTTATTTGGAAAACTGTCTATTCAGTTTCTTTGCCCATTTTTTAATTGGATTATTTGTTTTTTTGATATCGAGTTGTATGAGTTACTTATATATTTTTGATATTAACCGCTTGTCAGATATATGGCTTGAAAATACTTTCTCCCATTCCATAGGTAGCCTTTTCCTTCTGTGCAGATGCTTTTTAGTTTGATATACCCGCTTGTTTATTTCTGCTTTTGTTGCTTGTATGGTAGACATTTTAAAGATAATGATCAGGGAGGCCTCTCTGATGAGATGGCATTTGGCATCAGGCTGGAATGAATGACCTAATTGAGATTATCTAGTGGGGAGAGCTTTCTAGCCCTCATAAACAGAAAAAGCAAAGACTGTGAGGAGGGCATATTTAACTGGAGTGGGGAGATAGGAGGGATCAGAGTGGTGGCCACAGCCTGGCAACTGTAGTCAGTTGCAAAACTTCTAAAACCTGGAGTTAGAAAATTTTAGAGCAGATTTTGTTTCCTACAGTCATTTTCCAATCTACCAGTGAAGAGAAGACAGACTCTATAGAGTCAGTAATTTCTGTCTGTTTCATTCACTGTTTTATTTCTAGTGCTCTGGAAGACCCTTAGTTGGCACTCTAGAAATAGTTGGGAAATTTCCTAATAAACTTAGAGCATGGTCACAGTTGGTATGAAATTTTCTCCCATTTCTTTAAAATTTAGTTTGTTTCCACCTTGTTTTTATCATTGGTATGTTTTTAGCTTGAGTTTTTGAGTCAAATAGTTCTAAAAGGTTATAAGGCAAAGTAATCCCCTACAAAATTGTCTATTGTCTTCCTCCTTCACCCCACCCATTTCCTGTGCTCACTGGTACCCACATAAAACTATTTTTGATTATTTTTATCTATATAACTCTGTCCCTAAATACAGAAGTTTAGTGACATCCAAAGTATACATTATTATGGCTGTGCAAATGCATACTTCTGTCAACACAAAATCACCAATAGCCTTTCTATAGATAAGAGAGATAAGGTGAGTTTTACTTGAGCCAGAGTGAGGATTATAACCTGGGAAGGGCTTTTCCAGAAAGGAAGAAAACGTTCCGAAGAAGCATGGTTTTGAATAGTATTATACCTTTTTAAAACAAAGAATCATACGTTAAACATGCCTAAGATACATATTCATCAAAGTTTCAAAGAGGTATTCAGTGGCAAATTAGCAGGTCAACATGACCCTGATGTTGGGAAAGGGACTAATATGGGCATTACCAGTAGGGCATAGGAGGGGAAGTAATCATTCTTATCTTAAAAGAGTACATTCTTTACCTTAATGGATAAAGCAGATGTACAATGTATGTCTGATAGGCCATAAGTCAGGCTTTTCGGTTCAAGCTGAATCAGTTTTGAACCCAAATAGTTACCCCATATACCTCAATATGTGAAAATCTCTTGTCACTTCCTTGGTTTCCCTTAACTTAATAAATTTGTGAACATTGTGGTTTTTTGTGTTTTTTTGGGGGGGGTTCCTATATACTTATTATTAATGCATCCTCAATCTCACCTCCCAACAATGTAAATCACATCTCAATACATTAGCTATTCTCTTAATTTATAGTCTTGAAGAAGTCTTCCTCAGTCTTTTCTGACCTACTCCAATCTAGATTGATTGCTCTCTAAAATTCCAGCTTCCAGTGGCTGTGGGCTTCTCCTTAATAGTCACCCTGTTTTTATTCCTTCCACCTCTCTCTTGAGTTCGCTCCCCTTTCTTCTAGGGGATCTTCTGCTGATCTTCCGCTTGGTTTGGTTCCCTATTTTGGTGGAGCACATACCCCCTCCCCAATTACTTTCTGTAACAGGATGCACGGTAGGTAAAATTTTTGAGATCTTGCGTCATGCAATAGAAAAGAGGCCAAACACCACGAAAGACACATAGTGAAATGTAAAATGAGGTTTATTGGCAGAATTTAGGGCAGAAACGCAGCAAAGCAGATAGTATTCTAATTATCCAACAGAGAGGGGGACTGAGGTTGGACTAAGATGGATGCTTCTCTGAAGCGACTACAGAGGTGGATCCTGATGTTTTGAAAATTCCCAATCTTGAGTCTTGTTGTGGATCTATTTTTATGCATCATGCAGGGCTCTGAGTGAGACTTTTTAATGTGGAACTTGATGTCTTTACTTCTAGGAAATAAATTGGAAATTACATCTTTTGACTTTTATTATTCATTTGTGTTTTTATTTGTTGTCTCTCTTGGCTGATTGCTGGTGGTGGAACCATAATTTGAGTAGCAAGGATTTTAGAAAGAGCTTCATTTTGGTTTAGTAAGTCTTTATATTTATTTATTACTTGCAAGTCCCTCTTCATAACCAAAAGGGGGCAGACCTCTAGGACAGACCCTACAGAAGGCCACAGTATAGAGACAGAACTTAATAATATTGCTTTGTTTGTATTGTAATGATTTTAATAGATTCCATCTATTTATACCTTCATATGTTCCTTGAACAGATATTTCTTGAGTACACACTACATGGAAGGTATTATTCTAAGTTGTATACCTACCATGATTAACAAAACAAAAAATCCCTTTCATCATAGAATGTCTGTTATACTTTCAAGGCATAGTGATAATAGTTCCAGTAATATGCAGGTAGAGCAAAAACTGGTAAGGAAATAGTTGAATGAAGTTTGGAAAACCTCACCATGGATATAAATGGCTGCAGCACTGTGATATTATTTGACAAGACTGGATTAATTGCAAGCAAAGTGAGGTAAGGGAAAACACTGGCTCTCTTTGGGACTCAGAGTTGCTGAAAAACCTATGTGGAGGTGGTTAGTTGAAGCGAGGCTGGAGACTTGACAAAGACAGTATCCAGAGAGATGTAGTGGTAGTCATTTGCCAAAATTTGAGGAGCAAAGCACGAAGTTTATTATGCAGATGAGAAATCATAAAGCATTGAGGCAGTAGTGTCAGAGATATAAATCAAAGTAAATTGAGATATCACTTTTAAGTTCAGTAGGGAAAGCATGTCGTGGAACTAGAACAGTTCCAATGAGTTTCTGACAAATAAGGATATTTGAAAATTCTGAATCTGAAGCTATTTACGTGGATCAAAAATGGTGAAGTTTTGCATGGGCTCTTATCATGTGTGACATGGATCCACACCAGTTAGAAATAAGCCATAATTGGGCATAATTATAAAAAGTGCATTTTACTCTGTTTTGCCCACTTTCAGAATTGAAATCTTAACTCTAGTAATTAACATGATTCCTAAGCCTCAGGCATCTTCTATACCATATAGAAAAATTTTTAATGTATATTGGACTTTAGAAAACCCAAACATATTCTTGAAAGTGGCTCAAATTACATTTTACAATGAAAAATATGCAACTTGTGCTACAATATGTACCACCTCACTAAAGATTTGGAGAAAGGCTTGAAGAACCGTGAGCAATCTCTTTTCTGGCTGAGTCTAGATCAAACTTTTAAATCCATTTACATTATTTCACGCTGTTTACTGAGCAATGACTCTGTGCCAGAGACTTTGTATGGCGGAAACAATAGTGAGAAAGAACAGCATGGAGCCTTTTGTCTGCAGTGTGACATGTAGACAGGTACTCTGTGGGCTGTGATGCTCTCTTATCTTCTCAAGGATTTCTCATCTTTATTTAGGCAGAGGTTTTAAAGGTGGCTGTGATGTCCCAGCTCTTTGCCTCTGAATGTTTAGCATCAATGATGCTTTTCTCACACTGTTTTGTTAGTGCCATCAAGTCAGTTCTGACTCCTAGTGACCCTGTGTACAGCAGGGCAGAAGCCTGCCGGACTTTTAGTGCCATCCTCTCACCTTCTGGCACTGCCTCAGACAATGCTCCACTGCTATTCAAAGAGTTTTCATGGCCAGTTTTTTTGGAAGTTGGTGGTCAGGTCTTTCTTCCTGGTCTGTCTTACTCTGGAAGCTCTGCTGAAACCTGTCCACCATGGGTGACCCTGCTGGTATTTGAAATACTGGTGGCATAGCTTTCAGCATCGTAGTAACACTCAGCCACAACCATGTGACAACAACAGATGGGTGGTGTGGTTCCCTGACCAGGAAGGGAACCAGGGCTGCAACGGCGAGAGTGCTGACTCTTAATCACTAGACCACCAGGGCTGACTTTTCTCACTGGCTCATAGTCAGTATAACAATAATGTTAATAATAATAATAATATTAATTGTTGCTAAATGGAGTCCTTTTAAATTAAACTTCCAAATAACTTGTTTATTTGTTACAGATTCATCCTATTCTTTTTTTTTTAAATTTTTTGTTTATTGCAGTAACATTGGTTTATAACATTGTATAAATTTCAGGTGTACATCATTATACTTCTATTTCTGCCTAGTTTACATCATGTTCACCACCCAAATACTAATTACAACCCATCACCACACACATGTGCCGAATTATCCCTTTCACCCTCCTCCCTCCCCCCTTCCCCTGTGGTAACCACCAATCCAATCTCTGTCTCTATGTGTTGTTATTATCTACTACTTAATGAAGGAAATCATACAGTATTTGACCTTCTCCCTCTGACTTATTTCACTTTGCATAATACCCTCAATATCCATCCATGTTGTCACAAATGGTTGGATTTCATCATTTCTTATGGCTGAGTAGTATATATAGTAGTATAGTAGATGTGTATATATACCACATCTTCTTTATCCATTCGTCCCTTGATGGGCACTTAGGTTGCTTCCAAGTCTTGGCTATTGTGAATAACACTGAAATGAACACAGGGGTGCATGTATCTTTATGCATTGGTGTTTTCAAGTTTTTTGGAGAAATACCCAGCAGTGGGATAGCTGGATCGTATGGTAGTTTTATCCTTGATTTTTTGAGGAATCTCCATACTGTTTTCCATAGTGGCTGCACCAGTTTCCACTCGCCCCAGCAGTATATGAAAGTTCCCTTCTCTCCGCAACCTCCCCAACACATGTTGTTTCCTGTCTTGTTAATTATAGCCATTCTGACGGGCATGAGGTGATATCTCATTGTAGTTTTGATTTGCATTTCCCTGATAGTTAATGATTTTGAACATCTTTTCATGTGTCTGTTGGCCATCTGTATATCTTCTTTGGAAAAATGTCTGTTCAGGTCTTTTGCCCATTTTTTAATTGGCTTGTTAGTTTTTTTGTTGCTGAGATATATGAGTTGTTTATATATTTTGGAGATTAAGCCCTTATCAGATGTATGGTTTGCAAATATCTTCTCCCAATTGTTAGGTTGTCTTTTTGTTTTGTTGATGGTTTCCTTTGCTGTGCAGAAGCTTTTTAGTTTGATGTAGTCCCATTTGTTTATTTTTTCTATTGTTTCTCTTGCCCAGTCAGACGTGGTGTTTGAGAAGATGTTGCTAAGACCAATGTCAAAGAGCGTACTGCCTATGTTTTCTTCTACAAGTTTCATAGTTTCAGGTCTTACATTCAACTCTTTAATCCATTTGGAGTTAATTTTTGTGTATGGTGTAAGGTAAGGGTCGACTTTCATTTTTTTGCATATGGCTATCCAGTTTTCCCAAAACCATTTGTTGAAGAGACTTTCTTTAGCCATTGTATGTTCTTGGCTCCCTTGTGAAAGATTAGCTGTCCTCAGATGTGTGGGTTTATTTCTGGGCTTTCAATTCTATTCCATTGATCTGTGTGTCTGTTTTGTGCCAGTACCATGCTGTTTTGGTTACTATAGCTTTGTAGTATATTTTGAAATCAGGGAGTGTGATACCTCCAGCTTTGTTCTTTTGTCTCAGGATTCCTTTAGCTATTCGGGGTCTTTTGTTGTTCCATATAAATTTTAGGATTCTTTGTTCTATTTCTGTGAAAAATGTTGTTGGAACTTTGATAGGGATTGCATTGAATCTATAGATTGCTTTAGTATGTATGGACATCTTAACTATGTTAATTCTCCCAATCCAAGAGCACGGAATATCTTTCCATTTCTTTGTGTCTTCTTCAATTTCCTTTAGCAATGTTTTACAGTTTTCCGTGTACAGCTCTTTCACCTCTTTGGTTAAGTTTATTTCTAGGTATTTTATTCTTTCTGTTGCAATTGTAAATGGGATTGTGTTCTTAATTTCTCTTTCTGCTACTTCGTTGTTAGTGTATAGAAATGCAACTGATTTTTGTATGTTGATTTTGTATCCTGCAACTGTACCGTATTCGTGTATTACTTCTAAAAGTTTTCTGGTGGATTCTTTAGGGTTTTCTATATATAAAATCATGTCATCTGCAAATAGTGACAGTTTCACTTCTTCCTTTCCAATTTGGATCCCTTTTATTTCTTTCTCTTGCCTGATTGCTCTGGCTAGGACTTCCAGTACTATGCTCAATAGGAGTGGTGACAGTGGGCATCCTTGTCTGGTTCCTGTTCTTAGAGGGATAGCTTTCAGTTTTTCACCATTGAGGATGATATTAGCTGTGGGTTTCTCATATATGGCCTTTATTATGTTGAGGTATTTTCCTTCTATACCCATTTTATTCAGAGTTTTTATCAGAAATGGATGCTGTATCTTGTCAAATGCTTTCTCTGCATCTATTTAGATGATCATGTGATTTTTATTCTTCATTTTATTAATGTGGTGTATCACATTGATTGATTTGCGAATGTTGAACCACTCCTGCATACCTGGAATAAATCCCACTTGATCATGGTGTATAATCTTTTTAACGTATTATTGTATGTGATTTGCTAGTATTTTGTTGAGGATTTTTGCATTGATGTTCATCAGTGATATTGGCCTGTAATTTTCTTTTTTCGTGTTGTCCTTGTCTGGTTTTGGTATCAGGGTAAGGTCAGCTTCGTAGAATGAGTTAGGGAGCTTCCCCCCTCCACAATTTTTTGGAAGAGTTTGAGAAGGATAGGTATTAAGTCTTCTTTGAATGTTTGGTAGAATTCACCAGGGAAGCCAGCTGGTCCTGGACTTTTATTTTGGGAGAGGTTTTGGATTACTGTTTCGATCTCCTTACTGGTGATTGGTCTATTCAAATTCTCTACTTCTTCTTGATCCGGTTTTGGAAGGTTGTATGATTCTAAGAATTTATCCATTTCTTCCAGACTGTCAAATTGGTTGGCATATAGCTTTTCATAGTATTCTCTTATAATCTTTTGTATTTCTGAGGTGTCTGTTGTAACCTCTCCTCTTTCATTTCTGATTTTACTTATTTGTGCCTTCTCTTTTTTTTTTTCTTGGTGAGTCTAGCTAAAGGTTTTCAATTTAGTTTATCTTTTCAAAGAACCAGCTCTTGGTTTTGTTAATTTTTTCTGTTGTTATTTGAGTCTCTATTTCATTTAGTTCTGCTCTCATTTTTATTATTTCCCTTCTTCTAGTGATTTTTGGTTTTGTTTGTTCTTCTTTTTCCAGTTCCTTTAGGTGCATTGTTAGATTGTTTATTTGAGATTTTTCTTGTTTGTTGAGATAGGCATGTATTGCTATAAACTTCGCTCTTAGAATGGCTTTTGCTGTATCCCATAAATTCTGGCATGTCATATTTTCATTTTCATTTGTCTGCAGGTATTTTTTTATTTCTTCTTTGATTTCTTCATTGACCCAGTAGTTGTTCAGTAGCATTTTGTTTAATCTCCATGTATATGTGGCTTTTCTGATTTTCTTCCTATGGTTGATTTTCGGTTTCATAGTGGTGTTGTCAGAAAAGATGCTTGGTATTGTTTCAATCTTCTTAAATATATGGAGACTTGTTTTGTGGCCTAATATGTGATCAATCCTGGAGAATGTTCCATGTGCATTTGTAAAGAAGGGGTATTCTTCGGTTTTTGGGTGGAATGCTCTGTATATATCTGCTAGGTTCATTTGTTCTAGTGTGTCATTTAAGGCCAATGTTTCCATATTGATCTTCTGTTTGGATGACCTGTCCATTGGTGTAAGTGGAGTGTTAAAGTCCCCTACTATTATTGTGTTACTGTCTATTTCTGTTTTTATGTCTGTTAATAATTGCTTTATATATTTAGGTGCACCTACATTGGGTGCGTAGATAATTACACGTGTTATATCCTCATGTTGGATACTTCCCTTGATCATTATGTAATGCCCTTCTTTGTCTCTTTTTACAGTTTTTGTTTTAAAGTCTATTTTGTCTGATATGACTACTGTTACCCCAGCTTTCTTTTCATAGCCATTTGTGTGGAGTATCTTTTTCCACCCTTTCACTGTCAATTTGGAGTGTCTTTAGGTCTGAAGTGTGTCTCTTGTATGCAGCATATATATGGGTCTTGGTGTTTTAGCCAATCAGCCACCCTATGCTGTTTAATTGGAGCATTTAATCCATTGACGTTTAAAGTAGCTATTGATAAGTATGTACTTACGGCCATTTTTTAACTTTTTTTTTCAGTGTTTTACTAGTCCATCTCTGTTCCTTTCTCCTTCTATACACAATTGATCGTCTCTTTAGTTTGACCTCTGTCTGAAAGTTCTACTCTTTAACTCCCCTCTTCGCTCATTTTGTGTTTTTGATATCATATCTAACCTCTTTTTTGTGCATTTGTATCCATTACCCTCTTATCATGGAAATAGATAATTTTTCCTATTTGTGGTCTTCTCTTTTCCCCTTAAATCAGTCCCTTTAACATTTCTTGTAGCACTGGTTTCTTGGTGACAAACTCCTTTAATTTTTGCTTGTCTGGGAAATTTTTGATCTCTCCTTCCATGTTGAATGACAACCTTGCTGGGTAGAGTATTCTTGGCTGTAAGTTTTTTCCTTTTAGCACTTTAAATATGCCATGCCACTCTCTTCTAGCCTGTAAGGTTTCTTCTGAGAAGTCAGCTGATAGTCTTATGGGGTTTCCTTTGTATGTAACTTGTCTTTCTCTTGTGGTTTTTAGGATTCTCTCTTTATCTTTAATTCTGGACATTTTGATTATGATGTGTCTTGGTGTGGGCCTCTTTGGGTTTACATTGTTTGGGTCTTTCTGTGCTTACTGTACCTGGATGTCTGTTTCCTTCCTTAGGTTAGGGAAGTTTTCATCTATTATTTCTTGAAATAGACTCTCTGCCTCTTTGTCTCACTCTTCTCCTTCCAGGACACCTATAACAAGGATGTTAGTGCACTTGATGTTGTCCCAGAGGTCCCTTAGACTGTCCTCACTCTTTTTAATTCTTTTCTCTTTTACCTGTTCAGCTTGAGTAATTTCTTCTAGTCTTTCATCCAGCTCACAGATCCATTCTTCTGTATCCTCTACTCTGCTTTTGAGTCCCTCTAGTGAATTTTTAATTTCCAGTATTGTATTCTTCATTCCTGATTGGTTCTTTTTTATATCTTCCATTTCTTTGTTGACATTCTCACTGAGTTCATCTATTCTTCTCCCCAGATCAGTGAGCATCCTTAACACTCTTTGTTTGAACTCTCTGTCAGGTAGGTTGCTCATTTCTGTTTCACTTAATTCCTTTTCTGGGGTTTTGTCCTGTTCCCTTACTTGGAATATATTCCTTTGCCTCCTCATTTTGCCTCTTTCCCTGTGCTTGTGTTTATGTATTAGGTAGGTCAGCTACGTCTCCTGCTCTTGGATAGGTGACTTTATATAAGTGATGCCTTAGGAGGCCTGCAGTGTGCTTCCCTCAGTTCTCAATGTTCCAGGCGTAACCCCTATGTGGGCCATGTGTATCCTTCTGTTGTGGCCTATTTGCTCTCCATGTAAGCGCCCAAGGATGCCGAGTTATGCTTCTGGTCAGCTGTTGTAATGCTCAGCTGCTTGTAGTTGTTGTGGGTCCTTGAGTCTCTTTATCACGTGTGGGGAGCCCCAGCACAGTTGGCTGCAAGTTCTAATACCACATATGTGTTTCAGTATTTCTTTTAAGTGAAAAGGCCCCCAGCGTGGCCAGTTGTTAGGCTCAGGGGCTTATTATTGCTATAAACCTCCAGCCTTTAGGTCTCTTGTCAGCTCTCTAAGGATTGCAGCTTGGTGGGGCTGGCATCAGGCATGGGTGCACCCAATTATTTCAGGCTTTGGAAAGTGGGGCAAACCCCCTATGTGGGTCTTTGAGAAGCACAAGTCTTCTGCAGGTGACAAGCCCTGCTGCCCACAGGTCCACACACACAGTCAACACAGTCTTGCTCCATGTGTGTGCCCCGACCTTCCAACGCGGACCCAGTCTCTCCACAGCGGGAGCCCCACACACTCCACCACCGCCCCACACTCTCCACCCACTCCTTGTGCATGCCCTACCCCAATCAATTGGGCTCAGTTGCCAGGCTGCAGAGAATCCAGTCACCAATCTATGCAGGCCCACTAGTTGCCTGAGGGCTTGTTGTTGGGTGGGGCCAGTCTCTAGGGTGGGCTGCCTGCCCTGGCTGAGCTGGATTAAATCGGTGCTCTAGTGGGTGGGGCAGACCTGGGCGAGCAGGCCCCACGGAGAACTCCATTTGCATCTGTGTCAGCATGCCCACACCAGGCCCCAACAATGGCCACCGCCAATGTCCCAGTCCCTGGAGAGGTCTCACCTCTCACCGAGATGCACTCAGGGACTATCAGGTGAGTCTCTTTTCTCCAAAGCACTCTGCACCTTTCTTTCTGGTGATTTTAGGTTGCTTTCTGAAACGGGTGAGTTTGCTTGTGGGCCCTTTAAGAGCCAGTTTTGATTTCTTTGTGAACCAGCTTTTCTGGGGGTGCTCCCCAATGTTTTAGTAGCAGGCAAAGTCAGATATTATGCCACTTGTCTCGATTGTGCTGGGTCCACACAGTGCCCACAGCGGGGGTGCTCCTTGGTTCAGGTCCCTGCTCCTTCAGGGAGATTGCAGACCTGTTGGCTGCTCCCGGGCCATCGTGAAGCTGGCAGCTTGTGAAGGCAGCGTTTTTCCTCTCCAAAAGGGAATTTCTGCCTCTTCCACCTCAATTAGGATTGTCCTTTGTTGCAGGAGTTCCTCTTATCCAGTTTTCAGTTCTGTCTCTGGGGAAAATTTTCCACAAGTTGTTGCAAGTTGACTGTGTCCATGGGAGGAGGTGAGTTCAGAGTCTGCTTACGCTGCCATCTTGACTTCTCTCCCTATTTATACTTCTTTAAAAAATGTCTTCCTAGTGTACTGGAATGCATTACCTCAAATGCCTCTAAAAACTGATTGTTTTGTCAGTAGAAGTCCTCAGTGGGCTGGCCCCGTGCCTTGCCGGTTAAGTGCACGTGCTCCGCTACTGGCCGTCTGGGTTCGGACTCTGGGCACGCACCAACACACCGCTGTTCTCAGGCCATGCTGAGGCCGTGTCCCACATACAGCACCCAGAAGGATGTGCCACTATGACATACAACTATCTACTGGGGCTTTGGGGAGAAAAAGGGAAAAAAAAAAAGTGGAGGATTGGCATGGATATTAGCTCAGGGCTGATCTCCTCACCAAAAAAAAAAAGAAAAAAGAAAATCCTCAGATATTTGAGGCATTTTGAATTTTAAAGGAGTTCAAATTTTGAGATTGCTCTTTCTTTCCTAATTAGTGCATAACGTTGATATTTCGAAACACAATAAACTTGAAAGCTTGGAACTTTTTCCTTGTTGATAACAAGGCTTTAATTAGGGTTTTGATTGACTGTATCCAGGACCTGTTTTTGCTGCATTGTATCAAGTATGTACTTTCTAAGTGGCACTATGCTAGATTCTCTGGTTCTTATGAGAGATGCAAAGAGAAACCAGATTCCTCTCACCTTCAATAGATCTGCAAACCAGGAATGAGGCTAACTGTGTTCATAAAGACCTGTGATGCGAGGTTGCATGCAATAAATACTTTAGTATAAATAAAGAGTATTGTGGAAGCACAGGGGAGAAAATTAATTCTAGCCAGAAAGGTCATGGATAAATCCATGATGGTTATGATACTTAAATGTAGATTTCAAGGATAGGTAAATTTACAACAAGTATAGAAAGTGTGGGAAGAAAGAACCCCCAGGTGAAAAGAAAAGTATGAATTAAATCATAGAAGTGGAAAGATTTGGGGACTGAGAAGTGAAGTTTTTCTGGAAGAGAAGACAAATAGTGGGAGACAGGCTGGAAAGAGAGTTTGGGCCATGGAGAAATGCCTTTTCCATTATAGATTCTTACTCATCCCCTAGGTCAAATCATTTTTATTTTAGTCCCCATGATAAAATTCAAGTTATATGGTCACCATTTTTCTCTCCATTCTTTATTATTACCTCTCTTCATTAAGCTTGACATTGTTTTTCCCTTATCAAAAGTTTTTTTCATAAAATTTAAATTCTCTCTCCTCAAATTGTTTCTTTAAGATATCTTAATCTATATTTCATGGCCACAAATATGGATTCCTCCTATAATTCTTTCCCAAAATAAACCAACCTTTTGATTAATTTTGATGACTCAAACAGGTGTTGAATATTCAAAACAGTACTTTTATTACATAAGGTCACACTTGTCATTAAGAAGGAACGTGTCAATTTTATGATGACTTTAATAAAAATATCAAAGCTATTATAAACATTAAGTGGCATATAACCCACTCAACTTTCTTTACATTTTTAATGATGTTGTTTCTTATAATTTAATTATGGTATATGAGTATTTAAAATTGCAATCTTTTGGAAGTATTTGGTTGGTGTCATAGGATTGGAAGAAACATTCTAATGCATTGCAAAAGATAAAACTTAGGTGAGCTATTTTTACTATTATTTTTTAAATAGCTCTGATAAGTGTTTTATAATGCTGAGTTTTTAGCTTATAAATTATGTCAGGAATATTTGTGAAATCTTAATATAACATTTTTATTGCAAACATATGTATACATAGCTAACATATTCACGCTTTTAGGATTATTTTACAGTTGGCTTAAATACAATCAAAAAAATCTGACAGTCCTCTCTGTCAGTTTTATTTTTGAGTAACTCAGAAACTTTGAGGTATACAGGATTGGCTAATGGTACTGTCTCTAGAAACCTCAGATCACGTTTGTAAGTAAATTTTCATTCAACACAACAGATGGTCTGTGCTTCATTTCTCTTCAGTAACATCAAGGTATCACTAGAAGTTTTCTTTTGTTAGCAAAATATAAAAGAGATTGATATCATAATCTCTGAGAATGCCAGAAGCTTTCTAGTTGTCAAAAGTCGTGTACAGCCAATATTTTTTGACCAATGTATTTTAATTCTTGGATTGATGCAGAAAATTTTTCTCAGTCATATTCATAAAGACAATCTGTGACCAATAGTTAATGGAGACATTGAAAGTGACAATGCCTGGCTGTGTGGTTTTATTTACAGTTTTTTTCTAGCTCCTTGTTGAGCAACTTTTCTGTTGATCATATTTTATAGCAATTTCTTTTGAAATAACACAGATTTTATGTTGATTTTTTTTCAAGTAGTTTTTTTCAGATTTAGTTGTAAGCAGTTTAATTTTTGGGGTTATTTTGTATTTTCCCATTATTCTATCAATAAGGGATAGAAAACAAAAAGTCCTGCTTATTTTCTTTTCCAGCAATATTCTAAATTGGGAATTTTTACTGGTGATTTTAGAAGAATTATATTCACCAAAATAAATAAGCAAATAAACCTGGAAAGTGGTATGTTACCGTATGGTTAACATCTTATGAATCTACAGTATCACTTTTCTAAAGTGTGTGGGAAGCCTGGAGTGTAAACAGGTTTAGCCATCTGTCAAGCATTCAATAAAAAGTTACTTTTGTCTCACACATTTTCAGTCATTTGTCAATCTTAGCTGATTTTTTTTAATTTCAAAATGACAGCTAAATTATATTCGTTTACACGTCAGTTGGATTGTGGATTACCTTGAACTGCACTTCCTGTCTCTATCAAGTTCATTCTTTAAAGGTTGTTACGACAACCTGGTGTTTTGTAGGTGAATGGAAGGGAAAGATGTAGAATTCTGATAATCTGCTGAGAATTGCTCTCACTTGTATTGCATCGTATTCATGCGATAGCTTCTGAAATAATCTACATGTAATGAAAAAAAGTGTGCCATCTCTTAGGTATTTGAGCTGGGAAAAATTATGTTTTACCACTTTTTAATTGCCCAAGCTGTGAAGATAATTATCTATGTTTGGAAAGAGTTGATATCAAACATATTGATTTTTATAAGAAAGATTCATGTATTGTAATTCTTCAAGATCATATATCTATATTTTTTTTCTCAGTCTTTTGGTGGCTCTCAGTTTTTTTTCAATTAAGTTAATATGACTGGCTGTCTATCATTCCAGCTGGCAGGGCAGATATTGTGCCTCATTTATGACCAGAGTTCAGCACTCAAACCTGACACTATATATAGCCATAAAAGCCAATTTACCTTCCCTCAAGGTATCTGCTGGCTCCCAAGGGAAAGGAGTTGTTTAGCCTGATCTGTTCTTTTCCTCTTCCTCAGGCTGCAGCCAAGAGCCACACACTGCTGAACGGAAGTGAGATTTAAGGGGTTCTGTCCAGTGCTGGAGTGGGCTCCCATGCTCTATTTGCTCTCAAGCATGGGGTGCTCTTACTGTCTTTACCATCACGCATGATTATTTGAAGGCAGCCAGCCCACTACCTACCTTTACATTCAATGATGGGCGCTTGTACCTGCCCACTTTGGCAAGGCTTGAGCCTCTCTAGATGGTATGATTGGGCTCCCCTGCCTCAGTGGCTGCAGGTGGGGAGCAGACACCCCTCTGAGCTCCAACACATTTCTAATTGGGGAGAGGGGGTCTGTTGTCAGCAGCTCAGCTGGTTCCGAGTAAAGAAGGAAAGAGCAGCAATGTGTCTAACAGGGTGATGAGTTTCCCATGTTGTCACATATGGAGCTTGGGAGAAAATCCCTGGCTGCTCTAATAGACTGAAGATTGTTACTGGAACAGTAGGTTTTTCAACAGAAGGATGAGCCTTCTGTGATGTGCTAAGTCAAGAAGGCTCCATGAATTAATAAAATACATGGATACAGAACCATGGTTTCTGCTCTCTATTCAGTTCCAGCACAAGCCTACTCATTTCTGTTTCTTTCTCCCCACATGGAACCATAATGCCATCCTTGCTACATTTTTGGTTTGAACCACATAACTTTAACTCCAATAGTATCTCCAAAAAAATGGTGTGTGAGGTGGGTGGATGGTGGAGGTATGTTTCATTTCTCTCAGAAAGTCATTGGAAGCTTCATACAAACTTACTTAGCTCCTCTCCTTAGTTCTGTGCTCTCACCTACACTAGACCCGTCCCTTTTTATAACAAATAAAGCTAAATAGACTAAAGTCAACTAATTAGTAACAGAATAGCAGGTTCAAAAGTAGCAGTTGTCTGAAAACCAGTCCTTTTTCAGTTTACTGACTGTATAGATTCATTTTACTTCATATTTTACTTCACTTGAGCAAATATTATCAACCACCTGTGCTCTATGTAGTCATTCTTATATACGGAGCTCTTAAAGGGATGAGAATGGTTGTAATTCAGCCAGAAAAAGAAACTTACGCAGACAATGTTAGATTCCTTTAGATATGCTCTAAAGAGATAAAGATAAAAAAGCAATCCACTCTATCTCGATGTCAGAAGTTGCTCAGAAAAAAATTTATGGAGGTCTTGAGTGCATTTCAAATTCAAAAAAGGGGTAACACTCTTTATATGATTTGAATAAAAGTTATAAACAGGTTTACCAGGGTAAAAAAAGGTCAGATTACCTTTCTTTCAAATTGCATGTTTATATTGGTTCGTGCGTGTGTGTGTGTATGTGTCTTAAATATATTTCTACACCTATTGAACACTTATTGTATTTTACTTTGATGTGTATGTGTTGTGTGTGTGTTTACGAGTTTAAGTATATTTCTACTTATTAAACGCCTATCACATTTTGTTTAAGATCTATTTCCCTCACTCATCTCCAGGAACTAGCACCTAACAAAGCGCTAGCCGCGAGCATTAAATAAATGGTTTCCTGAGTGAATGACTAATTAAAGTATGAAATCTTGAATCCTTCTTCTATGATGTAAGACCTTTATTCCTTGATTAAAGTTAACAACAAATACAGAGAAAAATTTTACTTGCAGCTTACAATTTACTTAAAGAAACATTTCAGTTTGTGTGTTTCTCTGATAAATGGATTGCTTTATAACTCTACTAGGCTTCAAAACCAGTGGTGGAGAAGGGTGCTATAATTGATTTTAAATGTTATATTCGTGTATTTTTTTTCATACGGCAGTAGATATGAAAATATACAGTCCTCATTAAAAACAATCTCAACAGCAGAGTGACTCTACGTGCATACATTTTGCAGTAAATATCTATTAAAATTACAAAAATATTTGGAATTCCTATTTTTTGAAAAGTTGAATAGCTCAAGAAAACTAATTTTGTAGTACTGTACCAAAAATTCAAAGACATTGTTAGATACAGCTGATAACTGTTAGATACAGCTAGTAAATGTAAGCAGAACTATTTAGCAAGAAAGAAGCAGCATTGATATTTCTGTTGGTGTGTCTGTGCCACAAGGATATGTGTCTGGATTTGCCCCTTCTTCTCTGATGTGCCCATTTCTAAACCCCTTATGCATTTCTGGACCCAATTTTCTTCTTTCTTTCTTGAATTTTCCTTTTATCATTGCCATTCACTTTTTCAGATTCTATTACTGTAATTCCTGAATCCTGTCCTCTGCCCTCAACCACAGCTTAGACTAAATAGTTCCTGCTAATAGCCATTAGAATGATCCATCCATGTTTGAAATTCCACAATTAACTTGAAAGATAATGATCAAAACTCTTCTAAGTCATTTAAAGTGCAGCGCAAATGAAATCTCTGCTAGCAGATATTGATGTTCAAAAGATAGGGACAAAAATGAGATGCAGGAAAACGTTAAGTAGCTGGTAAATGGTGGAGAATGGGGATACACGAATCAAAGACAAACCTGGTCTACCCCTTTCATCCGGAGTAAGCCCAATTCTGTGTGAAGCATAGATGCTTGTTTCTTTCTGATCATTACTCTATATCACATTATTAAACTTTGGGATATAACTATTTCATTAATTAAGTTGCTGTTTAAGTAAACTTATTGGACCGCACAGGTTTTGTAAGGAGGAAAACAGAGATGAGCATCATGCTTTTGATTTTCCTAAAACCAATTCAGGCAGTATCACAGTTTCTTTTCTTTGTTTTGGTGAGGAAGATTAGCTCTGAGCTAACATCCATTGCCATTCCTCCTCTTTTTGCTGAGGAAGATTGTCCCTGGGCTAACATCTGTGCTCATCTTCCTGTACTTTATATGTGGGATGCCTGCCACATGGCTTGATGAGCAATCTATAGGTCCACGCCAAGGATCCAAACCTGCGAACCGCATGCCACTGAAGCGGAGCGCGTGAATTTAACCACTATGCCACCTGGCCGGCCCCAGCATCGCAGTGTCTTTGAGGATCAGAAGAGCCATAGATCAGATCCCTGAGAACCATTTTCCATTAGAGTTTCCAAAAGATTTCCCATTGTAGATAAATTTACTTTGGTATAAACATTTTTATAAACATATATATTTATGTTCAAATATTTAAAGTAAAATAAATGTTTTTAATATAGACATGAATATTTTTATATTAATATACATATGAATATTTTAGTATTCTGATGAATAAAATTAGGCTAGAAGAGGAAGACTTATTTCTCTCTCAATCCAAATTAATCTCTGGACCTAAGTAACTGGCTGCATGTGATTAGGGGACCTGAGAAAAGTGACAACAATGAAATATGCCACTTATTCCCACTGTCACTCTGAAATGGCCATGGGCTCCACAGCTGTGGGATTTTCTAAGGGGGTTTTTGTTGTCTTCCAGGAAAAATCATGTTAAACCAACAAGATAGCTCATCACCATGATTGATAAACACATGACTCTGAACCTTGCCAAGTATCTATAAGACTAAGCCAGAAGCTATTTATCAATCATTGGTTTTCTGCTATTAAAAAAACTTAAAAAATGGAATTACTAACACCATCATAGGAGTCATTTCAAAATGTTATTCATTTTTTATTTCCAAAATGGAGTTCAGCTCTATAATCATTCTTACTTTTTGCTGAAAATGGTAAGAATTTAAATATGATTTTATTAACCTGAAATCAAAGAAATTATAATGGATTTTAAACTAACTGTCTTATATCACTTTAGCATAATATTCTGCAGTTAAATTTCTCAGCACAGAGTTGGAATAACTCCAAGAGAACTGAAATTAGTAGCTATCAATTAAGCATACATTTGAAGTTTTTCCTAGTTTTCTGTCTTTTTTTGATCTGTCTTATCTCCTTTTCTCCCTCCCTCCTTCCCTCCTTTCTTCCTTTCTTCTCCCCTCCCTTTCTTTAAAGTTTTGGTTTTATCCAGCCACACAATCTTGCCTTGTTTCCAAATAATTAATAGGGTACATTTAGCAAGGAAAATTAAGTAAAAACAGAAACTGTAACCATGCAATATTGATTTGTTTGAAGATAATTTTTATTGTCCCCTATAGAGATAAATTCAGCTACTTTGGCCACGTCCAAATATAGATGACTTAATCCAAAGGTTGACTTCTGATCATTATTTAGTCTGTGGAGATGCCTTGCAGAGTGTTCTTCATTATGAAAAGGAGCCACATGAAAAGAGGCAAACATCTGCTGATTGTAATTGCGTTTGCTCATTAGCCGCATCACTCACCTGCCCTCAAAATTTGTCTGTGTAAGAATTGTTGATGAAGTGAAGATTTTCTTTAATGTTGGGCAGAGGGAAGAGCATTGCCTTGATAACGAAGGGATTTAGTGTCTTTCTCCCAACTGTGATAGTAACAGACCATGTGAGGTGTAATTCATTGAACATTCTCTGGCTATTGTCCTCGTTTCAAAAAATGGAGGATAAAAAGAGATTTTATCTTAAGTAACTTCCAGCTCAAAAATTCTGAGTCTATGAAGGATGCAATGTTAATATTTCTGGTTGAATTTTCGAAAAATGGGCTTGGGCCTGAAAATTCCACATTTGTAAGTTAACTTTGTTTTAGATGTATAAAAGGAATTGGTATATAGTATCAAATACGTAAGGATGTATTTTCCAGAACTCTTAATCTTCTCCTAATTCTACTTAATCTCATATGTTATGCTGACCCTAAAATGAATGAGATCTTATGTTTACTATAGAACTATGCATTGCAATTATGATATATGTAAACTACTCAGGATATGGCTGGCGGGTCACTCTTTTGGGAAGGTGTTTTAGGTATATTGGTATATCTTAACTTTTGGACTTAATGCCATCATTTATTTAAATTCTAGTCTACATTCTATGAAGACATATTGATGTTTATGTAATTTGGATAACATTGACAACAGATATGCCAACTGTAAAAAGTCAGATTTCTATCTCTTTCAACTTGCTTCCTTATTTTGGTGTGTGTCTTTAACATAGAAGTATATTAAATATAATTGTTTTTACTTTAAATTTTCTATTTTTACTTTCTCTTTTTTTCTTCTAAATATTGCGATTTACCCAATAAGCTGGATTTGACAATGCCCTTGTATTTTTGGTGCAATCTTACAAAATGAGCTTTATTGAGCTAGTCTACTTTTCAAATATATAGAGAATCACAAACATTCTTTTACTTTATGTACATCTCTGTTGCAAAATCTACATGTGTAAAGTCACTCTACCTCTAAAACTGTGCTTTAATGAGTGTGGAGCATATGCGTATTTATTAACATGAAAATAAAAATAAACGAATGTAAAACACGAAATTGTTTGTTATGCCTCTCTACTGAGGTGGAAGCCCAATGTAAGTTAGAATTCTGAAAGCACATGAGAAATATACCAATTGAAATCCTTTCTTAATCAAATAATTATCTAAAAGTAAGACTGCAGTTCTCTCTTTTCTTATTTTCCATTAACTATTATTAACAGATAATTGACTTTATGCGTTTATTCAAGAGTTTCATCCATAAAGATGTTATTCATTTAAGCAACAATTAAATAAATATTTGTGGTAGGTGTTGTGCTGAGTCATGAGCCCAGGATGACGAGATGAGTGAGACAAATAAACTTTAACAGTTAAAGTACAATAGTTGTTTAGATCTTGAAATAGAAAGACATACACATAGAAATAAAAAGAAATAGTAAAACACACACATACACAAACACACATGGAAGTGTGAGTATTTACCATAATTTGGCAAAGGGAAAATGGGATACTATTTCTGGAATTGATTCACTTAAGTGCCAATCATTTAAACTTGCTTCCTGTATTTCCTGAAACATAGAATGAAACTTTGAGATTTATATTTTACTTGTCAAATATAGTTCGTATTATAAGAGGAAGTGTCTTAGACTGCACCTGATGCTTTACCTCATTCTGTAGGCAATAAAAGTCAAACCTTGCCAGTGGTGGGGTAACTGATATGCTAAGAAAAGCATCTCTGGCCTCTGATGCTAGCACAAAAAGGGTTTTAGGCAAAGGCAGCCGTTCTTCATCATCTCTATAGAGAAACAGTGTATTGCTTTTATGGATATTGTTGCTTCCTACAGCAGACAGAAAGAGAAAACAGAAAGAAAACCACACTTGTTTTTTGTGATGTCTAGAATGCAAAAGAGCAGGAGAATATGCCTTCCTGATTTTGTTCAGCATTCAAGATATTGATGACGTGTTATCAAGGCTGTACACATGAGAATACACAGACTAAGAAGAGGCATCTTTAGGTATAATATTTTGTTTCACATTATTTCTGTAAAAGCAGCTTCAGGAGTCTAGCTTCAGAGCACATTACTGGTAATATTTTTCCTTCAAAAGATAAGCCCACAAAGGCTATGTTGGCCTGTCTCTGTACAGGTGCAGGCAACTACAGCTTTGCTAAAACTGGCGGTGACAGGGAGGGGACTGTGTTCAGAGACTAGTGGCCTCCTGATTGGAATGGTAATGTCCCTCCGTGGTGAGCCAGGAACCAAATCTCCCTGCTTCCCACTTTGTTTTGTTAAATTATATTAATATTTAAAAGAAAAATATCCTTTACACATTTTTGGGTTCAGACATTAAGAGCTTAAGTACTTTTAATGATCCAATTGTATTTTTTAGAAAATGCTGGCATCATTTTCCTCTTTCCTTTATCGAAAAACTGTTTCAGAGATAAAATATAAAAATGCTGTGTATAATGAGGCATGTCAACCTTATATTTCCGTAATTAAAAATATAAGAGTAGCATTTTAAATGTATTCATTTTCCTATCAGAAATATAAAATCAAATATTCTTTTCTATTCTAAATACTTAGTACTTATTTAGAAATAAATTAATTCTCTAAGATGCATCCATCTGTATATGCAAAGATATACACTGTGCCTTTATTTATAATGTGAAAGCATGAAATGAACTAGATGACCATTAAAGACAGAATGGCTTTAAAAATATAGTGTGATAATTGATCTGATGAAATATTGAATACTTATTAAAAGTATGTCATCCAGTAATATTTAAAAACTGAACAGTTATCACTATATAGTGTTAAATTTAAAAAAGTAGATTGTAGTGTATTACAAATAGTATGATCTCAATTTACTTAAATCTTTGTAGAAATGACAGTAAAACTTAAAAAAATTATCAGAAATGCCTTCCAGATATTGAGATTATGAGTGAATTTAATTTCTATGAAGATATGTTACTTCTGTTTTTAGATAAAACATTGCAAATTATTTTCTAGACTGAGGAAAAATTAAAACTAGGTGCTGTCTACCTCCCGGTGTTGTTAGTGAAATATATTATCTATGACCTAACACGTGAGGTGCTTGCAATTAACTAGTAATTATCTTCTTAAAGCTTGAAAACTAAGATGTTTCTATGTTTCATTTGAAGAAGTAAACATTTAATAATCTGAATTTATATTAAAGAAAATTATGGGAAAAAAAGAAAGGAAAGCTCATGTCCTCTCATTCTTTCTCAGATCTGCTACATGGCTAGGTTGACATCAGTTTAGAACTTAACCTTTGCATGTATTATAATCAAACCTTTGCCTCTAAGACACTGCCCTAGACCTGGCTAACGTAGCCCTTTTCTCAGACTCTCCTTAATGAATCTGTTTTTTATCTTACATCTGTAGACTTTGTTTGGACCAAGTGCTCAATTAATTGGCTCATTAATTAGTACTAATGGAAGAAAGCTGAAAGAAAACCTGGGGCTAGGAGAAGAAAGATTGGACTTAAGGCGGTCCCTGCTTATGCCATCTACTCCCAGCACTGCTCAAGAGTATTTTTATTTCTAGCTCTTGTGCCCCACTATATAATTAACCACCTAAAAGAGTTAATACAGGCTCTGATTAAATTAATATTAAAGGGAAGTTTCAGGCAACCTGGTACTGACTTGTCTATAACTCAAAAATTCATTTCTGGGTGCCAGGAGTGACATTTAGCAGCACCAGAGGGACCAGGAGAGACAGAGTGAGAAGTATATGGTACGAAACCATGTTACACAAGGAATAGTTGAAGAAGGTGGGTATGTTCAGTTGGAAGAAGAAAGAATGAGGAACATGAGAGCTGACTTCCAATATTTGAAGGTCATCATGTAAGGTATAGATCCTCATTGTCTCCAGAGAGTAAAATAGGAACAACTTAGTGGAAATTACAGGAGGCCAGATTTTAACTGTGTGAGGAAGATCTTTCTAACCACTAGAAGTAGCCTGTGTTATCATTGATGTTCATGCAGAGAAAGGGTGTTGATTTGTCAGCTGCTTATCAATATCTTAGCACAGTGCCTGCCTGTTATCTTTTTATTAGTCCGCCTGCCTGTTATCTTAAACGATAGTGAGGTGGAACCAGTCAAGAATTGGAGATTAAAAAATTAGAGAAAAGAACAGTTGATTTTTTTGTAATAATGTTCTAAGCAGTCAGACAATTTCCTTGTTGATAGCTAAAGATTTTGTATTGCTAGAAGAAATCCTTTGAACATTGTCTTCTACAAATATTGAAAGCTGTTTTGTCTGTTGATTAAAATAACCTGAACAATTCGTTTGAGGCTTATGGTATGCTCTCAGGAAACTTTTGTTAAATGTGTCGATTGAGAAGCTTGGGGGAGATAATAACCCACATTCTGACCCCATTCATTTTGTTTTCACTTCTTCTTCATTAACACAACTCCCTCTGTTCCTGAGCAATTCCCTTGTGGGTTTGAGGGAACATGCTCATCTCTACTTCCCGGTATTATCTTATATTACTTCATCACTTGGACAGTTTTCTTCCAGCCCTCCTTGCCCCCAAAACTCATTCTTCAAATTTAAAGGAGTTGCCTAAGCACCACAAACCTTTTCCAACGACTCTAAAGAGGTAGAGCGATCTTATCAAACCATTTCTCGTTTGACTATCGTAAACGTATGTTCTGTCTGGTCCATGGTTCTAGCTGTTAAACATATCTTACAATTTGATTGCAAACTTCTTAAAGTCAGAGAATAGAACATGCATAACATGGGGTACACATTTTGCTTTTGTTTTGGTTGGTACACCAAGTTCCTAAGTCATCAAAAATTTAATAGGGAGATATAAAAAAAATACGGATTCCAGAATCTCCAGTGATTGAGTAAGGAAATATGTATTTAAAACAGAAATAGAACACTGAGGTGATAGTAATGGTCTACCAAATTTGGGAAATAATAATTTGGAAGAGATAGCATCGCTTTCTCTTTTCATCCCCACCACATTCATCCCACCCTGGCATTCACACACCCCTGTGTGCATAAGCATCTACCTCTGCACATGTGAGTAAACCATTGAGATTAGTTACATGGATAAAAGAGGGAATTTTATAAGAGGTAGGAAATGGGAAGAGAACTTGATAGGTTGTGACAAGTTTTGATCCTCCTGGTGATGGGATTAGAAGAGAAAAAGATACAATATCCAAAAGAGGCTATGTGCTATGTGGGAATTTGGGCATTAGAAAAGCATCTACAAAGTCTCCAGAGAAAAAGTATGAAAGAGGGCTGGAGAGTTAGCCATTAGCAGCATTCTATGCCTCTAAAAGGAGCCTGGCAACATCCTAGCTCATCTAGAAGTGGAAGCTTTATGATGTTTCTCAAAATGTTCTCAAGATGAGACTCATCATGTAGTGCTTGTTAAAAATACAACTAACCTGGGCCAGCCTGGTGGCATAGTGGTTAAGCTACACACTCTGCTTTGGTGGCCTGGGGTTCCTGGATTTGGGTCCCAGACATGGACCTACACACTGCTCATCAAGCCATGCTGTGGTGGCATCCCACATACAAAATAGAGGAAGATGGGCACAGACGTTAGCTCAGGGACAATCTTCCTCAAGCCAAAAGGGGAAGATTGGCAATAGATGTTAGCTCAGGGACAATCTTCCTCACCAAAAAAAAAAATAAAATTACAACTAACCAAGCACCTCCAGATAACTGGTTTTAGAGGATTTGAAATGATATCCTGTAATTGATCTTTTATTTTATAAATTAATGACTATATATATATATATATTTCACAAATATTCATTGATCACTGTATTGCTAGGCACTGTTCTAGGCACAAGAAATACATACAGCTGCGAACAAAATAGACAAAATATCTACCTAGAAGGTTTTGTGTTTTAATGAATCTGTTTAAATACTTTCTAATATAAAATGCCTACCTTATTTGGTCAAATAAGTTTAAAATACTGATCTAAAGATATCATTCTTTCTGTAGGCTGTTAATATTTTCAGTTGTGGTTGCTTTACTTAAAGGAGCCAGGGACATAGGGATAGCAGCTGCGGTGGGTGGGGGTAGGCGGCATTTGATAGAGGAGAAGGGTCTCAGATCTTTCTACATGTAGATGGGAGAAGATTCTATGATCCTGTTACATATAGGTGGGGGCTGTTGGGCTACATGGTGCTTAGAAATGGTAGGTCATGTCTGTGATTTCAGTGTGGGCTTCAAAGCCAATCAGATCTGCAAACTCGTCACAGCTTACCTGTTATTAATATATGAGCATTTTAGCCTCTCTATGCCTTAAATTTTCATTTTGAATTGAGGGTAATATTATTAGAAGATTTGTACTCTTATTATTACTGTTTTGCTGATGAGGAAACAGAACTTTAGAGATGCTAAGACATTTGCTGAATCGTGCCTATGTATATGATTATATGTATATGAATATATATTACATTATATATGTATATATGTATACATATATGCACCTAAAAAACTATATGTGAACAATATGCATATGCAGATATAAAAAATTCTTGGTTTCATAAGTTACTTCATATATCTAATTATGCAAACCTAAATGTTAATTCAGCAGTATTCATAGTCATTGCTTAGGCTCTAAATAAGAGACACAACTTAGAGTTGAGAAATTTTATCTATTCTATCACAATGGAATGAATTTCTACAGCTAGTTTCTCATAATAATATTAACTTTATTATATTTTTTATATTATGGTTATGTATGTTTTTATTTTTTCAATCTCTATCAAATATCATAAACATCATGTTTAAATATTTTATTCACTATACCAAATCGTGTCTAAAAATAACACTCAGTAGGGGTGAATGAATGGGTAAATGAAGGTGATTCAAAGAATTATCACCAGAGAGAAATTCTAAAGTGGCGAGATAAAGATAGAGAAGAATGGAAACGTAAATGGAAAGTCTTCTCAGATATTGTCAAGTTTAGAAAAAATAAAGAATAAAATTAATCAAGTCAAATCAGTACACAAATCCTGAAAATCCTAAAGAAGAACATTCTACCTATTTTCACATCACATTTGATCACGGGAATACTGATATTAATAAAACACTGATATTATCATATCACAACACATGTAGATAATAAGAGAATTTGCATAGAACGCTGGAGGAAATTGACCAGAGGCTATTGGCTCCATGACTCCTGTGGCCATGACTACTGGCTCAGTGTTTCATGGGCTGAGGCAATTAAACTCTTGCCAAACCTGTAACACCTTCACAGCAGACTATTGGTCCATGGCACATTGATTAGAAGGCTCTGCTCTAAATAAACAAATTCTGACTACATACACAGAGATCTCAAGAGGATTTTATTGTTCCATCTTAAAAGATGATCCAAAAACCAAAAATCATCATACATTTGAGGAAAACTACAACAAAAAATACATAAAAGAGAAAAAATAATGATCTTGAATGAGAGAGATCAGTTAGTAATAAGAGATCAATAAGAATACTTTTCGCTTTCCCCAACATCCACAGAAATTCAAGTTACACTTATATCTATAATAAAAGAATAAATATTAGAAAAAAGGAATAATTAGAGATTAAGTGCCTGTATGTAGTATTTGAAGACACAGTTGACGAAAGATGAGGGATTTTCCAAAGAAACAGAACAAAGTGTCAGATTTTTTTAAATGTGGGAAAGGAATAACAGAAATCATCAATCAAGAGAATCTAAGAATAGTAGTTCCAGAAAGAGAAGACTGAGATAATGAAGGTTAGACAATTATGAAAGAAATAGTACATACAGGTTCACAAATCTGTGACTACAAGCTATAGACTGAAAATTTTCATCCAGTGAACACACTAAATAATGAATGAAAAAAAGAGGTAAACATTTTAAAAATCAGAATGCTGAAGATGAAGAGAAATTTCCAAAATTTCAGAGGAGGAAAAGAAACATAAAAAAGATAAAAAATAAAAACAAAAAAGGAGGACAAACTAATAAAATAATTCACTTTAAATGAAAAATCAGAACAACATTAGACTTCTCAAGAGCAACATGGAAACATGATGAATATTATGAGTTAATGAAACGATTTTATGTCACAAAGAAAGATGATTTCCAATCAAGAATGATCAATCCAAATGATCAAATCTATTCCAAGGATAAATTTAAGGAAGTGCACATGCAATATACATTCCCAATACACTTTTGGAAATTATGCTAGAATTTCCTTCTTCAAAAATAAAAGTCTAAACCAGAAAGAGTTAAACATGACGTGGAGAGATCAGAGGTATCCATCCATCAAAGCAGTGAAGGAAAGCAGGAGGATGGATGATGGTGAGGAGGAACTACTTAAGAAAATAGGAATTTAATATCATACTGATATTAATGAGCGATGTGTTTGGAAAGCACTGATGATAAATAAAGACAAATAGAGTGTAAAGAAGAAAGGTAATTAAAACTCTATAAAAAACAAATATGTTTATAAAAAGAAAATGTAATAAATGGGCTAAGGATTGTTGCTTTTAGCCATATGAAGTTATTCTTTGATGAACTAAAATATATTTATACTTTATACATAAAATCAACACAAAAGACATATTGAGATGCAACTCTAGTTTGGAGTGGTGAAATATAAAATTATATCATCCAGACCGTGGATTCAAGTTTGCCATCTACAATTGTGTTTGACCAAATATGGTGAGCTTGAGTGGGTCTTTTCTTGAAAGAGTGAAACATTATGAAGCCAAAAGTTATGCTACCAGCTACCCAATTCAATCTGCATATGACCATTTTGATGTAAACTAACAGGCTGTGCAGCACACAGATCAAGAACAGTGGCTGAGGAATCAGACCAACTGAATCATAAACTAGCTCTGTAGTTGTCTGACCTTGGGCAAATGATACAAACCCTCAACTGCCTTAGTTTCATCACCTATAAAAAGTAGATGATGGTATCTTTCTCACAATGTTGTTGTGAGGATTAAATGCGTTAAGATAAGGGAAGTGCTTAGAACAGAGCCTGTTATAATAAGTTATTACCATATAGGGTAGTTGCAAAAATTAGGTGAATATATTTAAAAAATGAAAACTTAGAATGTTGCCTAATGTAACACTAAAAAAGGATTAGCAATTCAGTGTAGTAGCAGCATAAATGGAAACACACAGACACCTACCAAAAGGTGAGAGCAATACAGCCTATCTATTTCTGGTACAAATAACTTGTGTTTTCCTGATTAAAAATTCAATTGAAAAATACTGATAAAGAAATAATAATGCATCTTTTTTTGTGTGTGTGAGGAAGATCAGCCCTGTGCTAACATCTACCAATCCTCCTCTTTTTTTTGCTGAGGAAGACTGGCCCTGGGCTAACATCCGTGCCCATCTTCCTCTACTTTATATGGGTCGCCACCGCAACATGGCTTGCCAAGCGGTGTGTCAGTACGCGCCCGGGGTCTGAACTGGTGAACCCCGGGCCGCCGCAGTGGAGCTCGCGTGCTTAACCGCTTGTACCACTGGGCTGGCCACAATAATGCATGTTTTTTATAATTTCCACAATTGCTTTACATGATCTTTGTATGTGTCTGTGCGAATGTGTGGCAATAAAGTAAATTACATGTATGTCATGAACATCTTGGCATAAGAATAAATTCTGACAAAACATGATTTTCAGTAAAGGGGGAATCAGCATGATGTATCAGTGCCTAATTTATTATGGCGTTAACAAAGAAATCCACTGATAATAACTGGTGCTAAAAACATAATGCTGACACCTAGACATTGATTCTTAATTAAATATTGGCAATATTGTTTGGTATAATTTTACAAGCATTGCTTTGTAATCTATTTTCAGTTAAGGCACTTATTATTTATCTTGAATTTCCAAATCAATAAATCATGAAGCATCAAAATGCATCTAAAATTGGGGCCTAAACAGAAGATCAATTTCCCCACTTTTTCTGAATGTGAAAGTATGGGCTACAATGATGCTAGACAGTTAAATAATAAGATTAAAAGAAAAAGATCCAAGTCTCGATGTATGTTATTCCCGTTTAATCTTAGATGTGTGTGGCTACTTTGAAAGTTTCTTGCGTACTTTCTAAGTAATCAATTAATTTGAAATTCTTTGTTATATATAATTACAGATCCATCAGTTACCGTTTAGTATCAGACAAACCAAAACTTAAGAATAATACTAAGTTTAACAAAACGATCTATTTGACTACTTGAATTAACAAAAAGAGTAGTGTAATTTTTTTTTATTGTTGTGGTAAGAACACTTAAGATACATGAGATCTACCCTCTTAAATTTTTGAGTGCACAATATAGTATTTTTAACCACAGGCAGAGTGTTGTATAGCAGATCTCAAGAATTTGTTCTTCTTCTATAACTGAAACTTTACGCTTTTGAACAGCAGCTCCCCATTTTACCCTTCCCCCAGCCCCTGGCAACCACCATTCTACTCTGTTTCTATCAGTTTCACTATTTTAAATATCTCCTATAAGTGGAATCATGCAGTATTTTTCCTTCTGTGACAGCTTATTTCACTAACCATAATGTCCCCCAGGTTCATCCATGGTGTTGCATATGGCAGGATTTCCTTCTTTTTTTAAAAAAAGTCTGAATATTATTCCATTGTGTGTATATGTCACATTTTCTTCATCCATTCATCTGCTGATGGGCATTGAGATTGTTTCCATTTCTTGCCTATTGTGAATAATGTTGCAATGACATAGGAGTATGGATATCCTTTTGAGAACCTGATTTCATTTTTTTTGGATGTATACTCAGAAGTGGGATTGTTAAATCCTATGATTGTTCTATTTTTAATTTTTTGAGGAACCTCCATACTGTCTTCCGTAGCAGCTGGATCATTTTACGTCCCCATCAACAGCACACAAGGGCTCCAATTTCTCCACATCCTCACCTGCACTTATTTTTTTGTTTTTTATTTTTTTGGTAATAACCTACCCTAACAGGTTTGAAGTGATATCTCGTTTTGGTTTTGATTTAAATTTCTCCAGTGATTAGTGATATTGAGCCTCTTTTCATATAACTGTTGGCTATTTGTGTGTATACTTTGGAGAAATGTCTATTCAAGTCTGTTGCCCATTTTTTAATTGTATTGTTTGTGTTTTTTTTGCTGTTGAGGTGTAGGAGTTCCTTATATATTTTGAACTTCAATCTCTTATCAGATATATGGTTTGCAAATATTTTTTCCTATTCTGAAGATTGCTTTTTCACCCTTTTGATTGTTTCCTTTGCTGTGCAGAAGATTTTTAGCTTGATATAGTCCCATTTGTCTATTTTTGCTTTTGTTGCTTGTGCTTTTGGTATCGTATCCAAGAAATAATTGCCAAGACCAATGTCGTGAAGATTTTCCAATATGTTTTCTTCTAGGAGGTTTACAATTTTAGGTCTTATGTTTATTTTTTAATCCATTTTGAGCTAGTTTGTGTGTATGGAATAAGAGTCCAATTTCATTCTTTTGCATGTGAATATCCAGTTATCCCAACACAGTTTGTTAAAGAGATTATCCTTTCCCCATTGTGTATGCTTGGCTCCCTTGTCAAAGATTAGTTGACCCTATATGCATGGATTTATTTCTGGGCTCTCTAGTTTGTTCCAGTCTTCTATATATTTAGCCCTGGGATAAAGGATGGTTCGACATACCCAAATCAATTAATGTGATACACCACATTGACAGAATGAAGAATAAAAATTACATAACCATCTCAGTAGATGCAAAAAAAAACACTTGACAGAATTTAACACCCTTTGACAATAAAAATTCAACAAACTACATATAGAAGAAATTTACCTCAATATGATAAAGACCATATCTGAAAAGTCCTCAACTAACATCATAGTCAATGGTGAAAAACTGAAAGCTTTTCTTTTAAGATCAGGAAGAAGGTAAGGATGCCCACTCTCACCCACTTCTCTTCAACATAGTACTGGAAGTCCTACCCAGAGCAAATAGGCAAGAAACAGAAATAAAGGCATTCAAGGCTGAAAGGAAGAAGTAAAATTATTTCTCTTTGTGGAGGACATGCTCTAATGTGTAGAAAACCCTAAAGAACATCACCAAAAAACCTATTAGAATTAATAAACGAATTCAGTAAAATTACAGGGTACGAAATCAACATACAAAAATCAGTTTCATTTCTATCACCAAGAACAAACTATTCAAAAAAGGAATTAAGAAAATAATTGCACTTACAGTAACATCAAAAAGAATAAAATACTTTTAGTAAACTTAACAAAGGAAGTGAAAGCCTTATACATTGAAAACTACAAAACATTAATGAAAGAAATAAAGAAAACACAAGTAAATGGAAAGATATCCCATGTTTATGGATTGAAAGTCTTAATATTGATAAAATGTCCACACTACCCAAAGTGATCTACAGATTCAAAGCAATCCCTATCAAAATCTCAATGGCTTGTTTTTACAGAAATAGGAAAAACAACTCTAAAATTCATATAGAAACACAAAAACCTCACAATAGTAAAAACGACCTTAAGAAAGAAGAATAAAGCTGGAGGCATCAAGCTTACTGATTTCAATACATTACAAAAGTACAAACATTAAAATGAGTAGTGTATTTCTAAAAGCTCAATTCCAAATTTAAAAAAAAAAATTTAGAAGAAAATTTTTGTACCAAGTATGGCCAAACAAAATGGAACAGCTTAGTCACTTTTCGAAGAGCTCTTGTGTTCCCTGGACGTGGTCCAAGGTAGTGGCTACGGGCAAAGGCTTTGTTGTCAACTGCCTGAGTTATCCCAGCTCCACAGCTCGCTAAATGTAAGTTAGCATCGGTAAAAATGGAGCTAATTATAGAAGGTGAGATTATTTCAAGCATTAAGTGTAATAATACATGCAAAATGTTTTGCACAATATTGGATACATTGCAGTAGTTCCATATATATTAATTGGTATACTCTAACCCTTTTTAGGAAAAAAGAGGGCATTGAAGATGAGACTAATTTTCTGAGTTCCAAAAAAGAAATCATATAAAATAAACTTAAGTTCTTTGAATACTACTTTTTAAGGGCAGAGTTCTCTTTTGTTTTTATTTTTGCTTCTTTTTTAATTTTCAGTGCGTAGTGTAGTATTAGCTGCCACGACAATGGATAAGAGTTCCAATTTCTCCATATCCTCTCCTGCACTTATCTTTTTTTTTTTGGTAACAACCTGTCTTAACAGGTGTGAAGTGATATCTCATTTTGGTTTTAATTTAAATTTCTCCAATGATTTGTGATATTGAGCATCTTTTGATGTAACTGTTGGCTATTTGTCATTTAATTGGTGCCCTATAAATGAAAAACTATGGAATTTTTTTCTCCCTAGAGTGTATCTGAAGAGATGCCCTCATATTAAATGTGTATGTTTAGAGCCTATCACTAGATAAGTGGGTTAGGATTCCTGTGTTTCTGTACTCTAGAAAATATGGAAGACTCTACACTCAAGTCTACACTTCAGTGCAAAATCTCACCCTTCAGAACTAAGATGTGGAAGCCCTGAGAACCTGAAGCTTTCTCTCTCAGATACAAAATCCTAGGAGATGGGGTCCACTGGGACCCTGTTTTCTAACACATAGTTTGCAGGGTGTGGATGCCTGTGGATAAGGCAACATCCGGGCAAAAAAAAATTATAAAACAAAAAGCAATAATTGTAGAGAAAGTCACAGACTAGAAGGAAGCCACACTCTTGGTACTGACTCCAGTGGAAGCAAACCATCAGAATCTATAGAAAAGACAGTAAGGGAAACCACAGAAATAGGAAATATGACTGCCTGAGTCATAACTATTCAGTTGGGTAGGACTTAGGGAATGGACCAAACTGCTATCCAAAACTTCACAGGCTTGGAAACTTCTGCTGACTGTGGCCCCAGGTTCAGTGCTCTAAAAGAGTAAGAGGAGAACTGGGACCTGAACCTCAGCCCCTGTATGCATTAAGCACTCTGGTTTCTCAGGTGGACTTCTGGCCAGCTGCTAAATTTTTATGTGCAAGGGTATCAAACCCTTTCCTGAAATTTATCTTCTCACAGCTTCTTTTTTTAATACCACTAACCCATAATTTGTAATTGTAGCAGGCAAAATTGCCCTTCACCAAGTTTTCGGTCTACCTTTTAAATCAAACATGAATGGAATTCTAGACTTTAATACTCTGAACACTCTTTGTGCTCCTGGAGCATTGTCTTCTGCTGTCAGCCCACTTTTCATTTGATCTCTTTTCTCTCTCCTCAGCTGGGTCATAAAACAAATTCATGGGTAACCCCATCTAGCTATAACTCATTCTCTCTTGGACTTTTAATCCCTTTTATCTTTTAATCTGCACTGTTTTATGACTGGCTTATAACTTGAAAAAAATTTTTTTAAAATACTACATATGAAAAATTCCATGTAATGATATAGTCATCAAAATATTGAAAAGAAATAGTTTTAATGTACTGGGAGAAGCTTCATGATAAGTAACGGAATCATAGACTAGGAGACATAACTTTTATTTGGAAATAATGGCATAGTTAATTCTATTTTTGTTATCCAACATATGTTTTAAAGTAACATCTATGTATGTTTCATTGCTTTAAATAACATGAATGCCTCCAAGATATCTGCATCTATTGTGCAAGTACTAGGTTAAGTTCAATGTTCCATATAGTATGCATTAAAACTATACTTTAGTGATATAATGGTTTTTAATTTCTTTTTATGTGCTACTCTGAAAAGTTCAAAGTGGTTAATAAACAGATCATTGTCCTATAAGGTAGTAATAATATATATGTAATTTTTCTTTTTTATGAGTTTTAAAACTCATGTCCAACTCATAAAATTTTTTTATAAATGAAAATGTACATCATGAAAATGATAACTATATAAGAACTCCTTCTAATTCAAATCTTAAGTTCCATTCTCAAGAGAGAAATTTATATGAAATGAAATGAAAATGGATATGAAAAGTTTAATTTCATCAACTGGCAGTTTAATCAGGCTCTTTTGTCTAGAATTACAACATGTTTGTATAGTGGATCCAAAGGCATCCAGTCCGATCCTCCCATTTTATAGATGAAGAAACTGAGATCAGATTAATTGACTTAACCATTGTCATTTGCTCATCAGCTAGGAGAATTTGGATCAGAAGGCATAGGAAATTTAGTAAAGTTTAAATTTTGTTTAGCTACAATGCGTTTCTGCCCTGATGAATTGAGTTACAATGAATCTAGCAAAACAAATAGGTTTTCAAGTCTCTTATTTCTGTAACAATTACTAAAACCGAACCTCAGCCTAAATCATTGCAGCATTTAACCACAGCAACACAAAAGGAACAGAACCTTAATATTAAATCATAGTACTTTTCACAAATAACACACCCTTCTCTATTAACTATGGGTATATGAACAGTAATGGCTACAATTATTCCTACTTTTTAGCTGGTCACTCTTTCTGTCATTATGTGGATTCGTGAGCACTTTTGCAAATATTGAAAGTCACGTGGCATCATCACGTCTTTGAGTTTGTGAAATAATCAGTAAGCAAAGTCATTTGATTCCAGATAACGTCAACTGCCATAAGTTCTAGACTTTATTATAATGAATTTTCCACACTTATGATCTCAGTATAGTCCTTGCTTTTACAAAAGTTTATTTTCTTCCTTGAAACTGGGAGTAGAATTGTGTACTCTTCTGTTGACTTAGCAGGGCTTGATATGTCAAGATGAGCAACATTCTAGTAACTGATTTCTTGTGTTCTTTTGCCACTGCTATTAAGAGTTCTGAAGACACTTTTGATTTGAAGCTTCTCCTTTGATTTCTGTAACGGAAAGCAAAGCAGCATCTCTGTCGTAATTGTTGACAGGAGGGGACGTTGAACTTTCTGCTTGAGTCAAGAGATATCATAGAGGCATCATTGCAAACTTCTAACGTCAGCTGATCAAAGATATTTTCTAAGCCAAACCCATTTTTTAAAATTTACTTACTGAAGAGGCATGTATTAAGTAACTATTATGTACCACGCTCCATAGTAGGTACTGGGATTCCAAAAAGAACAGTACACAGTCTTCAATCTGTATGTTGTGCTTGCTACCTACAGGAAACGTGAGAGATGTGAAATAAGACGTTCTGTGAATATACGGAAAGCAGTTTCTAGACAAGGAGCTATTGAGGCCAATCTTTAATTTGGGCTGAAGGTCACCTGGGTGAAAAAGGATATTTCTGATATCCATGATAGAAGCTATAAAGAGCAGGATATGAAGTAGCACTATGTCTTAGGGAATTAGTACTGTATTGAGGCAGCAGAAAGTAGGCAGAAAGCGTGGAAAGAGATGAATCTAGAAATGTAGGTAGAGGCAGATTCACAAAAAGAATTAGAGATAGTGCTGAGGGCATTTTTGCATTTTTGAAAGACAAACATGGCTTTATGTATACAGGTTGGATGATAGGTGGTTTAACAGGCAACAGAGAGATTATTAAATATTATAACACTATAATACAGGTGGGAAGCAGTAAAATTTTTAGAAAAATAGCAGCAGAGTGAAGAGAAGAAACGTATTTTAGCAATTTTTAATCAATGAAGGAAACTGGACTGGATATAAACAATAAGTTATAAAAAAATATTTAGAATGTAACCAAGAGATTGGGTGTGTCTTGATCTAGTTAACTTGTAGTTTTATTTTTCAAGCAACTGGAAAATATAAATGATGGTCTAGTCACTAGCACCTAGAGACAAACATGGATGAGATTGTAGAGTTAGGCATATAGAGTGAGAGACAGAACTTGGGGTGCATGAACCTTCAAAGGGCGGGGAGAGGAAAAGGGGGCTGTAAAGACGACTAAGAAACAGTGATCACAGAAGAAAGGTGAGAGCCAAGAATAAATGATGTTGAGGAAACCAACCATAGTTGGAGGCTACTTGAAGAAAGAGATTGGTATCAACCAGTTAAATGCCCCTGAAGAAGGCAGGTAAGCATGAGGAGCACCTTTCACTCTTGGCAGGAAAGACCAGTTAATCGGAAGCAGTATTGGAAAGCTGAAGGAACGCAGTTGTGGGCCTAAAATGTGCTACAGGGAGTTCTGGGCTCAGGAGAAAGCAAAATTTCAATTAAGGAAAGGAAACGATGGAAATATTCTGCAAGTGTATCAATGAGTGAGTTTATCTGTAGTACTTCCAGCACTAGACTGGATTAGGGGAAGTGACCAGGGAACAGACAATAGTGAAGAAACCAGAAGGAGGTGATTTACATATGTTGCTTAATTTATATTTTACAAAGCCTTTATGGAATTCAGGTATATGTTTCCAATTCTTAGATGAGAGGCTCAGAGTTGTTACCCAAAATTAATTGTCAGAGCTCTAATTTTTGTTGGACAGTGGAAAAAACAAATTTCCCCAAGAGGACATTTGAAGAAGCCGAGGAGTTAAATTTTAGGATGAAAAATCAGACAGATGTCAGCCTGATAGCTCTCTTGAAGGAGTTCAGATTGCACGTAATGATTCCTGGCACATCACTGAAGGATTTGGACAGAGCGGTGATATGTTCAAAATCCTTTAACAAAAAGATTAATCTGCAGTAATGGGAAAGTTATTTTGGAGAGTGGTAAAATTGGATTCTGTTTCAATTTGTTGAACAAATTACTGGAATTAGAAGGAAACGAGGAAATCTTACCCCTTCATTACAAAGTTGAAGAATTTTAACAACAATCGTTTTGATGTGGGCTCCCTATGTGCCATGTATTATGCCCAAGCAATTTACATGCATTAACTCATAAGTGAGTTCCATGAGGTCCCACCTATTTATATTCCGAGTTTTGATTTGAAGTAACAGAGGCTTGGAGTGTTTAAGTGATTTGCCAATATTTTGTTAATTTGGATGTAATAGAAAATCTCAATCCAACTCAAAGTATAAAATCTTACACAAAAAGGGATTCATGGTCTCAAATCATCAATATGCTTGAAGGGTGACCTTCAGCCAGGGTTGATCAAGACTTCCCATTTCCTTTCCTGGGATTCCTAAGTTTGTAACCTCTTGTGTGTGACTGTCTCTTGTCACATTTCCCCCAAGTGTTGGAATGACTATAGCAGTTCCAGACATTTGCATACAGCATTCAGAGAAAAAGAGAGAGCATTTCCTAGAAGATCTCAGCAAACATCTCTGGTTTTATTGGCTTGAAATGGGTTACATTTACACTCCTTAACCAATCACTATTAGTCAGAAAAAAAGGCTTGTGTTTGTTAGTGTAGTCTTGAGCCAAATGCCTTCATGGGAGTTAAGCTTATTCTAACATACACGGAAGTGTGAGGGAGATAGTGATATACGAATATGTATATGGACAATTTTAAGATTAGGTGGGAATAATTTTTAGGGGAGGGTTACTATACTATCCACTAAAATTACATTATTATCCTTACAGAATTGAAATAATTTACAAAAGATCATATGTCTATTTAATTACAGAGCTGGTTCTAGGATTCAATACTTCTGACCTCCGGTTTACACACACACATATACACAAACACATACACACATATATATATACACACACATACATATGCAATTTGTATTTTTCCTTTCACTAAAACTACATATATAGAAATGGATAGGAAGATGAGAGATAGGTAGGTAGATAGATAGAAAGACAGATGACAGATGGAAGGATAGACGGTGGATGGATAGATGGATGGACTGACGGACTGAGATGGATAGATAGGTAGATGGATCTTTCTTACCCTTAAAATGGCAGAATCATTTGTTCAAATAAAAACAAATAATTTTAGGTGTGTAATGTGTGTATTAAACTAATTAGTCACATTAACTGGTCCTTAACACCTTGGTTAAATGCATTTGAATAGGAAGTGATTTTTTTATCCTTTAAAAATACGTTACACAGAAAAAATGCAAAGCTTACTGAATTATAGCTGAGAGCTACTGAGTGAGTGAATTCCAAGCTCATACATTTCATCTTGATTTCTATGGAATTTCCTCACAGCGTCTGTGAAAATAATTTCTAAACGACATTAGGCACAAAGGAGGCAACATTATACCGTCACGGGAAATGGAGTTCAGGATGTGTCACTGGGAGCTGGCATTAGCTTTTGTATTGGTGTTCGTGGTATAGAATTCTTGGCACACAACAGAGAGATAAAGTGCTCATAAAAATGGATTCACTTATCCATCAAAGTACATTTGAATCATAAGATGTAAATATGTATAGTCTAAAATATTTAGGACATATCTAGGAGGAAAGTTTTATAGCCTTAGACTCCTTTTGGGTCCTGGGACTGAATAACACATCATAAATGGATGTTACAATATTAGGTGTGTGAGGGGATACTCTGAGGCCAGGCCAAGCAGAGTTGGAGTTGGGGGCAGAACAAAACCAAATTGCCTGCTCTGATCTGGAAGTACAGTTCGAGAGGGCATAGCTTCTACTCTAGGGGATTTTTATGACATATATCTTTTCCAATCTGTAAAAGTTCTGATTATTTCAGGGAGATTTAACAAGTGTACAAACTCTTCTTTCTTAGGTCTCTAACAAAGTGGTCCAATATTGTCATAGTCTACTTTTTTGCATTTTAACATATTTTAAATATGCATCTCAAAATTTCATTTTTTAACACACAAGAGACAAAGTCCAGATCAGTATTTGAATAGTTAGATATGAGACTTGAGGACAAGAATCATGCTAGTGTTACACATTTGGGAATTGTCACCCTATTTGTGGTGGGGGAGAACAGAAATTAAGTGTGTATTTCATTGTATATACACTTAAACAGCACATGCTGGAAAACTCTATTATACTTTCTTTATAAGTATTAACTCATTTCATACTGCTAGATAATGGATTCTATTTTTTCCCTGCATATGAGTAATCTACACAGAGAGGTTAAGTAATTTGCCTGAGGTCACACAGTTGGCCAGTGGTCGATCTAGGATTCAAACCTAGGCAGCAAGGCTTCAGAGACAAAGATGACAATCACAATGGCATGCAATGCGGACTTTCCTAATTGGAGAAATCTAGGGAAATTGTGTAGAACTGGCCTTGGCTTCTCATCAGACACATCTGCAGAGATTTTTAAAGATTTCGGATACCTGGAACAAGCAAGAAAAATCACATTAGACTTTCTGCTGGGGGCCCAGGAATTGTTCTTAATAATCCTCATAAATGCCTTATATGCAGCCCTTGTTGAAGATAAAGGGGACAGAGGAGGCATTTACAACTTTAAGGGGCAAATATAAGAAGAGAAACCACAGAAGGAAGCTAAGACCCAAGTGTTCAGGAGCAGTGCAGTGAAATCTAACATAAAATTGATTCAAGACCCAGTTACTTTAAAGACTAAATTCACCTGCTGTGCATCTATGCTTAACCCTATTTTGTAATTAACTCTGCTTTAGCAGACCTTGTGTTTCAATGTCTCATAGTGTCCTGTTCCTTTGTAGGATCTCATGCGCGTTTGTGCGCGCGCGCGCGCACACACACACACACACACACACACACACACACACAAATCCACTCTATTTGACTTGATTCTGAAAACATTTCTGCTTTACGTTTCTCTGCTGCTTAATGTTTTCTGTATACAATAAAATGTACATTTATTTTCCAATCCTATTTGAAAAGAAATTTCTGTGTATTTATCATTCCATACCTTTCTAATTCTAACTGTATTATTTCTTAGTTATAATGCAATGTATACATAAGGCAAAAGCAAAAAGAAAATGATTTATTACCTGAAATTTCTCTCTTTTCCTGTTTACGCATCAGTCCTGAAAAGGTTAAACATCATTCAGCAAGGAAATTTACGTTAAGTCCTCTTGGGTTTGCATTCCATACTGTGGCTCAATCTTGCTTATGTGATTTTTTTTTAATGTAGTGTCACTCATTTTTGGCTCTGCCTTCTTGAGTGAGAACAATGATGTACATTAGAAATTAAAAGCAAGTAAGTTAAACTTCCACTTTAGTACTAAAAAAAGATTCTAAAGGTCACAGCCAGCTACTAGGTCACCCATTTAAAGTATTGTGTCTATAGTGTTCGTGCCTTTTGCGTGTATATATGAGTACTATAAGTATCCAAAAGATAAACATTGATTTGGGACTTACTTCATGACAGACACTAAATGTACAAAGAATGAATATGGAAGGGCAGTTGATGTAAAAGATTTGTAGTCCATGACAAGAACACACGATGTATTGAGTTTCAAAAAATCAAAATATCCTAAGGCTGATGGGAGTACAGAGGAGTGGACATATTATCTCTACCTGGGAGCAGAAAAACAAGAATTCACAGAAGTGACAGCAGAACTGGGACATGAAGGATGAGTAGGATTTCTCCAGTTGGTGAAAGAGAATGTCCTCCAGGCAGCAGAGGCAAGAAAGAGCCTCAAATAAACAGTAAATAAGTAAGTGCAGGCACAGCGTGGGGGCTCTGACAACACAGTCGGAAACTAATCTGGGAAGCACATTTGAAATCCATTCATGTCATACTATTCATAGTATGTCAGTGTGTTTAGATGATTTTTCTTTCGATAGAAATAGAAGCACATTAGAGATTTCTTTTTAATTTTAACTTTTTTTTAATGAAGGAGAGTGACAAGATCAATCTTGTGTTATGGGACAACGACAGTGATGCTCCTGTGTAAAAGGAAAAGGAGGAGGAAGAAATTAAGATGCTTTTTAGCTTTCCAAGTGCGAGAGAGTGAGAATCCAGACCAGCTGAGACAGTGGCTGGGGCGATAAAGAGCAAAGAACATATTCAATGAACAGAATATTAAATTAAATTGGGAGATTAAAACATATTTTACAGAAGCCATAGAGTAAATATAATCCACTTATATTTTCAATGTATTTCTAGCAAGTTTGTGTACTACCCCAAATGCAAAAAATGCATAGACTATAAAACAACCATGCTGAAAGTGCCATTTGATGGAATAAATAATTGTGTAATATATTGTTTTTTACTGTATGTTGAGCGTAGTGCCTGGTGAATGGTGTGTACCACTGAACATTTGTTGAATGAAAGAAGAAATGAATGAATCAACGAATTAATGCCTACTTTTGCTGAAATTGTGAGTTAGTAGAGCTCAGTTCTACTCCTACCTCTCTGCCATTTTGTATGAGAATGTCATTAGTATCAACAAGAATGATTTTAACATTACTGGCTTCAATTATTCAATTGTAAAGTGCAGACGCTACGTCAGATTATTTCTAAAAGTCATCGCCTGTCTTGATAATATTGACCTTAGTGACCCATAAAGATGATCTTAATGAGCAAATGAAGAGAGCATGACTATCACGTGACACAGATAAAGGAAAAGTAGGCTACGTGTGGTTCATTATGAAAGTAAGCTGGTTTGCCTGCTCTGGGCTCCAGAGCTCACGTGCTCATTTAACAGAATTTAGGAAGAAGAGATAATTAAAAGCACCTAATCTCATCAAACACAGTTATAGAACAGTGTTTTTGAGATAAGTATACATACATACATGCACACACACACAAACATATACACATAAAAGAAAACCACTTAAAATGATCACAAAATGAAAAAAAAGACTACAAACTAAGTCAAAATAAGCTAGTAAGTATACTTTCAATAGATAGATTGACAGACAGATATAAACTATGAAGTAAAATGGGTTAAGAATATGAGTACAGTTTACATACAAAATAAATAAATACACACAAAATAAAAGTGACCAATCAACATAAGGTGCTGAAATTCACTCATAATATATATTTTAAAAATTAAGAACAATGAACATGGTGAAAAAACTGGAAAATAGACTCTGTTGATAGGAACATAAATTAGTACAATCTTTCGGTAGTCAATTTGACAATATATATCACTATGTTGAATTCATACGCTATTTGACCCGGCTATCTCAATGGTATGAATTTACCAATTGCAAAATTTGGTAATAGGTAAAAAACCCAAAATTTTCTAAACAGAGTGTCCACTAAAAGGAGATTAATTAAAAATAATGATTATATGCTTTTATTATGTAATAATATTTATTATTTTAATAATGTTTATGTGCTTTTATAAAGATAAAATCCCCGCCCAATTTACTATTTAAGGAGTAAAGTAAGGTTCAAGAATGTGTGAATAGTTCCATCTCTTTCATATAAATGAAATTTGAAATATAGGCTAGTAGGTAAATAGATAGATAGATAGTTATAATGAGATAAATAAATGTTGGAGGGGTAGCTGAACACTGGAAAAGTCCTAACAGTGGCTTAAAAACAGTGGCTGCAGCATCACCTCTCTCTTCTATCTTGTTTTCAATCCACAGGGAGGGGGGCTCTGATTTCCTTGAGGTTCCCCTCAACACTTCCAACATGCCTTTGCCTCAGGACTGTTTTGTGCCTAGAGTTCCCTCTGCATGGCATGAACTTTCAAAAAAAAAAAAAACTCACTTCATTCAGGTCTCCACATAAATGACATTTCTCAAAATTGTTTTTCCTGATCATCATATAGAAAATCCTTTACCTTGTCACTCTCTTTCTTTACACTGCCGTATTTCATTTCTTACCACTGATCACAATGGGACATCATATCTATCTGTATCTATATCTACATCTACATCTAGATTTATCTATATATTTGTTTATTTTAAAATCTGTTGCTCTTCCCATTCTCCTCTAAATAGAACATCATTCTTGAGTATTTTGGCCTCTCCATTTTCTTCACGATGTTTCCCTAGTACCCTGAACAGTGTGCCTGGCATATCATGGAAAGTCAGTGAATCTTTGTTAAATGAATAACTGACTGAATGGATGAATGCATGCTCATAACTTTGAGAAAAGTCCTTGAAAACTGTTAAACCACTTTTCTGTGTTTGTTTATGTGCACTGCCTGAACGTACGTATAAAATATCATGTGTAGGAATTCTCAAATTGCAGTTACTAAGTCAAACACCATGTCTTTTATTAGTGCCTTCAACATAAAATGGAGAAGAGAATATTGACTAATTTAATTCATGTAGGTAATGTATCCCTCTTTAACATATTTTTTATTCAAAATGTTATGAAGTGAATGTTTATTGGCAAAAGATTGAGATCACATCATATTATAAGTGTGAATTTAACAACATGGAACTGATTTTCCAAATACATTTTAACATATACATATATGTATACAAAAATGATATCCAAATTGGTTCTCATATGAACTTAACTCAGTTATGTAAGTGTTTTAGCAAAACTCTTATTTGGTGTTCAGTTTATATCAAATGGGCTTCTCCTAATGCTTGTTCTTTCTTCATGATGGTTCTGTAACTCTTAATGATCAATTTCTCTGTTCATTGCTCCGTTATTTATGTACATACACATATATACATACATACAAATGTATACATTAATATATTATACACATTGTCTTTTGAGCGACTGCTTAAAATTTAGAATTTTACTATTACTGTAAATTTAAAATTTTAGTATTACTATTTACTGTTAATTTTACTATTACTATGAAATAACTTTTTTAGTATTAGCTTTAATGGTTACTAAAAATTACATTAATTAATTTACTACTAATCAGAGCAGTATTGCATGGAAAATTGAAGTGATTCAATACTCTCCATTGCACATTTGGCACTCCATCTCTAGCTGCTAATAAAGGAATGGCTTCTCTGTGAGTTACATTCTCTGTGCACTTCAACATTGGGAGTTATTATATTGTCATCCTGTATTTGAGTGATAAGAGAATAAATCCCGGGATGACTGTTACATACAAGAAGTCTACTCCAGTTTTGTGAACATCATTGACTATATTATTTCCTTGTTGCATGTTAAGCATGGCCCCCAACCACAGCCTCTTGCTCCTAACTCTTGGGTATTCAGTGTTTAAAAGTGTCAGGAACTGGCATGCTATATAAGCACTGACAAAGGTAGTCTTTGGAGATTCACATGCTCCAGGCAATTAACTGAGTCTTCTTAACGAAAGGAGTATGAAATCTCTCTTTTGCATTGGTTAGGTGAAAGTCATGGAGCAACCAGTAAAACAAGCTGATATAATGGTGTTTAATTGTGTTCTTGGAAACATCTACAGAGGCAGCTCTACGCACTTTCTAATAACATATTGCAATCTGCTTTTTCACTAAACCAGAATTAATCTCTACTTTGAGTGAACAATCATTTTTGATACTGTGGATGAAACTGGAGAAATATGCTACAAGTGCAATTATTCTTGCTATCCACTGCTCCTTTTGAGTTGCACGAAGTGGAATTAAATGACACATATCTGATGCTTCTATGACTTACGGGGCTATTTCTTAATGTGCTCTCTTAATATTTGAGCTTTAAAGAAAAAAATGATTAATATAAAGAATGCAATACTACTTTTGGGAGGAAATATTTTTCAAATGCTTACTAAAGGTTTTTTGTAAAAGAAAAGATACTATCTTGTTCATCTTTGTTCCCCATTGAGCGTGTGGTCTGGGTTAGGTAAAAGTTTAGTAAATTTGTTACTAAATATTTTTTGGCAAATAAAATACTTTTTTCTTCAAACGTATTTTCAGGGTAAAACAGTCCATAGCTGTTTGACTGAAATATTTATATCTAGATTTGGGGCATTGTTTAATATTTGTAGACTTTGCCTGCACAAAACATGTGTGATGAAGTGATAGTGAAGATCCAGGTGGAAAGAGGGGAGGGGAGAGAGGAATTTATTCTCGATAAACTGTTCATTCCTACAGCATTAAGGAGGATGTAGTTTTGATGACTCTTTAATAGAGGTGCCCAATGCCTACTTGGCAAATAATTATTAATGATGGCACAAATATTGATGATGATGATGATAATGATGATGATGGGTAGTATCAGTTATCACTCTTGACATCCTAGTAATGGTTGCCTACTTTCCTTTCAGAAATTTCCTTTCCTGGGAAACGTTGCTGTAATAAAACATATTTTTCCTCTGTTGATATAGCTAGAATTCACCAAAGCATCTTAAAAATAAAGGCTTTGGCATTAAATGTCTACCAAAAATTATCATCTTTTTTCATCATTCTAACACATTATTACTTTTTTAAAAAGTAGAGGCAAAGAGATGGTTCATTCTCTTAGATTTTGGGGTAAACCTTTAAGATATAGTTTGTTCCTATTTTGTATTGCCTTAAGAGAAAAGCCTGAATGAGTTACTGAATGGAAAGGAGCAACCTTGTATTCCCAAGATGGGCAGTCACTTTGAATGTCTCCAAGAGATGCATTCTGTCCATTGTGTAAATTTGGATGTACAAATCACTTCCTTTATGCTCAGTAAAGACTTCCTTCTAACCATCAGTGACATACTGATTTTATTTATGTCAAGTTTGATACTTTTGATTTTACTTTGTTCTCAATGCAGAATGGTAACATTGAACATGACATTAAGAAGAAATACCCACTTAAAAATTCCTTAGAGAAAAACTTAACAATGATTATGTATATATAAGATAAAAATTCTCCCTTCAACTTCTCTTAGTACATAAATAATATGACAGGGTGTCAAAAAATGAGAAAAGCTACAGATAATTTGGATTGTCTTCAATATTTTCCTATGTCAATGAACCCTTAGGTTAATTCAGTCTTAAGGCATAGAGGCACTCCTGTGACTATAATTGCATTATTTTCAGTTCCTCAATTTCTCAAATGTTCTGTCCTATTTAAAGCCTTCCTAATGCTAGTATGTTGTTGTTCATTTTTAAATTGCAATTGCAAGTTACTTAACACCCTCTTAATTTCAGTAAGCCTTTAAACCTTTTAGCTTCTCTATTGATATCCTAATCATGGAGTTAAATCATCTATAGTGAGCAGATGAGCTAACGTAAGCAGTGTCATGTTTTCTTTGGTGCACAGATCAATAAAGCTATCGTGATGACTTTCAGTTCAATGATCTAGGTACTGGAAATGGACACAGCTCTAAAAATAGATATTTAAAATATGTATCATTTGCACTAACAGCTATATTGTTGCCCAACATTTTGGTTATAATAGTTGAATTGTTATCGGTGGCATCATATACTCACAGAATCATTAAGTAATGCCAAATTCCAAAGGAAAATGGAGTCCAGCAGATAATAGACATGACCTTGACCTCTGTAAAACAAAGGTGCTAGAGTCATATTGTCTCATTTTCCAGGTGCGTATGTGCTCCAGGTCAAGGCCACGGACGCAGATGACCCGACATATGGAAACAGTGCCAGAGTCGTTTACAGCATTCTTCAGGGACAACCTTATTTCTCTATTGATCCCAAGACAGGTAAATTTTTTATTAGAGACAACATTATCACCACCCCTTCAAATATTTAAACTTTAATTAAATCTTGGCGTGGAAGTTGCCTATTCTAATACTGCAATAAAGATTCAGTGTGCTGCACATTAAGCAAAGGAAGATAGAATCTTATCCTGCTGCTGCAGAACTATCTTTTGGATAGAACTTTGTTCAAACATAAGCCATTTCATATATATGTGTCAAGTCCAAATTCATTAGTTAGAGATTCACTGTATGTTTCACTTTAAATTTTCAAAAATCTGGCCTTATTTGGTTTTTGATTCTTCTGGCTAAAATAGCTTTTCATTTCAGGTTTTCTTGATTGGGTTCAATTATACTCAGTTTGGGGTCTTGTCAACATGTGGTAAAATCATGGAGCTTCTATTGCTATCTTTAATGGTTAGGGATGGTGGATTTGGATACATTTAGACCTATGCTTCTAGCAGGGGAGAGGAGAGGGTTGACAAACTTGGAACACCAAGCTCACTAATTTTTCTGGTCGATGCTCTTGAAGCCAGTTTCATTTTTAAGTCAAACCACTTAAATTGCAGTTTTCAAAGCTAAATATATGAGAATCTATGGGGAGTACAGAAAGGGCAGGAGTATATGCAGGAAGACTTGGATTCCCTTTTAAATGAAATGAGGTCCCCTGTTTCTAGTGAATCTGTTTTTGAATGTTGGATAGTTTTTAAGACCAGTCATGCTGATCAGTGATCAAAATAGGTGTTCCATGTCCCAATTAAAGCAGGAACTCCACAATGATAGTTATTTTATCAACTCTTGTATCTCACATTATAATATATCACATATTGAATTCAATAGTATTTATAACGTTGGCTTAAAATAATGGAATAAATTGTCAACATACTGAACTAATAAATTACTTTTTCAATTTGTAAATAAATCTTTAAAGAGCGACATCGATTTGAAAGGTATTAATTTCAGACACTAGACATGCAAATAGGCTAAACATTTCAAAATTTACGCTTCCTCATGAGTGTGTGCTAAAATCTAGAATACCAATTAGATATAGGTTAATTAGTAATTGACCATATATTAATGTTGCCTAGAAACATAAAGTCAATTAAGTGGAAATAGAGAATCTGCAAACTTTCTGTCAATTGAACCTGCCATTCTCGCCTCACTTCTTACCCTCCTCACCAAGCCAATAGGGGGACAGAAGTCATCAAAAAGTTAAGGGATAAGGCAGGGAGTTGCTCACTTTTGTAAACTTAAAAAAGAATAGATTGTAACAAGGACAACATCAGTCCTTTAAGCAGGGAACATCGGTGCTGAAGAGAATCCAGAAAGGTTAGGAGAAAGAAGCTCTTTTGGTTTGGAAATAGGATCAGAGACCAAAAGTCAGAGTGTCAAATGTTAAAAATGAGGGCATGATGAGGAAATTACATCTACAATATAGGTTATTTTTTAAAAGTATGGCAGTGAAGATAAGATGTTTGATAATATCGGGGTTAAGGAAGCTTTGTGGTGGTTGTTGTTTAACTGTGGGAAAATCATAGTGTTTGTAGGAAAAAGGAAAAAAATGTTGAGGAAAGAGTTTGGGGAAGTTGTTCAACTAAGTGTATGATGGTACAAAGTTCCAGAGGAATTAAGAAGGTTTGGACAATAGGCTCAATGTATAGATAAATAATGAAGAGAAGTTATCTAAAATATCGTACATCATTTTATCAGATGGGAGTATTATGGGTTATTTTTTCTTACGTAACTACCTGTCTTTTCCAAATTTACTGTAATAGATAATCTGACCAGAAACAGAAGTATCGACAATATATGTCTCTTAGATCCCTTCAGCCTCTGAGAAGCACTCCTCGGAGACAGAGGAGATGGAAGAAAGAGAAAGGAGAGTGTGTAGAGACTGGTGAAGAGGGTAGTTCAGTATGAGATATACTTACAGTGTTGCACTGATTAACTCTACAGAGTAGGTGAGTTTATATACTCATAATAAGTGTGGCAGAAGAAAGGTTAATGATTTAATACTGGTGAAATAAGTATAAATGGAGCCAACATCTAACTAAAAAAAGCAAGATAAAATCATACAAAGATGAACTTAAGCATAAAGCATGGGTTAAGATAATAATTGCTCTTGTCATATTAATACTAGGCAGACAATAATTATATGAGTCAAAACACTTGCTCTCCCCTTGACTTTACTTGCTCATTATCAACTTTAGATGAATTCTAATGCCTTTAGAAAGTATTATCTTTCAGAAGAGTATGTATATTCATGATCTGACTTTTATAATTGTGTATTTATATTTTTATGTAATGCTGATTATTTAGAACTAAAGGTGAAACAATTCTGGCATAAACTATGGAACAGATTTTTTGAAGCATTGATTTTCACTGGAGACAGAAGTCTTGATATTAACAACGCCTCAGACCACTAGACAGGAAAAGACTGGATGATGAGGCACTTCATTAATAGAATGATAACTAGTTCTTCGTGCACAGAACCCATTAAGAAGACTTTCTGTCAAATTTATCACCTTGTGGTAGATAAGAGTAAATCAAAAATCAAGGATAATTGCCATTTCTCAGAAATAGTCTCCATTTGTTCCAGCTATATAGCTTCCTTTTATGATTCCTTTTGCTATTATTAAATAAAATGCATGAAAAACTAATATTATCTAAAATTTTCCACATTTGAGTGTAGAATACAGTTTAAAATAATTTTTAAAGGAAGAGTATCATCAAAACTTCTTGTGCCTAAATATTTATGAAGAGATAAATATAACCATTTATTATATATTTGGAAAGAGAAAATAAAAAAGATTTCCGTATTGCTATTGCTATTTGACATTCCTAGCACCTCTATCCAAGTGAATATGGCAAGCTTATTTATAAACAATATAAATTAATGCATTCTATGAAATAAGCCCAGAAATAACAGTTACTTTAAAATTGGCTAATTTTCCGATTATTTGGCTTAACTATGAAACTATTTATTGTGAGTTAAAATTTACATGCATTCCTGTATATGCCTCAAATGATTATTAAATGATATTTTAAAAACTCAAAAATGTAGCTATATCTATAAAACATTAAATAACATTTATACTTATGCTTAATGTTTATAAAACATGAAAACGTTTGCCATATTAACATATTATATTATATATATATTTATACTTAATGTTTATTACACATTATACATTAGAAAAACGTTTATAATGTACAAAACATTAAACGATAGACATTGTAATATTTTATCCAGTGCCTGAAATCAGAATGCTAAACATCTCCATAGCATTGATAATAGAATTATTTCATTTAGGAAAACAAACATTATTATAAAAGATTGATCTCATGACTTAATTTATGTTTAAATTCTTTAAAAGTGTTTAGTTTTTACCCTAAATGATTTCAAAAACTAGTCTGACTTGGGTAACTAGACATTGCTATTTCATATATCATGTGGTGATAATATGTATTTTTCTAAACATTTTTTTAAACTTATGCACTTTAATTTTTTCTACTGTGGTAAAATATATATAACATAAAATTTATCATTTTAAGAACAATTCAGTGGCATTAAGTAAGTTCACATTGTTGTGCAATCATCACTACCATCCATCTCCAGAACTTTTTCATCAATATCTTTTCATTTAAGTGCACTGTCAAAAGCAATGTTCATTTATAAGATTTTATGTACTTATATGCACATTTGTAGAAGTTATATGAAAACAGTTGAGTGAGAATGGAGTTGCATGCATGAGCTACTTTATTTTTTTTTTCTTTATATTCACCATTCTTATATCTCATGCTCTGAAATCCTGTCCTAGCTTCTGTTTAGAGAAATCTGATAAAGGTTGATGAGAGAACTGACGCTATCTCAAGATTTTTACTCCTTGAATCAAACCATCACCTTTTATTCATAGATTATAATCTTCAAGCCTATGTCCTAAATGAAAGTTCCTTCAATATCCTGACTGATATTAATTCTTTTAGGTCTTTAAAAATGTGCTGGTGTTTTAAAGCCTCACATTACAGTTAAAGCATTGGTCAGACTATATTTTTAGCTAATACTTTAAACTACTATATAAATACTTGCACTGTTTTATGGCTTGAAAATGCTTTTGATATTAACTCAGTAAAGTCTTACGGGATTCAAACACCTCACCTGGCGCTGGTGAGAGAAAGATAAATACTCTTCTTTCTTCAAGGGCAAAATAAAAGAAGATTTGCTTACACAAATTATCACTCGTTTAATACTTTTTACGTGAAGACAGGGACTGATTATGGCCATAGCAAGAACAAGGACAGCAAGGGATGCTAATAAATATAAAAGAGGAAAAATGTGTCATAGAAATAGACCGTTATTAAGATTAAAATTATGTAATATTTTGCATATGTGTAGTAAAACTACTTGACTATGTACTGCAGACAATGGTTTCCTTGTATTCTGCACTGTCACACTTCTCGAGAACTCTGTGTGAACTCCACTTGCCTTATTTTAGAAATCCTGGAATGCACACATCCAGCAGCTAGAACTAAGAATATTTGGCCTTGAAAGGAAAATCCTCTAGGGGGATGTAGTACACGCCTTTAGAAAGTTGTAGAGTTGTCATGCAGAAGAGGAACTTATAATCTGTGCTGCTCGGGAGGACAGGGCTGTCAATGGCTGGTATGTGTTACAGGAAGGAAGAATTTTCGTTTGATATTTAAAAAAAAAAAGATGTTAATACTTGTCCATAAATAAGAGGCGTACCTCATGAGATTGTGAGCCTCACATTACCGGACGTGTTAAAGCAGATGATGAGCCATGAGTGAGTGGTGCTGGATTTGATTATTATTAATTCATTTGATGCACATTTATGTATAACCGGTGGCCTGACAGGTGCTTTGCTACTGAGATACTGAGATGAATCAAGTAGATCCTCAAGTAGATTTGCATCTATTGCAGGGAGGTCCTCAGGTCCTCAGAAGATAACATTTGAGTTTCGTAGAATAAAATTCTATGATAAATCACGCTATTGCCGGGCACTAGATATAGACTGATGGAGGCAGGAGAAACTTCTTGAGGGAAGAACTCCTGAAGAAGTGACTTCTAAATCCTAAAGAATAGCTACGGCACATTATAGATGGGAAGGTGGACCACACGGTCTCTAAATTTCCTTCTTATTGAAAATAACCTGATAACTCTTCTTGTCCTCAAAATACTTATTGGCAACAAATTTTTAAAAAACATACACCACGTCTGTGTGGTGATGGACACATTTTTGTTAATATTCTTTAAGAATGCACTGGCTGGGCCGGCCCCATGGCTTAGCGGTTAAGTGCTCGTGCTCTGCTGCTGGCGGCCTGGGTTCGGATCCCAGGCGCCCACCGACGCACCACTTCTCCGGCCATGCTGAGGCTGAGTCCCACATACAGCAACTAGAAGGATGTGCAGCTATGACATACAACTATCTACTGGGGCTTTGGGGGAAAAAATAAATAAACAAAATTATAAAAAACAAAAAAAAACAGTTCAAAGAGCAATTGAGAAACGAGATTTAAAAAAAAAAAAGAATGCACTGGCTTTGAAAAATCTATTTCACATTTTAAGCTTCTTTAAGACTGTAATGAAATGAAACTCAGTAACTTTTCATACAAACTGCTGCAAAAGCAGGTCATTCATAACCGTTTTTTTGTGTGCGTGTGAGGAAGACTGGTTCTGAGCTAACATCTATGCCTATCTTCCTCTATTTTGTATGTGGGCTGCCTCCACAGCATGGCCTGATGCGTGGTGCCTAGGTCCGCTCCCCAGATCCTAACCCACAAACCCCAGGCCACCAAAGCAGAGCAGGCAAACTTAACCACTATGCCACCAAGCTGGCCCCCTCTCACAACTGTTTTTAAATAAAATTTAGCTGTGGAATTGAAAACAGGAACTTTCATCATCACTGCTAAAGTAAAGGTTTCCATCTTTAATGTCATTATTTTTGCTATCCTACCATCCATTAGCTATTCCTAACAGATTTGTGCATCAATGCTTCCTTCAGATCATTTAAAAAGGTTAACTATGACATGGCCAACACTAGAGTCTGTGATCTACTAAGAGAGATCATTTTTGGATGCAAAAATAACCTTTAATTAAGTTGATTTTTTTTCCGTAATACACCAATTATACACATTGGTACATACTAACAACTCCATCTTACTCAAAATTACATCCAGAGTATTTTGGTCAATAAAATCCAAGACTGTTATTAATATATTAAATCATAATCTTTCTTGAAAGATGCATGCTTATTTTCTCTGTTTACTTAAGCTATTGTTAATGTGTTAATTTATTTATTTCACTAATATTTATTGTGTGCCTACTATATGCCTGGCATTGTTCTAGAACTAGTATGCTGCAGGGAAGAAGAAATAAAGACAAAAACCCCACCTTCAAGAATATACATTTTATTTGGGGAAACAGAAAACAAACAGAATATATAAGTGAAATACATAGTGTTTTGAATAGCAATAAGGGCAAAGGAGAAAATGATAAAGTAGAGAAAGGGCATATGACATGCTGGGGAGGTATATGTGTTGTAGACAGAATAATGATTTCCCAAAAACGTCCACATCCTAATCCCCGGACCCATGGAATATGCTACAGTACATGGCAAAGGGGAATTAAATTTGCAGATGGAATTAAGGTTTGCTAATCACTTGCCATTGAGGTAGGGAGATTATCCTGTATTATATGGATGGGCCCAATTTAATTACATGTAACCCTGTAAGGGTCAGAGGGAGGCAAGTGAGTCAGAGTCCAGGAAAGACTTGAAGATACTACGCTGCTACCTTAGAAGATGAAGGAAGACAGCCAGGAGCCAGAGTTTGGGCATCTTCTGGAAGATAGAAAGTCTTTAGAAAGGAATGCATCCTGCCAACACCTTGATTTTAGCCCAGCAAGACCCATGTGGGACTTCTGACCTCCAGAATTGTAAGATAATAAGCTTGTGTTGTTTTTAGGCCACTAAGTTTGTGGTAATTTATTACAGACGCAATAGGGAACTAAGTCAGTATAGAATTTTAGATAGAGTGACCAATGAAGTCCTATGAAGATGACTTTGAGAACAGATATGAAGGAAGTGGAGGAGCTGTTCATAAGTATTCCTCGGGAAGAACATTTCTGGCAGAGAGAAAAGAGTGTGCAAAGCTCTGGTGAATGAAGGAGGGAGTTGTAGGAGATAAAATCAGAAGGGGAAGGTGGAGATTATGTGAGGTCTTTACTCTGAGTGACCTGGACAGTCTCTGAGGATTTCAGAGTAGAGGGGCACTGTGACCCAGGTCATACTCTGACCTCACCACTATGGCTGCTCTTTTGAGAACAGACTAGTGGCCAAGGCTTCCTTTGGACTCTAATCCTTAGTGAATGGAGAACAGAGCCATTCATCCATTGTTTATCTATCTATCTTTCTATGTCTATCTATCTATCTGTCTCTCTCTCTCTCTATCTGAATAGTCTCAAAATAATAACTAACATTTTCCCCAGCTTTATTGAGATATAAATGACATATAACATTGTGTAAGTTTAAGGTATACAGTGTATTGATTTGATACACTTATATGTTGCAAAATGATTACCACCATAATGTTAGCCAACACCTCCACCATATCACAGTTACCATTTCTTTTTGTGGTGAGAACTTTTAGGAGCTACTCTCTTAGCAATTTTCAAGTATATAATACAGTAATATTAACTATAATTGCCATGCTGTATATTAGATCCTCAGAACTTATCTGTCTTGGAACTGGAAGTTTGTGCCTTTTGACCAGCATCTCCCCAGCTCCCCCACCCCGCATACCCTGGTAACTGCTATTCTATACTTTGTTTCTATGAGCTCGGCTATTTTAGATGCTACATATAAGTAATATCATAGAGTCTTTTTCTCTGTCTGACTTATTTCACTTAGCATAACGCCCTCAAGTTTCATCCATGTTATTGCAAATGGCACGAATTTTTTCATTCTCATGACTGAATAATATTCCATTATATATATACACATATATACACACACGTATATATCACATCTTCTTTATTCAGTCATCTGCTGATGCACACTTAGGTTGTTTCCATACCTTGGGTATTGTGAATAATGCTGCAATGAACATGGAGGTGCAGATATCTCTTTGAGATCCTATTTTCATTTCCTCTGGATATATACCCAGAAGTGGGATTGCTGGATCGTATGGTAGCCCTATTTTTAACTTTTTGAGGAAGCTCTGTACTATTTTCCAAGGTGGCTGTACATTCCCACCAGCAGTGTACAAGGATTCTGTTTTCTCCACATCCTCGCCACCATTTGTTATCTCTTGGATTTTTGATGACACCCATTCTAAGTGTGAAATGATATCTCTTTGTGGTTTTGATTTGCATTTCCCTGATGATTGGTGATGTTAAGCAACTTTTTTCGGAATTGTTGGCCATGACTTTTTGGAAAAATGTCTATTGAGTTCTTAGGCCCATTTCTTAATCAGTTTGGTTTTTCTTATTGAGTTGCATGAGTTCTTTTATATTTTGGATACTAACCCCTTATCAGATATATGATTTGTAAATATTTTCTCCCATTCCATAGGTTGCCTTTTCATTTTGTTGATTGCTTCTTTTGCTGTGCAGAAGCTTTTTAGTTTGATGTAATCTCACTTGGTGATTTTCAAAGTGCTTCCCCAGAGAGTTTTTTTTTTATCTTTGAAAACCTCTACGTTACTTCTTCTTTCCCCCTCTGTGGTCTTATTTTATGCCATCCTTTCCCATAGAGGTAGGTAGGCTGCAGCCAAATTGGCCTCTGACTGCTCCTCTCATGCTCTTTGAAGGAGCAGTGCTCTCCTGCTTTCCTTCCCTAGATGCTCCTCCCTGTGTCCTTTCCAATTCCGCCTCCTCCATTTCTCTGAGATCGCAGCTCTAAAGCCTTTCCTCAGAGAGGACTTTTCTGACACCATCTTCAAAGGCACTTGATTTCATTTTCCTCATAACACTAATCACCATCTGAAATTAGCTTAATTATTTAAATACTTCTTTATGGTCTCCTCACCACTTCACATGAACACATTTCCATTAAATGTACATTCCATGAAAGAGCCTTGTACAGAGACTCTATAAATTATTATTACAGATGAAAACAGATGACACCCAATTGGGCAATTTGAAATTAGTTAATAAAAAGAGTCTTTCTGAAAGTGCAAGCAGACTGTAGGGAAAATATAAGGGGTAGGGCAGAATCTAGAGAAGGAGTAGCAAGTGGCTGCAGTTACCACACTAGGGTTGAAGGAATGAGGGGGGCCTGCAGACACATGCAGCTGTAGAGTGAGGGACCATGGCCAGAGACACTGTGGAATGTGGGGGGGATCCATGGAAAGAAAACCCAGCCTCATTCTTATACTACCATCCAATCTCCTGCCAATTGACCTAAGGCAACCAGAAGCCAGAGAGCAGAGAGAAGTCCAGAAAAGTATCTAAAGTGGATCTGGAGGGGCAAATGGACGAATGTTCACCATTATACCCTCAAACCTAATAGCAGTGCGTGAATGAAACATATATGTTAGTGCAAGTGTTGACTGAATCTACAGTCTTATGTCTCAATCCTGTAATTCAATACTCAATTCAAGAAATGGGTCATATAAAACCATACCCTGGATTGTCACATGTAATATTTTATGATTTTTCATATATAGTATTGCATGATTTTCATCTCGAAATGTTATCATCAAAGTAGTTAACCCATTTTTACAAAATTAGCTGAGATCCACCAAGATTGAGGGACTTGCATACAAAATGAGGGTGATTGCAAAGGGAGAATGTATCGCCTGGCAAACTAGTGTCCTTTGATGTATTATTTTCAGTTTATAACTCTCGCAACCATATATTTCCATTTCTATTGGCAGAAACAAAATCCGATTATTTTACTCATTCTTGTTTTTACTGTAATTATCTTGATTAATATATTGGAAGTTCATCAGGTACAAGACACTCAAATTATACCACGATTCCGTGTATACATGCCTATCTACTCTTTTCATCCAATAAATACAATTTATTTCAGAATTATATCAAATTAATTAAAGTTTGTGGTATCACTGCTATGGAGTATTTATATTGTTTTATGAAATGTGTGTTTTTTTTCTTTTTAGGCTTCAGCTATTGTCACACAAGGCTGTCGCTGTACCTTTATATACAAATACTGAAAAATAGAGATGGACACATGAACTTAAGCCTAAGACTAAAATAACAGAATGTAGCATTTTCTTCTGCTAGTTACATTCTACAATGGAAGCCCTTTAGCCCAGTCCTTTGCAAAGTTCCTCCTTGTTCAAGACCATGCAGTCCATTTTTGTTTATTTGGTTTTAAATGTTAGACAGTCAATAAACAATGGGTGCTCATAAAAGAGTAACTTCTTGAAAAGGAGATTTTCTCCCTTGGCTTTCTCAGTACTCCACAGTGCTTCAAGATTTCTCACACTGAACTTAGCAGTCTGCCTGATTCCCCAGATTTGACTCAAAAAATTCTGTGAATGCCGTATTTTATTTCTCTGGGACAGTGGTTCTTAAATGGAGATGGTGGTGGGGAAGGGGAAGCTTGTCATGGTCATCACAGGAGATTTTCTTTGAAACTACATATACAACCCTTTCCTCTCTCTAAATTCTAAAATACAGTCTTCCAACTGAGCCGCATTACAATAAAAGGAGGGTTAGAATCAGCAGATAGTCACCTATCAGACACTGGATAGAGCAGGAGGGCAGGGCAGTCTGGGGTCTTGATGACAATTGTAACAAATCATCAGAAAAAAAAATCTAGTCTTCAATAAGGCTGATTGTGCCTATCTGCTCTCTTTTACATAGCATCTTAGTGTTTATATAAATTTTTATATAAAGTATAAAATTTATATATATAACATTTATAAATTTTCATATTTGACAATTTTATATTAGAAATGAATTGAGTAAAGTAAAAATTATATGTATAATTCATAGTGGAAATGATACATATGTGATTCATATTGACATCATATATATTCACATTGGAAATGAATTGAGTAAAGATAGTAGAGATAGATCTGGTCAAGAACAGGACAATACAGCATGCACATGAATTAAACCCAGGCATTTATCTAGAAAATATAAACATTATAGAACGAGCAGAAGTCATGTAGCTTAAGGCATGTAGGACTAGGCCACTGAGATGAAGAGATGAAGAATCTTAGTTAAGACACTTGGAAATGAAACATAAGGAATCTGAGCTGAGAGAGGACAAACAGATTGAATTAAAATGGTGTCGGTTCCAGTGTATGAATAGAGCAGCAGTAGCAACAAAAAAGAGCTTGCCTTTTTTGCAACTATTTCATGCCAAGGGTCAGAAGAAACTTTAGATTGTAGTTAAGTCTGAATTAGCAACAGAACAGCATTTGGTAAGTTGATAGTGGAAGGTACAGATAAAACGGGGATGTATATTCAGTTTATGATTTGGATGCTATACATTGTGTTGACAGTTGATATGATCTTTGTTATTTATATATGCTACTTTATTTAAGAAGCAACACTAACCAAGACACATGGGTTTAAGACAAATGCTTGGCAATGTCTCCCTAAAACCATTGGCTATAGATTGGAATTTGGTATAAAATTTAGTCATAATTTTATTGCAACAAATCCAGAAGGTTTTAGTTATTTCGCTATGAATAAATATAAATATAAATCAGTTCTACACTTGGACACAAGGGAAGAAAATAGTCGGATATGTAGATATGCATATATGCTGTATGATTCGTAACTGGAAATTTAATTATTTATAGATTCATTCATTCAGCCAGTCATTCAACTAGTCAGTTTGTCAACACGTTCTTATTGAGTTCCTTCTAAATGGCCGGCACTGCCCTAGATGCTGGAGTAACCTGGTGACAAGAGAGACAATGTCTCTGCAACGGCAAAGCTTAATGAGATCTAAGTGAAAAAAACTGTGGCTAAAATAATTAAGAAATCCTGAAAGACAAAATAAAATACATGCAGGAGAAATTTCATGTGCTTAAAAAAGTAAAGTAATACATTTATCCTAGAAAATAAAGATAAGAATGAAGAAGAAAATGGCATTCTTTAGAAATCTTACACTCAGCGTAATCACTTAATTTTTTAGTATACGTATTTTTATCTATATTAAAATATCACAGTTTAACAATTTCATTCTCTTTTAAAGACAGGATCATTCTGTATAAATCATGTCCAACCTGGTTGACTTAATGAACGATGACCATCTTTTAGAGTTGTTACATTGTTCCTTAACCATATTCCACAATGCTGTACAATGTTTCATTATATGGCTGTTACTATAACATATTTAATTATATCCTAACGGTTGGACATTTTGGGTGTTTCACTTCTTGAAAAACATGTAATTTTTGTTAGCGTGTCTTTCCTAGTGAATCTAGATAAAATCATTTTCTTGTTGTGGACTATTTTATTTTAGAAAACACGACATTTGTGATATTTATCTTTTATTATGTTTTTTTCCTTAAGGTATTATTAGAACAGCTTTGCCAAACATGGACAGGGAAGTCAAAGAACAATACCAAGTCCTCATCCAAGCCAAGGACATGGGCGGACAGCTGGGAGGGCTAGCCGGAACGACAATAGTCAACATCACCCTCACCGATGTCAATGACAATCCACCTCGGTTCCCCAAAAGTATGTTCTTTCCTGTTCAGTCTAAATTAGTGAAGCTTTTAAAAAAATTTCTTACATTTCATTGAATGTCACAGGAATTGTGATAATTTTCTAGATACTTGGTCTTCAGGAAGCAGAAGCTAATGGATAAAAATTAAGTGACTTCAGAATTTCAATTTTCCATTAGAATCATGTACAGTGTGACTAAGAGAAAATAATATAAATAACTCAATAAATGAACAGTGAGTCTTATGCTATCAACTCCTATCAAAGTAAAATATTCACAATAGGTTAAGATCGTGCTTTAATTTTTTGTTCATTCAAAAACAAATATGTCTATAAAAATTCCGATGTAATTTAGGACTCATATTTATGACATATGTGCCACCACATTATTTGCTACATCATCTCATTAGCATAAGAATTCTCTGCCTTCTCTTTAGCGATTCTATGTGTTGAATCATTTTCATTTACTTCCATGTATCAGATGATTATTACAGTGATGCTATTTACATTACTTTAGTTCTATTTTATTTTAGTTTTGCCATAGGTGAAAATTGCTACAGTTTCTAGGATAATAGAATGATTCACACCTGTATCTTCTCTATAACTCTGTGTTTCTTGTTGAAAATGAATACTTCTCACTTGTGTTACATCTAGTTTTCTTTTGCAGTCTTACATTTAACACCAATCAGTACCCGTTTCGTTTCTGGTACATTTTCAAGGATTAGTTTAGTGTTCCTAGGACTTACGATACAGAACTGAATGTTTCTGTCACTGGTTATATAAGGAACTTGATTAAATCACAAGGTACTCATTTGCATCAACAGTTTAAAAAACAAAACAAAATGATTTTCCTCTTCCAACTCCAGAAGGAGAGTTGAGTTCACATACTAAAGTATATAATACTGAGAATGCTTAACTAAGTGGACATTTTATTCCTTTCGCTGCATGGTTTTTCATATTTTACTTGTTTGTCATTTTTTCTTAAAATCATCAACCTATATTTTTTAACGGAAATATTTTTACTTAGTGATCAGAAAGTCTAATGGCCAAATGTTATGAGTGGCAATTAGAAATCATCATACTTTAGCAAATGGAACATATATGACAAATGGCTAGTGTATGATATATTATGATTAATAACACAGAGAATCTTAGAGCAACACATTCCCTTACCTTGCTATTAAGGGAAATAGGAAAAGTATAAATAAATATTAAAAAGGAGAAAAAATAATGAAATTGATTCTGTAGCATATGGCATTAATGGAGAATATGTTCCCAACTCAAAAAGCATTGATTTTTTTTTTTTTGTACTACTTACGTGTAGCAAGCTGTAATTGCTAATTGAGGAGGATGGTTTGGGAGATTACTCTTCTTATATATCAAAGGCAACGTTGTGAACTTGGGTCTTGTTTTGGGTTTTATGCATATAAAATACATTCAGTCTAAAGTATAGGAAATAACAGAGATATTCCTAGATAGTGTCAATATTCTTATTCACAAGGATGGTAGTGAGATTTTTCAGATGAGGAATACAAAATTCAGCCAGTGGAAGCACACAGCTCTTATGGGTATGGATGAAGGATAGCTTGTAAAAATTTGGACAGGGAAGCAGACACATAGACTGGGGTGCAGGGAAATAAAAATGTCTCAGTGGGAGAGAAACTAGAGTATGCTTAGGAAACCAAGATGGTGTGCTCAGGTCCCAACGAAACAGGAAGCTCACCTACAGATCTTATGTAGTGAAAAGAGAATCTGGATAAAGCAGTAGGCTTGTTTGGAATTTATTCAAAGTTGAATCTGTGGGTCTAGCAGTAACTAAATAAGACCCACTAGGAAAGATTGTGGGGGATAAGAGTATTGGAACTTTTAGAGCATTTACATGTTTTGTGTCAAGAACTTGATCATCATCTTATTTCATTTTCACAATACTCTGAGATCTCTATTTTTCACATTTTACTGTTAAGAAAATTGAGGCTCAGAGAGATGAAATAACTTGCTTAGAAAGATTAAATAACTTGCCAAAGTCAACAAAATAAAGTGGCAGAGATTTTGTTTTTACTCAAGTTCAAATTCCTTCTATTTTAACATAATATGAAAATTAAAAGTTATTCTTTTCTCTTACCGGCCACTCTAAAACTATATTTTTAGAATACATCTGAAAAAAAGTCACATGACATATGTTGAATTGTCACTATAAACAGAGAAATGAGAGGGCAGAAGAAATATACCATGTAGATCACTGTGATCAAATTATTTTCTGCTTGTGTTACATGCATATTTGAACCATAGTCTGAAACTATAATAGGTGAGAGATATTTTTGAATCATGAGAAAAAAGAGAGTTTTCACATTTTGAATGAATAAAAAATTAATCCCCTTGAAATTTTACATGCCTTCATGTCAAGCGCTTTTTAGTGTACTGTCATTTTGAATTACATCCTTCAGAGGAAAAGACAGAATACATTTATAAACAGAAAAGCCATCTCTTTAGAAACCAGTGCTCTTTTGGTAGGAATATTTCTCATGTGGAGCAATTAAACTGAAAATATGACATAAAATTACAAGCTGAAATAATAGCCTTTTGAATGTAAAAGTCAAGAAAACATATATTTCATACGTAAATGACTTAAAAGAGAATTTCTCACAACTAGCTCTCTTTGTTTATGCCTGTTAAGCAATTATGCTAAACAAAAAAATTTTCCTTCGTAAGTTACATTTTTCATTGCTTAAAAATTCACAAGATAATTTCCTAAAATTTACTAATCATTTTTTTTGGCTTTGTGTGTGTACATATACATATGTCATATTGTTCAACACCCATTTCCATCCATTTCCTTTTATAAATCTGTTAGAGATTAAACGAAAATTGAATTGCATATGCATTTGTGTCATGCAAGTGTAAATAGTTTGCTGTTTTATTGTTGCAAAATAGGTGGTTCCTGGGACATCAGAACTTCCTTCCAATTTGATATGATGATGGTGCCAATGATATTGACTAATAAATTACTATGTTTCATGCATTATGCAAAGTGATTTGCATATATGTTCCCATTTAACTCTTACAATGACTGTACAGTATTAGCTCAATTTTGGAAATAAAATAGCAAGACTATATTATTAAGAAAGGTTAAGTAACTTGGCAAAGATCATGCAACCACTAGATGAGAGAACTAAGACCTCATCTTATGCAGGGACTACTGACTCCAACCTTGTATCACTCCCCTTCTTGAAAGGCAATCTGCCTTTGGTGCCTGTGTGTGCCCCAAAAGGTCCTACAGATAACCCTGAAAACTGTCCACAAACAAAGGTAGTAATACTGTTTCAGAAATAAAAATAATACCTGGTGCGTTAAAAGAGCTCTACCTGCAGTCACATGAAGGCAAATATTTTTTTTACAAAATCTTTTCTGTATAGTTATGAAACTACCACCTTCTATAATTAAGGATATCAGTAGAGGATCTCCATCTGTTAAAATAAGCTACAGAAAAATGCTGATGGTTTCCGTTACTTGAATTTTAAATGACAAAACCATCTAACAATTTGATCTAAATTATACATTATGAGATCAAATCAATTAAGTGATGTGGTTAATTCACACTAGGTGAAATATTTATACTTCACCCACTTGGTCTCTTTCTTCTGTATAATAATTTTGTAATGAATAAAAAAACAACTTAAATGAAATAAAGTACTTTGTATAAAATTTTGCATGAAAAGAGATAATTTATAGGAAATGTAAAGAAGTACTCACTTCTCTTTTCTTTTTTAATCACTATAACAAGAGAATAAGAGAACTGTTTGTATTGTACATGAGTTTGAATGTAGAAAATAGGACATTAATAATTGTTCTTTGAAAATCTCTTAATCATAAAACAATATTTTATAGTAAGTATTTTCAATCAAATACCTACCAAATATGTTTTTATTGACTGTTTATACTGTAGAAATGTTGATTCAGTTTCTAGCGATAGGAATTTTAATTCAGTTACCAATCATACATTATTTGCACAATAATTACTATATAAAAGATATAGTTTGTTAATTTAACAAATAAAAAACAAATATTAGACTTCTCCCCAGGAAAAAACGTTATTGTCCTCAAGTTAATATAAAAATAATCTAAATAAAATTAAAGCATTAAATGCATCAGCCAAAATGTCTACTGCACAATGAGCAATATTTGATTATTTTGTTTACACAAACTATCAGATAAAGACTACAGATCTATGAACAATATATATATATACATATAGGCATCTATACATTCTTTCTTCTATTGTACATTTATGACATAGAAAGACTACAGGATGCCCAGACTAATTTTGAATTATTAAATAAATAAATGTTGATAACTATACACTCATTTAGTGAAAAATATCGATGTGTTTAAAATACATTTCCTCTTTTCATCCTGTCATTACTTTTTTGTTATCTGGGTTAAAATTGGCTCCTTTACTATCTTGAAATTTATAATATATCATTTATTTAAAGAAATATTCTTTACAGTATGTAATTTTTATAGATTTTCATTAGAATCAACATGACCCCAATTATATCCAGATGCGACCATAAAGTCTATTTGTCTTTGTTTACCATTTAGTATCCTTACACTTGGAAAATTGTAAGCTTCTAGACAGAAATTTTCTTGGTAAAACCATGTAATAAGTCATTGTGAATGCAGAACTAAAGGCTAAATGAATTTTGACAGTTACCCGGATCCAGCCATAGAAAATGTACCCTCGCGTTCTTCCAGGTGCCCCGTATTTGACTGTCATGGGCATGACTGAGATTGACCATTAGAGATACCAGTTCCACAATTTAAGTTTATGTATATATTTATCACAACTTTGTATTCATTTTATAGCTAAATTCATATATATATATATGAATATATAGAGAGACTATATATATATAGAGAGAGAGACTATATATAGATATATATGTATCTATATATAGTTTCAAAATCATTAAATAACATCATAGGAAAAAATATTCCCTGAACTTTGAGTGCAGAGAAGGTACTCTGCTACCCAGGATATGCCCAAATATGTAAATATGGCGAGGATCGCTTCAGTTTGTTTCACAACCTCTGTCTGTTACTGTTAGGGAGTGAATTACATACAACTCTGACTTCCCAACTTCCTTGGAGACCCTGGCTAACTGGCTTCCTTCCTTCCTAAGTACTTCCTGCTTCCTACTACCTACCTGCAGGACAAGCGCAAATAACCAAAAATACCCCTAGCAACTTCCTAAATGACTCCTCTGAGGCTCAGCAAAGGCTGAATTTCTGCTCTTATCACTATCTCCAATATGTTATCTTAGGTGAAGGAATGGAAAAGAGAAGATGGTGGCAATTACTCTGACAGGATCCCAGAAGAAGCATGGCTAAATTAATGGGTCTTATGTGAAATCCACCACTACTTAAATGAGGATAACTACATCAGCTTCATTTAAATATTTGAGGTCAGGCCAATTTATTGTGAAGTTAACAGTATAGAACATATTATTTAATGCAGAAGTTTTGATTACAAATGCAAGTTAAGCCTTTCCTTAATTGGAACCAGGTGGAGGTTTTAAATAGTAATACAAAATTAATAATATATTAATCTGTTGACATAAATTCACATTTGTTATGTTTCTCAAATTTAGTACTGGTGCTGATTTAGCATCAACTTTAGTACACATTTTAATTCTCACAATTCAGTTTTTACTAATATATAATCAATTTTTTCAAATAAATAACACTTTCCTTTCTTTCTTTCTTTCTTTTTTTTTTTTGAAGATTGGCCCTGAGCTAACATCTGTTGCCAATCTTCCTCTTTTTCTTTCTTTCTCCCCAAAGCCCCAGTACATAGTTGTATATCCTAGTTGTAGGTCCTTCTAGTTCTTCCGCGTGGGATGCCGCCTCAGCATGGCTTGATGAGCAGTGAGTAGATCCTTTTGCGCGCAGGATCCAAACCAGGGAACCCTTGGCCGCTGAAGGGGAATACGCGAACTTAATGGCAATGCCACCGGGCTGGCCCCAGATAACACTTTTCTGGCATTCTCTGACAACAACTTTACCCAGCCCAGGGCTTTTAGGGGCTTGCTTCTTTCCCAGATGTCTCCATAGTAGAAAGAGAATGTAATTTTCAGAAGTAGTGTTTTACGTAATATTCATATTTTAACCCAACCCACAGTGTGTAGATAGTATGTATTAAAATATGACCTTTTAGGTCAGTACCTCCCAAAGATATGAATAAGACAAAGAAATAGAAAAGTAAACCTTTGATATTGTAGGTATGCATGATATATGACAATTATATACATTACACATATTAATATATCATATATATCACTCCTCATTTGGGGGAAATGTTTAACAAGCATCAAAAATGAATTGTAAATCTAAGAGATTAAAAAAATTACGAAAAGAGCTTATATTCAGGTATTACCTGGGTCTCATATAGATTGTAGGCATGAGTCATCACCTTTGACGACTCTATTTATTTTCTTGAAAAATAAGCCAAGACATGTTATAACACTGGCTTTTTATTAAGTGGAATAAATACTTCTAGTTTAATTCCCAAATAGATATTTGTCTACTTCAATAAAAATAAATAAGAAATAACTATTTCCTGAAGATAATGCGTGCAAATGATAACCTGGGTCTTCACCAGTGGTTCTTCCAATAGTTCTCAAATTGTATTTGCCTTAGGAATCTCTTGGGATCCTATGTCCCGGTGATGGAAATTGTGTTTCAATTGACATAGCTTGGATCCAGAAATCTAAACTTTAAATAAGGGTTCTGATAGATTCTGATATAGGTAGTTTGCAGGGAACAATTTGAAAATCACTGGTTTACTGTGATGAAGCAGCCGGTGTTCGTTCTCAGAGAAGGCATTTTCATTATTCATTAAATAGAGGTAATGAGTTAATTATTTTGTGTCTCCTGAGAATTGTTTTTATTCATGCAAAATTCTATTGCTACAGATGTATTTGGGTGGAAACTGAATATTAAAATTTATTCATTTTAAGCTAAGTATTGTGAAAGTTTTTTTAAGTAAACACTCATATACAGTCATATATCTTGCTTAAAAGTCTTCTAAAAAGCTTATAAATGTCAAATGCTGATACTCTGAGGCTAACACTGAACTGAATCCAATTTGAATACAAGCTCAGTGAAAAACTTGGTACTCCAGATTCTCCCACCAGAATGGAATAGTGAGTTACACTGGACTTCATTCAGGCAGAAGTAAGCAAACAAAAAACGTAATTTTGAAATCATTTCTCGTTGCTATAATTGTCACATTAATATCATGTTGTGCTTTGCTAATGAGAGCATGAATGTTTTTTAAATGATGCTGAAACCTTTTGATGATTTACTTGGTCTGTTTCCCCATGTGGCAAAGGGCAAAATATTGCAGCCTGGTTTCTCCATAACCCCATTAACTGATTCGCAGGAGAGCTTATAAACTACAACATCAATAAGACTTCAAGAAATCTGACTCTTAGTTTTAAATTATTTTCACGAACAGTATTAAATGAAGTTTAAAATTGAAGTGATATCAAAGATATTGTGCTTAATCTTACCAATGTTATCAACCAATGTTATCTTGGTGGCTTGAATGTTTTGGCATTGCATAATCCACAATTTAAATGTAAGACTTTACCTATGACATAATAAAACTCTCAGGTTCCTAAACAGACAAATAAGTTAACACATGAGAAAATCTAAATGAGAGAGTTCTTCCATCCACACATTCTAGTTCCAGCCTTACTGTAAAAAGAGGAGAAACATGTCTCTTCTGACAACTTCCTGTCAATCAGAGCAAGTTAAGTAGATGACAGATACAGAACTTCACTGACTTAAGTAATAATAAAACCTCTCAGCCTCTGGCTGTAATCCATACATACCTCTTATTTATTTTTTCAATCCTCAAGTTCATAGGTCCTCAGTCGGCTGTTTTGTGTTTGACTCTAGAACTGAGTTAGCTGGGTACAAGATTTTCCCTGGGTGGTCCACTTGCCACTTCTCTTTACAGAATGATAATAGAGAGAAGAACCCCTAACATTTATTGCACATGTACTGTGTAAACGCACCATTAACATCAGATTTTAACTTCTTTAATCTTTATGCGTAGGTTCTGTTTATTTCTACAACTTTTAAACGAGGAAACTGAAAGTAGAAGAGATAGTAAGAGATGGAGCAGGTAATTTGTAGTTATTAAAGCTCATTAAAGCTGTGATTTTTAAATATTCATATTTATGAAAATATAGATTACTGCTTTCAACACTAGAATTGAGCCATTCGATAGGAGTAGGAGCCCTGAACGTGAATGTGGGGCATTCAGCCCACTGCTCCACTAATCAAAGCTGAAAAGTCATTCTCTTAAAGTCTCTGTGGGTATTTTCATGTTTGTAAAGTGGTTTGTAGAACAGAGAGAGCTGAGGCTTTGGGAAAGGTACTGATGGAAATCTCAGTTCTACCATTTACTCGCTGGGGCCTGAGTAAGCTAAATAAACTTGCACTGTCTCATGTTTTTACATCATCGGATTAAGATAATAAATAGGATGACCATATATCCTGGTTTGCCTGCAACAGTTCCAGTTTACACTCGTAGTCCCAAATTAATTAGTAATAGTGATTCCTCTCAAAAGTGGCTCTGTTTGCATAATAAATTATACAGCCATCTTAATAATAATATACAATGCTTCTGGGAGGATTAAATAAAATAATACAATTATAGTATCTAGTGGTAAAAGTGTCTTTTTTCCTCTTGTACCCCTTCCCACATTTTCCTCCCTCATTTTCAACCTATCTCCATATCTCCTTTATATCTCTCCACCTAGAGTGTATTATACGCCCTTCTTGTATTATTCATTTGTGTCTTTTGCTGTTGCTTTATCAGAATTCACAATTAATGTACGATCAAACATGCATTGAATAGAGAAATAGCTCAAGAAATAGCTCATGCCTAAATTCATAGCTGGTCTTACCAACAGAAAAAAAAAATTAAAATCTTAGGACAGATTATATACATTTTATGCAAATAGAAAAATCAATTTCAAAATTTGTAACTGCAAAGAAATTCTTGGGAGGTGAATACAAGATAATTCTATCACCAAAATAATATTACTTCTACCCTTAGCCATTTACGATGACTGCATTGATTTACATATCAATATTCTGATTTCATTTTACTTTAGCCTGGATAAAACACACTTGTAAAATTAAACTGATCTATGAAGTCTCTATTTGCTTGATAGTCACCAAAATATTACTGTTGAAACTCTGTTTGGGCAAGTGAAAGAGAAATCCTTTCTCCTGTGAAGTCTTAGTCTTCTCGTTCTATCAAAGTATTAAGAAGACTGTGAGTTGCCTCTACAGGCTAGCCTTAATTGAATCCCAGCTTATCTAGACTGATATCCACTGCATTTATCCTAAATGAATCTACAGTGAAGGTATTTATGATATATGTGTATTATAATAAAAATAATACTATTTTTAAACAATTTTACCCACAGTAAAAAATATATGCTCTAGTTAATATCATTCTCCAGTTTTCTTAAAAAGCTTAAGTTATTATCTTTGCAGTGTATGAATATGACATTAATAGCCAATTAAAAATTCCTGCAACATTTATATAATCAAATATATATGTTTATTGACATTTGTTCCTGATTCGTAAGAAATGTGAATTGATTAATACAAGGTTACATTTCTCAGTCAATAATTCACTCCATAAAAGAAATATCTAGAGGTATAAATATATTACAACCACAATAACACTTCAAATAGTAATATGATCAGAGTAATTATTGGCATAAATAGGATATGGTAATTAGATCTAACTGGGATTATTAGGAACATATTTATGAAGAACATAGCATTTGAGAAAAAGTGTACAATAAGAATTTAACAGATTTAAAAGAAAGGATGTTGGTTACAGACTGACACAATGCTGTAATATAAACATATATTTACGTACATATGTGTGTGCTTTTGAGTAGAGGGGCAATATTGTATATCAAAAATATGTTAAAAAATAACCTTGGTAACTTGGTAAAGACTAGAGAAGAAAGTAGATGTGGAGAAAACCTGGGGCAGTTGTTTGGAATAGAGAAGTAGAGACAGAATTGAGAGATGTTTCAGTAACAGAATGGAAAAGACTTTGTGATCTATTGGATTCAGAGATAAGTAAGATAAAGAGCATGTGAAGAAATGATTTAAATAGGAAGATGGTTTATCTGTTGATATGCTGAAATTTGAGTGGAGATGAGAGGAGATGGTTGAAAATTCAGGGATCCTCAAAGAGAAGTCAGAGTCAAAGAAGCATTTCTAAGAGAAATGAAGTCTGAGACATACGTAAAATTAAACAGATTAGAGAAGACAAAACTCTTCAAATTTCATGTATAAGAAAATACAGGAAGGAGAATGAGCAAAGATATGAGGAGAACCTTAAATATAACCACCTCAATCTTTTAATACATAGATTTCTAACAGTGGTGGCAAATTTTAATCATAGATTTGAAATTTGTGAAAGCATCTTAAATTCACATTTATTTCACATGATTTAAGTTTCTCTATTTCATATTTGCCTTATTATTGGTCTTAGCATTTATATAGGCCAGGAAATTGGACTTCTAAAGTATTTATGAGAGTTAAACTGAATTTAAGCATTATAAAACCAATGGAAATAAAACGTGGTACATAAGAAATCTCTTTTATTAACAGATATCAAACACAACTAATTATATCATTCAATGAGTATTGTTTCATTGATTGCTAGTTTTATTGAGGTAAATGCAAAAAAGTCTGTATTTTTTTTTGGTACTGTATAAGGGAGATACAAATTTTTCGTCTCTTCCCTCAAGTAGCTCAGTTATAATGGGCAGATTATTAATGGGCCATTATACTACTTAAAGTAAAATAAATGATAGACAAATGTACACAATGAAATATAAATGTATAAGAAGGGCACCTAAATCATTACAGAGGAGATCTGAGAGGATTTTGAAGGAAATGATATTCATATTGGTTTCTAAAATCTATAATAAGAGTTAACCAGTAGGAGAGCAAATGTGCATCGAAATATTTAGGCCACCGCAAGAACATGATGTATTATTTAAAGGATTGCATACATAGAATTGTGAAAAATGGACGTACAAAGACAAGAAAAATTTTCATCAAAAAACGGCTGTAAACTGCCTTTGAAAGAATGAAAAATAGAATTTATACATAGAGAGATGAGGAGTAGTAGGCAAGTGACACATTTTAAGCATAAACACCAAAATAGAGAAGATATAGGGAGTATTCAAATAATAAAATATAGGCAATGACAGAAAAATTAAACCATTGTGTACGTACATTATGCATGAATATATGATGAATGTTCAGGAAAAAAAATGGCAGATCAATGAATTGAGTGCTATTGAAAAAATTAGTTTTGCTAAAAGAAACCAAAATGACATGCGGGAAGGGACTATTACCAAATTTCATTTTTCCAGACTATCCTCCAATGTTTCAAAAAATACCTGTGAGAACTCCAAGCTTTCAATAAATAAATATTCTCAGGTGAATTTGAATTCCAAGCATTTTGCAGGAGCTTAGTTTATAAGGTGTCAAATTTATTTGTAATTTGCAATAAAACTTTTATTTTTGTGAAATCAAGGAGCATTATCACTGAGAATTTATCCACCTACTGTATTTTGTTAGATAAATCAGAAATTATGTGGACAAAGACAAAAGAAAGATTTACATATTTAATGGAGGTTTTAAGGGGATATTAAATGTACTCCATAAAATGGATTAACAGTGGACAGTTATTGATGCAGTTGAAATGTGAACTCTTGCCCAGATCTCCATCATGTTTACTATTATGTAATGGGGATAGTGGTTACATAAATCATATGTATTAAAAATACTTATTTTTGAGAATCAGAAACACTTTATTCTGGCAATCATTATGTAATATAAGTGGGTTGTGTTTCACGGCTCATTTTGAATTGTTTTGGTTCAGATCTCCAATGCAATCTCTTGAAAAAATAATGTTATAAAGATCAATTAGTTTTGCAGGGAAATACAGGTACATGTTTATTGCATCTACAAGTAAGTAGAACTAAAGTATTAAACATAACAATTTGTACTTGAAAGCTGGGAGCTACATATAAAAAAAGTAGAATTGGAAGGACAGAAGGAGATGTAATAAATAGTCCTTCCTTTCTTGGGTGCATAAGCAGAAGTCATTTTAATTTTAGAGCCACATCTCCTGCCCAGAACCCTCTTACATCTCCTAATTCACTTTTCTCTATATCTACATTGATTTTGTTCTCTAAGCACTAAAAAGAGAAGTTTTTCCCAAGTCTACCCAACCCACTCAACCTACCCTTAATTGGAATTTGCATTCATCAGCGTAGTTGAATTTAGGAATATGAATTATTTGCATTTTAAAGGAGTTTATTTTTTAACCCAATATTGTTTCCATTTGAATGACATCTGGGCAATAACACCAATGAAGTGAAATGGGCAGACCAAATGAGGGACTCTAGTTTAGATCAGAGATGTCACTTGATTGGTTCATATCACTGCCTATAAGTGACTAGTTGTATGCACCAATTTCCTTATTTACCGACTGGTAGAGTGGTGTCCTGGAGCTGACTCTGTCAGATCATCAGAGACAGTTGTGCACATGTCCTCCCAACTCTGTGTTCAGTGATGTCAGGTTGGCTTGAGATCAGCCATGGTGGGAGTTCTTACACCACAGAAATTTACATACATTAAAATCAGTGCTTACATCTGTTCTCTCTCCACCCTCTAATCTGATTGTTAAGCATTTACTGGGACATCACTGACTGGAAATTATAATAGTATCTATCTTTTCTTTTTTTTTACTGAGGAAAATTCACCCTGAGCTAAGATTTGCTGCCAATCTTCCTCTTTTTGTATGTGAGGCGCCACCACCGCAGGGCCACTGACAGACGAGTGGTGTAGGTCCATACCTGGGTACTGAACCCAGGCCCCCAAAGTTATAAAATTAGTTAATAACGGACAAGTGCTTAGAAAAGTGCCTGGGAAATAGAAAGCACTATACAAATGGTTGCAATGGTGATGATGATAATGATGTGTCTATTCTACTTAAAGAGTAATCTCTATTTTAAAAGTTCTTTATTTCTTTCATATTTACACTCATAGATTTTTTAATAGTTCATATATTTCCTTGCAACAGTCTTCTCCATAATATAGGAATAGAGCTACCTGAGAGTGACAGAAATGACCCCTTCTATTCTTGCAGTGTGTCATGGAAAAGAGATTGCGAATGGGAGGCAGGAAGGGAGAGTAGACATAGGAAAGCCAGTTAGCAAACACCTGTAGTGGTACAGACAAGTAATGTAAGTCATTGAATCAGTAATGGTGGTGCGAAGGGTAGTTGTGAAAAACAACAATGTGTGGTTAGATTTGAATGATTTGAGGAGGTAAAAAATCAACAATATCAATGAATTTGCTATGGAGAGGGGGATTTTAGTTTGTGGAACTGGAGAGATGGTAATACTACTTGTGGAGACAATGAATATTAGGAGATGTCTTCTTCTAGGTGCATGGCAAGTCTTAAACTCAGTTTTGAATATGTCAAGGCTGAGATAACTTATAGATATATGTGAACTTTTGGAATAAGATAATGTTTTGCCAAGTATGAATGAGACTCAAAATACTTATAGGGGCTGGAATTAAAATATAAAGAAAGTTTAGCATAAAGATAGTAAACAAAGTCAAATGGATAGATGAAATAACCTAGGATGAGAAAAACCTGAATAAACACAGTCTGAGATAATGGTTTTTGACCATGATTGCAAAGAACAACAGGAGGGAATTTAATCAATTCTGCTGTTCAGGTCTAAACTCAGAACAATAAAATTGGAATATCTTGGATGGCCCCTGGGATTCAGTCTTTCTTTTTTTTTTAACTTTCCATATCATGTCAATATGCAGTCAAATTTGGGAATCACTTATCTAGATCCTCTCTGAAAACACCAAGAAAGGAAGCTAACAAGGAACAAGCTATGAGGTGGGAAAAACCAGAACTGTAGAGTGTCACAGATGTTAAGGAGAAATATGCTTCAGGAAAACTGGAATAACTGAGTGTTGAATGCTACTGAGAAGTTGTCACTGGATTTAGTGTCATGGAAATCTCAGGGGAAACTGTTTTAATAGAGTTATGGGTTCAGAAACCAGGTTAAAGCTGCTTTTGGAGTGATTGTTAGGTAGGAATGGGTAACAGCGTCTATATTTGAGAAGTTTTGTTGGGAAAGGAAAAGAAAATTAAGGAGATGGCTGGAATCAGATTTTGGGACAAGGGAAAACTTTCGTAATATGATCAAATATGAGCAGTTTTTGTCTTCTTCAGAATATCTCATTGGAGAAGAAAGTATTGAATGCAGAGAAGATAGACTCTTTGATACATAGTACAATATGTACAAACTGCTAGAGTTTAGTAAAAGAGGACACAGAAGAAGGATACCTCAATTGAAACTAGAGAGAAATGGGGAGAAGTTTTACAGACATAGCAAGAGGTTAAAATTGAAGTTTCTGCTGGAAGCTAAGATGCAATGGATACCACATAGCCAAGTGTGGTCCCAAAACAAAATTCAGAATTTACAATAGAAATGTTAGGATGTATTGAAGACTCTTGAAACCCTCAATCACAGCAAGGCTATTTGTACCATTTTAAATACTTTTATATGGAGTGTGGAGTGCAGGGAGAATTTTGCATAGAGGATTTATTTGGAGAAAGCCCTGCTGAGCCCCCACCTAATAAAAGTAAGGGGAGGGATGCCCTTCTTGCTCCTCTCAGGTCTGGTGAAGAGAACCTTCCCTTCAACAAGGACCAACAACGAAGTCTAATATATTTTCCCAGAAAATGGGAGAAATCCATGGACTGATGCCTGCCTCATGCTTAATGAACTGAAAGTGTCCCGGGAAAGAGCAGAGACAGAGGAACAAGGTTTTGTTTGGAAAAGTAGTTCTACGACAATAAGAGCAGGGCTTAAAAGTGTGTAAGCAGAAGGGGAAAGCAACCTAGAGTTGTTTTAAGTCCTGCCAAAGAGATGTTCCTCCAAGCGAGATTCTGTGTGTGGAATGGATCATTTGGAGATCCAGAGACTAAGGAGAATGTTACATCGAAGCACAGGCAACGTCTTTGTCATGGAGCGTGTAATAGGAGAGGCTTCCAAGAGTCTCCCAAAAGCGCCACTGAAAGAGTCAGTCCCTGAGAGACAAAAGTCCATTCAAGTAAGAACAACCTAATCCCCTAGCTTTGATGAGGGTGAGAGTATCTAAGGCGAGGTGAGAGCATCTATTGCAAGTGGCTGGTGAGACAGAGGGAAGCCTGCCAAACCATTCATATCCCAAATGAAGTCCCATCTGTTGCTGGCCCAGGTTGACTCAGAGGTGGGGTGGCACACAAGAGTTCTTAATTTTGCATAAGGATCGAAGTACATATCAATATGACATACTAGGAATTTCTAAATTCCAAATCTAGATTTTGGGAATTCAAGTGAACACAGGAAACATCAGTGGCTCACCATAGTCTTCATCCAAGAATAGACAAAGCTTATCCTCACTGAAGAAAGTCTAAAGGAGCAATAGGAGACAAAGAAAAAAAACGTGTTATTACTTCTTGCGTGTTATGTTTTTTCAAACTAACAGTTACACTGATGTGGGATTGTTCAAGGTTCAGGAAGCTGAGTGATCTCCTATGTGGTATGAGTTTATCTTTTCTGTGACATTCAAGACAAGGTCGCCAACTGAGAAAGGAAGTAGTAAAAATAGTAAAGCAGAGGTTTGTGGAGAGTAGATCAGTTTAAAATAGAAGTCATGGAGAACGGTAATAAGTTCCCTTTGCAAGTTTGTATGCTTTGCAGCCGATCTTGAAGGTGCATATGAGGTTAATGATCAAAATTTATAGTGATACCTAGCTGCCTCTCTTTGATTTTCCTCAGTCAACCACACCTCCTTCTTGAGAAGGAAGATAATTATCATTATCAAGGGATGAGTTTTCCCAGACTGCAGCAACAAAAGGACCCGGGCAAGATATATAGGCCATAGGTTAATTGAAATGATAAAATGTGTTTCAGTTGGATGAGGAAAGAAGGCAGGGAGAGAAATGATAATGGATTGCTGGACGTAGAGAGATTAATATACTGATATTAATTGATATTAAAGTATTTAAATTTGATAACAAAGTTGATATTACTTTATATATATATATCTTTATGTTACATCAATATCTTATATGCGAGTTGATAGGTCATAGTGGGATTAATTAAACAAACAAAATAGGAAGGCAGGAGGTCGTGATCTTATCGGCTTTGTCATATGGTTACTTCTATTAGGAATGTATTTTATTAGCTAACCTCACAGACCCAACATCACCTGGCTAACTCAGCTCAAATTCTCAGCTTAAATGTTATAAAAAGTGAATAGAATTGTATAACTTTCCCTTAGAGCACTGATGTTACTTTGCAATTTTACTTTGTGTGATTGTTTAATTAATGTCTACCTCCTGCACTAGACTATAAATGCCATCAGGATAAACGCAGTCTTTTGTTTGTTTGTTTTTTCTTCATCATTCCATGCAGGAGGTTACTACAACTTGTAATTGAATCAAATATCAATAATCTGAGTTACTGGAAGACTTAATAATTAATCTACTATCCAAAGGGTATTTTAAAGGAACAGCTCAATATCTAGCCCTAAAATTTTGTTTTGTGTTTAGCTGCTCAGAACTAGAAAGTTTAGAGGAATGAATTTCTCACTGCTCAGAGAAAAGAAATATTGTTATGGTTAAATAGAATTTATAAAACTTTATCCATTAATATGTTGGCTATTGTGTGCATTGCAATTCATATTCATGTATATGGTTAATTAAAAGCTAGATTGGGAAATCATAACCTTTATAAAGGTGAAGTAATTTAGCCAATACAGTAAATCTCTTGATGCCAAATACTTGACACTTCCAAAAATTTGTTCATTCTAGACTCATCCTAAGAATGAGCAAGAGTGGATTTCTCTGTCATTACCGAGAGATTCCGTTTGCTGTATGTTTAGTATGCTTGATTAAAACCCAGCTAGAATCTAACTATGTTATGAGGAGCATTCTTCCTTGTGGACTTTATTTCTATTACTTTAATTTGGACTTATTGGAAATACTCATAGCTTCAGGCTTTTGAAGAAACAGAGGGCATAAAATGTTCTTCAACCATCAAAATATTTTTATTCCTGAATCCTCCAATTTTGAAGATATGGGAAAAATGTTTCATTTAAATTAGAATGACTTTTCAGAACTCTTTAAATGCTCCCTTTCTTTCATCTCCACACCTCTCTCAGCAGTTTCCTATTGACTATGGCCATTCGTACCGGAAAATATTGTAATGTAGATATAGAGATTATCTACCAAAATGCTATTTGACAAACAGCTAGTAATGATAGATATTACTTATGGTGTTTCATGCACTATTGTATAAGTGACTTTTCAAAAACCAATCTACAAGGTGGATATAACAATAATAACATTATTATTATTATTACATCAAGTTTGCAGATCGAGAAAATAAAGATTACCTGTTTTGCCCAAGGTCACAGAGCTAATAAGAGGCTATAACAGGTACATAGTTTATATAAGGAAAATATATTGTATATATTGTATAGTCTTTCTCCTTAGACATCAATGAATGCCCCCTGACAAACACGCACACCCAGTGTGAGTCCGAATAATCAAAGTATAATTTTTTAAATGGCATAGTTACTGAGAGGATGCCCACTTAGGCTGTAACTGAGTAACAGGTATATTTTTACCTTTGGAATTAACAGGGAACATTATCTGTAAGAAGTTATAGAATTTGGTCACTATAATTCCAGCTTAGTTCACTGCATGCAATCTTCTCCTTTTCCACGGGACTACAGTTATTTTGGTAAGCATAGCATGTGTATTTGATGAATATATAAGTATATATTCTTATTGACTCTGTGAACAGTTTCTTGTCAACTGTTTTATTTCTTAATCTGTGTTGTACAGGTAGTGCCATTAAGATGTTTCATATGCATCAAAAGTAGGACGCCTGGAAGATGATGGCAACGTAATTGTGTAGTACAACATAAGCGATCTGACTTTGGCACGGCTGAAGATTACTTCAGTTTTGAATTAATCTGAATGACCCCAGCTTTACTGCTGTTGAGTTTCTAGAAATGATAAAATGTCAAGTCACTGGAAATAAAACGACAGAACCTAAACAATCTGACATGACAAATGCATAGTTTCTCTGACTTGTTCCATATTCTGTAGACTTTATTACCAACTACAATATTTTATTGAGAAATGCTTGTCTTAATGAATGTGAGTGTCTTCCACCTTACTAGAATGTATGTATGCTATGTGAAGAACAGAAAATTCAGTGCTCTGTGTGTATTTTATGTACATTAAAACTTCAGTGCACAAAAAAGATGTAAGTGGTGAATCACTGTTTGACTTCTATTATATCTTAATTTGGGTAGGGCATATTAGTGGAATGCTACTGAGTCAATCTTTTTTGGATGATGGTACTATTTCAATTTATCACAAGTTTTCCAATGCCCTTAGATAATTTTGAAATTTGTGGGCATAATGTATGATGACAACTTTTTAAAAAACTGCCATTTAACTTATACTGATAGAGTACTACGAAGCATAGCTGTCTTCACATTTATTGTTATTGGCCTCATAAAATATCAAATTCATATCTTTTATAAACATAAAATTCATATCTCAGCAACTTGTCTTGAAAAGGGGTACTCTTTCCTCTGTAGTCTGCATTATCTGATGTCCTTCAGATTACCTTTCAGAGTTTTAAAAACTCTTCTGATATTGGAGGGTCTCAATTCTGCTAAACTCTTCATCCTACACTAACTATAATCCTTAAGTGATGCCGCCAGACTAGAATATTTCCCTTGAGTTTTGATTCTTTTATTTTTACTTTTAAATGTTCAAATGAAAAGCTAACTCATAAACCTAATAAGTAACCTGAAGTTGTTCCCCTTGAATGGATCAGATAGAGTAAGCAGAAATATCCCAAGCTTTTTAAGTTAGATGCTCACATTTTCCTAAAGATTCCATCCAACCCTCCCTCTGCCTCAATGCCACACCACCATCAGTGCCATGCACGGCTGACCTTGTTTAAAATTGGAAATTCACTACACTTGACAGCTCTCTCTCTCTCTCAGTTCTGTCTGCCTGGTATGTCTTTGATAATTTTTAGTCAGTAAGTTTCCGAACTAAATATCCTGTTAGAGAAGGATTTACAGTTCATTATTCAACACAGACCTCCATTGCTCTATTTCATTTGGAAAAAATTCAAGACCTTTCCTAACACTTATTTATGAACCACGAGATGGGACCACGACTGATCCTACTATAGATTCCAGGCTTTTGGTGTTTCTTCAGGTTTTTATCAGAATCACACAAGGAGAGGCAAAGGATGTGGACACGTTTCTGATAAATTGTATTTCTATTTAGTAGGCATTAAGAAAGGAAGAAAAAAGGAAATGAGAAATAACTCATATGTTCTATGCCGTGTTCTTTTTCTTTGGAATTTGTCCGTGAGAAGTTTAGTACAACTTTACATAACTGTGTCACGTGCTTTCTTGCCACATAAAACAGGAATTTGGGCATCCTCGTATTTGCTAATATCTCAGGAGTGCTTTAATAGGATCAAGGTTTAGTACGGCATTTGTGAAACACGATCTATAGAAAGCAGGTTGCAAAAGTCACATTAGGTTGTGCTTATGTAATCACGGCTACTTGAATTCAGACAAATTCTCCTTGAATATCTGTCTTTATCCTTCCTGTAGACAATGAGTATACAATGTAACCTATAGTTTTATTCTTTCTCTTTGCTCTGGTTGCCTCAAGTTCAAACCGTGCTTTAAGTCCACAAACGTTGAGCATCTCTATATGATAACCACTATCCTAGTGTTTAGAGAATAAAACCTAATGTAACACAATCCTAGCCTATGACAAGTTGCTAGTTTGATTGATTAATGCGACTTCTTTAACCGAAATTCTTTTATAATGTCTATATCACACTCCATTATTGCCACTTGAGTATCTTTTTTTGTCTATGTTTATTTACTTATTTATTTAACTTTTAAATTTGTTTTTTAGAAAGATTCCTGATATCCCCTTTGAAGGCAGGTATACTATTAATTAATGATTAAGTTAATTAATTAAATAAGTATTTTATACTACCGTAAAGTGTACTTTCTGTCTTTTACCTGGAACCAAACAAGTCTTAGGTAAATATTTAGCTCTCTTGAGACTAAATATATTATATATCCCATTGAGATAACGTTATTGGATGTAAATAAGGCTGATTTTAATGTTATAAGGGTGAATGGTGGCTATCTTCTTTGAGGGGAAGAGGAGGGGCAGATGGTAAGATTTAAGTGCTACCAAAGCTAACGAAATTACCAAATTTTAAAACTGATTGTGAAAGATCTACAAGACTTTTAAAAATATTTGAGAATGAAAAAGAAACTATTTTGCAGAATCCTTATATAGGGTGATTATTTTTTTTTTTCTCATACCTCTTGAAGGCAATAACTGTAGCATTGTAATGTGGTTTGTTGAATGAACTTTACCATTCAAAAAACACGTTAAAGAGCTTCCGAATGTAATTTCTGTAGATGTCACTAGAAGTCTACAGCAAATTAATGACCCTGGTTGCTTTCCCCACGGGAAAGTGCAATCCAAAATCCATTAATAGAAATTTAAACTGAAAAGTAAATATCAGAATTTGAACTTTGTATTGGGTGTTTAGTTTTGCTTCTGTATTTTTATTTCCTCCCATCCTCTTCCTTTCCAAAATTTGATTTGAACAGACTGCTGTTTAATCCGTTAGTGTTTACTTTGATGAGATGTCAGTAACATAGCCTATACTGTGTCTTTTTCTTCATGTTATACCTTATAAAATTTTGAAAACTTCTTTAAAGAATGTTTATGTTTTTATTTTTGTGGGATATTATAATTTTTCATGATTCTGGTATGTTTTCTAAAGATGGGTTTTTTTTTATTCAGTATGAAATTCATAATAATGTCGGTGCTCCACCTGGTGGTAAAAAATAAGCATTTTACTGTTTTTCAGCGCAAAAAATTGGGAGATAAAACTTTATATCCTGATTTTAAAAGTGTGTTAACGTACCTACCAGGGTACCCAGTAAAAATCTACTAAACATGAGGTGAATATTAGTCTATAATATATTAAATACATCATGGATTAAAATTTTGTGTAACTGTACCTATAGTCATTTTACAGGTCATTTTTAGTTGAATGATTGCATAAATAGTCCAGCTATTTTTATATTTATAGATGTTAGGAAACATAACTTTCTATAAATATCTAAATATCTATGTTCTATCTATCTTCTGTCTATCATCTATCTATCTATCATCTATCTATGTATCTTTTTTACTACGTCTTGTATCCTAAGTTCTGTTGTATTAGTGCCAATTAATTTCATGTGTATTCCCATCTTCACACTTGATGTTAGGTACATTTTGATGCTGCTATTATGTAAAGTATTTCCTCACAGTAATTTAAATTTAACACACACTACTGTTTCTAATGCGCAACTCAAATTCCAGAACAGGATCTATTGAATTGAGAAGTTATTACTCCTAATTACAATCCTTAACTTGACAGCAAATTTCCTACCAATTTTGCACTATTATGTTTTAAATTTGATTTATTTTCTGTAGACTATGTTTTTCAAGCCTGGTAATCTTACTATATACTTTACTAACACCATTGTCAACACAAATTACATGTGTTTTATCAGGCATCTTCCATCTGAAAGTTCCTGAGTCTTCTCCTATTGGCTCAGCTATTGGAAGAATAAGAGCTGTGGATCCTGATTTTGGACAAAATGCAGAAATTGAATACAATATTGTTCCAGGAGATGGGGGAAATTTGTTTGACATCGTCACAGATGAAGATACACAAGAAGGAGTCATCAAATTGAAAAAGGTATACAAAGTTTTTGGACAGTTGTCTACCCAATAATTAAAGAATAGTAAGACTAAAACTTAAAAATGATAGCAATTTTAATTTTCCTTCAATTATTTTAAATAAAAAAAGACCAGGTGACTATGAAGTATTCAATCCCACAGGCACTTTTATTCTGTGATTCAATAGATATATATTTTATGTTGAAACAATTAGGCCTATTAATTTGACTAGATTATTTAAAAAATTCATACCAGAGTTTAACTGTAATTTAATTTTTTACTGTTACAAACTTAGATGAAAAGATTGATTTAAAAATAAGATCTAGAAGTAAACTCTGACCCCACCAGGCTTGGTCTTGCCCTTTTTGTGACTTTTCTGAGGATATAAATATTTAATTCACACCTTGTTGGCGAGCATTGACATCGCAGTGGAGGAATCCTGATATGGGCAGGCTCTACTACTGGAGGAGTGGAAGAAATGAGAATGGGAAATGTTGGGCTTGAGGGAGCTATAATGAGATAAGTAAAAAGAAAAATTATTGAGAGAGAAAAAAGGTGGTCCATGATGGGAAGCCATTTGTAATATTAAATGGATTAGTATAGAAGAGGATTGCAGAAGGGGAGAGCAAAATTCAAAATATTTGAAATAAACCACTATTTTTAGTATAGGTAGCTTGTCTTTTGTTGGGTGGTAGCATGAAAAAGGTGTATGTAAATGTGAGAAAGAGAAAAATCATGATTATATTTGAGGTGTTTAGATTGTTTCTAGAACAATGTGGCAAATTATAGGAATTTCCAATAATGGAATGTAGACAAAAAAGTGAACCTCATTTAATTTAGTCCTCTTTTCCCCTCTCCTACAAAGTACACTGTATTTATCCCAAATTGCAGTATATCATACACGTTTAATAATTGTGATGATTTTAACCCACAGGAAGTATTTTTGCATTCAGTCCCATTAATCAGGCTGCTGTTCCCAAATTTGCTCAGGAACTCTGAATTTTAACAAAGAAACAATATACGTAGTAATGAAAATAATCTCAAAAAGAAACACAATTTTCATATCGGTTATTTTTCATTTTTTATTCCTACTATTGCACATAAATTGTACTTTGTCTAGAAATTAATTTAACCATATGACCCCATTTAGCAAAATTATGCATTTATGCTGTATTTTCAAAGTACACCTAGAAAAAAATTTGTGTCAAATTCTTGTCAACGTTATTTCTTTCTTATTTGTTGTAGTTTTGCCTGTTTTTCTCTTTTCTATTCAATAAAAAATCAGTGAAAATTCTCGTCACTTAATTTTTTAAAAATGATCTCCAAAACTAACCACATTTAAATGGTTAAAGACAACAATTCAAATGGAACAAATATAAGTTCTCTTAATATAAGAAATAATAGAAAATATTTTACATTGATGGTTCATAAAATTTAAGTATAAAATTAATTATATTTACAAAGTAGAATTGAGATACAGAAGAGTCATATTGTGTATACTATATGTATTTATATTTATATATTTTTTACATTTATATATTTATTATGAATTTTTTTATATTTACACATATGATTCTATATTTTATTTTTATTTACCCTCATTTACCATCTATGCCAATAAATAATTGATGTTTAAGTTTCAATCTGGAAAAATGTGTGGCTTTCTTATCTATTTTTTAACACATTTGAAAAGAGTACAGTGTGCTTACCATATTCCTTTATATTATTATATCAGAATGGATTAATCTTTGAAGGTAATGATTCACTTATACAAATCAACGTTTTGTACATATTTATTTATTATACATCATCACTAAAGGAATAGGAACACATCTTTTCCCTTTTTAGCTTATGAAAATATCATAAACGGTTTGACATATTTACTTTGTTGTATTTATTTTGTTTAATTTTTTGAGAATTTTCAATTGTTTAACTAGATTAAAATTGAGATTTGGGAAATTATGATATATCTTTATTAAAATTGCTTTACATAATGTAGAAAATAGTCTGGAAAGTATATCTCTAAGTAAAAAAATATACTTTTCCTTCTGCAGTGGATGAATAATTGTCCATTTTGCTGACATAAAATTTATCTAAATAAAGCTCACCCACAACTAACATCACTCCTTCATTCAACAAATATTGATGGAGCAGCCACTAAATCCCAGACCCTGATCTGGACTCTCGGGATGGAGCACTGAATGAAACAGACACATTCCCTGACTCAAGCAGCTTCCGTTTAATTGGAGAAGTTAGACAATGAACAGATCCAAAAGCACTGTCAACAGTAACAAATTCAAGTTTGAAAAATGTAAAGCAGAGTAAAGGGGATGACAAGTAATGTGGAGGGTGGTGGCTCTTATAGTCAGAAAAGCCTCCTCTGTTAGGGTAAAATTTCAGCAGCGACCTGAAAGAAGCAAAAGATGAGCCATGTGGTGTCTGAGTGATGTGTGTCCCGGAAAGATTGAGCAGCAATTGCAAAATCTCTGAGATGGGAGCAGGCTGGGCAAGGAGACCCAGTGCAGTGAATGCAGGGTCTATAGCCAGATATGAGGTCAAAGACTCCGAGGAAGGGCCCATCTTGGAGATCCTTGTAGGCCAGGCCAAGGACTTGAGTTAGATCATGATATGGGAAGCCCATGGTGAGTTCAGACCTAAATTTCCTTGACCCTTGTCAAGCCAGGGTACTCTGGCTGTTCTGAGGAGAATAATGACTAAGAAGTGAGAACAGAAATAGACCAGTTAAGAAACTATAGAAATAATCCAGGAAACCAATGACGGAGATCTAGACAGTGCTGTTTGTAGCAATGGAGGTTGTGAGAAATGGTGAGATTCTGGCTAGATTTTAAAGGAACAGCCAAAACAGATTTTTATAAATATTCTGATCATCTGGTAAATTACACCAAGCATTTGAATAGATTTGTTTTCAGTGTCATTGTTTTAATTTCTAAATGAGGAATCACCAGAGGCAATCCCTGCCTGCTAACCTATTGTGTACCGTTGCAAAAGAAAATTGCAACCTACAAACTACATCTATTAAATTTTTAAAAGATTACTCAGGAGGACATATTTGTAACAAAATTTTAAAATTCTCTATCATCTTTCTATCTATGTATCTATCTGTCTAGCTACCTATCTACCTATCTGGTGTATATATGGTATTGAATGCATCTGTGTGCACACATATACATATACACATATGCATATACATATATGACATGGCAGCATGATTTTGTAAAAATAAAATAATAAGAAAATATTTAGTTGAATAAAGCCCATGAAAAACTCAAGATTAATTTAAACAACTACAGTTCTTTATTATTACATTTTTATTGAGGTATAACTGACATACAACATTTTTTTAGTTTCAGATGTACAACATAATCATTTGATATTTGTATATATCACAAAATGATCACTACAATAAGTCTAGTTAACATACATTACCATACATAGTTACTGAATACTTTTTTCTTGTGATGAGAACTTTTAAGATTCACTCTCAGAAACTTTCAAATGTACAATATTATTATTATTAACTATTATTAACTTATAGTCACCATGCTGTACATTATATCTCCATGACTTATCTATTTTTTACTGGGAAGTTTGTACCTTTTGACCCCCTTCACCCATTTCACCTACCCCCCCAACCCCTGCCTTTGGAAACCACTGATCTGTTCTTTATATTGATGAGCTTGATGTTTTTTAGATTCTATGTAAAAGTGAGATCATACAGTATTTTTCTTTCTCTGTCTGACTTATTTTACTTAGCTTAATGACCTCAAGTTTCAACCATGTTGTCGCAAATGGCAAGATTTCATTCTTTTTTATGGCTGAATAATATTCCATTGTATATATACACCACATTTTCTTTATCTATTCATCCATCCATAGACACTTAGGTTGTTTCCATATCTTGACTATTGTAAATAATGCTGCAATGAACATGAGGGTACATATATCTTTTCGAGTTATTGTTTTTGTTTTCTTTGGATAAATACTCAGAAGTGGAATTGCTGGATCATATGGCAGCTCTATTTTTAATTTGGGGGGAATCTCCATACTGTTTTCCATAGTGGCTGCACCAATTTACATTCCCACCAACAGTGCACAAGGATTCTCTTTTCTCCACATCCTTGCCAACACTTGTTATTTCTCATCTTTTTGATAGTAGCCATTCTAACAGGTGTGTGGTGATATCTCCTTGTGGTTTTGATTTGCATATCCCTGATGATTAGTGATGTTGAGCATCTTTTCATGTACCTATTGGCCTGCAGTTCTTTAAATAGAGTTTTTTGAGTGAAGATTATATTATGCGACTATTTATGCATAGATCCAGTAAGTTCTTAGAAAACTTTATCTTGAACTTATCATTAGAAGTCCTAAAAGAATTAGATACATGATAATAAAGATGTATGTAACATCAACGGAAGTGTTTCAGTTCCATAATGATCTTAAAATTAGGTTTTTGAAACTTTCCCCTTCAATATCTCAGTGTAGAATTGCAATGAAGAGTTTTGATGTAAAACAAAATTCACATAGGAATTATGTTCTTAAGTGTACTAAATGCATTTAGAAAGTCCTAAAGTATATATTCTACATTTGAATATGTAGCTGTTTTTTAAACAACAGTTATTTTAATTGTTTGGCTAACATTAGAGCATGATATTCTTTGTTTTCTGAGAGTTTTTCTTTTTTTAACTCACTTAAAAATAAATTAAAATGCGTAAATTCTCTGACGCACATATTCTCATTATTGTTTTATCTCTAAAATCTTTATTTGCTTTCCCTTTACTATTTCCTCCTCTCTCCTCTTTCTCTATCGACGGAGGGGCTGGTCTAAGTGGGTAAAAATGAAGGTCAGATTTATGTGAGGTGAGAAAAATGAAAAAAGGTATTTTTCTTTATTTTATTTTTTAACTTTAACTTGGATTCAGTTTATGAGCCCTGTGAGAGAATGTCATTTCACTGTGTCACTTTGAATTCAGAATAACATGATGAAACTTTATATATAAATTTGTCCAAGGCACAAGATATTGCTTAAAAAAAGGACTACTCTTATTCTATAGTAATGTCATATTGCGCTGAGCAAAGTATAAACAAATGAAAAACGCCCTATATATTCAGTATTACAACAATAAAAACACCAACAAAATCAGGATAATAAAGCATTTTAAATTTTATATCCCATGTAAAAATTAGGAGATCTGCTACATTTAAAATGAGAGAATAAGGTGTTTTGAATGCAGCAATTTAATTCTTAAGTTAAAAGCTAAATGAAATATATTTTCAGTCAGTAGAGTTTTTTTCCTACTGGATAAATGAGAATAAATATATACTTATTGGATATAAATATAAAGTTATATGAATTAAAAACATTTAAGAACTGAAAATACATGTATTTATAGAAGTATTGTGGCTTTCTTGTTACTGATTTAGAAATTTAGGCAATTAAATAGTGGGATGAATACCTAAATTATGCAAAAGGACAATTTTAATATCTTGCCTAATTTCTCAAGCAGTTCTGTACCATTTCTACAAAAATATCTATCGGGAACTAATAAGTAATGATAGCATCAGTTTAAAATAAAGAATGGTGAAGTGATTTCCTATTTATTTTAAAATAAGTAAAACTTGTTTGGAATTTAAAAAATCCTTACTATTTTGGTGTTACTTGGCAATATTATTTCATTTCAGATACACATAAATGTGATCACATTGAATCCAAAGAAAAATTACTTTCTTTTTTCTTGAAAACATAAGACATAAAATACTTTATTCTTCACCAGGAACCTTTAATAAATAGGCTAAGGTCTCAACCGAGCACACTGAAACTTTATATTTTACTTATGCGCTGTAAGTCACTAAAACTCCTTTTCTTTTTGCAGTCTTAAATGTCAAGGAGTGAGTTCACAGCAAATGATTTGGTATCATAGCACCATCTTGTGGTTAATTCTTGAATAACTCTTAGGAAAAAAATGAAAATAAAATTTGTAAAAACCTATTTCATATGGCCTAACATACACCTCAATTTATAAAGTTTAAAATACTACTATTTTTAGACAGTCTGACATGCATAATTTCAAAGAAAAATAAGTGGTGTTCTTTACTTCTTTCTGTAAATATTATGTTCCTGTTTTGGTAAATACTTGTCCTCACCTTCAAACATCTTACCTAACTTCCCTAAACAATCTTATCAACTTTAAATTAGCCCCCAAATTGACATAGCCAATGCAAATTGTTTGCTGCCTTGTAGACATTTCTAACTGAGTTCCATGGTCTTTTTAAACTCAGAATGTCCAAAGCCAAATTCCTTCTCTTCTTCCAACAAAAGGGTGCATGCTCATATTTTCTCCTTCTTGGATAAGGCCTCACCTCCTCTCTAGTTTCTTAAATCAGAAATCTAGAATTTTCTTTCTTTCTTTTTTTTTTTTTTTGAGGAAGATCAGCCCTGAGCTAACATCCATGCCAATTCTCCTCTTTTTGCTGAGGAAGACTGGCCCTGGGCTAACATCGGTGCCCATTTTCCTCCACTTTATATGGGAGGCCGCCACAGCATGGCCTGACAAGTGGTGCATTGGTGTGCACCCGGGATCTGAACCCCAGCTGCCAGCAGCAGAGCGTGCACACTTAACAGCTATGCCATGGGGCCGGCCCCTAGAATTTTCTTATGCTGCTTCCATTGCCATCAACTTCCTCCTGACAAATAAGACATGAAGCCGACATTAAGCCTGATTTCTCCTGAACATGGACTAAAATTTCCTTCTTTCTCCTCCTCATGGGTTGACTTACAAGCCTCCTAGTTACTCCTTACCACCCTCGTAATGGCTGTTCTCCGAGTTGCACACCTTATCTTCATGCAACTTATCCTTTCCTCCCTGAATGAAAGTGCTAGCAACGAATAAATGAATTGGCTATTATACTGATCATAAAACTAAGTTTTGGGAAACCTGATTTTCCTTTTAAATGATGCTTGATCTGGGCCGGCCCCGTGGCTTAGTGGTTAAGTGCGAGCGCTCCGCTACTGGCGGCCCAGGTTCGCATCCCCAGGCGCGCACGGACGCACCGCTTCTCCGGCCATGCTGAGGCCACGTCCCACATACAGCAACTAGAAGGATGTGCAACTGTGATGTACAACTATCTACCAGGGCTTTGGGGAAAAAAGGGAGGAGGATTGGCAATAGATGTTAGCTCAGATCTGGTCTTTTTCAGCAAAAAGAGGAGGATTAGCATGGATGTTAGCTCAGGACTGATCTTCCTCACCAAAAAAAAAAAAAAAAAATGATGCTTGATCTGAAAGCCTTATCTTTGTGTTCAGCCTGGTATAATAAACCTACTTTACAAGTGCTTGTTCCTATTGTCTTCTCAGCGTGGGTCAGCCTTGTATAAATCTGTTTTCTAATTGCTTGTCCTCAAAAGCATCTAGTCTGTTTCAGATAAATGTACAGCCTTCAGTCATTTGGATTCATTGACAACATTCCTTTCCATTGGATCTGAAGACCTACTATATGATTGAGACAGCAGAGTCTTATTACTAAAGGATACATTTTATTAAGAGTGATGACTTTACTGTGTTAGTGAAAATGACACATGTTCATCATAAAGATTGAAACTATAGAATGGTAAAAAGTAGAGGGATGGAAGCACAGGTCTTGTAGGTCCGAGTTTGGTATAACGGGGTCCTCTGCTCAGGGTCCCTCAGGCTGAAATCAAGGTGTAGACTGGGGTTGTGATCCCACCTGAGGCTTCCCACCTTGAAACCTTTCCCAAGCTTACTGGTTGTTGGCAGAGTTCATTTCTTCATGGCTTTATGACTGAGGTCCCTATATTTTGCTAGCTATTGGCCAAGTTCCAGTCTCAGTCCCTATAGGCACCTCTTAGGCACTTGCCAGGTGGGCTCCTACACTCAGAAGTTTCTTTCTCCAAAGCCACCAATCATCTGGACTGCCTCTTTCCTTTAAAGGTTCACATGGTTAGTTCACACATCTCAAGTAAAATCTCCCTTTTAATTCACTCAACGTCGAGTGATTAAGGACTTTAATTATATTTGCATAGTTTATTTTTACATAAAACTTAACAAATTCATGAGGTGATATCCCATGCAATTCACAGGCCCCACACACACTCCAGGGCAGGAGATTGTACAAGAGTACAGGTCATGGGGGGTGGGAATCTTGAGGACATCTTGGAAGTCTGTCTACCAAAGCTGCTGTTTTTCAAATTCCTCAAAATATAACTATGGCTATCCATTTCCATTCAACAGTATCTAGAAGCATGATGAGACCTGGAAGAGCCCAGAGAGTTATTCTTTTGTATCTTATGCCAAAAATTGCTTATCCCTCTTTGAAGTGAGAAAATCAGTTAGCACTTAGTATTTTATGCAGTTTTTCATGACCTGGATTTTAGAAAAGAGCGAGCAGAGAAAGTGGCTCAAAACAAAGATGCAAAAATTGTATCATTCTTCCTTTATATTCTGAAGAACAATTAAATATATCATATATTATTTCTCCATAGTTATGGTTTTTTACTGTACAACTCCCTACAATGTGAATTATTTCCTGAAAATTCTGGTCTCACTAACTTTCCTTTATTGAAATACCCTTAGGAGCAAGGAGTTTCTCAAGTACATTCTCTTAGTCAATCATTTTCTTACTTTTCTAGAAAGGTTCATTAAATTGAACGGGCCCCAAGTAACGCCGCAAAGGTTTCTATTTATTGTGCAAGAGCTAAATTAGCTCAACTTCATAGTAATGGATGTCTGTCATAGAATGTGATTAATTTTCTACCAATAAAAAAGTAATACTGTTTGTTCTATACTTATTTCAAATATTAGGGTTTTTGTTGATTGTAAAGTCAGGTGAATTTCATTCCTCAGTGTTGCCCCTCCAAAAAAAAGTAGAGAGTAGTCAGTCAGATGGGTTGGATCAAGTCAAACAGAGAGATATCAGCACTGATTCTCTTTGCTCTTTCTGAGCCATCCGGTTTTACAAAGTGGCATTGCCTAAGGGCCAGGGGCGTGAAGAAACAAGGCTACCTAGGAGATTATTGTGGCATTTCTCTTACAATTTCCTCCAGTTCTTTATATCACTGAAGGATATAAGTTCTCAGTTGTTCTGTACAAAAAAAATTTGTATGTACAGAAAGGTTCTTTCATCTTACTCTATTTCTCCCTGACCACCAAATATTTGCCTGGTGTGACGGGTCAGAGGTTCTTAAAAGATAGAATATGTCTGATCTACTAAAAATGTAGAAAAGATTCCAGAATGCTCCCTTATTTCTGGGCTTGAAATAGACTTTGAAGGGGGAGTCAAGTCCATCAGACAGCTGTAGAATGCTCCTCAAGGAGGTAAATAAAATTTAGATCTCATCTAGAAAGAATTCACTTCATCATACAGCTAATCAGAGGCATTTGAATGCCTACAAGCAAGTAGAGAGAAAAAGAAAGAACAATTGGTATGAACTCCTACATTCTAAGACAGAAGTTAATTCTGAGCCAAAAAAGGAGTAAGGATGAGCCAGGGCAGCTCCATTAGCTTTCTAGGTAAAAGGACCTGATGTGATAAAGTCAAAATCGTCTTACACTAGAAGTTAGGGATCTTTATGGCAGACAAATTATATTGTTTAACATTCATAGAGCATTTAGAGTTTACAAAAACAGAAAATATATTTTTCTATGTTCTTTAAATTAACTAGTGCAGCATTCTACCTTATACATTGATCTCTTTCAGACTTCTCTTAAGGCATCCGATTTCTCTCGAACACTTCAAATGACGGGGGACTTAGGACCTCTTCAAACAACTCATTCATTAAACAAGATGATGTGTTCTCACTATTCTCTAGGTTTGTTGAATGTAGAGAGAGAGCAAGCTTCATTTGTCATTGCATCTTCCTGTCCTCCCAGGATGTATCTCTGTCCCTACCACCCCAAAGGCCATGGATATTTTTTAAATTAACTCAATTTTGAATAGTGTAATTTTTTTAGAGATTTATTCCTTTTTTTACCCAAAGTTACCATTTTAATAATTTAAATTGTTAATTCTAATAAGAGACTAATAGAATAAGCCTAACTGACATTCAGCATGATAGCCCTTCAATATTTAAAAATATGTGTCTTGTCTTGCTTTGATCTTTATCATTCCAGGCTGAACATTTCCAGTAATTGTAGCATTTTGTATTTTTCGCTTGAATAATGTTTTGCTATCCTATTCTGGCAATTGGTTGGTGTTTTTTTTTAAGTTTGATTCCTTGAACAAAACACGGTAGTCAAACTGTGGGCTGATCACAACAAGAGCATTATGGGACGATCTCCTCTCTTTTTCTAGACATTATATTTCTATTCATGTAATCAATAGCTATAATATCAACCAGGGCATATTATACACACCATTCTTTACTTTTATTGGCTTAAAGATAAGTCAAAATTCCTAACAAGAAGGACATAGAAATTGAAGTAAATAAGTATGAGGTAACTAAAAATATAGAAAGTAAGAGAAAGCATTGAGTACAAAGCAGATAAAAAAACATGAATAAGAATTGGATGAATTGGGGGATGGCCTGGTGGCTAGTGGTTAAGTGCACATACTCTGCTTCGGCGGCCCAGGGCTCACGGGTTTGGATCCTGGGTGCGCACCGATGTACTACTTTTCAAGCCATATGGCGTCCCATATAAAGTAGAGGAAGATGGGCAAGTTAGCCCAGGGCCAATCTTCGTCAGTAAAAAGAGGAAGATTGGCATCAGAGGTTAGGTCAGGGCTGATCTTCCTCACAAAAAAAAAAAAAAAGAATGGGATTAATTAGATGAAATACAGGGAATAATTATAGGGAAAATAAATATAGATCCCTCTAAATGAAAATTACTGTGAAAGAGATTTAATGTCAAGTCCAAGAGGTGTTACTGTTTGCTATAATAAACTCCATGGAATTGTGAACGTTTTTGAGGATTTCACAGTGATTTTTTAAATTTTCTTTTTCCGCCCTCAGAGAAAATGCATAAAACAGCAATCTTGTCCTTACAAGAGAGAAATATACCTCCTTTATTTCCCCCTGGTGCACTGAGGCAAAAAGAGATGTGTCGACACAACAATTAGCAGGTCATTGGAGTCATATTAGAGGGAATGAATTTATAAAACAGAAACTTAAAGGTCCCAGAAAATCACTATATTAATTTTAATTTCATGTTGTCTTAGTTTTTCATAGGTGATTAGAAATCAGAGCCATTGACCTTAAAGTTTTCATTTAAATAAAGCACCACAGCAACACCATATTTATAGAATCTAATATTTTCAGTTATGGGGAACATAAAACCAATATTCAGAATAAAAGTGAATGCAAGTAGTGGTAAAGTTAAAAGAGACAATCAGTAACTCCCTGGACAAATGACTTCCAAATATTATGTTTCACACTCTACTTTAATTTGGTCATATATGTTCAAAGCCTTAATTATTGGTAAAATATCCTGACCATGCATTACAGTGCCTACTAATTATGTATACAATGCTGAGCACACAAAAGACTGAAACTCTTCGTAATTACCACTGTGTATGTTTTCAAATCCTGATACAGTCCTTTGTTATTCAAAAGTGTTTAATAGAAAATGATATTATTGTCAGGATAAGAAAAGTGGTCCGAGAAAAAAAAACATATTTTGTTATACCAAATTTTTAACTGGAATCTAAAGAGTATCTTCAATATCCTATTTTAATTTTATGTTTTTATTACTGCTTCACTCCACTAGATGTCAGTATTGTATAAGAGCTGAAAATGCTTCCCTTAAACCTGTTCTCTTGCTTTAAACGCTCATATGAACCGAATAAGCCCTACCTAGCATGCATGTGCGCATATGTGTCATTTTAATGTATGTAACTGATTATCCTTACAAGTTACCCAGAATCTTCTACACGTGGGTGATTCTCTTCTTAAAATATTCCCTTCCCCATTAATTATAAAGGAAAATGAGTTTTTGAAACCAATGCAATTGGTATTAACTTGCGAATGCTCTGAAGCCATGTTCCCCATCTTTGCCACATTCTATATGAATGTATCTCTTCACTTCTGATTTGTCCTATCTACAGCCATTAGATTTTGAAACAAAGAAGGCGTATACTTTTAAAGTGGAAGCCTCCAACCTCCACCTTGACCACCGGTTTCACTCCGCGGGCCCGTTCAAGGACACGGCCACAGTGAAGATCAGCGTGCTGGACGTGGAGGAGCCGCCGGTTTTCAGCAAGCCGCTCTACACCATGGAGGTTTACGAAGACACGCCGGTTGGGACCATCATTGGTGCCGTCACTGCGCAAGACCTCGATGTGGGCAGTAGTGCTGTTAGGTAAGAAAAAGAAACATTTTCTTTTCTGTGTTTCAGAAAAAGAAAGAAAGAAAAACAGTACTCTCCAAACTTGCATGAATGATTTAGTTTTGGAATATGGTGCTTGAAAATGTAATGACTTCACAATACCTAAGTATTGGAGGAAAAGCCATAGAGTTTGAACGAAAACCTCGGTCCATTCCTGAAACAGAGGTTTAGCAGTGTATGATGGTGGACATGTCACTCAAGCTAACCAATCTCAATTTTTCATCTATAAAAAGGATTTAATAGTACAATCTCAAAGGATGATTCTCATGATTAATGATATTAAGATACTTCCGCAGTGCCCACTATGTAATAGACATTTAATACATATTTCAATTACTCTAAAATCTCTGTCCCTTAGCCAAAGTTAGTGTTTGAAAAAGATAGCTTTACCATTTGCAATTTGCAGTTCTTTTTTTCACTGTGACAATTGTGTCTGCTGATGGAAGCACAGTTAAAGCAATCCTAGGGTAAGATGAATTATGGAAACGCTCAAAGCCCAGACTTTGAAAGGAGCTCGTATTGACATAAGGCTGCTGGGTAGTGAGTGAGTCAACGCGGCAATCAATAGAATAAGAAAGAGTAAGTAAATAATCTCTCTCCCCTTCCCACCCCCTAAACCCACAAATTCCAGGTGCACTACGGAAACATGGTGCGATTTCCCTTTCCCTCATTTATACATTGATCTTGCAACATATTATGAGACTCGTTCTGATTCAACTTTGCTGCTTCTGTGTGTTTCAATTTTCTGCCACATGCATGCCCTTAGCCCACATGCCTACAAGTACTGGGAAACCAAACAAAAAAAGAAAAACAGAGAAAAGTGATTTGTTCTGAATCTTCCCCTTCTAAAGAGTTGAACAAGACCAAAGACAACATTAATGCCAACATTTTAATGCAAAACCACTATTCTATTAACATAGGGAACATATACACACATATCTCATAAGATTTTATGTCATAGGGTAATGACTGATAAAAAAAATGGATCAACCATTCATCAGCCGTCTCAACACATTCATAGATTTAGAAAAATCTCAGGAAATGGTTTGAAAGCTTCCAAGCCCTGCTCTTTATATTCGGTTGAATCCATCTCCCCAAGTGGCCTGAATATTTTCCTTTTGAGGCATGTCTCTGGTCAAGACAGAACTCTAAAGAAGCACATTTGTCTTGGGAAAGGGAACAAAAATAGCAATTACTAGCACCCCTACCTGCCAGGTTGAATGCAGGCTAATTTACTCATTGGATTCAAGCTATTGTTCTCCATGTCCGTATTATAGCACAATTCACTTCCAGTTAAACTGGAATATGTATTACCAGTATTTGTAGGGGCATTCTCAAGCATCTGCCACATTAGTAGTTGTTATATATTAACCTGTCATCACTCATCAATCTCGTTCCTGATGACCCTGCATGTGCTGTTGGTAATTGCAAAAGTTGGAAATGCCTGGTGAGTAGATTTACAGGTAATTTCAAGAGCATAAACAGTTATGGGAGAAATATTGAAGGTTGTAAAAAAAAGTAATAAAAAGGTAAATAACTGTGGATTGAAACTCCCTACAGGTCAATAAATGAGAATTTGGGGACATAGTGGAACATGATAGAGAATATGCTAAGTTATTTAATTTACTGTGTGTTCTATTTTTGAAGTCTGATGAAAGCATGATGAGGTCAAAATATTAATAAAAATATGATTTTAATGCAATACTTAGCAATACCACTTGGTAAAGTAAGGTGACAGTTACAAACTTCCAAATACAGGAAAACGGTTAGAGTCAAGACACTAGTGTGAGGATAAAGGAAGTCTACATTTTAAAGAAATTCTCCAGCTACAAGCCAGTTTTTTTTTTTTTTTAATGTCACAGGAACTAGCATCTGATACGTGCTACTTTATGTAAACAAAGTAGTGTCCCTAGTTTTACTTCTAATGGGTAGCAGCCTAACTAACGAAAGCTGTAGACACAGATGGGTCTAATTTAGCCCCCTGAGGGGTTGTCAAAAGAGAGAGTTGCTTTTGAATCAACGTGAAAGTTGTCTTAGTGAAAGTTGTCTTACTTCCACATCCTGGAGTAAACAAGAAGCTTGAATCATGTCAATTGAGGAATGTGGGGGTATGAATCATCTTTTCTTGGTCTGAAAACTTGTTTGCTCACTTAAGAATGATAGTAAAAATATGTTGTGAAAAATAAGCATCAAAATGTAAAATTGCTTGACATGTTTTTGTATGCTTTGTGGGTTTTGTTTTCCTTTGCTTTACTGTCTTTTCCCAGAGTTATTGTGCCAAGTATTCTTTTAGAACTATGTTATTTCATACCACTGGGTATTTCATTATTATTGTTCTTTTATCATTGCTGAGCATAGCAAAGACCCCGAATGCAATGACATTAACCAAGGACTGAACAGCTTAGAAGAAAGGTTCGGTTAGATGTGATACTTCCAAATGTTCCACGTCTGGTGCCCCTGCCCCGAGCTTCATTTCTAGTCATTGTTTCCTTTACTCTTCTAGCCTTTGCTGTAAGATGCACTGACTTCCTGCCTCTAATGTTCTATATGCTTTGACCATCTTATTATATAATTCATGGGAGTGATTTCTAGTGAGTCAAACAAGAGTGCAATGAGTACCCACTGCTAGTGACGTGAGGCATTTTCACAATAGTCTCTTAAGTTAAGAAATGAAATTTAGAACAGGTGACTATTCAGTTACATTGGAAATTAATATTTGTTTTGAATATGAGTAATTTGAGTTTTTGAGAGATTTTAGTGGATTATGTTTTTTAATACATGCCACTTTTCTTTTGCTTGAAATATGTAAAAATCTTATTCTATGAAAGAATTTCAAAATAAAGTTTAATCAAACTAATTTTGTGTATAAAATGAAAAAATAGACAATTCAATTTTAAACTAACTCCATGTAAGAAGTGTCAGATGATAACATACTGATGATATAAAGTAAAATTTATTTTATGCATATAAACTTCCATGTATCAATTCAAAAAAATACTGTACTTAATAGAATAATTGAAGAGTTTACTTTTCATGTTACCTCCTTCTGCTTAATGATATTTCCAACCAAAATCCACCACTTAAAATCAACTAGTGAAATTGATTAATAAATAGAAAATCATTATCAATTACCATAAGTAGAATATAATACTTAAGGAGAGGAGTCAAGATGGCGGCGTAGGCAGACTCTGAACTCACCTCCTCCCGTGGACACAGCCAATTTACAACCACTCGTGGAAAAATTACCCCTGAGACAGAACTGAAAACTGGATGAGAGGAACTCCTGCAACAACGGACAATCCTAACTGAGGTGGAAGAGGCAGAGACTCCCTTCTGGAGAGGAAAAACGCCGCCTTCACAAGCCGCCAGCTTCACGGCCGCCTGGAGCAGCTCACAGGGACGCAGCCTCCCTGGAGGCGCGGGGCCCTGAGCCGGGGAGCGCCCACGCTGTGGGCATTTTGTGGACCCAGCACAATCGAGACCAGCGGCATAATATCTGACTGTGCCTGCTACTAAAACACTGGGGAGTACCCCCAGAAAACCCGGTTCACAAAGAAACTAAAACTGGCTCTTAAAGGGCCCGCGCACAAACTCACCCATTTTAGGAAGCATCCTAAAATCACCAGAAAGAAAGGTGCACAGTGCTTTGGTGACAAGAGACTCACCTAATAGGCCCTGAGTGCATCTCGGTGAGGGGTGAGACCTCTCCAGGGACTGGGACATTGGCGGCGGCCATTGTTGTGGCCTGGTGTGGGCGTGATGACACAGACGCCATTGGAGTTCTCCCTGAGGCCTGCTAGCCCAGGGTCTGCCCCACCCGCTAGAGCACCGGTTTAATCCAGCTCAGCTGGGGCAGGCAGCCCACCCTAGAGACTGGTCCCACCCAACAACAAGCCCACAGGCAACGTGTGGGCCTGCATAGATTGGTGACTGGATTCTCTGCAGCCTGGCAACTGAGCTGACTTGAGCAGGGCAGGGTGTGCACAAGGAGCGGGTGGAGAGTGGGGGTGGTGGCAGAGTGTGTGGGGCTCCCGCCGTGGAGAGACTGGGTCCGCTTGGGGAGGTCGGAGCACTCACACGGGGCAGGACTGTGTTGACTGTGTGTGTGGACCTGTGGACAGCAGGGCTTCTCAGCCGCAGAAGACTTGTACTTCTCGAAGACCCACATAGGAGGTTTGCTCCACCTTCCAAAACCTGAAACAATTGGGTGCTCTTGTGCCTGAGGCCAGCCCCACCAGCTGCAATCCTCAGAGAGCTGACAAGAGACCTAATAGGCTAGAGGCTTACAGCAATTGTAAGGCCCTGAGCCTAACAACCTGCCACGGTGGGGGCCTACTCACTTAAAAGAAATACTGCAACACAAATGTGGTATTAGAACTTGCAGCCAACTGTGCTGGGGCTCCCCACACCTGATAAAGAGACTGAAGGGCCCACAACAACTACAAGCATCTGAGCATTACAACAGCTGGCCAGGAGCATAACTCAGCCTCCCTGGGCGCCTACAGGGAAAGCAAACAGGCCACAGCAGAAGGATACACGTAGCCAACATAGGGGTCACCCCTGGAACATTGAGAACTGAGGGAAGCACACTGGAAGCCTCCTAAGGCATCACTTACTTAAGGTCACCTATCCAAGAGCAAGAGACGTAGCTGACCTACCTAATACGTAGACACAAGCACAGGAAAAGAGGCAAAATGAAGAGGCAAAAGAATACATTCCAAGTAAGGGAACAGGACGAAACCCCAGAAAAGGAACTAAGTGAAACAGAAATGAGCAACCTACCTGACAGAGAGTTCAAACTAAGTGTGTTAAGGATGCTCACTTATGTGGGGAGAAGAATAGATGAACTCAGTGAGAATGTCAACAAAGAAATTGAAGATATAAAAAAGAACCAATCAGAAATGAAGAATACAATACTGGAAATGAAAAATTCATTAGAGGGACTCAAAAGCAGAGTAGAGGATACAGAAGAACGGATCTGTGAGCTGGAAGAAAGACTAGAAGAAATTACCCGAGGTGAACAGGTAAAAGAGAAAAGAATTAAAAAGACTGAGGACATTCTAAGGGACGTCTGGGACAACATCAAGCGCACTAACATCCGTGTTATAGGTGTCCCGGAAGGAGAAGAGCGAGACAAGGGGGCAGAGAATCTATTTCAAGAAATAATAGATGAAAACTTCCCTAACCTAAGGAAGGAAACAGACATCCAGGTACAGGAAGCACAGAGAGCCCCAAACAAGATAAACCCAAAGAGGCCCACACCAAGACACATCATAATCAAAATGTCCAGAATTAAAGATAAAGAGAGAATCCTAAAAGCCGCAAGAGAATGTCAAGTTACGTACAAAGGAAACCCCATAAGGCTATCAGCTGACTTCTCTGCAGAAACCTTACAGGCTAGAAGAGAATGGCACGATATATTTAAAGTGCTAAAAGGAAAAAACTTCCAGCCAAGAATACTCTACCCAGCAAGGTTATCATTCAAAATGGAAGGAGAGATCAAAATTTTCCCAGATAAGCAAAAATTAAAGGAGTTTGTCACCAAGAAACCAGTGCTACAAGAAATGTTAAAGGGACTGATTTAAGGGGAAAAGAGAAGACCACAAATAGGAAAAATTATCTATTTCCATGATTAGAACGTAATGGATACAAATGCACAACAAAGAGGTTAGATATGATATCAAAAACATGAGGGAGGAGGGGAGTTAAAGAGTACAGCTTTCAGACAGAGGTCAAACTAAAGTAACCATCAATTCTGTATAGAAGAAGAAAGGAACAGAGAAGGACTACTCAAACACTGAGAAAAAAAAAAGTTAAAAAATGTCAGTAAGTACATACTTATCAATAGCTACTTTAAATGTCAATGGACTAAATGCTCCAATTAAAAGGCATAGGGTGGCTGACTGGATAAAAAAACAAGACCCATATATATGCTGCATACAAGAGACACACTTCGGACCTAAAGACACTCACAAACTGAAAGTGAAGGGATGGAAAAAGATACTCCACGCAAAGGGCAATGAAAAGAAAGCTGGGGTAGCAGTACTCATATCAGACAAAATAGACTTTAAAACAAAAACTGTAAAAAGAGACAAAGAAGGGCATTACATAATGATCAAGGGAACAATCCAACAAGAGGATATAACACTTGTAAATATCTACGCACCCAATGTAGGTGCACCTAAATATATAAAGCAATTATTAACAGACATAAAAACAGAAATAGACAGTAACACAATAATAGTAGGGGACTTTAACAATCCACTTACACCAACGGATAGATCATCCAAACAGAAGATCAATAAGGAAACATTGGCCTCAAACGACACACTACAACAGATGGACCTAGTAGATATATACAGAGCATTCCATCCAAAAACCGAAGAATACACGTTCTTTTCAAAAGCACATGGAACATTCTCCAGGATTGATCACATATTAAGCCACAAAACAAGTCTCCATAAATTTAAGAAGATTGAAATTATACCAAGCATCTTTTCTGACCACAACGGTATGAAACTAGAAATCAACTATAGGAAGAAAATCAGAAAAGCCACAAATACGTTGAGATTAAACAAAATGCTACTGAACAACGACTGGGTTAAGGAAGAAATCAAAGAAGAAATCAAAAAATACCTGGAGACAAATGAAAATGAAAATATGACATGCCAGAATTTATGGGATACAGCAAAAGCAGTTCTAAGAGGGAAGTTTATAGCGATACAGGCCTATCTCAACAAATAAGAAAAATCTCAAATAAACAATCTAACAATGCACCTGAAGGAACTGGAAAAAAAAGAACAAACAAAGCCCAAAATCAGTAGAAGGGAAATAATAAAAATCAGAGCAGAAATAAATGAAATAGAGACCAAAAAAACAATAGAAAAAATTAATAAAACCAAGAGCTGGTTCTTTGAAAAGATCAACAAAATTGACAAACCTTTAGCTAGACTCACCAAGAAAAAAAGAGAGAAGGCACAAATAAGTAAAATCAGAAATGAAAGAGGAGAGGTTACAACAGACACTTCAGAAATACAAAAGATTATAAGAGAATACTATGAAAAGCTATATGCCAACCAATTCGACAATCTGGAAGAAATGGATAAATTCTTAGAATCATACAACCTTCCAAAACTGGATCAAGAAGAAGTAGAGAATTTGAATAGCCCAATCACCAGTAAGGAGATCGAAACAGTAATAACAAACCTCCCCAAAAATAAAAGTCCAGGACCAGACGGCTCCCTGGTGAATTCTACCAAACATTCAAAGAAGACTTAATACCTATCCTTCTCAAACTCTTCCAAAAAACTGAGGAGGGGGGGAAGCTCCCTCACTCATTCTACGAAGCTGACATTACCCTGATACCAAAACCAGACAAGGATAACACAAAAGAAGAAAATTACAGGCCAATATCACTGATGAACATTGATGCAAAAATCCTCAATAAAATACTAGCAAATCGCATACAACAATATGTTAAAAAGATTATACACCATGATCAAGTGGGATTTATTCCAGGGATGCAGGGATGGTTTAACATTTGCAAATCAATCAATGTAATACACCACATTAATAAAATGAAGAATAAAAATCACATGATCATCTCAATAGATGCAGAGAAAGCATTTGACAAGATCCAGCATCCATTTATGATAAAAACTCTGAACAAAATGGGGATAGAAGGAAAGTACCTCAACATAATAAAGACCATATATGAGAAACCCACAGCTAATATCATCCTCAATGGTGAAAAACTGAAAGCCATCCCTCTAAGAACAGGAACCAGACAAGCATGCCCACTGTCACCACTCCTATTTAACATAGTACTGGAAGTTCTAGCCAGAGCAATCAGGCAAGAGAAAGAAATAAAAGGGATCCAAATTGGAAAGGAAGAAGTGAAACTGTCACTATTTGCAGATGACATGATTTTATATATAGAAAACCCCAAAGAATCCACCAGAAAACTTTTAGAAGTAATAAACGAATATGGTAAAGTTGCAGGATACAAAATCAACATACAAAAATCAGTTGCATTTCTGTACACTAACAACGAAGTAGCAGAAAGAGAAATTAAGAATACCATCCCATTTACAATTGCAACAAAAAGAATAAAATACCTAGGAATAAACTTAACCAAAGAGGTGAAAGATCTGTACACCGAAAACTATAAAACATTTCTGAAAGAAATTGAAGAAGACACAAAGAAATGGAAAGATATTCTGTGCTCTTGGATTGGAAGAATTAACATAGTTAAGATGTCCACACTTCCTAAAGCCATCTATAGATTCAATGCAATCCCTATCAAAGTTCCAACAACATTTTTCACAGAAATAGAACAAAGAATCCTAAAATTTATATGGAACAACAAAAGACCCCGAATAGCTAAAGGAATCCTGAGAAAAAAGAACAAAGCTTGAGGTATCACACTCCCTGATTTCAAAATATACTACAAAGCTGTAGTAACCAAAACAGCATGGTACTGGCACAAAAACAGACACACAGATCAATGGAATAGAATCGAAAGCCCAGAAATGAACCCACACATCTATGGACAGCTAATCTTTGACAAAGAAGCCAAGAACATGCAATGGGGAAAAGAAAGTCTCTTCAACAAATGGTGTTGGGAAAACTGGATAGCCATATGCAAAAAAATGCAAGTAGACCCTTACCTTACACCATACACAAAAATTAACTCCAAATGGATTAAAGACTTGAATGTAAGACCTGAAACTGTGAAACGTCTAGAAGAAAACATAGGCAGTACGCTCTTCGACATCAGTCTTAGCAACATCTTCTCAAACACCACGTCTGACCGGGCAAGAGAAACAATAGAAAAAATAAACCAATGGGACTACATCAAAGTAAAAATCTTCTGCACAGCAAAGGAAACCATCAACAAAACGAAAAGACAACCTAACATTTGGGAGAAGATATTTGCAAACCATACTTCTGATAAGGGCTTAATCTCCAAAATATATAAAGAACTCATGCATCTCAACAACAAAAAAACTACCAACCCAATTAAAAAAATGGGCAAAGGACCTGAACAGACATTTCTCCAAAGAAGATATACAGATGGCCAACAGACACATGAAAAGATGTTCAAAATCATTAACTATCAGAGAAATGCAAATCAAAACTACAATGAGATATGACCTGACGCCCGTCAGAATGGCTATAATTAACAAGACAGGAAACAACATGTGTTGGAGAGGATGTGGAGAGAAGGGAACTCTCATCCACTGCTGGTGGGAGTGCAAACTGGTGCAGCCACTATGGAAAACAGTATGGAGATTCCTCAAAAACTCAAGGATACAACTACCATATGATCCAGCCATCCCACTGCTGGGTATTTATCCAAAGAACTTGAAAACACCAATTTGTAAAGGTACATGCACCCATGTGTTCATTGCAGTGTTATTCACGATAGCCAAGACTTGGAAGCAACCTAAGTGCCCATCAAGGGACGAATGGATAAAGAAGCTGTGGTATATATACACAATGGAATACTACTCAGCCATAAGAAATGATGAAATCCAGCCATTTGTGACATCATGGATGGACATTGAGGGTATAATGCAAAGTGAAATAAGTCAGAGGGAGAAGGTCAAATACCGCATGATTTCCTTCATTAAGTAGTAGATAATAACAACAATAAACAAACACATAGGGACAGAGATTGGATTAGTGGTTACCAGAGGGGAAGGGGAGAGGGAGGAGGGTGAAAGGGATAATTAGGTACATGTGTGTGGTGATGGGTTGTAATTAGTATTTGGGTGGTGAACATGATCTAATCTATGCAGAAATAGAAGTACAATGATGTACACCTGAAATTTTTACAATGTTATAAACCAATGTTACTGCAATAAACAAAAAATAAAAAAAATAATAAAAATAAAAAGAATAATAAAAAAAAAGAATATAATACTTAAAATAATTCGTAACTGGTTGTTAAAATATAAAAGTCTATCCATGCCCTGCTTAAAATTATCTTATATCCCAAGTCTGGTCTGTTCACCACACTTTTGGAAAAATTTCTGAAATCAATTGTACTTGATTTTTCATCATGGGTTAAGAAGCTATCGAAGTGGCTGGTTTTCATTTGAGGGCCCTTCTCAATACATCAGGAATCTTTTATTACATAGGCAAAAACTTAAGATTGACTACAAAACATGCTTAGGGAGTGAGAGGAAAGAGAGGCCCAGCTTATTAAGTGGTATCCTATAGCAACATATATCATTTATTTTAATTATTAATTAAATTAAATGTTAAAAATTAAAAATTTGAGAAACTCCCCATTTTCTATGTTTTACTTATTTAGCAAGATTTTTGTGAGGATTAAATGAGGTATTGGCATACAATGTTTAAGTTTTAAATTTTTTTATCAACTTTATATTTTTAGAGCAGTTTGGGTTCACAGCAATATTGAGAGAAGGTATAGAGATTCTCCATATACCCCTGCACACATGGATAACCTCCACTGTTATCAACATCCCCTACCAGCATGGGACATCTGTTATAAATGATGAACCTACATTGACATGTTATTACCCAAGTCTGTAGTTTACCTTAGGATTCACTTTTGGTGTTGTACATTCTATAAGTTTTAACAAATGCATAATGACATGTATCCATCATTATAATATCATGTGGAGTATTTTCACTGCCCTAAAAATCTGTGCTCGGCCTATTCATCCCTCCCCCCACCAATCCATGGAAACCATTGATCTTTTTGCTGTCTCCACATTTTAACTTTTCCTAGAATGTCTTATAGTTGGGATCATACTGTGGGTAGACTTTTCAGATTGACATCTTTCTCTTATGTAATATACATAAAGCTTCCCTCATGTCTTGTCATGGCTTGATAGCTCATTTTTTTTTTTACTGCTGAATAATATTCTGTTGTCTGGATGTATCCACTCACGTACTAAAGGACATCTTGATTGCTTTCAAGTTTTGGCAGTTACTAATAAAGCTATATAAACATCCATGTACAGGATTTTATGTGGACATACATTTTCAACTCCTTCGTGTAAGTACCAAAGAGTGCAATTGCCGGATCATATGGTAAGAGTATGTTTATATTTGTAAGAATCCACCAAATTGTCTTCCAAAGTTGCTGTGCTATTCTGCATTCCCACCAGCAATGAATGAGAGTTCCTGTTGTTCCACATCCTCGCCAGCATTTGGTGTTGTCAGCGTTCCAGATTTTGGACATTCTTATAGGTGCGTAGTGGTACCTCATAGTTGTTTTAATTTGCATTTCCCTGATGACATATGATGTGGAGCATCTTTCATATATTTATTTGCCATTTCTGTATCTTCTTTGGTAAGATGTTTGTTAAGGTATTTGACCCATTTTTTAATCAGGTTGTTTATTTTCATATTGTTAAGTTTTAAGAATGCTTTTTTCCTCCAGTGCAAACAAAATAAGCAGAGTATACTAGTAAAGCTGTTGCCTTTGTTTAGTATTGTCAATTACAGATTCAATCCTATTGTAATAGGGAGATTCTGATGGATGAATAACTTGATAAGAGCAAATCTGAAGCTTACATATACTCAGTCGTCTCATTGGAGGTAGTTTCTGGGCAATGGCTTCCCAAGGAAATCAAGGAGAGGTTACACATGTGCAAATTAAGTCACTGAAAAAGTATAAAACTCAGACCTAGCATTAAGAAATCTGAAAATTAGGTTCATCAAAACTCAACTTTTCTCATTACCTTTGTTCACAATTCCATTCCCTCCAATTAAAATAGTTTCTCACCCTCTATTTCATCTTCTTCATCCTAGACTTCTGCCATCTTAGGTGGCAAAACCATATGTACACTCATTGCCTATTCTAACTCACTTCTCCTCCTCCCTCCCAATATCATCTTTTCCATCTTTCATATTCACTAAAGACAACATATTGAACTTTGTCATGGTACTTAACATTTTCTGCTTATTGCATAAATATGTATTCACTTTTTTAACCACCATCCCCAAAATGCACGAAATGAGACAATACTTGAGAGTTGGGAATATTTCCTTGTTCTCTCATTTAGTACATGCCAAATTAATTTAATTTTAAAATTGTCTTGATGTAATATATTTATCCTAATATATAATGCAATGTATTAATGAAATGTAGAATGTATCTATATGTGGATGTATGCATTTCTATTTTTCCAAATTGATTGTAATCAGATCTAGATCTAGACGTAGATATATAAATATAATAGTTTTTTTTTTTTTTTTTTCTTTTTAAGGGTTTGTAGACCTGGGTATTTGGATATGATCTATGTAGGTCTTAATCTCTGCTATTTTAGCACAATGCAGTCAAGAACATATTTTCTTTCTTCTTTTTCCTTTTTTTGGTAAAATGGTTTCTCAGTTCCTTGGCTTCTATAAATGGAGGTAATGAAAGCTAAATGCTATCAGTGCTACCACACAAATGGTATGATTTGCTCACTGCAAGACAAATGCCAATGTGTCAAGAGGCAAGATGGTGGTAGAGAAGGGACTTTTATTAAGTGAGGAGCTAGCTAATCAGAAGACAGTGGACTAGTGTCCTGAAGAACCGTCTTAAGGCAAATACAGAATCTTGAAGCAGTTATATAGGGCTAGTGGGCTATCGAGGAGTGGATCAGGAATGTTGACCATCTGGCGCAGTAGACTGGGGGTCTCTGCACCATCTGGCACTATAGACTGGGGGATGCCACACCATACCTTTCAGTTGTCATTGATGATGTATGCCAGTATAGAGTCTCTCTCTGGACGTTGTTGGAGGAGAAAGTCAGGAATGTTGTCCTGGCGCTATACACTGGGGGTTGCTACATTTCTAAGGAACTCAAAAGAACAAAGTTATCATCTCATCGCAATTGGGAGGTATAAAGCTAAGCAGATACACACAAATCATAATGCACACAATCATAATGTGTGCAATTTTCTCTATGTTTCATTTATTTATTATCTAGCCTATGTGTAAGCCAGAGTATGCCCAGCTGGGTTAATTACTTTGAGGTTATCCATAGTTACAATATGGTTCCCTTTCTACAAAATGGCTTTCCTTATGTCAAGCTTGTGTTGAGCCAGTATCATCGGTAGTACATTTGCAAGTAGACTTCATACAAAAATCGACTTCAGAAAAATAATCCTCTTGAGAGTCCTAAATAGTAAATAAAAGACAGTTGTGAAAAGTCAAATAAGGCAAACTCTCCAGATATTAAGACATTTACCTACTACTACAGTGTCTAAATTCCACGCTCCTTCTTATTTTTTTCCCTGAGTTTCTTTGAAAAAATTCCATATTATCGGGTTCTATCTGCTTTTTGTTTCCATGTCTACCATTTGTACACAATGTCTCTATTTTTTTCTTTTAACACTTTTTTGGATTGTTTATACACTTATGTTCCCTGCATACTTTCAAATGATCTAAGAATTTACAGTATACCTTTTAGCAATACTTAGTCCTAACAGTGGTTAAATGCCAGTTGTTATCTCCACTTAGAATTAATTAATTTGTGAAAGATAGTTTCTGATACAGAGACAAACACACTCTTCTTTTTCCTTAAAGTGGACTTTAAAAATACTTCCTTATGTAGAGTCCAATTTCTTGTTTTGTGTAACTCTAGTCACTCTTTCATACTCTAGCATTTATTATTTAGCAGAAAACAAACTGATTTTATTTTTATGGCCTGTTTTCTTAGAAAATATTAAAGATTCAAACAGCAATTGAGAGAAAACATTTTATCCATAAGGTTATATAAAATATTCATTAAGATAAAATAGTTAATCCTTTTTGAGCACTGCTTACCTTATCTCTTTCCTTTAGCATTCACAATGTGAATTTTGATATATATTTGCAAGAGGCACATTTGATAAAGGACTTTTCTCCAAACCGCACAAAGAATTCTTAAAAGTCTAGGCTTAAGGAGATGAAATAGAGTGTGGGAAACTATTTTAATTGGAGGGAATGGAATTGTGTGAACAAAGGTAATGAGTAAAGTTGAGTTTTGGTAACCCTCATTTTCAGATTTCTTCTGAAATGTTAGTTCTGAGTTTTATAATTTATCAGTGACTTGATTTGCATATCTGTAATTTCTCCTTGATGTCTCTGGGTAGCCATTGCCCAGAAACCCAGCAGAAGCTACCCCCAGTGAAATAATTGAATATTTATAAGCTTCAGACATGCTCTTATCAAGTTATTCATCCATCAGAATCTTCCCTCTTACCATGGGATCACGTCTGTCATTGACAATATTAAAGAAAGGCAACACCTGTAATAGTATTCCCTAATACTTTTGTTTTCAGTGGAAAAAAAAAAATCATTCCCTCTAAATTTGCACCAAATGAATGATTAAGAATTACTCATTTGAGAACTTGTTGATACAGAATTTAACTCACTATGATGAATGAGAAATGCCTTTGTGAATAAACTTATTTTGCTTTCCCCCTCAAATGACCAATTTATTGACAATCAATATAAAAAGAGCTATTGCAAAGAACAGGTACCAGGATGGACAAGTTTACTTTTATTTGCTTTGGCGGCAATTAGCTATCAACAGACAGTGACGTTGTAATAACTAATTTGTACCCGGCTTTGGGCTGAGCACTTTGGTCAGATTTGTTCAAACATCTCCTCAGGGAGAAACTGAGGCCCAGGAAGATCTAATTATGTCTTCAGTAAAGGTGGGAAAAGGATTTGAACATGAGCAGCCAGATTCTAAAGGTCAAGCTACTAAGTTGCCCTGCTACTTAAGTTTAATTGAAATATTGTCTAAGTTTTTTGAGTTCCTTTGTAATTCTAAGGTTGTTGAAAATATAATTAAAATTACATATGGTTTTCAATAGCCTATTAAACCAAATAGCCAAAAAGTAAACAATTAGTAAAAACGTACAATATTTGATTCTTTAAAATATGATAACTATGGACCTTATTATATATCTGAAAATATGCTAAACACTTACATGTGTTTTCCTGATTTAAACCTTACAACAACTTTAAATAAATCTGAAATGTATTTAATTGAACTATGGCAATATTGAGATTAGTCAGGCTGAAAATGCAAAAACCAAAATATACAGTTGTTTTATTAACACATTTTTTTAGTATGTATGGGAGAAGATCTTACTATTTGAGTTTCATTACCTTTGAGTTTTCTAGACAACCACAAAGTTCTTACAATATTTATACATAAGGATTTATTGACAAAATTCAGTGGATTTGTGATACAGATCTACAGCTATAATTTTTGTGAGTATTGGATCTTGATGACCAATGATAAATTTGGTTTTATTTTTAAACAAATTTTATATTATTCTAGTAGTATACTGCAGGAAATCTCAGTGGTTAAGTATCCAGATATTAGTTAGGATGGTGAACTACTTTTAAGGCTATTTTGTTATACTTCATGTAACTCCTTAAAATGATGGAATATTCAAGTCTATATATTCTTTATTACTGAACTGAACTTTTTGGGTTTACCTTTTGCTTGCTAGAAGTTCCAGTTCTTTGCTTTATTTTGAAGTACTGAGGGAGTACCCTATATTAAGTGCAAATTTCGTAGCTCTCTCTTTTCTCTCTATAATTTCTTTAATTGCTTTTAGAAGATAGCCCTTTTCTCACACATATTTGAAACTTTTTATATTATTTTAATTTTTTGAAGATTAGTTGCTTTAAATATATCATAAATAGATATAAAACACTCTCCTTAGAAAATATTGTAATAATCATGATCCAGTTCATAAGCTGCCCCAGACTATTTAATGAGTTTAGAGAACATGAGTCATTTTCAGAGTGCAAATGAGCTGAAGAGCAGACAAAGCTCAAGGAGGAGTTGCAAGCTTAGTTATCAAAAAAAAAAAAAAAAAGGGAAATAAAAAAGCTGTCTTTCAAATATGATGTCTTTACTTGGGTCTCAAATGGTAAATGACTCTAGTTAAAGTGGCATGTTTCTTCAGAGCCATTTGCCCATGCCACGAGAGAGAGTCAGTAAGTCCACCTGTGACCTGGAGCAACAGGCATTTGATTCAGTTCAAGGGAGTAGTTATGTTGAAGCTATCTGAAAAAGACTTCAGAATAAATATGATTGAATACTCAGAGATATAAAATAAATAATTGCCTGCTTGAAATGTGATCAGGTCATTATTAGCAAGAACAGTCAGATGTTTTTATAAAATAATTCAATTCATATGTGCAAGTAACAGGTATAATGGACAGAACAATAAATTCAGTAATGAATCCTTCCTACTCTAAAGGAACTTCCTGTATGATCCAAAAAACAAAATACAATTATTTTGCTATTCTCATTTGAGGGAGACTGTTAACACTGATTAAAATAGATAATTAAGATAAAAGCAGTAAGAAGATAGATTCTTCTAAGAAGGAAGGAATAAATGCTGCCTAGAGGGATTTGGCAAGGCTTCATGGGAAGAACTTGAGCAAAGGCATAATCACGTTCTTTACTTATTTAGTCAGGTACTGGGGTCCATATGTTTTAATATATGAGAAAACTGAGACTACATGTTTAATATTGAAGCTCTTACGTGCAGAATCCAAATTTAATCAATATTTGCCTAAACTTTACTTTCTTCCCATTAGAGCAAGCTGCTTCAAAGTCTCTGAAGAATAAATTAAAGTCCAGGTAAAAAACTTTGGGGGCAGATGGAAGTCGGCATCCAGGTACAGAAAAGGAAATGCAGTTAGAAGACCATGTGTGACTATTTAAAAATGACTAAAAAAAAAGAGGAGAGCCTAAGCAACTTGGAGGGAAATAAAAATATAACAACCATAATTTTAATAATATGTAGATTATGATGTATTTCTCTTTCTTTAACCATCTATTTTAATCATATTACATGCTTCCCAAATGGAAAATTTAAGGACAGAAGAGTTATGCCTTTATAAATTCATTACAAGTTTTTCATCAAACACTTAAAACAAGAGAAGCCAGCTAAACTGTCTAAGGTATAACTTTTAATTCTACCATGGGGAAAATAAGAATGAGGAGGAGGATTAGGGGAAAAAAAAAACCCTAATAGGAACTAATAGGAAATTAGCAACTACTATTCAACAAAATTTCAGATAAACATATTGAGATTCCTAAGAAAAAAAATTTAATTGTGGTTGTTGATGAGGCAATTACAATCTAAGTGTTGCTCTATGTGGGTTAGGTTCTCAATAAATGTTTGGGGAAATAAATTGAACTGAATTTACTTTCATTTAATTATCTGCCACAAGAAAAAAAAATTAAAAAAAGAAACATTAGCAAATAAGAGAAGACAAGAGTGAAGGGATTCTAATCTATTATTATTACCTTAACAAAAGAATATTCCCTACCTTGTCCTGAATCATTACTCCTACGTCTTTATTGCTTAAAGAATGAGAAGTAATACTTTTAGAGGAACTCTGTATCATCAAGTACTTTTTACAAAATGTGTTTGAGAATTGGGACAGGGTCAAAGTTAGCTTTTCCATTAACTGTGAGAAAGTTATTAGACAAATTAAAAGAAACAATTTTAAGGGGAATGCTTACCTAATAAAGAGAATAAAACTTTTTAAGGCATTTCTGAAAACTCATTTACAGAAAAGTAATAAAATTGTACTCTGTCAACTGGCCTGCACAGATTAAGTTAAGGCTTTCATTTCTGATTTCCATTCAATTGTTAAAACAGGTTTCTTAGCAACAGTCACTATGCATACCTGTATGAACTAGAGATTTGTTTCTCTCTCTATATATATCATAAACATTTTTTTATTTGAATCTCATCTACTCACCAAATAAGTATAAGATGGCTCAAACAAATTCTTTGTTTAAGGGGTTTTGCTCATTTAAACTGGTGAGTTGGGTCAAATTAGATAGTTCACATTATACTGTTGTGATTAACTGCAATTAAAATATTCTACCCTTAGATTGGATGCGGTCTGTGGCAAACCCAAAGTGAACATGTGATGGTTCACTCTGAGAGGGTGTATCTCCCTAAAATGATCTAGACTTTTTAGAACTGGTTCATGTCTTCTCCGAAAATGTCCAAGAAATGTAGGAGTGGTTTCATTGTCAGTTCCTTGATCATCATTTCTTATAAATGTCTCCTAATTGCTATATTGGGCAAAATCACAATAGAAAATGGTAGTTGGTGTCTCATATTTATCATTCATCAGGCACGTAGATCAGTCAGTCACATAAAGGTAGGACATCAGGGAAACACCAGCACCTAGTACTAGACCTACCGTCTTGGAGTCTGACCAGATGTGGGAAGATGCTGCAGATATTTAGCTGAGAAGAAAATGTTCAAATAAGTTTCAACAGTACTCCGGAAGAAGGCAGTAAGCTTTCTGAGGATAACATCCTGAAAAAGGGGAGTACCAAATCTCACAAGGTGAAGGGTAAAAACCAAATGCCAGAAAATAGTGAATGAGAGCCAAACAAGAGCACCATTTTGTGCAACAGGGCCTGGCTATGTGTGCCCATGGTTTGTTCTTCAGGGCTTTGTGTGGGAGCTTTGCAGTTCAGGTACTTTAAAGTTGAAGGCTATATATATTACAACTTGGTCCCAGAACTAAGCATACATTTATACATTAGAAAGAAATTTTTTTTTTATCTGGGAAGAAATACAAATTAATCAACAATGTGGAAAGAGAGAGGAAGGAAGGAATACAGACAAACACACAAGATTCTTTGCAGAGGCACATATATCTTATCTCATTTCATCTTTGTAACAACACTCACTGTTACACTGTTAGATGGGTATTATTTTCCAAATTTTATAGAAGACAAGGAGTCTCAAATTTTATAGAGACAAGGAAGACAAGACTACCATTTTTTACTGTGATATTTTGCCCAATATAGCAATTAGGAGACATTTATAAGAAATGACGATGAATGAACTGACAATGAAACCACTCCTACACTTCCTGGGCGTTTTCAGAGAAGACATGACCCAGTTCTAAAATGTCTAGATCATTTTCAGGAGATACACCCTCTTGGAGTGAACCATCACACGTTTACTTTGGGTTTGCTACAGACCACATCCAATCTAAGGGTAGAATGATGTTTTAATTGCAATTAATCACAATATTGTAATATGAACTAAATTGACCTAATTAGACAAAATTTATAGAACACAATATTTATAGAGGACAAGATTCCTAACCTGATTGCACAAGGTGAGAGAAGGAATTAGTATATCACCCTAGTTCACTCTGTCCAAAAAATTAGTGTTCTTCATGCTGTATTTCATTGCATCTCAGTGGTGGTTGATTTATGGAATATAAACTATATGTCAATGTTATACTGAACTGACTAAATAAATGAAATTTGCTTACTAAGTTTGCATGCAAGATATTGGATTTTGGTTGATAGATATATAGAAACATGAAACAGAGAGATAGACACATTATTTTATGTGTGCATTGTGTAAGTTCTTGAATTTTAAAACATGTTACCAAAAAAACTTAAACTTACAATTAAAAATGACCTATGTGTGTATAGTGATTGATTATACAAAGATAGACTTCTGTTTGAATCAGATTTGTAAGTTATAACACATGCTCTAAGTAGTAACTAGAAGTAAGGTGATCAATTGTGCCAATTTTGTCTAAGACTGAGGAATTTTCCAGGCCTCAGGACTTTCAGAACTAAAAGTGAGAAAGCCCTCAGCAAACCAGAAAGAGCTGATTATCCTAAATAAGACATTCTTAAAAGCCTAAATATGTTCCTTTGAAGTAGAACTATTTAACTATTATATAGATAGAGAGAATAGGATCTGTGCGTTGAAGTCAATATAATATTTAAGTAGCAGATGCTGGGTGCAAAATAACATCCCAGGTCTTTGGCAACACAGAGGTGAATAAAACTAGCTTCAAGTAATTTAAAGGGCCTTGGGTAAGAAACATAATCACATGCACAAAAAGTATATAAGCTGTCTTACATTTGCCAAAATATACATAAAAACTGAATGCTGTGTAGCATCAAAGAAGGATTTGTTCATTGCAAAGATTAGCAAAAATGCAAATAAAGAAGAGCTTTAAAAAATAGCATTCAGTTTACTTGGAATGATTGAGAGAAGATGAAGGAAATTCCAAAAACTGATGATAGTTCCACTTAAAAATGGCACCATGAGGAGCTCTACAGATAGACTTCCCAGTGAAACAAGCATAAATAGTGAAAATTATTTTTTAAAAGATTAAAAACAACCATTTACTGTTTCTGGAAAATTTCCAAAGAGCATACAGCAAATGAAGACACATTTATTCAAGAAGAGCTACTAAACCATGATAAGAACAGCGAGAGAGGTGCCACTTGACCCAGGATCTGCTCTCTCCCTCCCACTCCCATCTCCTGACTCAGCATGATAGAAAATCCACTCTGGGCAGGATTTGGTTGAAAAAATATGGCTCCTGTCTCCTCACCTCTCAATCAAGATATTATATCATATCTCACCAGGAGGGACAGGATGCCAACATTTCTCATCCCCTCCACTCCAAGTTTTCAGAGGCTTAAATTACTGGTGAGTGTGGTTGAGAAGTTGGCAGCTTACTTCCTCCATCCAAACCCACTCATAGGGCACAGGCAGGATGATAATATGGGGCCCAGTCACTCTTACCTCAGGTTGCTAGTTCCATTTCTAGAGAGTCAGAGCAGGAAGACCATCTTGCCTTCATCCAGTGCCAGGAGAAGTGGCTCAGTAATTTCCCAGTGTAAAAGAAAGTCCATAAGAATAGAGAACTCTGGGGGCTGGCCCAGTGGCGCAAGTGGTTAAGTGCACGCGCTCTGCTGCGGCGGCCTGGGGTTCGCTGGTTTGGATCCCCGGTTCAGATCCCGTGTGCGCACCGATGCACCACTTGGCAAGCCATGCTGTGGTGGCAACCCATATAAAGTGGAGGAAGATGGGTGTGGATGTTAGCCCAGGGCCAGTCTTCCTCAGCAAAAAAAGAGGAGGATTGACAGATGTTAGCTCAGAGATGATCTTCCTCACAAAAAAAAAAAAAAGAATAGAGAACTCTGAAACTTTCCCAAAATATTTGATTTCTTTTATTTTTTCAGCTTTAATAGACATAAAATAATAAAAAGTATTAATTGAAATGATATTTTATTGGCTTTTTAACTATATAGATGTAATATATGTAACAACATATGTAAATATGTGTATACACATATAACACATGTATAATAGAACATAGCTACATCAGAGCAACATTTCTATATTTTATTGGAATTAAGTTAGTATGAATTTGAATCAGACAAGTTAAAAGATGTATATGGTAAAACCTGGAGCAGATAACAAGAAAATAACTCAAAAATAGTATAAAAATCATTAAAGGATTTAATATTACACTAGAAAATTGTTCACTTAATGCAAAAGAAAGTAGCAGAGAAGAAATCCAGGAACCTAACACATTGCAATTTTTATCCTTTAGAAGTGAAATTTCCAGATAATTGGAGCTTACCCCATTAAATGAAAAAAATCTGAACTAATAAGTTAAAATTTGTCTTAAAAACTATCACTTTATTGCATAACTCTGTGAATATACTAAAACGATTGAATCATTGGGTTTAAATGGGGGAATTGTATGGTATGTAAATAAAGTTATTATTTAAAAAAAAGCTTAAAGAGAAATTAAGCATATATTTGAAAATTGAGAATTTATTGCAGTGCTTGGAGTAGAGTATGTTTGTTGAGGTCAGAACAAGAGAGCTAGTAGGAAATAATGACTGGAAAGTACTGTATTCTACGCACAGTAAGAGAAAAAGATTTCATTCTATACAGGAAATAGTAATAGAATCTCAGCCTTGTAAGGTACCTTCAGAATCTCCCACCATGCTTAAATTTGTTCTGCCACATCTGCACCAGGTATTTCGATAATCGATTTTTGATTACTCCTGGTGCTCACTGTTTCCTGAAGAAACCCATTATGACCTTGTACAGCTCTGACATCACAGCGTTTGTTATATTTAACTGCGGTCATAATTTCTGTAGATTCCATTCTCCTGTTCTAGCTCCATTCCACTGAAACATAACAGGTCAATCTGACGCCTGCTTCGCATGAGTATCCTTATCAAATTAAAGGCAACCAGCATGTTCTTCTTGTGTCTTTGTTCTTTCAGCCTGCATTTCCCTAGTTGTTTCAATGACTCCTCACAACCCATTGAATCAAATCTCTACAGGCCTGGTCACTCTCTTGGTCTCTTGGCAAAATTCTGGTGTACAGGAAATGCTTACAGCCTTGCCCCTTTCAAATACATCCACCATATGCCTTAAAAGTGATTAACTTTTAATCCATACCCTAATTGCACGCTCGATGGTGTTCATTACCCACAGGATTGTGTCCAGCCTCCTTACTGTAATTTATGAGGCCTTCTTGACCTAGATTACTTATCTTTTTTCACGTTATTGTGGCTCAGATATTTTTTCATAATTCTCAGCAGCTTATAGTTTTCCATGCAAACCCCATGGTTTCGCTACTGCTGTTGTATCTTCCTGAAATAACTTTCCCCTTTCCTCACTTTGTCTGCCTCGCTTTTCTCCTGAATAATTCTTATACAGTCTTCTAATGTCAGCCAAACCTCATGTGCAGAAAGGTTTGCCTGAACCAATAGGTTTTCTTTGCTTGTTTTGTTTTGTTTTGTTTTTTACATTGATTTTATTGAGGTATAATTATACACAGTAAATGCACATATTTTGACTGTACCCTATGATGAGTATTGTCGCATTTACACTCCTGTGTAATCACCTTTGCAATGAAGATATATAGTCTACAGCCATACTACCCAGAACACTTCCGATCTCGTCTGAACCAATAGATTTTTGAACTAGGTGTCTTCTTTGTCTTTCTGTAGTATCTTCTCTGTCCTTATATCAGACGTTGAAATAGTCTGTTATATGTGTCTCCCCAACTAGACTCTTCATTGGTGGGCATTGTACATTACTTATTTTTATATGTTGCAACCCTAGTACAGTGTGCATGGTGGGCACTCAGCAAATATTTAGTAAATTGTACAATTGAACATAGTTAGTCTACACCAACAATATTTCTGTAAATGCTGTAGTCACTAAGGAGGTTCATCCTCGTATGGAAAAATGGGGAGATTAATAATACTCATTTTTTAAGCTTTTGTAGCTATTTAATAAGTTAATATGTGTAGGTATTTATATTGGTATCTGGCACATGGTAATATTTTGAAATGTCTGTTATTATTATGATTGAAAATATATGTTTGAAAAATAATCTTACCTATATCAGTCTATTTGTCTACTGTTATATAAATATTTATATAAATGCAATGTGTGTTTTTTAATTCATGTTCTTGGATTTTTTAGTCCAGCTGTCTCATGTAAAGAAGGCAACATCTGTTATTATCGAGAAGGTTAGCTAATAAAGAAGACAAAGAAATATTATTAGCCAAAGTCACTTGTTTTTTTAGAAAGTTGTTCTGATCTATAGAGTAATAAAACAATGGCCGTTTTATATGTGTTTAAAGGAAATATTTCTGTACAATTACCACATTGTAAGTTAAAAAATTTCCCTTAGTGTCCATAATATGATTTTTTCTATCCATGGAAACAAAGATTCTATCTCTGTCTTGGCCTAAGCTCTATTCTGTTGTGGTTGCTTCCAGATGCTTCCCCCACCCCCAGCTCTTCCGACAGCCACCATTAAGGAATCTTTTACTGCTTGAAAAAGTTTTAATATTCAGCAGGTTAAGAAAACCCACGGTCAGCTTTAGAATTTTAGTCTCTGCTGAGCTTTCAAGGTGTCAAGACCCTAAAATAATATGAACAGCAGGAGTACTAAATCTTTCATTATTTCCGGTTTCCCCTTGAGCATACTGACTTGGCAATAAAGAAGCTGTCATTTACACTCTTCTGTATTGCTAGGTGGGTAATAGCTACAGGGAGGAAAATAAGGAACTGTGTTGAGTTAGCCTGACTGCCATTGTGATTAATGTGTAATCATTGCACATTTGCATCTACTCTTTTTATGTACAGGTACTTCATAGATTGGAAGAGTGATGGGGACGGCTACTTTACAATAGACGGAACTGAAGGAACCATCGCCACTAATGAATTACTGGACAGAGAAAGCACCGCGCAGTATAATTTCTCCATAATTGCGAGTAAAGTTAGTAAGTATGGCACGGACAGAATCAATGTTATACTGCATTTCTGTGGATTTAACACTCTTAAATGCGTCCCTGCTGAGGTGTTTTTCATTTTTAGACTGACAGCTCAGTGGTCTCCTGGGCAAACTCAGAAACCTGTTCCTTTTCCTCATAGCATAAGTCCAGAAAAATTGTGACAGCTGCCAATGAGCCCTGTTTGCAAGACTGCATGAATATCTAGTAGTGAATTTCATTGTATGACCTCATCCCTTTCCACGCTGTACCCTCAAAAATCCCCCGGAGTTCCAATTTCTCTTCCATACCAGATCCCTGTAGATATTATTGGGAGCTTCACAGACCAGGCAGGAGGAAATAATTATCACATAAAATCACCCATTCTGAAGTATTTTCTGAAATTGAAGAGAGCATTTTTTAAGTCCTCCCTCTTTCTTCTCTCTCCTTTCATTAGAATGTAATTTTTATGAATATCACTGTGGAATATACAGGAGTTTTAAGTACCATTCTTCAAGGAATCACTCAGAATCTATACGATTGTTAGGAATGATTCCTTGTGTTGGTTTCTACTTGGCCCAGAAAAGAGTACTCTAGGCTGAGAGTGATTATAGGTCTTAATTGTTTGGCTAGACAATCAAGGATATTATCAGAACTTCCCAAGGTAACAGATTAGGGTAGGAGTGACGACATTCAGCTGTCAACATGCTTGTTCGTAATAGAAGTGCACCTTACCAATCCTTCAGTTTACGGTCTCTTGAAAGATTTAGGGAACTCCCTTCTGCGTATCTTTCACTTTGTTTTCATCCTATTTCATTTTGTGCATCTGGTACAAACACTTTGGCAGCTAATTTCACCTTTCAATGCAGGGAAAAGCTAACTGTGAATATTTCTGTTGAGACGTTTTTGATCAATCTCAACTCAGTGGGGTATAAATATGAGACAGTTATTTTTATCTTCAACAACTGCTTCCAAAGATGAATAGTCAAACACCTATTCCCAGGCCTTAAGGACGTCTTTAGCTGATTTCATTACTTTTAGGTTATTCTGATTATTAAAGGTAAGCCTAACATAAAAAAACATGCAACTTCTACATTGTTCTTTGGAACATTGACCTGTCTGGTAAGAAGGCTGACTTCCCCGAGGCTGCCATATTAAAGTTCTTACGTTGGGGGTCAGGTTGATCATCTAGCTCAGCTCAGCCTTCCAGCCATACCTGCCAGCATGCTGTTTATGTAAGTGAAACTATCTTGGAATCTCTAGTCCAGACCACTTGCCAGCTGAATACCACAACGTAACCTCTGTCAATGCCTTGTGAAATGAAATATACACCCAGCCAAACTTTGCCCAGATTCTTACCTCCAAAATTGTGAGAAATACTAAAATTGTAATTATTTCAAGCAACTACATTTTGTGATCGTTTGTTGTTACCTGGCTTTAGATAACTGTAGAACTCAATGACACTGTAAGTTGGAACTATGATTTTGCTGGTGGTGGTACAGATTCTCCAGTCAGTTGGAGTGGAAATGAGAGAGAGAAATAAAAATGCACAAATCTCTCTTATCTGCCCCCATATAGTGCTCCGTTGGTTGCTACTGCTTCTAGGGCTAAAATGGACTGGCAGTAGAGGCAGTTGCCAAACACTGTCTTCTTAGATGATTTTTGACTTATTTGATGCTGAGGACTCTGGCGTCCCATCTGCATAGGAACTTGATAGGGGCACCCAGTGGTAGACCTTACAGCTTCTTAATTCCAGGGACCCCTTGTGCAACAGGCAGCCTTCTTGGGTGACTTAGTAGCATGATTTCTCAATTGTAGCTTTCAGTTGTGCCCACTTGACCCTGAGAAAATTCACACACCCTTGTCATGCTAAACAGGTGCATTACAGGCTGCTCTTCTACTCTAAGCTTTCTCTGTCCTGCCTTCAAATCTCCATTCGAATCTGCCTTAAGGCTCTGAATGCAGATCATCCAGTCAGCTGCCTGGGCAGATACACTGAGAACAGAATGCCAGTCTCCCCTTTCTGGAGCCCCACCATTCTCTTTGTTTTCCTGAAGTCTCCTTTCACACGTGGCATCTTACATCCCTCCTGTACCACATCCTATTACAGTTATGTATGTTATTCATTCTTTCTTTCCTGCCAACTTTCAATTATTTCATTCATCCAGAATGTTGGGGACAGCTTAACCACATTGTACTTAGAAAATAAACTTTAGTTTTCTAAGATCTTTGGCAAGTAGAGTGAAAATGAGTTGTCTAAGTTAGAGAGTAGAAGACCTCTGTGAACTATGTTACATTCACGCTAATGGCTTGGACATAGTAAGTGACAACTCACCAGAGGAAGTCTCTTCAAATAACTTCTATTTATAAAGACATATTGTCCATAATAAAAGATTGTTCATTAGAAAACTATCTAATCTAACCTAAACTTTCCTATTAATACACACAGAAAACATGTGCTTATTTTTAAGTAGGAGTAATAGGCTCCTGTAACTTAACTCGAGATGAAAGTCTGCAGATAGTTCATTAATCACCTGTGTTGTGGCTCTGGAAGGTCTCTCTCCCTAATGGCTACCTAGTCCACCAAAAGCATCATCATGGTATGAGGGCTCTAATGGTAGCAGGTCTGGCATCTCCAGTCAGAACCTTGAGCTTCAACCATTTGGAAAATGCACCCTTACAACGGAAGCAAGTATCATTGATCCTCAAAAGCTTGTATTTTTTAAAACTAGGGGAACCCTATTTTTTAAATTCTCTATATGATTAGGGTATAGGCTGGCTCTGCCACTCCAACCTGCTGGCTGTAGTTTTTGCCTAAATGCAAATGAGGAAACCCTTGTGTGTGGATCTCATAAGTTATGTTGGTCCTTGCTGGGACATATGTAGAACTGAAACTTAGACACATAATCCATATATATACACAATATAAGTATAATACCAAACTAATATTTCTAAAATATCTACCCCAGGTCTATTCTAGCACCTATGCAAAGACCACTGTGTGGATTTTAGATCTTTTGAGAAAGTCTGCTGGAGTAAACACTATATGTCTGTGTGAAAAATAAAGAAACTAAACACACACCATGGGATCATTGATGATTCAGTAGTAAGAATAGCTTATTCTGGGCTTTATTTTGCTTGAGTTTACAGAGTTTAAAAGTAAATTTTACTCATATTCTAATGCATAAGGCTGTTTTCATTGATCAGTGAGCCAGCTGAGCAGGAAACTATCATCACAGTGAATGGCTGAGAAATACGTAGTCCACACTTGCCCTGCCAAGAAGAACAAAAAGGTGTAACTACACCTTATTGCAGCTTGAACCAGCATATGTTTGGGCTTTGACCCTTCTATAAAAACTCGCAGGTGAAATGAAATCGTATGATGAACAACTTCCAATTAATTGAAAAGCAGTCATTAATCAGTGTTGCTGTAGTTGTAGGACCAAATAATTTTATTAGACTCCTAATAATTCTTTTGTGCATTACTGCTTGGCTGTTTTTATGATACTAATCTTGAGAACGTTAGAAGAGACCGAAGCTCCAAAAATTCACTTCATTCAAATTATCAGAAACTTTCAACATGCAAAAGTTTCTAATTTTTTGTTTTCTTTTGTGTTTTTATGTTACTATAACAAATATCATTAGGCAAAGATAACTAAAAATAACTACATTAAAGCCCTAAAACATATCTTATGTAATTATAAAATAAACAGATGATACCAGAGTCAAGTCTTCTTTTCTTGGTCGTGTAGTTATCCAGATGGCAATGGATTGCTTTCATTCATTGCAGAATAGGTAAAAAAAATCAGTGAATTGACTTACTAAATGCTATCTTTGGGGGAAATTTTGTATGTGAATATATCATTATAAGTTTGGATTAAATGGCTGAGTAGTTGATTTTTAAGGTTATTTGGTATATAGAGCTATATTGTTAAAACTTCTCTTCAACATAATTCAAGTGATGTCATCTTCATATGTACAGAAAAATCAAACTCTTAGATTACTATCCATAATTCAGGCACAACATAAATTCATACATTTTTTTAATAAACTTGAACAGAATATCATTTATGTACAAAGCACTATTAGTTGTGGGTTATGAAAAAACTGACTGAAGTGTATTCTTAAGCATTTTAAAATTTAGGAGTAGTTCAAAATTGACCAAAATAGAGAATTTTATTAAGTTATAACTATACAAATTACACTGAATTCCAGGGACTTCATATTTAAGTATACCCTCGTATAATCTCCAGGGGGAAGTTGAAAAAGGTTATGACTGACCAGAGTGTGGTCACTAAGTGAGGAAGGATTTAAATGGAAAGAAATAGATTTTGTGTAGAATTTTCTGAAGGATTTCATCTGCCTATATGCCAAATACTTAGCCGTGAAATGATGTTCTTAGACCAAATGAGAAGAAAGTACCTAATTTTTTTGACTAATAGTAATAATAATATAAACTAATAAACTAAACTATTCTAATAGCTTCATATACATTAAGTCAGAGTGAGTATTATTGTCCAAATTTAGGAGTGAGAAAATGGAGGCTCAGAGATATTTTCTTTGTAGCCCTGTGCCACACAATGAATGATGATCAAGCTAAGATGAGTCCTGGACTCTATCTTACTCAAAAACATAATTCCACAGGGACAACTATTAAATTGCCTATGCTTCATTTTACTTATTTTAAATAAGTTAGTAGTAAAACTAGTCAGAGTGATTTTCATATGCATAGATGATTAAGTACAATGTAGTAAAAAATTATATATACATTTGCAATACACATATAATTGGATTGAAATTATTGTTAGTCTTGATTATCTATCATCTCTCTATCTATCTATCATCATCTATCTATATTTAAGCTTGTTAGATTGCTTAACTATTAGAATTCTATAGTGAATTTGCATTCTAGAAATAAAATAAAAAGACAAAATATAAGAATAGGAAAACATATGTGCAATATTAAGTGTGTGACAGTGGTGTATTTAGGTAGATTTCTATCTATGCCCAATAAGCATGTATTACTAGATCAGTCTCAAGCTGCAACAAGAGTTCCTAAAGATTTCATCGTGAAGGATCCTTTTTCATAATTTCCCTGTGTATTGAAAGATTTTGTTGACCTTTGCTGCATCGCCTCCTATATGCTGGCCGCTCTCGGGGACAATGCCTTCCTCTGTGCCAAGGACATCAAGAAGATCCTGGATAGTGTGGGCGTTAAGGTGGACCCATGACCAGCTCAACAAGTTCTTCAGTGAGCTGAACAGAAAAACACTGAAGAATCGTTGCCCAGAGGATCACCAAGCTGGCCAGCATGACAGCGGTAGGCTGTGGCCTTCTCCAGCACCCCGGGATCTGCATCTCCTGCTGCTGGTTCCCCCCCAGCCACAGCAGAGAAGAAGACAGACCAGAAGAAGGAGGAGTCGGAGGAGCCAGTGAGGACATGGGATTGGCTTGTTTGACTAGAGTCCTGCTCCGCTGCAAAAGTGATAAGATGTCATTTCTGACATCACAGGTATCACTTTTGCCACATTCTATTCAGTAGAAGCTAGTCACTAGATCCAAGCCACACTTAAGAGCAGGGAGTTACGTGACAGTAACTCACGTGGATATCAGGAAGTAGGAATTATTGGGAGCCACTTTAGAAGGTTCCCTACCATTTGTAGTTCTTGGCAACCAGTGAAGTCACTCTTAAAATTAAGAAAGTTTAGAGACCATATTACCTGGCCCTAGGCACTGAAAATACTGTGAGAAATGCAATCTGGCTGAATTCATTAAGTATACAACCAAAAAACCAAGTGCTGTAAGAAAGAAAATAATTAAAATAATTATTTGGGGAGGAATAAACATAGTAAGTCACACAGGAATTGTCATTCGAGTTGAGTCTTTAAAATATGAAAAAGATATTGTAAGGGAGGTAAGAAAGGTATTCTGGGTTGAAGAAACATCCCAAGCAAAGGCATAGAAATATCAAAGTTCATGTTGAGACCAGATGTTGCAAATAGGTTGGTACAGTGTGTATCAAGGGTGCCTATTGGGAGGTAGAGAAAATGCATTCAGAAAGGAAGCCTGAGATCTACTCTCTTAGCGACTTTCAAATATACAATACAGTATTATTAACTATAGTCACCATACTGTACAGTACATCCCCGGGACTTATTGATTTTATATCTGGAATTTTGTACCTTCTGACCCCCTTTACCTTTTTCGCCTACTGCTTACCCCTCGCTTCTGGTAACCACTTCACAACATATACAAATATCAAATCATTATGTTGTACATCTGAAAGTACTATAATGTTATATGTCAATTATATCTCAGTAAAAAAAAGCAAAGAAAGGAAGGCTGAGGCTTTATCAAACAGCCTTAAATGCCTCACTGAGAAATTACAACATTTTTCAGGCAGGCGTATGAGCCTGTCCTTATTCCTGTTGTCTCTACTATGTGTCCCCAGCTTAGCGTACATCCAAAGAGGCATATATCACTTCTCCAACTCTCCCAGTCTGGTGAGTGTGGAAGGTGGTTATGCTCTGGACCTTCATTCCTATAAGCCAGCACTGATCGCCTTACATTTATCTGCCTGGGTGACTATGGTTAACTTCACCAAAATCAAGAGACAAGGGTGAGTCTGGATTCTCTGCAGTGTCTGAGCAGCAGACACTCCTCTCTAGTTTGGCCAATCTTTTTTTCAGAAAGATATTATTAATTCTCTCACATTAATTGAGAATGAGCATGCTTGAGTTGGCCCTTTCTTCTTACAACTCTTCCTCAACTTCTCAGTCATTGTCACCTGCATCAGAATCACCTGGGAGACTTTTTGAAGGACAGATTCCTAGATCTGTCATATTCAAGACATATTGAATCAGAATTTCTGGGAGTATTGCCAAGAAATCTCCGTTTTAAACAAGCTCTCTACGTCTTCTAATGGACACTGATTTTGGAACTAACATGCCAGACTCTCCAGCATCCTGAAGATGAACATAGATTTTGGGAAACAGAACAGTGGAATCAGCTATCATGTGTAAATGTACTTACTCAGAGAGTACAGTTCACTTTTGAGGGCTAAATGTAACCATTGGCTTCAATTCTGGATTGGAGTCATTTTTTCTTCCTTCTCTTGCCCTGATTACCTTTCTCTTACTTTTCATGAATGTCTTACTTTACATGTATGAGTCTAGGTAGTTTATCTACCATTTTCTGATTATCTTTCTTTTTCCCAAGTGACTGTATGAAACTATTTTGTTTTCTCAAAGAAAGGTAAGTTTGATTTATACTAGTATTGGCAGCTTTTCAGTATTACTTGTAAGAGTAATAATTTGAAGAAAGAATCACTTATAAATATTCACACAGTTTTATAAAGCCTTACAATGTATCATATACCTAGAAATAATAATCATTAACACCATCATAATCCTCAACTTAATTTAGAAATGATACCATTTTTATCACTGTTTTATGCTGTGTAAATATAATGGAATCCAAATTTGTGTTGCAATAGCTTATATTTTGTTTTAAACTTTCAACTGCTTATGGGTACACTACCATAATCAAATTGCTTAGGAGTACTTTAAATCAGTATAATTGCACCATCAAAATCACATACACAACAATAATGCCAGGCTTGTTTTTTTTCTTAATTAGCATCTGACCTTCTCAGGAAATTAAAACTTAGCATTTCACCTAAAGGTTGAAATTTGGGTAAAAAATGATATTTAGATATATACAGAAAATTCATTTTAATATAATATACCAAAAATAGAATTCAAAAATAGGAAACATTTTTACATGGAAAATGCTTTTTTATTGACATCATGCACTATACTGTATTTCACCTATTTGTATTGTTATCCTCTCAAGTAGAACTTCTTAATTTCAAGGACTTTATCTTATACATCTTTGACGTCCGTGGTCTATCATACTCTCTGGAACATATGGATATGTACATAATTAATGAATAAATTGTGAGTAGCTTTATACTTGTATGAAATATGTGTTACATCCTAAGTGAAAAATATTATATCATAACTTTTGTTTATTAATTTTTTAAGAAATTTATATCCATCATGAGTATAAATGTAACAGCAATATTTTACTACTCATTCATTTATTTATTCCTTGGTATATGTTAAAGCCCATCCTTCGTATTCAGAACATAAGGTTTACAGAGAAAAAATATCTTTCTCAGATGAGCTTACAGTCTAATGGGCTCCCGCATGGTAAACTGGCCATAAATACCATGTATAAGGTTAACATGGAAACTAAGCAAAGAAGCAGGGCTTTATGGGAGCACACAGAAAGATATGAGGAAAATCCTCCACAAGAACACAGTATCTAAACTGAAAGGTAGAAGATTAGAAAGGAAATAGTGAAAGGAGAGTAAAAAGTGTTCTAGGTGATGGAAATGGCATACGCCAAGCTGTGGAAGTGGAAGAAAGCACAGGATACACAAAGGAACATAAAGTAATTCAATATAGCAAAAAATAGAAATTAAGGGTGAGTAAAAGGCAAAGCTCTTCTGTCTTTCTGTCTCACTCGTTCTCTGTATCTCTGTCTCTCTGTGTCTGTCTGTCTTTCTCTCTCCATACTTATCTCTTCCCACTCATCCTCTCCCACTAATAAAGAGAATTTAGATAAGAAATATGAAGGGTCTTTTCCAGCATGCTATGTTGTTTTGATTTTATCCTGCAGTAAATAGGTAAACATTGAAGAGATGTGATCAAACACAGAACTTGATTTGACTGGTATTTTTGAAAATATATGCTGGTTGCAGAATTGAGAAAGAGTTGGCGGAAAGCAGGGTTAGATAATGGTGGGAAAAATGGTAGAAATATTTTGCAGTAATCTAAGAAAGAAACTTTGATGACTTGTAGAGTAATGGCAGGGATGATAAAAAAGAAATGGAGAAATTTGAGAGAAAGTTTAGAGGTGAAATTGATGAGAACTGATATTGATTGGATGTGGGAATGAGGTGAATGAGGAGTCACCATTAATGGTCAGATTTCTAGATAGACAGCAGGGAGACTGGTGGTACTGTAAACTGAGGTAGGAAATACAGAAATAGAAACAGTGGTATTGTGCAAAGATTCTGAGTTCAGTTTTGACCAGATTGAATTTGATATTCTTGATGCTTATATAAGTAGTTATGTAATCATTGTGTACACTGGTCAAGAAATCAGAAGAGGGATTAGGTTTGATAAATAAATTTGGGATTTATCTACATTTAGATTATAATAAATATGTGAGCATGAAAGATGGGAAGAAAAGTGGGTCAATGATGTGCACTTAAGCCACTTAAGGGGTGGGCAAAAAGACAAGCAGAAAGATCGGAAAAGAACAAACTTCTAAAGGTAGAAGTGAACAGAGATATATTTAGGTGATAGAAACAAAATTTTAGTCAAGTAATTTGATGAAGAATGTAGGAGAAAGGGAAGAGTAGAGGATAAAACATAGCTTTGTATTTTGTGCATTATATTCTCATTGCGACTGTGACTTGGTTGATTATAATGAATAGAAAATAATATATAATCATAGACTATTAACAGTTTATTATATTTTTGCAAGTGCATGTTTCAGAAATTTGGTTGTTTACTGACTAACATCTATTACTACTTGTATACAATTGCCTGTTTTTAGTTAAATCAGTAATGAGTCTTACATGCCTCCAAAATACTAATTTAATTTTGCTCTGATTATATCAAAGAAAGTCACTTGAGAAGAATTTTTTAAAATTACAGATAGTTTAACATAAAGTGAAATGACATCTAAAGTTAAGTCTTGTTGACCTTGGGTGAATTCAAGGAAAATATGTTAACTCTCATGATGTCAGCAGGTCATGATCTACAGAGGTTTCCTGGTACATCAGCTGCATCTAACCCACTTTTGCTTCTCAGTTCGGTCTATTATTATTATTTTTTTTTTGCTGAGGAAGATTCACCTTGATCTAACATCTGTGCCAATCTTCCTCTATTTTGTGTGTGGGTCGCTGCACAACATAGCTGCTGACAAGTGTAGGTCTGTGACTGGGAATCGAACCTAGGCTGCTGAAGCAGAGTGTGCCAAACTTAACCACCAGGCCATGGGGCTGGCCCCAGTTCAGTCTATTTTTGAAAGTATATTTATTCATCAATATATCCAAATTGCTAACAAGTACTAGTCACTGCGTTAATCTCTGGAAGTTTAAAGGTGAATATGACTCAGTTCCTACTCTCAAAGAACTAAGAATGTCTAAGGCTTTATGTATTGCAAATATTTGGAATCAATGATAGGTTTTCCCTACTGTTTTCACTGGAAAAATAAATTGATTGGTGGTATTGTTAAGGATTTCTTTTTCTTTGGAGATCAGTTTTTGTCACCAGCAGGATAGAAGGTAGTATTTGACTCTTTAGCATAGGTATATATGAATAATTTAAATCTTTATGGGTTGCTCAGTCTACCTACCAATCATACTACTGTAATTGAACAGAACTATTATTTGACATGGTTTATCTTAACTTGTAATTTAAAAGTGAACAGATTTAAAGAGAAAAGACAAAGAAAGATGGTGTTATTTATTCACTGTATCTTGCTCAATTTGCACTATAATTCAGTTTTTTTTGGCATAAAAGCTAAGATTCCATTCTTGAAGTTATTGTAGTTGCAGTTTAGTACACATTCACAAAATTGAATTTTTAACTCCTATAGTTTTTCAAAAGTAGATGTCATTTTTAAATAAGGAAGCCTAATAGCTCCAGTGTATTTTAACATACTAAGAACCTTGTATTTGTCAGTACTTTACAGTTTTCAAAACATTTTCAATTATACTTCTCATTTGGTTCATGGAAACATTCTATCATTTGGCCAGTATTTATTGAGCATTTATTATGTAATTGAAAAAAAACCTCACTACCTTGACCCTCTAATGTAAACTGGGCTTCCGCACAACACGGTGGCTAAGATTGCAGGATAAGCGTGACTTATTGAAAGTCAATGATCATCATTTATGTGGGCAGATCTCAGGCAGTGCATCTTGCTCTGTGAGTTAGTTGATACATATCCCAGAGCAATGAAAAGTATAATAAGGAGACTTGGATTCCAGTCTGGGCTCTGACACAAGTTATGGGGCAAGATTATGCCAAAGTTTTCTTACCTATAAATGGGTGTTTATAGATCTGTAATGTTCCAGCTTTGTAGATCATCAGGATACTCTGTCAAATGAAATCTTATGTGGAATCCCGATATACTACATAAAGAGATCTGTGGATAAAGCCAATGAATTCTCTTTGACCCTTGAAACTCCTTACCACCAAGGAGGATGGCATGAGAACCATAAGTTTATAACAATTTTTAGATTTAAAATTTTGTTTTTCTTGTATTTATCAAAGGTTTACAATGCTAGTTACTAGTGAACTCACTTCTAAGAGAGATTTCTGACTCTGAGTTCCAAAGATGGCCACACCTTTGTGTCTGTCCCATCCCACATGTTCTTCTAACAATGAGACTAGCATTCTTTCTATCAAGAAGTAGGGTCTATCTTTCCTTCTCTTGAAATTGAAAGTGGGCTAGTGACTGCCTTGACTAACATAGAGGAGGCGTGTTCTTATGTGACTGTGTTAGGTCATAAAGGCAACAGTTTCTGGATTTCTCTAATTCTTGAAATACTTGCCTTTGAACTTGAGACACCATGTTGTGAGGAAGCCCACTCTACACAAAGAGACCATACATGAGTATTCTTGTCTACATCTCCATCCCGGGTTCTAGCAAACCACCAGCATCAAGCACCAGACATGTGACTAAATGAAACTTCAGATGATTCCAGCTAAAAAAGCGTCAACTCAGAGAGAAACGATAGTTTTCTTTCATTTTTTTTGATGGCTTAGGTGCATTTTATTGGTTTTCTTTCAGAATCTTTCTACAAAAGAGCAAAATCAAAAACCAAGGCCCTGGCAAGAGGATGAGAACCCTTCCTCTTTCCCGAGAGCCCTCCCACTCTCCCCATGTTCCCCAGCTGAGTCATTGCTGTAGTCCATGGGGTTGGAGGGCTTGACCCTTTCATCTCCCACCAAGCCAGAAAAGAGAAAAGACCCACCGCCTAACATTCTGAGCCCCAGAAGGCCACGGCCAAGGCACAGTCCGTGAAGAACACTGTGTCCTCTAATGCAGTGTGCTCTAGGAGCACTGTTGGGCCTAGCACCTCACTCCCAGAGGCCAGCTGCACACTCTCAGGCCAGGTAGGACCAGAGCTCGGGGCCTTAAGCCGGGAGCTGGTGGAGGTAAATGCAGTCCGATTTGAAGGGGCAGCAGCCATTCTCCCTGGTGAAGAACCGGCGTGGAATATAGTTGGTCCAAGCCTTGAAGTTCCTGATGAGTTGCTCCTTCTTGGCCCCCTTGCTCACCCAGAATTTGTGAGAGATGATGTAGCTGGAATGGACATGGCACTGGGGACAGGCCTCGATGAAATCTAGCAAGAAGTTCTGTCAGCTTTCCTGGCCATGTGGACAGGCAGCCCAGGCAGTGGGCATGGGTACAGTTGGACAGGATGCCGAAGATCCGCCCAGCCTCTGGCTTATCCCATGTCTTGTCCATGCAGATGCCACACATGACGTCCAGACTGTCCTGCTCTATCTCAACGTCAAGGTCCAGGCTCTAAAGTGGGGCCACAAGCTCCCAGGCAGGGGGTGACTTGGGCTGAGACTCCTGGGACTAGCTGTGAACCTGGTCAGCAGTTGATGGAGACAGGGACTTCCACCAACCTCCTCGGCCTTGCTGGCCAACCGCTCCAAGCCAGGCTCCATCCCCCAGCAGGCCCCGGCCCAGCCCCAACCCCAAACCACAGCCTCAGAGGGCAGGTAGGTGGGCTGGGAATCCCTGCAGGTCAGAGCACAGTGGCAGGTGGCTACAAATGGCGGCAACTCCACTCTAGGCAGCCTGGGGGCTGTGGGTGCTGATAGCTGCATTGATCTCCATGCACAATCCTCTCTGGAAGTTTCTGCAGACCTGGGACACCTTCCCTTAGTGAGTAAAGTGGCAGCTCAACCCCCAGTGACAGGCCATTCAGGCAAAGTTTCTGCATGGCTACCTGGAGTGGGGCCTGCTCTGCCCACCATTGCTACTGCCACCCAGCCCTGCAGGGTCCATCCCAGCTGCAACCCCTAGTGAGAATCCTTCTTTCCTTTGAATATAGATTTTAATATGTTTTATCACCAGGATTAGTTATTTATTGCTGCATAACAAATTATCATAGAGTTTCTTTGAGTCGGGGATTCTAAAAGGATTCATCTGAAAGGAATGGCTTAATATCTGCTCCAGGAAGTCTGGAGGGCTGGGCAGCTGGGAGCTGGAATCTTCTGAAGGCTCTTGTACTTAAGAAACCCAAAGGCACTGAAACCTTTTGCTTTCTGCAGCTAGTCAAGCTCCAAGTGAGGAGCAATATCAGTCTTCTTTTCTCATCAATGAAGCATAATATATTTGAGGTTCACTCATGTTGTTGTAGCACATATCAGTATTTTGTTCATTTTATTGTTGAAGAATTTTTTATTGTATGGATATGCCACATGATGTTTATCCATTCATCCAAAGATAGACATTTGAATTGTTTCCAGTTTTGGACTATATGTGTAATACTTCTATGTGCATATGCATAATGCATACACGTTTTTGTGTGCACATTTATTTTGTTCTCTTGGGTGGATACCTAGGAGTGGAATTGCTGGGTTATAAATTCATGTTTACTGCTTAAAGAAAGTTCTAACCTATTTTCCAGAGTGACTATACAACTTTATATTTCTACCAGAAATCTTTTCCATCAGCAATTCATGTTATTTTTTTGAGCAATGATTTGTGAATTTCAGTTTACAAGTCCTGCATTTATTATGCTAAATTTATTCCTAAATATTTTATTTTCTTTGATTCTACTGTGAATTGAATTGTTTTCTCAATTTCCTTTTCGGTTTGTTCTTTGCTAGTATATTAAGTATGCAATTGCTATTTTTCATATTGCTGTCTTATCCCATGGCCTTGGTGTACTCCTTTCTTACATCTATCAGTTTCTTTGTGGATTCTTTAGGGTTTCCTACCTACAGGGGCATGTGATTTTTGAACAGAAATAGTTTTCGTTCTTTTCAATCTGGAGACTTTTATTTTTTTAATTTTATTTTCATTTGATTGCACTGGGTAAACCTTCAAGTACAGTGTTGACTATAAGTGGCAAGAGCAGACATTCTTGCCCAGTGCCTAATAGAGAGCTAACATTCTGTCTTTTCACCATTGAGTATGATGTTAGCTAAAGATTTCTGCTAGATAGATTATGTCAGGTTGAAGATGTTGCCTTCAATTCCCTTCTATTCATTAGTTGTTGAAAGTTTTTTTTTTTCAGTCATGAATGGATGTAGGACTTTGTCAAATGCTAATTCTGACTCTATTGGGATGGCCATGTGATTTCTTTTTTGTTCTTTCTTCTATTAATATGTTGTATTGCATTGATTATTCTTGGACATTAAACTAACCTTGCATCCCTAGGATAAACGCCATTTCATCATTGTGTATTAGCTTTATAATACACTTCTGGAACTGATTTTGTTAAGGAATTTTTGTACTTGTCTTCATGAGTGATATTAGTCCATGCTTTTGTTTTCTTGTGATGTTTTTGATTGGCTTTGGTATCAGGATAAGTAGAATGACTAGGTAAATGTTTCCTCCTCTATTTTCTGAGTTTGTGAAGAATTGATATGATGTGGTCTTTAAATACTTGATAGAATTCCCCAGTGAAACCACGTGAGCATGAGTTTTTCTTGGTGGGAGGATTTTTAATTACAGTTTCATTTTCTTCACTTATTTTAGGTCTATTAAAATTTTCTATTTCTTTTTGAGGTCAGTTTTGGTAATTTGTGTCTTTCTAGGAATTTGTCCAGTCCATCTATGTTGACTAAATTTTTGGCGTAAAGTAATTTACGATATTATCTTATAATATTTTAATTCATTTTGATAAAAACTGAAGTTTCCTTCTTCATTCCTGGTTTTCGTAACTGGGGATTTACTTTGTTTTTCTTAGTTTAAGTTGTACTTTAAAATACTGATAATAAAGCAGTTCTAACTCAAATCGACACAGAAAGCTATGGGAGCTGAATGAGCTATCAACAAGGGATAGGGAAAGAAGACGTAACAAACGTTTTGAAGGCCTGAGGGATAAAAATATAATTATTTCTTGATGATCTTATATGAGCCCTTAATAAAGCTGGTTATTAAATATAAGCAACATGGATCAATGATAATTGGAGTTTAAATGGTTTGAATACTACTAACACAGCAATTAATTGTGTAATATTTTTGTTATTAAATACTTACTAAGTTTATATTTGAATTTGCTTTCTAAGTAGTCAATGATAACTACCTGGCAAAAATTTGGATAGTAGTGCTCATGCTGAATCAAGTTTAAACAGATTTCATTATTGCTGTCCCAAATAAAGATTAGATAAATCAGAAAGGAAATAGATCATTACTTTTTCGCATAATTTAGTGAAATATATATATATAAATGAAAACAATTCTATATTACTCTAATAAATTATATTCTCTTGTGAAAAGTTCAGTGCTTACTTGGGTACAGTAGTTCATGAATAGAGATTTTAGTGCTTCCCCAGCTGGCATTTAAAATCATAAGGTAGCATTTTTAAGCCTTTAATTATGAAAAGTTTCACAAATATACAATAGAAGAGAGAACAATATAATGAAACCCATAAACCCATTACTCATTTTCGACAATATGAACATGTTGTTTTTGTTGTTGTTATAGGTTTCCTCTATCTTTGTTTGGGTATTTATTTTATAATTGCCAAAATGATGACTAGTGACATTTAGTTTTCAGTAATTCTACAAATCCTATGGTGCACAGGAAAATCTTACACAACAAATACTTGTCTTAGCTAAAATACCAAAAGCACCCCTCTGAGAAACACTTTTAATAATTAGATGTTACAGTAGGGATTATATTTTTGTGACATATTACGCATTGGAGCAGATGTTAAAATCTATATTGCAGGAGGATAAACAATTTAAAACTACCAAAAGGGAATTTCTTATGTGTAAAAAATTGAGTTAAATTAATTTTAATAACATGTATATACATTATAAAGGCAAATATGCATTATAAATATAATTGTGGGAGAAGTCCCACCCTCTTTGGAAGATATCCCATCCTCACACTAATTTAATAAGATAAAACTGTAATTCTGGAAAAAAATAAAAACAAAATTCTCCTTTTCATATGTCCTTGGGACTTGTACCTTGTGGACCAAGTGAAATAAGAAGTAGGGACTGATTTTCATATTGTACAGAAGTTGACTAGGTTAAGTTATTCACGTGAATTTACTAAACTTTAATCTCTAATATGAATTAGTTGTCTAACATTGGGAATAACAGTGTCTATATCAGAATTGTGAACCCTAAATGAGTTAATCTACGTAATGAATTTTAGAATATAGATACATGGTAAGCATTATAAAATATTAGGCATTAATTTTTGTTGTTATTTTTGATAATTTCCAGTTTGTTCAGGAAAGTGGACCTAGTTTAACCAAATTGTTGAATTTTTTCTACATTTTATGCTGTATGAGTAATTAATACGCTAACAGAAGCAGAGCTGGATAATCTCCGCAAAGTGCTGTTGGTAATAAGAGTAATGATAATTTACTAAAAATGATCTAACATTTTGTAAACATCATTTCATTTAATACAACAAACCTATGGATTAGAGTCTGTTAATATCATGCGTTTCATATGAAAAACATGATTTGAAGAAAGATTAAATAACTTGTGAAAGCTCCTTTTCTATCAAATAAGATAATGCCCTGTGACCAATATTAATTTTTTGATGATAGATATTTTCTACATCCTTCTCCAAGATTACCCACGCACCCTCTGTAAACACACCCCGTATTACAAAATACTCCATTTATCCTCACTTTGTGTTATCTGTGTCTGTCGTGGTACACAATGATAGATTTCACCGTGTCATATGTGAATATATGAACATTTCTTAAGCTACTGTTTACAGTGCTTTTTACTTTTTAATAAATGTTAACACAGCAGGATATTGTAGACTTGTCAGAATCATTCATGTGGTGAGATTTTGTATGCATTCTTTCAAAGAATCCAGATAGAGATCTAAAAGAATACTAATATTATGAATCTTCAGTGGCACTGCAGATGAGGAATTTAACACACAAACCAAGTGAAAGAGAAGGTATGGTGGAATGAACATGGTATTTGGATGTCCAGAGTCCTCGGTTTGAATCTTAACTCCCCATTCCTCTAGATGTGTGACTCTGGGCAAGATTCCTTCAACAATTTGGGGCAGCTTATCCATCTGTAAAACTTCATAAGGTAAAATTTTATAATAAGTAAGTTAAAACATGTTCGTTCTGTTGTGCCTTATTAGTTTAATTATTTCTAGTCTTCTACAAATGACAGGGATGCAGATAATGTATCATAGGCTGAGGCTAAAACTTACGATATGATTTCGTTGGATATATTTTTCAAGCCAACATTCCTTTTGATGCTGTAGAAAGAAAGGCTCATTTATTCTTTCCGTTCTTATCACCAGCAAGTAATTTCAGGGTGTATTCTAGCTTTCCATAGCCTATCTCTTCTACTTTCTTAAAGCTGTTATTTTAATTTTCATTTATGAAAAGCTCTCTGTCTTTTGTTCTCTTTGTAATTTACTATCTTTCTTTTTAGGAGGAATCATTTTGAGAGAGTTATTTAAAATGTGTAGACGATTCTACCCAATATAGTTTTAAATATGGAAATAACGTAGAAAAACATGTTTTATCCAGTGAAAAATATGACTACTGGTGAAGATTGGTTCCATAAACTAACCCTAGTGTGATGGCTACACAGTGATAAAATACCAGCTAAATGATTGACCTCAATTTTGGGGGTGATTTTCAGAGATAAACACGGGGATAGTGCACTGCTAGTGCTCTGACAGCAAAACATTGATACCACACTTATTCATCCTTTATCGTTTATATTTGACACAACACCTCAGAGTTTCCACAAAGAAAGGGTCATTTGGATTCTACATGAAAGCTGATTTTTTAAAAAATTTAGTAATTTTTACTGTAAAAGCAATAACAGACCAGGTTTTATAATCCTCTTTTCTCTTTTTACGTTTTCAACAGGTAACCCATTATTAACCAGCAAAGTCAACATATTGATTAATGTCCTAGATGTCAATGAATTTCCTCCAGAAATATCTGTGCCGTATGAGACAGCTGTGTGTGAAAATGCCAAACCAGGACAGGTATCTTATCAATATTATCAATTAAGAATGTAAAAAGACCCGCTATATGCATGTGTTTTAGGTTATAAGACGATATATATAAATAATATATAATATATAAAAACATATATATATTATTTTTCTGGGTTATATGTCTTCATAAAAGAAACTATAAGAGATAATACACTCTTATAAATTAATGGTACATATTTGGATGTAGAATACCACAGGGGATAAAGTGATGATGGGCTAGTGAATATTCTTTGTATAACTAAAAGGTCTAGGATTGCAGATTCTATGTTTTCCATTCTTTTGTTGTGGAGTTTCTAATGAACTTGTGACTATAAACCCAGTAAGCAAACAACTTTAGAGAGCATTCTTCTAAAGTATTTCTTGCTTTGTTCACATGCTTTTATAAAGGGGTACGGCAAAACTCTTAAGCCAATGAAAAGTATAAAACTTTCTTCTATGGTGGCCTTGATGGAACATCTAGGTTATTCAAAATATCTGAATTACATTTTCCTTATTCAGTCAATACTGCTCAAGGGGAGGTTCTAGTGGGGAGATGTCATGAAGGAAGACCGTATAGTTAATGAAAGTTACTGTCAAAACCCTAGATATTATGTGGGTGGTGGTGGGTAGCCAGTTTTTTCCTACACTGTTATAAACAAATGAATAAATAATATAATATAATGTAATGTAATGTAATGTAGTGTAATGTAGTAGGAATCAGTCATGAGTAAATGGTGAGAATATGTCATGAAACAAGAATATGACTAATCCAATACTGTGCATCTAGTTTCCAAAGGAAAATTATATCAGTATGCTTTGGTTTGCTGTATATTTCAATCACCTTTAAACAGCATAATTACTCATTTAAGGAAATTTGAAGTTTTAATTCTTATTTGAAAAAAATCTTAATATTTGAAACAGTATCTTTATTGAAAAAGGTCATTCTTTAATCTTTAGTATTTGTTTCAATTCGAATGTTTTCTATTGCTTCGTAGAACATTTGTCCCATAATCCTGTGATATCCACTAGCCACATAGCTATTAAATTAAAAATCTACGTTCTCAGGCCGGCCTGGTGGTGTAGTAGTTACGGTCACGCACTCCGCTTCGGTGGCCCGCGGTTCGAAGGTTCAGATCCCGGACGTGGACCTACATACTGCTTATCAAGCCATGCTGTGGCCGGCATCGCACATATAAAGTAGAAGAAGATGGGCACGGATGATAGCCCAGGGCAAATCTTCTGCAAAAAGAGGAAGATTGGCAACAGTGTTAGGTCAGGGCTAATCTTCCTCACTAAAAAAAAAGAAAAAAAAAATCTATGTTCTCATTCACACTAAGTCCATTTCAAATGCTCAACAGCTGTATGTGGTGAGTGGCTACCATTTTTGTCAGTATAGATATAGAATATTTCCATCAGTACAGAAACTTCTAGTGGCCTGTGCTGCTTTAATCCTTCTTTTGATAATTTGGAGAAAGTATTAATTTTATTACAACATGACTTATTTAGTCATATCTTCCCTAGTGTAAAATTTGCATCCTTAATTTTGAATTGACACAGAAATGCATTTAAACAAAGTTTTAGTGTTTTATCACCTTAAATGTAACCACAATTTACATGGGACTAGCCCAGTGCCTGCTTTAGTGTCTGAAATAGTAGATGCTGCATAAGTGTTTACACAAATAAATAACCAGATTTGTTTATTTGGAAAGTTATAAGAGGTTTACCAAAATTCCACAACTTAGCTATTTTCCACTTTCCAGATCCCTCTGCCACACCCCCAAAAGCCAGTCCTTTATTTTTATAGGTAATTAGGGACATTAATTATTTCATGTCAATCAGAACCTTGTAATGCACTAAATGAAAGCCTTTTGGAAATAGAACTCTATTTAATGCTTCTATGTTTGTCTAGTAAATTAAAGTTTAAAAAGTTGGCAATAGTGAAAGTTACTAGAGATGACTTGATTTTCTTACATTGGGACAAAGAGGTGAGGAATCTGTGGGATCCTTGGAGGATTTTTGTCTAATAAATATCTGTTGGGCTTGTGGTGTCCTACTGGGCCACCTTTATGTACAAAGCATAACACTGAAATGTCTCTTGAGTTTTCAGGGAGTGTATATGAGCGTTTTCTGCTTTTGACCCCAGCCATTCTGCCCCTTGTCTAAGAACATGCATAGAAACTATCTATCTCTTCTGGAGTGTAATTGAATATGTATGTATGTATGTATGTATGCATTATCTTTCTATCTATCTTTCTATCTATCATCTGTCTATCTAAAGAAGAAAGAAAAGAGAGAAATATGATGCTGTATAAATCAATAATGATTTATATGGTGAATCAAGGAAGCATAGGATTTGTTTTCCTTAGGGCAATGACTCCCAGGTGTCAATGCCAGATAAGTGCCAGTTTATACCAAAATTTTCATTTATGTATGCTGTTTTAAAGGACTTTTCTTCATTCTAGATTTATGTTCTTGATATATTTGATGTTAAATACCTTTAATTTAGTAAATGATTATGCTAGTTGATAGTAGTTAAAGCAAAACAAAACAAAACTTGGCAAATAAACCCCCCAGAATTTACAGAAATTTTATGGATGAGATATACTGATCTGAGTATACGGGTTTGTGTGAAAGAAAGTTTTACAGGGTTGAAGTTTTACAGGGTCTATATGGTCATTCTTTAAATAAATTGCCACATCTCATGATCTGGCCTTTGGTGTTGAATAATGAAAGTCTCCTTCATGACAATTCTGAAGGGTGAATAGATCCTGTGTGACTGATTCACACTGAACCAGAGAACTGAAATTCTCATTAGAGGACCAATTTATCAAATTACAAATTACTAATACTGCACCAGACATTCAGAGTCTCAGTATATATGTTTGTGTGTGACAGCGAGAATGTGTGTGTGTGTGAGTGTGTGCATGCACGAACACAGCTATACAGGAAAATCGTAGGCATGGGATTGAGTTTTAACCATGGAATCAAAACAAATAGTAGTAAATAAATCACATGTTTAATGGCATCCATCTAAGATCACATGCTTTGCCCACTGGGACCAGGATGTGGGACTGAAATCTAAGATCTTCCTCTGGCAAATTCAAATTTAGTCTAAGAGAGTGACCACCTGACCAGCACACTGCACTCACCCTCTTCCACACACACTTCCTGAAATTCTTCCTGATGCAAAGCCAGTGGCTATGTTATTAAATAAATGCCTCGAAGCCATTCTGATTTGCTTATCTCTGTAGCGAATTATCAATTTCATAGTTTGACTCTCAGAAGTTATTTTTAACTTCCAAATTCTTCAGGACATCTTGTTGAAGTATCATAATTTTATCTACTAGATGCACAAACTGTGGAGCAATTTAGGGAAAATTTTGAAACAGGGTTCATAGCACTTACTTCTTAAAAACTCTGTAAAAACATGATTTGTATTCTTATCCACTGGGGGAAAACAAACATAACAACAAAAGCAGATATACATTCTTTGTATCGCTCTTTGTCATCATTTTATTTATTTATGAAAATAAAACATTCTCACAAACATAACTCTACTAAAATTTTGCTATTGCAAAGGCTTTTAAAAAATCAGAGATTTTATTTCCAGTAAGCATTTTCATATTTAGGTTAGAAAGCATTTATTTCATCTAATTTAAAATGCAAGCAAGTATATTTTAATTTTATTTTGCTTATTAATGAGAATTTTCAATGCTGTTAAGCCTTTTAGTTATGCAGATATTGATTTGGAATTAGCCCATACCCTATAAATGTACCCGCCATTATTAACTGTAAATGTTTAGATATTTGTTTATAAAAATTACTTGTAAATAATTGGCCCACTGATATGAATCCTAAAAATGTATTTCTATTTGCATGCTTCATTAAATAAACTTATTAGCCTGGTATGTAGAGTTCCCTTTGAAAATGATGACTGACTTCAAGTTTCATCTCAACTTTGTTTCAGATAATTCAGATAGTCAGCGCTGCAGACCGAGATCTTTCACCTGCTGGGCAGCAATTCTCCTTTAGATTATCGCCCGAAGCTGCCATCAAACCAAATTTTACAGTCCGTGACTTCAGAAGTAAGTTTAACCACATAAAAATTTACCTCTTATCATGTAACTTTGTAAAAAGATACGAAAGTAGAAATCAATGCTTTCCTAAAAGCACTCAGGTTCATAAAATATTGAAATCCATATATGAGGAATACAAAATTCTATAGCTAGCAGTAAATTAAATATTTAACCTGTATAGACTGTATCTAATGAGGCAAATTACTTCCATTTATAACGTGGACAGTTCCTTAACGAGTCAAGCAAACAATAGGCTATCTGGGGAATTGAATGCTTTCCATGTTTTAAATATATCATTTGTTCCACATGCACATTACATATATGTCCAAAAAGGTAAATTCTTAGTACTTGTTTTATTTGAATAAACCTAGGTACAGACAGGTTAAGAACACAGGCTTTGTCATTAGAATGATATAGGTTTTCGTTCCCACTCCATTACTAGTGAAATGGCAGACTCTCAATGTATTAAATTATACTAAATAATTTTAACCTCATAGTTGAAATAAATTCACATCATAGTATTTACATTAAATAAGGTAATGTATGAAAATCCTTTAACACAATGCCGAAAATCTATTACTTTCAAGATCATTTTAGACACCACCTCTACCGTCATGTCTGCATTTACATTTCTACCACTGCTCCTCCTACTACTACTATCACATCTACTGCCATCACAGTCACTGCAAGAATAGAAAGGACACTGGCTTAGAATATTAAGGCTAAATACTGGTCAGTTGTTCTGACTATAGTAGTTCTGTGACTTTGGGTATTTTATCTTCTCTAAGTTTCCATAGTTATAAAATAAGAATTAAAAATACCTGAGTTCATAATATTGGGCAGTGAAAAGCTAATTTTTTACTAAATTATATGCTTATAGAACAAATGAACAAATTGTGATGAGAGGATGATGATGGTGATGACTGATAGAAGCCAAAGGATGTTTTGAGAAAACTGAGTTTTCTGCAAATATTGAGGGGAGGGAAATCAGAGTCCCTACATTTTGTCACAGAAGGAAATTCAGTGGGATATGCTCCATCCAATAATGTTGTGTGAGGAATCCTGTAGATGAAAGAGGATCCCATATATGAAGGACCTTTTAAATAGAGAGACCACGTATTTTATCATGAAAACTGAAGCACTTTTGAGAATAGAAGTGGACAATGTTGGCAATTTTAATTAGAACAGCACACATGAAATATGGCTGTCCAAGACACACTGGACAATATGGTCACCCTTTCTATAAGCCATTTAAAGAGATCATAACTTAAATCCAGTGATTTGAGAAGTCTCTGAAAAGTTTCCACAAGAGTATAACACGGTCAGATTTGCGTTTCGGGGAGATCAGTCCAGATGCAGTGTGGAAAATACCATGGAGGGATATAAGACTACTTCTGATGCTAGTGCAGATATTGAGTAGGAGTCTTAGATTAGGGTAATGGCTGTGAGGATGGAGATAGGTGGATGGAGATAGAATTCATAGGGCTTGATGCTAGATCCTCTAGATGCCATATGTAAATATGATGGAGAAGGAGACGAATCAGACTTCCAGATCATTGGCTTGGGCAACTAAGTAGATGGCTATGTCATTCAGGAATGAAAGTATTGACTATTTCTCACCATTGTATCTTTACTGGAGAATCTATATTTGATTAATCATAATAATATGAATCAGATCATCTTGCCTCATAGCATAGTGTTTTCTCATAGTCTGAACATGTATTTGTCTCTCATATGCCATTTACCATATTCCCTGTTTTATCTTAAGTTATATTTTAATTGTAAGTGTAAGTTTTTTTAAGCGGATAGAAACGTTTTTTTTCACCTCACATATTTACCCTTTTTTTTTAGGGAAAACATTTAAGTTCTACTCTGTGAGCAAATTTTAATTATATAATACAGTGTTGTCAACTATAGTCACCATGTTATACATTAGATCCTCAGACCTTATTCATCTTATAACTGAGAGTTTGTACCTTTTTACCAAGCTCTCCCTATTTCCTCCACCCCCAGCCCCTGGCAACCACTTTTCTACTCTCTGTTTCCATGAGTTTCACCTTTTTTTTAAGATTTCAAATATAAGTGATACCATCCAGTATTTGTCTGTCTTTGTTCGGCTTATTTCACTTAGCAAAATGCCCTCCAGCTTCAACCATGTTGTCACAAAGCACAGAATTTTCTTCTTTCTTATGGCTGAATACTATTCTTCTGTGTGTGTGTGTGTGTGTGTGTGTGTGTGTGTGTGTCCGTTCATTGATAGAAAACCATTTTAAGGGTGAAAATGAGGTTTAATATGTCTTTTTCTTCCCATTATGGAGAGCACAATGAGTTTTATATGGTCTATATCAATAATAATAATGGGTTGAAAATAAACATTAAAAAAGTATAGGCTGCCTTTTGACATAACTTGTGTTCAAAAATATCAAACCCTGACTCCACAAATGGAAATATACCAGCTTTTCTGACTTTCTATTCCTAATAATCATTTTCACCCAGATTTCAAACTTTAATCTTTTTTCTGAGACTCAAGTATTTAATCATCAAAAAAATCATCAAAGATTTTGACGTTAATTCAACTATTTCCCCTTTTTCCATTCCTACTTTTGCCATAAGTGCCAGGCATCACTAACTCTTATTGAGAATATTGTATTAGACATTTAGTATCTTGATATTTTGTTTCTCAATTTAGAAATACCCTTTATGTAATAATAAATTAGTCTTCTCATGCCAAACTCTATCTTATCATGTAAAGTTTTCTCAATTTGATGCTTCCTATTGAAATGAGTATAGAGAAGCTGCCTAATTTTCAGTTGTTGAAATTAGAATCTACAAATACATAGGTGAATGGAGTATTATTGAGATAGTAACATTTTTCTGACACTTGTATTTTAATGAGTAATATATTTTTCTAAATTTATTTTACCTTATTGCAAATTGGGTATCATGTATGACTATAATAAACTAAATATTAATACATTTCTAAAAATAGCAAAGTGTTTCTAGGAGTTACTTTAAAAGACAAAAAATAAAATAGTGTTATGAATGAAACAAAATTTCCACTTCTATGTAAAGAAATAAAAGAATTAAAGAACAAAGGCGTGCAAAATAACACTTTGGATGAAATAGTTGCACTTATATAAAATTTTAGATTTTTATTGCCTTCGATTATTCCTAGTAAATATTACTGTTATTGGTTTTTACAGAATTAAAATAAATTACTTTTATAATTATATTAAAGTGGTGCTGATTATAATTCATGATGTTTAAAATTTTTATTGAATCTTGATTTTTTTAACACATTTTTTCTTTCCATGTCTCTTACACTAACAGATGTGCAAAAATGAAAGTACATATATAACATAGATAGAGATTTGGGAAAAAGTAAAAAATCAAGTTTTTATCTGGAATAGTAAATTGATACTTGTTATATTTTAAAGAATAGGTTCTTAGCTAAGATGTTTTACAGATTCATACTTTGTAATCTTTGCTCTTCTGTTTTGTAAGAAAACATCCACAGAAGTATTTTTTCCCAAGGAGATTTTGATCTCAGAAAAAAATGGGTGAACACAACACACTTCTTGTCTTGTAAACCATTCTATATTCTTTCTGAGGAGAAAATTTAATTCTTACACCAGGCAAGTTTAATGTTTCTTCTTTCTCTAAGGATTATTTTGATTACATTTCGGCAGCTTTCATAATGATAAAAGAAAGAATTAAAATATGCAATATTTTACTGATTTAAGAAGAGCTTCCTACTGTTTAACAGGTAGTAACTTTAAGATGTGAAGTGAAGCTCATAGTAACCATCTTATCATAAATGTCATGTTTTGTAGACAACACAGCTGGAATTGAAACTCGAAGAAATGGATACAGCCGCAGGCAGCAAGAGCTGTATTTCCTCCCTGTTGTAATAGAAGACAGCAGTTATCCTGTCCAGAGCAGCACAAACACAATGACTATTCGAGTTTGTAGATGTGACTCTGATGGTACCATCCTGTCTTGTAATGTGGAAGCAATTTTTCTACCTGTAGGACTCAGCACTGGGGCTTTGATTGCAATCCTACTGTGCGTTGTTATACTCTTAGGTGGGTTGCAGTATTAATTACATTCTTTCTCTCTCTCTCTCTCTCTCTCTCTCTCCTTTCTGTGTATCTCTCTCCTCAGTTTACCATATAAATCAGTTTTTCTTTATTAAGATGCCACATCTGGATAGAAGGAAGATTGTCTATATTGAATTATATTTTTGTTAAAGTTAATTTTCCATTTCATATTTCATGAATATATATCATTAGAAATACATAAATAACATCATCAAAAATGCAAAAATCTGTTCAAGCCCTAGGGGATTTTCAAGTAATAACAGTTTGTGGCACTAGCCGCAATAACATTTTCTATAAAAAATATCTCATTTGCAGCAATGGTTTCTCAATTCATTTTACATCCTAGTAATTATTATTGCCTAATAAGATATTATATAACCTTTTAAAAATATGCTAGATGAATGATAGTTCTCAAATACCGGGTCAATGAAGAAAGGAGGAAAAGAGGATGGACAGGAAAGAAATAGAGAAAAAGTGAAGGGACCTCCAAATTTGTTTTTTTCTGTTTAACATGCCAGCCAGAAACAATTCTTATTCTACTTTTGTCACATCTCCTCACGTCAAAATTCTAACTATTCCTGCTAGAACAGAACAGAACACACTAAAATATCTAGAAGCACGGCAAAGGAAAAGGGCTGAAGTAAATGTATTCTGTAACATCTCTGAGAATAAATACAAACCTACCATAGGGGGTTCCCTCTTCCATCAACTCTGTTCAGCTGACTCCATTTCACTTATTAATTTGCTGCCAGAATCACAAAAATAAAGAGAAATTTTCTATTTTTCCAGTCATTCCTTTAAATTCAAATTGCAGCAGATATATGGTTGGGCACTGTGGAATCAGTTTGTATACGTATGTTTATTATTTAACCAAAATATTTTGACAGATGTGGATATCTACTTTTATCTGTAGCTTAGAAAACAACATTTTAAAAAATTACTGGGGTGCAAGCATGGAGTAAGGCATTATATAATAGTTTGTGAAGAACATTCTCTGAGTCAGAAGCTCAGGCGAGGTTGGAGGGTAAAGTTCTAGTCCAATTTGCATGGTGTAGATATTAATTCCACGCAAGTGACTTGGGTGTGTGGAACAAAGCAATCGTTATATCCTTATAATTTATAATAAATTATATCTGGCATCTGTTTGTGCTGATTATATAAGCCTTAAGAGGGCTGATTCAAAATAACATTCTCACATCTAAAATGGAACATTATCAATTAAATATTTAACTTCAAATCAAGTGTTTCTCTCTCATGCTCCTCTCCTCTCTAGGAGCTAGTCCCATAATATTTCCGTATCAACCCAGCATGATTTGTCATGTTCTGGATTCTCGCCTTTGGCCTCCTGCCCCTCTTATATTGTTGCAATTAATTTTGCTCAGATCAACATTATCATGTACTTCCATCTGCCACTCATTCATCCAAATACTTTGCAAGCGTCCACAGCGCACCTGTGCTGTTCTAGAATCGTGAATTTGCTATCTCCAGCAGTGAATGTTGACACTTAGTCCTGCCACGGGGTCTGCTTAAAAATCCGTCTCTTCTTTCATCTCCTTAACCAATCTCAGACTCCTTTACATCTGCCAGCTTATTCTTAGCTGTTTTTATATCCTTCCAGGCGTGAAGGGATGCCCAAGAATCTTGTGATGCTTGGGTATCTTTTAAGTGGCCCTCAGGCACATCTAACTAGTCCCTTTCTCAGCCATGGTAACTCTAAAACCATTTATATGCAGGGCTTCTCTATGAGGCTTGCAGTCACTCACACACTCCGCATGTGAATAAACAAGAGTGTCTTTAATTCCGGGATTTGCCTAAACCCTGGGAGGAGTGCAGAGTGCTAAAGATCTCTCCAAGGCCCATTGTACAGAAGCTCTGCCTACATCTCTTCCCTCCTTCCAATTCACCAAATTCTTATTTTGGAGGAAGAGAGAATAAATAGGATTTCATCATCATGCCCTCTCCTCCACTTTCTAATCCTATGACAAGAGGCTTCCAGACTGCTGCAGTAAATGATTGTTGACATGATTTGTACAACTAAGGCCCTTATATTCTATGGTCTCTCTTCTCTTTTTCTCATTTATTGCTTTTAATAGTGATTGTCACTTGAAGATTTGTGTTTATTTCAGTAGAAACACATTAATGTTACAACTGGGAAATCTAGGTATGAATAATATCCAGATGTTATTTACAGGCTATACTATTCAAGTTTTGTTACATCAATGCTATACAGCTCTCTGTATGCTTAACCATTCTTTCCTCTTTTTTTAAATTTTATAACATGCACTTTTTACATGATGCTAACATATTTAAACATAATACATGTTAAATATAAAGCTATGATTATTTGATTTTGTGAATAATTTTGCTATGGTTTCTTGTTAGTTATGATTTCAAAATGAAGTTAAGTTTAGACAAGGAAAAAAATGTAAACATAGATATGATCCGTAATGATTACAGTATGTTTACTTTGAAAATAATAGGATGTCATTAAAGAAACTCAGCCAGCCCCAATCAATTTTGATGTTTGAGAGAGAGATGAACTGACGTATTCTCAAATTGCAATTTCTGTCTCGTTCTAGCCATAGTTGTGCTGTATGTAGCTCTGCGAAGGCAGAAGAAGAAAGATACCCTGATGACCTCTAAAGAAGACATCAGAGACAACGTTATCCATTATGATGATGAAGGAGGGGGTGAAGAGGACACCCAGGCTTTCGACATTGGTGCTCTGAGAAATCCAAAAGTGATTGAAGATAACAAAATTCGCAGGGATATAAAGCCCGACTCTCTCTGTTTACCTCGTCAGAGACCACCTGTGGAAGATAACACAGACATAAGGGATTTCATTAATCAAAGGCTACAGGAAAACGATGTCGACCCAACAGCCCCACCATACGATTCATTGGCAACATACGCCTATGAAGGAAATGGATCTGTAGCAGACTCCCTTAGCTCCATAGACTCTCTCACCACGGAAGCTGACCAGGACTATGACTATCTGACAGACTGGGGACCCCGCTTTAAGGTCTTGGCAGACATGTTTGGTGAAGAAGAGAGTTATAACTCTGATAAAGTCACTTAGGCGAGAAGCGAAGGCTAAAACACAACCAACAGGAGAAATTTAAAAGAAACGCAAATAGAAATCACACACACACGCGCGCGCACACACACACACGCCCCAGGCTTGCTAGAACAAGATTCCTTTGATTATCTGGTTTCTAGCAAGTTGCTATATTTATCATATTGTCAGTTTGGTTTTTTCTGCCAAGACGAGATAAATCCCATAATATGTACTTGCTTGGTTTTGTTTTGTTGTTTTGGAAACACACTGAGACAAGCTCAGGCCTATTAAATACAATGTACTGACATGACAACCTAGAACGAAGATAGCTATGTGGCATCACAGTGGAAGAGTGTTAGATTTTTCTTAATTCCACTAAAGTGCCTATTGAAACTCTTATCATTTAAAGTGGTGTACAGTACACTCTGCTGTGATGGCATGGCAGGAGTCAGAGACACAGAGGACACAAAAAAAAGACACTGGCTGTATGTCAAGGAGCAATAGCAACATGCTGACTTCTAATTCCTTTGGAGGAAAAAAGAAGAATACTTTCTGAACTCCATCTTCTTATAAATCAAAGTTTTTTTTTTCTTTTTTAAACTGTATGCCAAAACATATTTGTTTTTCCTACCCTTTCAGAAAATTGAAATAAATGAGATATCAAATTCAATATGTAAGTCCTGAATTTTAAAAGCAATGTTTGATCTTCACATTAGTTCATATTAAAGATGTTCATTAAAATGATACTTTTTTTCCAAAAAAATAAAATTTTGAAAAAGGAAATTTTAAAAAATTCCTCTTTATAAAGAGAGGCCTCAGGGCTGAATCTCCACATTAAAATAAATATTGATTTGGTTTTAATACTGTGCTGGTGTGTGGAAGGTTGGTTTTAACAAGTCACCAGATCATTGAAGTCTTCAGTCATAGATAAAATTTTAAGTTGTGTTTCTATGAAACTTTTTTAGGGAAAAAAAGCGCCATTAATTTAAACATGGTAAGAGAAATTCATTATATAGCTTCTCAGTGTTTCTTACAATCTAGTGATTCTTTGATGAGCAAAGAAAATAAAGAATATATCATATAGTACAGGGTGGATTTAAGGCACGTCTAAAAAATATTTATTATACATTACTGAACACATGAAAAATCAAGGACTTCAGAAAATTCAAATCAACGACTAACTCCTAAAATGAACACAAATGCAAACTCAGGCAGTTGATTTATTTATTTTATTCACATGAATTTCAACTTTGTGAACGTTGTTATTATATAGGAGCACAGAGTTGCTCCTTTAGGCTATCATCTACAGTGATTCTAATATAAATGATCCCATACCACTTCTCTGTAAAGAACTTTTACTTTTTAAATGGATGCAGATTTCTAAGAAATATTAGATTTTATAAGCATACAGGTAAACTACACTCAAATATATAACTTTCAAGTGAATTGTACACTATCTAGAAATGCACTTAACAAAACAGATAACCTACTACAAAGTAATAATATATTTTCTTAATATTATAACTATACAAGTGACTACTGAAATATTGAAACTACATATAGGAAAAAATACAAGTTGCTTCTATATCCATCCTGAAGATGTGGTCAATATCTAGCTATATTCATGAAATATTTATGAACTTACTTATAATTGCAAGATTGAAGGTAAAAATTCAAACATGGGAAAAAGAGGTAGAAATATTGATAATATTGGCAAATTCTATTCTATTCTATTCATCATTAAATACTTCAAAAATGTATAACTAATAATTATGCTGTGGCGATTTGGCCATTTGATTCTGCAGTTCCCATTCGTTTTTGGTGTCTCCTAGTTGCATATTCTCCTTGTTGTCCTCTTCTCACCACCTCGACTTTACCTTTGTCTCCCCACTAGGAACTGCATTAGAATATTCACGTAGTGTAATAATTTGCAGTAGAATATGCTTTGGGAAATATTTATGTATTTTTTTTTTAAAGCTGGCCATGACATAACCATACTGGAGAAAAAATTAAGGCAACTTCTGGGTTTGCCCTAGCAATAAGATTTGCTATGCAATGATGCATGACCCTTTGAAGAAGGTTAATGTGCAAGATCACTTCCGGCTGACAAATTGATTCTTGTCAGGCATTACCGCACTTTGCATCTTGCTAGAGAATCTAACTGCCTCTGCATGCAATCATATATCAGAAGCAACGATAGCATCAAGAAAACTTGGGAGGGGCACTTCAAACCACATGACTAAGATGCTAAGCAAAAATATGAAATTGGTGGGTCTTATTTTCACCAAACTAATAAGCCTTTTTTCAGTACCTTCTTCTTTTAGTTTTGCTACCCCGCTTCCTTAGGCTGCCATAAAAAGTACCACAGACTGGGTGGTTTAAACAACAGAACTTTATTTCCTCACAGTTCTGGAAGCTAGAAGTCCAAGATCCAGGTGTCAGCAGAGTTGATTTCTTCTAAGGGCTGCTCTCCTTGGCTTGTAGATGGCCATCTTCTTTCTTTGTCTTCACATGGTCTTCCCTCATTGCTAATTCCTCTTCTTTTAGGGACATCGGTCATACTGACCCCACTCATATCACCTCTTTTTACCTTAACCAACTGTTTAAAGGCCCTATCTCCAAATACAGTCATATTCTGATGTACTGATGGGTAGGACTTCACAATATGAATTCTAAGGGGACATAATCCGGCTCATAATAACCACACAGATGTTAACAACAAAGTTTTGCAAAAAGTATTTGATTTACAACAAACGAGCAAACATGTAAAAAACAAAATAAAGTCTTGAATGGAAATAATCTCAGGAATAATGGGAAACCAGAGGGGTCATATGGTGAAAAGAGGTCTTTTGGTGCTCATAATTTGGAAGTATTACAGGATACTTTTTACACTACTGAAAGCACTAGGCCCATTTCCATACATATAATATCTTAGAATTCTTTATTATTTATAGTAACACAGCCACTGACCTTCATTCAGGCATTATCAACATAAAAAAATGCTTAGAGGGGCCGGCCTGGCGGCGCAAGCAGTTAAGTGCGTGCGCTTGGCTTTGGCGGCCCAGGGTTCACAGGTTCGGATCCGGGGCACACACAGACGCACCGCTTGTCAAGCCATGCTGTAGCAGCGTCCCATATAAAGTGGAGGAAGATGGGCACGATGTTAGCTCACGGCCAATCTTCCTCAGCAAAAAAGAGGAGGATTGGCATCGGATGTTAACTCAGGGCTGATCTTCCTCACAAAAAAAAAAATAAAATGCCTAGAATTTACATGGGGGTTTGGGGCTGTTAACAATAATCATACATAACTTTTTAATTACATTGCATGATAACATAAGTATGTTACTTATATTTTAAAATGTAACCTTTGTGCTCAAAGAAGTGTTAGATCAACACATAAGAGTGAAACAGTGAGATGTACTAGAAATGATCTAAAATTGCTTTTGTACTAAATTCTATCACTAACTGGAAGCTTAGCCTTCCTGTGTCCTATTCTCTTTGGTAAAATTAATTTGTTGCTTTTGGTGTTATCTGAGTTTCCTCTGAAATTTCTTGACTCTTAAGTTCTAATTACAATTACATGAAGTCCATTTAATCATTTACATGTTGATTACATTAAATTATGATAATCATAGAGATTTTTACAACATAGTGTAAATAACAAAAATCTTTGGACTATGGATTTGATTGATTATATATTGACTAACCATGTACTACATCAAGAGAGCCGAGCAAGTATTTTTTAAGTAATAACTGTCAAAATTCCTCAGCAAGTTGGGATGGTAGAGCTATGGATAGGAATAAAGAGAGAAAGAAGTGTTAAAATAACTACAGCCCCAATCTTGAGCCAAAGAGGATAAAAATAAAAGTGATAGGAAGGAAAGATTAGAAGGGATGTATTATTCCTTTTCTTTAAGAGGACAGCATTTTTAGAAATCTTTGTGAAACTTTCAGTAACTATTGTATTAAAATGGGAATTTCAGAGAGCAGATGTAAATAGGCAGGCATTATACTTGAAATGGGCCCCATAATATGACTAGGTCTGACAAGAGTTAATAAAATGTCGGTAAACAACATTGCTTCCTAAGAAAAAAGGAGTTGAAGGGAGATAATTTTATAAATCTCTCCATGTTTGAAAATTTCTCTTGCCTCCTCACCTAATTTATAGTTTATCTAGGTATGCAATTCTCATTTAGAATTATTTTTTCCTTAATATTCTGAAGGTCTTTTCTATCATATTCTAGCATCTAAGCCAGCTTATAAAACAGAAAGATGAATGTATCACTCCTTCCTTTTATGTTATATAATTTCTTTCATGATAATATTCAGATTTTTTCTTGTCTTTCACGTTATAAAATTTCACACTGATGTATCAAGATGAGTCTTTTGTCATTCCCAAGACTAGACACTCAGGGGGCACTTTCAATATGGAGCCTCGGATCCTTCAGTTCTGGGAGATTTCCTTGTATTTATTCTCCGATGTGTTCCAAAGCAGTGTTTTTCTGTTCACTCTGTGGGAGATTTTTAATATTTGATATTTAATATTGGATGTCCTGGATTTAAGAGTTAATCTCATTATATTTTAACTATCACTTTATGTTTTATAGTTTATCCTGTTTTCATGATTGCCTTTTCATCTTTATCTATCTTCCAGTTCTATTAATTTGCTTTCTAGTGACTTTTTTTTCTAATTTCAAGACTTTTTTAATTGTTATTTTGCCATTCTGTTCTCTCTTTCCTGTTATTCTGCTGTTTTCAGATGATTTGTTTCTTCACTCTCTGGCGATGTTAATCATAGCTCTTTTAAGAATTTTTGTAATAATTTTTTTCTCTGAATTATGTGTTTCAAAGTAGAAGAGAGATATAGACATTCATTTTAATTTATTATATTTCGACTCGTGTCTCATTCCAGTTGTCTGCCATATTTAGTATTTCCAAGTCCTGACATATTCCAGGATTGTGTTGAGAAGACAAGTTCTCTACTCTGCTGCAACACGGGTTCTCTAGTCTGCACATTTTATGCCCAGTTGCATTCATCACCATCCCGTTAGCCTTTCAATAATTTACCCAAAATGCTAGTCTGCTAATGGACAATATGCTATTCTCTTTATTGTTATGGAGATACACACAAATAAATACATAATCACATATGTATAATATAGAAATAAATATTACTTCTCGAGATAAATGTTATTTCTATCTAGAGAAATAATACATACATATTATTTGTAAATACATGTTCCCTTATCATTAAGTTACATAATCATTTTAACTTTATCTTAGCGTGAAAGGAACATACATATATAAATGTAATCAGTTATAATGACTCAAAATCTGGAGAAGAAAACTGATAATTTTTCTTTTATATCCATTGTTATAAAACAGATGAATCTAGTATGTATATGTACACACACCGCATATGTATGCAAACATACATATACACATAAACATATATATATATGCAATACATGATTGATAACTCCAATTTGCAATAAGTTTTGGACAACCACTTAATTCCTTTATTCAAGTCCCTTATATTTCTTAGTGTAATGGATTTTCATAACAGAGTCACTAAATTTCTCAAAAGGTCTTAAACTTTATTAGGAGTTTAATTATATGTTGTTTTTATAGCCCCACTGTAAGATTAAAGAAATCAAAGGTAAGAATATCCAAACGATTTGTGGAAAACCAAGAAATAATAAACTGATAGGTGGTGAAGGCCTTCATTTGTGAAGAGGTTAAGTAAATCTAATCTCAGCTTCCATTCTGAGGTTCTTTCCACTGTTTTTCCAACTTCTATGCCGTTATGTATGCGTGTGTGTATATATACACACGCACATATAGTCCAATCAGTGACAAGTATAATTAACATGAACTCTTGGGATTTCTGGGTCATACTATAACACATTATTGTACTTCCTTAAAAGAAGAAAGAACTTGAACATCATTGATTCTGATGTCAATATCTTACTCAAGAACCAGGATTTCAAGACACACTAGTATCCTACGATACAGTAAAAACTCTCTTACAGAATTAAAAATATTGATCTCCATTGGCTGGTCCCATGGCATAGTGGTTAAGTTCAGCACTCTCCACTCTCCACATCAGCAGCCCAAGTTCACAGGTTCAGATCCCAGGTGTAGACCTACACCACTCATCAGCCACGCTGTGGCAGCAACCCACATAACAAAATAGAGGAAGATTGGCACAGATGTTAGCTCAGCGTGAATATTACTCACACACAAACACAAAAAAACGCTGATCTCTATTTTACCAAGAATCGAAGTATTTGAAGCTATACGAGTTTGTATCTCTTTTTAAACATCCACGTTAATGATCTATATACTATCCTGGCCTTAACTTCCCTGAACTTTTCAATCCAATTATGTATATTTTCCCTTCTTTTCAGCTTCCCATGGGTTCAGCTATACCTTAGCCCTTATTATCACTTAAATTTCCAATTTCTGAATCCGATTTACTTATATTACGCCTCTCTTAATCCATCATTCATTGAATATGGTATTTGCTATGATTGAAAATTCCAATGTATTGTCACTGAAAATTATCTGAGACAATCAGCACTTCTTCCTTTCTCCTCTTCTGCTGTCAACATTTTTAAAAATGTGATAACGATAGAAAGAGCTAATAATCATTGAACATATACTATTCCAAAAATATGCTACAAACATTAAACACAGTAACTTGATGAGTTACTATCTTATTATTATCTTTATTTCACACATGCTTAAAATAGGCTTAGATATGTAAAGTAACTTGTCTATTTAGACACGTTTAACAAGTGGCCGAGTGACCTTAACACAATTATGGTCTACACCATCTAGTCTTTTATCCATGATATACAGTATACTTCATTTTCCCACCTCACTAACTTATAACTGACCGTTTAACAATCTGAAATCTGGTTTCTATTCCTACTATGCTCTTTAGAACAAACTAGTAACTTCATAATTGAAAAACCTCAGTGATCCTTCCTTTCACCTTCCTGCAATATGTGTAGAGTTAATCACCCCTTCATATCTGATCTTCAAGTTTTGTTTCCATGTCTTGATTCACTCGTTTTTTCTCTTCTCTTTTAATGCTTTATATACCCCTCACACAGCCTATGTAATAATCCCACAGAGTTCTCCCATCTATTCTCATTTCTTTTTTATATCATTGACATTTGACTATCTCTTGTTATAATAGTGATGTTCATCTTTGTATAAATAATATTCAGATAATCCTTAAGTCTATATTTATACATTTTCTCTTTTAGCAAGATAAAGGAGTTTCACTCGCATATGTTTTCTGCTTTCTCAACATATATACCTGGCCAATCCATTGGCTTCAAATTCATTAGATCCAAGTCTATATCTTCCTCTTTCAGAGTTTCATATTTTTGTTCTTCCTTGGGCTCTGAACTGTCCTTTTGCTCTCTCTCTCTCTCTCTCTCTGTGTGTGTGTGTGTGTGTGTGTGTGTATAGTCATTTATAATATACTTTATATATATAAAAATTCTTTGCCCTATTGTATTGTTCTATTTCACTGGAATATTCATGATCTTCATTTCTGGTACTGTTGTCCCCTTCCTCATAGACTCTCTCATTACATTGCAATTTTACTATTGAAATAACCTTTTTAAAAACAAACTTTTTAAATTACTAAGGCAGTACAGAAAGTTCCCATGTACTCCACACCCAGCTATACTAACAACATATTAGTTTAGTGCATTTGTCACAATTAATGAACCAATATTTATACTTTATATTAAAGTCCACACTTTATTCAGATTTTCTTTATCTTTACCTACTGTACTACTTCTGTTCCAGGATCTCATACTTGACAGCACGTTACACACATAGTCATCAGGTCTCCTCAGGTTTTTCATGGCTTTGATAGTTTCTCAGACTTTCCTTGTTTTTAGTACCCTTGATAGTCTTGAGATTTACTGGTCAGGTATTTTATAGAATATCCTTCCATTGGTGTTTGTCTGACTTTTTTCTCTAATGATTAAACTGGTTATATGAGTTTTGGGGAGGAAGAACACAGAAGTAAAGTGCCACTCTATCAAAGGAACACATTATCAAAATGACTTCTTACTGTTGATGTCAACCTTGATCGTTTGGCTTAGGTCATTTGTCAAGTTTCTTTGGTGTAAATTATTCATTTTTCCCCAATCCCGTACTGTAGTCCCGTGGAAGAAGGTCACTTTGTGCAGCCCACAATTGAGGAGTGCAGAGTTATGCTCCACCACTTGAGTTCAAAGTATTGACATGAAATATTTGGAGTTTTTCTGCATGGGAGATTTGTCTGTTCTCCATTTATTTATTCAATCATTTATTTATTTGAGTAGGGATGCATAGATATTTATTTGATACTTTGGTTCATAACCCAGTACTACTTACTTATAAAGCTATCTCAGTGTGTGCCTGTGCCATTTCATGTCCTCATTACTGCTCAGTTTTTGTTTTTCTTTATTTGTTTGTATATCTTAAGCACTTTCTTACTTTCTGCCTCTACAAACTCCTCGTTCATCTTATATATTTCCTGCCCCAGTTCTAGAATCAGCCATTCCTCCAAAAAACCTCGCTTCCTTTTGTTGGAAAATTGTATTATAGAGAAAGATCTGGATGTTAAGTGTGCTCCTTGCTAGTGAGGTGTTTGTGTTTTCAGGTCCTCTCAGATGACAGAAAAGGGAATACATGTCTGTAATAACTGCTGTATATATATATATATATATAAATGCTTTTGTATGTAACCATCTGTACCTTTATTAAACTAAAAATGAGTTCATACTGATGTCTCAGACTCTAATCCATTACCACATGGATTATTGTGTATAACCTTCTCTCTTACTTACACGTAACCTCTTACGACACTGAAAAACCTACTTCTCAACATTGGCTATTCATTTACTTAATTGTTCATTTCCAGTACATATGTATACTCGCATGCAACTCTCTCAGAGTTGTTTGACATTTATTCTTACAGACTCAACTCATTTCCAAAGCAACTTAGGTCATTTTTCACCTTTTTACCCAACTCCCTTCAGTGAGGTTGTTTCATCCATTTAAGCAGATTACTTTGTCATATTTTCATTCAGTCCTTACATCCTCTAACCTCCTAAAAAAGATATATATTTTTAATTTTCATACATTAAGGTTCACTCTTTGTGTTGTAAAGTTCTATAGATTTTAGTCAATGCATGGTGTTGTGTGTCCACCATCACAGTCCCATACAAAATATTTTCACTGCTTTAAAAAAATACCCTGTGCTTCACATACTCGACAGCTCCCTCCCCGACTCCTGGGGACCACTGATATGCATACTGTCTTTATGGTTTTGCCTTTTCCAGACCATCATATAAAGGGAACCGTACATTGTATAGCCTTTTCACGCTAGCTTTTTCACTTAGCAATATGAATTTAAGACACATCCACATCTTTGTTTAGTATAACAGCTCATTTCTTTTTATCGCTGAATATCACTCCATTGTATGGATGTACCACAGTTTGTTTATCTATTCACCTATTAAGGGACATTTTAGTTGCTTCAAGTTTTTTGCAGTTATGAATAAAACTGCTATAAATCTTTGTGTAGAAGTTTTTGTATGAACATAAGTTTTCAAGTTGCTTGGGTAAATACCTAGGAGCTCAATTGTTGGACTGTATGGTAAGACTTTTTTCTTTTGAAAGAAACTGCCAGAGTGTCTTCCAAAGTGACAGTGCTTTTTTGCATTTCTACCAGCAATGAATAAAAGAGCTCTGTTGCCATTCGTTCTCAACAATATTGGTATTGTCAGGTCAGATTATAGCCATTCTACTATATATGCAGTGGTAACTCACTGTTTTTTTAAAGTTATATTTCTTAATGACAGATTACATTTAGCATCTGTTTATATCTTTATATGCCATACCATTCATATATCTTCTTTGTTAAGGTGTCTGTTCTGTTCTTTTGTCTATATTTTTTATTTGTTTTCCTATTGTTTAGTTTTAAAAGATCTTTGTGTATTTTGGATATAAGTTATTTATGAGATAGATGATTTGCAAATATTTTTTCTCAGTCTGTGGCTTGTCTTTTAATTCTCTTAAAGCATCTTTTACAGAGCAGATACTTTTAATTTTAATAAAGTCTAATTAATTAATTTTTTTCTTTTCTTGGGTCTTGCTTTTGTGGTTGTATCTCAATGTCATTACCAGACCCCAGGTCACTTACATTTTCTCCTATGTTTTCTTCAAGAAATTTAATAATTCTGTATTTTATTTTAAGTGTGTAGTCCATTTTGAGTTAATTTTTATGAAAGCTATGTTGTGTGTATTAAGCACTTTTTTTGCAAATGGATATCCAATTGTTCTAGCACACTTTGTTAAAAAGGCTATCCATTCTCTGTTGAATTGTCTTTGCACCTTTGTCATAAATTAGATGATTATATTTGTGTGGGTGTATATATGGACTCTCTATTCATTTCCATTGATCTCTATGTCGATTCTTTTGCAAAATCAAGTTTTGATTCCTATTGCTTTATGCAAGTCTTGAAATTTGGGAGTGTGAATATTCCAACTTCATTCTTCAATATTTTTTTGGCTATTCTAGGTTTTTTCCTTTCCATATGAACTTTAGAGCCAATTTATTTATACCTACAAGGTAGCTAGTTCACTGAGATTTTGACAGGAATGACGTAGAATCTATAGATGCAACTAGAAGAATTAACATTTTAACGATATTGTCTTCCAATCCATAAACACAGACTCTCTCTCCTTTAATTTAGGTATTCTTTGATTATTTCAAATTTTTTTTGCAGTTTCTGCATACAGACCTTGTACATAATTTATTAGATTTATACCTAAATATTAATTTTTGGTGTGTATTATAAATGGCATTTTTAAAATTTAAAATTCCTGTTGTTATTGCTGATATATAGGAAAGCAATTGACTTGTTTAAATTGAACTTATATTCTGCAATCTTGCTATACTTGCTTATCATTTCAGGAGTTTTTTTGTAGATGATATGAATTTTATACATAGACATTCATGTCATATTCAAATAAAGAAATTTTTATTTTTTCCTTTCCTATCAATATATTCCTTTTATTTCTTTTTCTTCTCTTATTTGTGTTGGCTAAGCATTTCATTCTGATATTGAACAGCAATGATAGTAGCAGACATCCTTGCCATGTTCCCAAACTTAGTGGTGGTGTAGAGTTCCTCATCATTGTGTGATGTCAGATACATATATATATACATATTTTAGATTTTTTTTTATTAAGTTGGGAATGTTCAGTTTTATTCCTAGTTTGCTGATATTTTTAAAATTGTGAATGACTGTTAGCTCTTGTCAAATTTTTTTCTATGTTAAATGATGTGATCAAATGTTTTTTTTTGTCAGTCTACTGATATGGTGGATTTCACTGATTAATTTTTGAATGTTGAAACAGCTTTGAACCTTGGATGAATCCTACTTGTTAGTGGTATATATACATCACCGTGGTATCAAAACCAGAAATGTCATTGAAAGAGAGAAAAAATATAAAAATCCTCAAACAAAGTTAGCATATCCAATCCAATTAAGTATAAAATATGGTAGTCTCCATATTCCCTTTATTTTAAAGTCATTTTCGATTTTAATATTAGAGTAATGTTGGCCTCATAAAATGAATTAGGTATTATTTCTCTTCGTATATTCTGGAAAATATTTTGTACAATTGGTATTATTTCTTCCTTAACTGTTTGGTAGAATTCTCCAATGATATAATCTGGACCCGGAACTTTTTTGGTTGGAAGCTTATTAAGTATGAACTTAATTAATTTAACAGATGCAGGGTTATACAGGTTATTTATTTCTCCTTGTGTGAATTTTGGTAGTTTTTTCCTTCAAGGAATTGATCCATTATATCTAAGTTATTGAATTTGTGAGCATAGAGTTGTTCACAGTATTTGTTTTATCATTTTGATATCTGTAGATCTATAATGATTCCCTCTCCTCCTTTCATTTCTGATATTACTCCTTTGTGTCTTCTCACTTTTTTTTTGGTTAGTCTAGTTAGAATTTTGTCAATTTCATTGATCTTTTCAAAGAACCAGACTTTGTTTCATTGAATTCTGTTTTTCTTCCTTTATATTTCATTCATTTCTCTTCTAATTTTAATTCTTTTCTTTCACTAGTTTTAAGCTTATGTTGTTTTTCTTTCCATAGTTCTCCAAGAGAGAGCCTTAGGTCATTTATTTTAGATCTTTCTTCTTTTCTAACATATGCATTTAATGCCATATATTTCCCTCTACACACTATGTTCACTGCATCTCTCAAATTTTGATAAGTTGCATTTTCATTTTCATTTAGTCCAAAATATATTTTTAATTTATCTGGAAACTCCTTTAATCTATGTGTTATTTAGAAAAGTGTTGCTTAATTTCCAAACATTTGAGGATATTTCCAGTTATATTTCTATTATTGATTTCTACTTTAATTCCATTGAGAATATTTTGTGTGATATGTTCAAATTTATTAAGGTGTGTTTTATAGCCCAGAATGGAGTCTATCTTGGTGACTGTTCCATGTCCCCTTGAGGAGAATGTGTATTCTACCGTCTTTGAATGGAGTATTCTATAAATTTTAATGAGAAAATGTTGATTGATAGTCATTTTTACTGCTTTATCTATCATTTACTGACAAAGAGATGTTGAAGTCTCCTGTAAGAGGAGTGGATTTTTCTATTTCCCCTTTAATTTCCATCAGTTTTTGCTCATGTATGTATTAAGGATTATAAGTCTTCTTGGAGAGTTGACTTCCTTATGCCTGGTAAATTCCCCTTTTTATCTCTGATAATCCTCCTTGTTCTGAAGTCTGCTTTGTCTGAAATTAATATATCTACTCCAGCTTTCTTTTGATCAGTATTAGCATGGTATACCTTTCTCTATCCCTTCACTTTTTGCCTCTTGGCATCCTTATGATTTAAAGTAGTTTCTACATATATACAAAATATCATTGTGTGTGTGTGTTTTTAATCTTCTCTGATAATGTCTGACTTTGTGTATTTAGAACATTATACTAGAGCCCTTTTGTGTGGTGGAAAGGTGTTGAGGAGGGGAAAGTTTTATAATCTTCTGATTAAATCTCAATGTTTTAGTAAGATCGTGTCTCAAGTCCATGACTTTCAAAAGTAGTTGTCCATTGTTATAGCTTTTTTTTTAATCATCCTGCCCCTACTCCCTTCAGTGTTTCCTAATCTAATTTTTTGAATTTTTAAATTTGTTGCATGAAAAAATTCTCTTCCCATGTAATATATACTCTTATATATTGTAGCCATAATTTTCTCCATATAAAAATATTTAGTTAATATAAGAAGCCAAATTTGCACTTCATTGAAATAAACTAGAATAAAATTTAATTGAAGAGACTCTAAGAAAACACAAATGAAATAGAATAAACATTCAATTCTAGTATTTTTCCACATGAATTTTAAATAGGATTGCTTGTGTGTGTGTGTATGTGTGGGTGTGCACACCTGCATACATATGTATCACTCCAAATATTACATATGGTGAATCTATCATTTCTTGAACCCAACAACATTATTAAATGACGGTAGGATTTGATGTTTTATAACTTACATACATATTTGTTCAACTACAACAATATAGCTTACCAAGTTACTATTTAGGAAGGTAATGTGAGAAAAGTCATTTTTTTTAACAAGTCCTTAAGCTGATTGACACAAAGAATGAGCAGAGCAAAACTCCAGCCTTTGCTCATTATAGCTTATAATGAGCATTTATTATAACATCCCTTAAATTCTTGAAACAGTGAAAAGGTCATATGCAAAATAAAATGATATAAAGACTAGGTCCCTAGCATATGAATGTTCCAGTTGTAGACACAAAAATGGAGAGAAATCTGAAATAATTACCTTTACAATCCAGGATCTTTAAGGCATCTGTAAACTAGCTAGATAATGTAAAGTCACATTCAGAAAGCATATTGCAGATATGCTTAAATCTTTTGTTTTTATAAGGATATTACATTTGGCTCAGGATTTGCTCTCGTAGGAATATTATCTTGCATATGTTCAAATAATATGAACAATTTACAAAGCTTAGAGAAATCTTCTATAGAAACAATAGTATAGTTCTTAAATTAAGAAAAATATTTAGAGATTAGTCCAATTCTTACTTTCAGATATATAGGCATGTAGTTTGTAAGACCAGAAGAAAATCTGAATAAACATTTGGTGATAACAGAATGTGTTTCAGTCACAGCTATAGGCTTTCATATCTCTCATTTCATCCACACAATCCCCGTGAAATTATGACCCCTCATTTCATAATGCAAATACAAATTCTCAACCTGATTAAATAGCATACCTACAGTCACATTGCGCTTAAGTGACAGTTCTGAGGACAAAAGTCAAAACAGTAGCAACAAAAACAATGACAGCTGTGAAACCTTGCAATTTCATACCTTGGAGTAACTTTATCTGAATAAATGTAAAGAAATACATACGCTCTCATATCTGTTCATTTCAGTATTAAAGATGCCTGACTTCTGAAGCAGACCATTCTGTCAAAAGAATTCTAATCTTAAAGAAAATCGGTACATTAGAAATGTAAATCTCTTTCTTAGTACAACACACGTTGTGTTTCGCCTTGCAGTTCACTCAAAAGAAAAGTGCATCCTCATCAATGTCTTAGTTATAACATTTGAACCTTTAATTTTTTCCAAATATGAAAACTGAGGCACTGAGAAGTTGTATAATTTCCCATGGTCTCAAAGCTAATAATTTTCAGAACCCTGATATGGACACTTGTTAGACTAACTTCAGTGGTTAAGCTCTTTCCATATCATTTCTCTGTCACCCCTTGACATACCTAAGCTTGATAATCTTTTACTTATCTCTAGCCTATTTCATTTTCCATTCTGTATAGAAGTTGCTTTAAAATTATCTGCTAGTTTCATTTCCAATCACTGCCATACACCGCTTCTCCTCTTTCATATCTCAGCAGAAAATCAAGCTTCCAGCTTTGCAGAGTAACTGTTAATTCTCTTTGTTCCACAGATTTTCAACATTCTTCTTCCCTTGTCTCTTACCTTGGAGGGAGTATTTACACAGTTTTCAGGAGTGCCAATACTACAGCGCCTTGCACAAGGGCATAATATTTGTGACCTAGAAGTGTTTTGGAATTTGAGATGAGGCTCCAAAGAATATAATTTTCAAGTTACTATACTTCATATAATTTATCTTTACACAAACTGATTCATTTATGTTTTATTTATTTATTTATTTTTTTATCAAGTTGTCAAGACTTTCCAGGCACTCTAGGCAATAACAGTACACATTCATATTCTCTTGGGTGTGTTAGTTGTCATTCATTCATTCTCTTAAGAAATATTATTAATTGTGGATCTAATTTGCACCACTCAGTAAAGAAGCTACACGGGAGAAATTTGTAATTTTATACTGTTTTTATGTGGATTTATATGGACAAGGGCAGATAGACTATAAAGAATTAAAAGAAAAAATTTTGACTATAATTTTTAGAAGTACTCACACCCACACATATACACTATAATTAATTTATATCCAGTTGCTTTTTTTTTAAAGTACCCCAAAGGGGAAAATGAGGCATTAAAGCATGCTTTAATGTAACCGTCCTTCTTTTCGAAGCTATCAAGGTCTAGCTATTATAATTATCTAATAAATGTCACTAGAGCATTTAAAAATAATTTTATTCTGGGCTTCATAATAAATTGTTGCATTCTACATCAGCAAATTGACTGTTTTCATAGTAGTTGTGTAAAATGATGAGCTCACTTATCTAACTAGATGCCAGGTTCATTTAAAAAATAATCTACAGCAATATAGTAATATTTTAATTTAATTATTTATTTTTTACATTTTTTCATCATTTTATGAAATTAGCTGACATCTTTATTTTTGTCATTATTAAAAATGCATTTATTCACACAGCAAATATTTATTGATGACCTAGTCGGGCTAGACATTATGCTACACATTGGAGAAATAAAGGTTATCAAAACACATTCCCTAATTTCTGGAAAATTAAATCATATATATATATATATATATATATACACACACACACATACACACACAAATATATATGTATATATCAAACAAATATATAAAACTGGCATTCCTCTAAGTCTGGAGCCCACAGAGAGGGAGATTGCCAATCTATGCTGTATTCTTGTGGTGGATTGATCAATTGCATGTTTTCCCCTGTTCATAGTGTATCTCCTTAGAAAGCATAAAAAGTAAATCATAAACATCATGCAACACAATCCTTATTTATAAATTATATAGTTGTACAATTAACGGAGTTCTACTTTCAGCTAAAATTTTAGCCCTGTAGTATTTTTTTTTTTTTTTTTACTTATTACATATAGTTTTTGGCAACCCTTCCATTTGGAATTCAGTATGAATAGTATCATTCCAATAGTATATCTACTAGTTAAATAGAAAGCAAATTTTAAAAGAACAGATAAAACAACCAAGTGTCTGATTGTTGTCTTCATGCTTAGATCAAAACTTTAGTAGGTTGGCGAAATAGTAAACAAAGCAGTGAATTTTGACAAGAATATTCCAACAAGAAATTACTTGGCTAGGCTATGAGGAGAGCATGATATCTGATAGCATCTCAACTCTTCCGTCTTGTTCACCTATATTGTGTGTCCACCTTTAACATTTTCCCTTTCCTTGTGTGTCAAGGAAATTATCTGAGAAATTCTTTTATAGTGGTAATATATTTTGATCAAAATATATATTATTTTTTCAGTGATATTTTGAATTTTAAAAAGGTAATTAGAAGCACCTTTTTAACTTAGAGTAATAAAGTTTTAGTTAATGGAGCTGTAGACACCAGTTTGCTGGGTATTTTGAAGGGCTGAAAATCTTTTCTGCAATAACAAGAAAGGATCGCCCTTCATTCCTGATATGTAATAAAAAGCACGTGCACTGACCCTGCATACAATTTTTATAATGGTTGAATCTGGAGAATTGTAACGGTAATGCCACCCAATGATGTATCCACCCTTAGATCCACGCCTGGGACATTAACTATGGGCCTCACCATGTGACATGATTTTGCCATTTGGAGTTGACAAATGCAATGCAAGCTGAGACTTGACAAGTGTTTGCACTTGCGACATGTCCTTTTTCTTGTTGCCTTTTGAACCTGGCCACCATACGAAGATGTCTGCGCTGGTCCCCTGAAAACATATGACCTGTAGCAAAATCGCCAGTATTATAAGTAAGGCCATCAAGACCATCTAGCCCAAATTGAGCCTCCTGATGATTGCAGTCTCATGAGTGACCACAGGAGACCAGTTGAAGAACCACCCAGCTGGACCCAGGCCAAATTGCTGACCCACAGAATTGCGAGGAAATAAAATGTTGTTATAAGCCGATAGATTTAGAGGAGTTTGTTATGTAGCAATGTAATACAAAGACTTACATTTAGATTGATCTAGCCACAAGTCCAATGTGCCTATTGTGGAATACAAGTAACAAAGAATAGCATCTGCATAGCACTTTATACGTAACACATCATCACAGTAATTGTTTTATTTGCTCCCATGACCTTCGAAGTTCTTACTGTATTTTTCATTGTTCATTTGTTTCCTGCCACAACACAGTCCTAAGTAACTACATACAGTGTGACAAAGATATACAAAGAATTTAATGGATCATTCAGAAGAATCAAAATATATGCTAAGCTTAATAAAATAAATACATTTATCATTTTTGGCAATAATTTGAAAGTTGTGGGATAGTGTTTGAGTTTACTGAGGTAGTAAAAGAAAAGCTCTGGATGTTTGAATATATAGACTAAACATATTTATAGATGTCAGTAGTCAGATATTTGATAAATTAGTTCTTAGTTACTGTGGTAAGCTGAAAGTGTTCCTCCTAAAGATATACATAGACAAATCTCTGGAATCTGTGAATGTGACCTTATTTGGAAAAAAGATTTTGTATACATGACTAAGGCTCTTGAGATGGGCAGATTATCCTGGATTATCTGAGTGGGCCTAAATGCAATGACATGTATCCTTGTAAACGAGAGGCAGTTGGAAACCTGAAAAACAGAGAGGAGGAGGCTATGTGAAGACAGAATAAATGAGACTTGAAGATGCCAGTCTTGAAGATTGGAACGATATGGTCCTAAGCAAAGACATTCCAGCAGCAACCAGAATTTGGAAGAGGAAAGGAACAATTTCTCTCCTAGAGTCTCTGTAGGGAGTGCCTACACCTTAATTTTGGCTGAGGGAAACTAATTTTGGACTTCTGGCCTCAAGAACTGGGAAGCATGAATTTTTCTTGTTTGAATCAACCAGATTCGGGTAATTTGTTACACCAGAAAATTTGTCTATAGAAAACTAATACAGTTATGTTCTCTTAAAATAGTAAATCAAATTTGAAATTATCTTTAAAATTTACATTTAAAAAATGTTTAAATAAATTAAACTAATGAGTCACTAAGGCAAGTAAATAATAGCATGTGAACATTAAAATGTTAATAACTTAGATTAACCACTATTGTTTTAGTATCCATATAAAAAATATATTTGATGTCTTAGGTTTTATTTCAATGCCTTATCAAATAAGCGATGAGTAGGGGACACATTCAGAGTGGTGAGCCAGTACCAAATCAATTATAAGCACCATATTATGACCACAGATTTTCAATGGTATTTGCAGTGTGATGGGAAGCAAAAATAACATGGAACGTTTTCATTGAGATATTCACATATTTTATTTACATTTAGAAAGTGTACTCTGTCTGTTTTAAGGAAAATATTATATAAGGAAAGAGTGGAATCAGGGAAAATAATTAGGAGATTGTTACTGCAGACCAAGTAAGGAGTGATATTACATTTAATGGATATACCACATTTAGTATTTAACTCCAATTGTTGAAAATTTAGCTGATTTCTAGTTTGGGGCTATTAATAAAGATGCTCTGAAATTATTTAAAAACCTATTTGTGTTTTTTTCTTTCATTTCTTTTGGAATAATAACCAGAAATGGAAATGGTAGGTCATAGCATAAAAGCACGTTTTTAATGAGAAACTGCCAAACAAATTTCCAAAGTATTATACTATTCTATACTCCTATGACTCTTTTTTCTTTCTTTTTCTTTTTTTTTTTCTTGAGGAAGATTCACCCTGAGCTAACATCCAACCTCCGTTGCCAATCTTCCACTTTTTTTCTTTTTATATGTGGGCTGCTGCCACAACATGGCCGCTAACAGACAAGTGGTGTAGGTCTGCGCCCAGGAACCGAACTCAGGCCACCAAAGCAGAGTGTGCCAAACTTAACCACCAGGCCACTAGGGCTGGCCCTCTCTTCCTTCTTTGTCTGAGGCTCCAATTATAAATTTAATAAGCAACATATTTTTGACCTACAGGTCACAGCAGGTCTATCCCTTTTCAGTTTCACCTTTTTTTCTTTCTGTACATCAGTTTGGATGATCACTCTTACTCTGATTTCAAGTTTATTGACCTTCAGTATTTTTAGTTTTTTAGTGTTTAAACTACTGTGTCTAAAGTTTTCTTTAGGACGTAAATCTGCTCTTAGGAAACCTCAGGGAATTTTTAAATTATTCAGTGAATTAATTTATTTGCTGGGAATTTTATTCATTCATAGTTTCCATTTCTCCATTGAATTATTCTATTTTTCTTTTTTATGTTTATGTTTTTGATTAAAAACTGAAAATATTTTAAATCTTTTTTATATGCTGATCGCATCATATCTGTCATTTCTGTACCTTTTTCTGCTGTCTTGTCTATCTCCTGTTTATAAGCCAAATTTTCCTGCATTTTTACAACTTTAGTAATTTTGATTGTCTGCTGAACCTCAGGGATGCTACATATTTTATGTCTAGATTTTGTAGTCTTCCTCAATAAAATGTTGTGTTATATTCCATTACTCATTTGATTTACGTGCAGACAGATCAGATATTTTTGATGCTTATGTTTACATGCTTTTAGGGCAGGTATAGAATAGCCTTTACTTTCAGACTGCAATAGTACAACTCCTAACAGGTCATTTCAGGGGTCTCCACTGAGTACCTATGATGTTCCTAAGTGTCTCTTAATTTTGACTGGTTAGAACTCAAATATTTCTTAGCCTTATATGAGCTCTGCTGGCTCTACAGCTGAGAGTTCCTCAATAATGATTCCTCACCTGGTTTTGTAAAGTCTTAATCTAGGCATGCACAGTTTTGTATTCTGGGAAAGGCTGAATGAGACTCATTTTTTAGATTTCCGGAAGTCTTTCTCTCTCTACTGCCTTTTCTCTGGTCCCCTGGATCTCACGAACTTCACCCAATTTCCATCTCTGAATTCTGTATTTCTCTTCATTGTGCCCCGGTCCTGAAAGTACCTCCAAGCAGAAAGCCTGTGTGATGCAGGAATGGGCCTCATTTTCTTTCCTTCCTGCAGAGGATCACAGTCTTATGTTGCATTTTTCCCCTGTGTCTGAAAAATATTTCATATGTTTTGTCTTTTTTATAGGGGTTTAGGGTAGGAGGGCTAGTCTGGTACCAGTTACTCTATCATGGCTGAAATAGCAGTCTCTGGTGTAAAGTTTTGAACAAATAACAAAGAATGGATCCTGTGCATGGGTGAAGGTGTTAGCCTTAAATAGAATCCAGAAAGGTTAATCTAGAAAACTTGAACACTTACACAACCAAACATATAATATTTTCTTATAATCCTCTGTCTTCTTTCTTTGTTTTGGGGGTAGGTCATATGCTATTTCATACCAACGAGTCTTCTGACAGCAACACTAATCGACTACCTCTTTTGCCTTCCCTTTCAAATCCAATGTCAAACTGTGTAGATATCTATGTTCTTAATATATCTGCCCCTTCCTATGCTTTCCACTGTAACTGTCTTAGCACAGGCTCTCATTACGTCTCGGCTACTTTACATATAATAAACTCTCAATTTATCACTTGATTTAATATTACACTAACAAAAATCATTGCTAGAAAGCAATAGCATTAAGAGTATATATTAGTCTGCTCAGGCTGTCACAACAAAATACCGTGCGTGGCTTAAACAACAGAAACTTATTTTCTCACAGTTCTAGAGGCTAGTAGTTTAGCCAGTTTAGATTTTGGTGAGGGCCCTCTTCCTGGCTTGTAGTTCTAGTTACATCCTCACTTGGCCTTTCCTCAGTGGCTGCCTGCAGAGAGAGAAAGCGAGGAGCAAGCTCTCTGGTCTGTCATCTTATAAGGAGACAAATCCATCAGATCAGTGCCCCATCCTTAAGACCTCATTTAACCTTAATTACTTCCCTAGAGTCTCGTCTCCAAATACAGCCCACAAGGGGGGATTAGGGATTCAACATATGAATTTGTGTTTGGGGGTACACAGTCAGTCCATAATAGACTGTCACTAAAATTAAATTTACAGCACCATTAAAAAATATCAATTTAAAGGCTAATCTTAAGTAGTAACTTTCAGCAATGGCTGTAGATAAGAAAAACAAAACCCAAAGTTTCTTCCAATCTGTTCTATGATATTTCTTTACTTTTTTGTTCATTGATTGGTGGCATTCCAAATCATCTCTTCCCATGGATTTAGGACACAATAGCATATTTTCTTTCGTTTTGCGAATTCACCTGTTAGACACACACATATACACACATACACACATAGATATAAAGACACATAATATAGTAATTGTGTATGTATATATATATATGATAGCATATATGTAAAATCTGTGTCTCTTTTTATCAAAACCAGAGTAATAATCATATTAGACTATAACTTTCAGATAACATTGGGAGTGGGAAAAATTAAATCATCTTCCAATGCTGACAAAGTGAAATTTTATAAATTGACACTCATAATCAGAATTATTTCTGCATGTTTCTTGTTACCTGAGCTCTGTGATAGATTATTACTAACTGAATGTGATGGGCTTCATCTGAGTCACACTTATAATTTATCATTGCTTAAAAATTCAAGGACATGACAGAAGAAAATGTAGGGAATATGGTAATTAGGCATGTGCTTATCTGTGTCTTATTTTAGTACACTGGGGGAAATTTTATAAAACAGAATTATATGTGTTACATAGCACTTTTTCATAGTGCTAGTTGGAAAATAAGTAGTTGTAAAGTAGAGAAAGAAAACTATTAAGGTACTTAGAATAATATCTCATGAAATATATTGAATTCTAACCATTAATTTAAAAAACTATGAAACTAGAAAAAACTACAGATATTAATAATGAATATATTGACTTATTGCTGAAATTTTCATGAAATTTATATATGTTAATTTCCATATAATGAATTAGAAGAACATAAGAGCAGCTGAAGAGTTAAGTAAATGATCACAGTTAATCATAATTTTTCCAAGAAGTAATAAATTCTATAGATAATTTTGTATTTAACAAGTTTATATTTCCATTTAAATCATTTGTGATAGTTATAAAATCATATACTATGTAAGTAGACACTGATATTTTTCACAAAATGGTAACAATGTGATTTTATACAAGTAGGAGTTTGAACCCAAAATACACTTGTTACTTAAAAATATATATATATTTTAATGCAACTGCTAATGAATGCTATTGATGCTAATTAAAAGTGCTCTTTGCACAAAAGAATTTGATTACAGAACTTTTATTTATTCTCTTCAAAATATTGATGAATTATCCAGCTGAGAGCATTATATACATTTTAACATGTTACAAATAACAATATTACATTAATATAGCATGTTTTTAATTTTGATCATTATTTGCAAATAACTCATTGCTTTTTTCTCCTTACTCACTATCAAGTTATTTAAAAGCAAGTCAGGAGCAAAATGTCTAACTGAACACAAAGTACATCATTCTAAAGAATTGGAGAGATGGCACAAATGTGTTAGGTAATAATTAAGGACATTTAGCTTTCATTAAAATTCTAAATTTTAAGAAAATGCTGAATATATTTCTTTGTATTATTTTTTATTTCACTTGTATATGGATGCACACACACACATGTGTTCTGGCTGTTGATAATTATACATAGTAATATCAGAATTCTTAATTCTACTATTCAGAAATACCTACTATTTAAAGAGGAATGACTGCTTTCTTCATACTATCATATGTATAGTCATACAATGTTACTTATATAATATTTTCAAAAATTTTTCAATGCAGAGATTGCATGTTGGTTTTCTGGCCTTGTATCCATTTCCCTTTCTCAGGAAATTGCTAGAATTTGCTTATGCACTACTCCTTCCACACTCTTAGCCCATTGGTTCAGGTGTTACTGACCACATCCCATTCTAGTCATAGCCATGCCATCTAGCTGTGACCAATTGGTGAGATCACATTTCCATGCAGATTGGTTGAAGGGTGGGAACAAGACTAAAGCCATGAACAAAACTGTTTGAAGACTTTTGTTAGAATTTTTGAAAAAAATAATTTTACTCTTGGGTTTTATATGGTATGAACTTGGAAGCAACTGACAGCCATGTGGTCACAACGAAGCATGAGACCATCTGATCACAAAACCAACGAAGAGGAAACCCAAGCAGAGAGATGCAGAAGCACAGTTGAATCTTGATGCCATTTTCTGAGTCTCTAGACATATCAGAAGGTAGTTAATATCTTTGGATTATTTATATCATTAAGAGCCTGAATTTTCTATTTTGCTAAAAAGAGAATGAACTGGGTTTTAAGAACTTTTCTATGAAGAAATTTTGGATTAACCAAGGTAAAAGATTTGTCCTTTGTCTAACAGTGAGAGACAGAGGTTATAATCAAATCTGATGTGCCTCTTTTAGAGCTTTCTCAGCTCATGATTCTAAATATTAGTTTTAGTTGCATTAACAGATAAATATGATGTTACATAGGTAAATGTTGAAAGGGATTCTGTCAACTCTATAGTAAACTATTGATACAATCAAAGAGTTATTTTATGAAATCCAACATTATTTGTTTCATTTTTGTCTCATTTTCCTAAAATATTGATTAATTTGAAATTCCATGTGATTAGAAATAAAGTTAAATGGAATCTAAATTTCACCTTATTATATTATAGTTACTAATATACTACAGAAAGAAAATTTTTTTAACCTTTGAAATTGTTTAACATTTTAATCAAATCAGAGAGAGAGAGAGCCAAGTGTTCTCAGTACTGATGACAGCTGTTAACTAGTCATGTCACTGTGAGATAATTCAGCTAAAATTTTTGGATTTCTGTATCTACATGTAAAATAAGGGAAACTGACTAGATTACCCGTAATAAACTTTGTAGTTTTACTAAGTTTAGTATTAAAACCAGCATGTTATTAAGGACACATGTACCCTGATACAATAAACTAGTGCTCTACATCAGAGCTCTCAAAAACTGCACATATTGTATTTGGTGTGTGATGTAGGGCTTCAGCAATCTGCCAGCATTTAACAATTTGGAAAATTCACATAGAATTTAAAATTCTGCACCCTATAAAGAAAAAAAATAAAAACATAAAAATGCAAAAGATTTGGCTGAACTGGGCTGGCATGACCATATGTGAAAAATTAACTGAAGCTAAATAGCAGAAGTGCCATTTAGCTAGGGCCTGCATTCTGAGTCATTTTTCGCACAAACTCATATTTTTTGAACATACTGATTATTAATGGGATGTGAATAATGGTCTTTTTCCAGCCTGAGTATTTCACTAATTTACTTTATTGCCCAGACCCTAAGGACATTTGGATTTGCGACCCCTTGGATATGTATTGATAAATATAGATAGTGTTCTTTAAATGCAAGAGTCAGGCACTTAGTTGCACAATTATATCTCAAGTCAATGTATTGGAGTTTGATGAACTTCCAACTTTAAAACTATGTGTTTAACAGTATACTTTTGGCTGCAGGGTGTAATTACATGATGGAAATGGATGACACTGAAGCAAAGCTGTCTACAGTTTAAAAAATTAGATGTATTTGACAATAAGTGATATGGACAGAAAAATGTACAGGGGAGAGTGTGGCATTATATTATATTGATGTAAACTGTAGGGAAATAATAGCAATAAAAAAGACCTGCTGTGGTATAGAAAATGGAGATTAAGTAGAACACAAAATTATATGTACAATTAGATTGCAACTGCATTTAAAATACTTAAGCTAAGACTGACAAGTATTTTAACACAGAAATCAAAGGATTTACTTTGTTGAAATGGTTTTATTTCTTGTTTTAAATTTCTTCTAATATTCTCTATATTTCTCTTATAATAAAAGGGATTAAATTAAAATTATAAAGCAAATAATTTGATTTGAGAATAGCTATCTTTATATTTTTGAAGTACATCACAATGAATTTAATTCATTCAACAGATACTTATTGTAGACGTACTATGTCATAAACTTCACTATACATCATAACTCAAAGACAAATACAACAAAAATATTTTCAAGGTGTCTCACATTCCAGAACACTATCTTTCTTCCAAAAATTTTTAAATCATGAATTACACAGTAAAATTGTATTTTTCACTTTTTAAATACAAATGAATGGTATGCATATATTTTTAAATTATAAACCTGCATCACAGTTAATTTATATATGAAATATTTGTAAAACTTAATCCTATTTTTCATTAAGATTAAAACTACATATGAATAGAAGATCTAATGGTTTATGTTTATTTATAGGCCATTGTTCTAGAATCCAGAGGACCCACTGTGGAAAGATATGTACAAAGCTTAGAATCTAGCTGAGAAAAACAGGTATGTGACTAAGGAATTACAAGAAGATTATCAAGGATTCCATGGTATGGTATGAAGTCTAGATCATGTGTGTGGTGATATTTAAGAAGGCAAAGAAATAAGATATGTTTTATTCATTCAGGCTCGTAGTCATTTCAAAGACAGTTATAGGAGAAATGGAGAGAAGTTATCATGTTTATTCCTGTAAAATATTACATCAGTGATGTGAAATGGATTCTGAGGGTTTTTTTAGCAAGAATTCCACAGAAGTTTGGATAAATGGCCTTTGTTCTAATTCTACAAATCCAAGTTCACAAATAAACTCAGACATGGCTGCGTTGTCCTGAAGATTCTGAGGGATATAAATGAGCACTGGGCTCATTTCTGGGAGTACTACTAGTATTCTTCTCAAGAACACTCATTTTTACTTACAATGGAAACCAAAGCTTTTAATAACGGAAGCATTAATACTAAGAGGTCCATTTTTGCTTTGTTTCCAACTTTGTCAAAAGTTTCAAACATTTTCTTCAGACTTCATATGCTAAAAAAGTTAACTGGCTGTACCTTACATCACTGTATCTGCCAGTTCGTTTACAGGCAGAATATTTTATTACCCGAAAATAGTTTATATTAAGACATAATCTAGGCATATGAAGGACTACGAAAGGTATTGATACTTTCTGCAACAGATGTGAATTAATGGCTGGATTTTTTTGTATGTATTTAAGTGCAGGTTATGTTAGAGAAATTATTTACCGATCTATTACTGTTCTGTTTATATACTCTGCATGAAGATAATTTGGTATTTGTTTAAGTAACAGCCCAGGACCAAAAGTCTAAATGGAAGAGAAGTATGAATGAACTGGCATTACTTTGATAGTAGAGATAACCTGCATTTGACATCAGCGGTGTTAAGTAGGCTTTCAGGAGTTAAGACCTAAGAACATCGGAAATAGGACTCCAAAGTTCAGTTAAGCAATGAGAATATTCAGTCTGATTCCAGCTCAAGTTTTCCGTTCATAGTTCATAACTGAACATCATGCTGAAGAATTTGTCATTAGTAAGTCATATTGTAAAACATATTCAGAAAGCTATTCTTCAAAAATAATTTTAATACTAAAATAAAGACAATATAATTACATAAATTGGAAAGTATTCAAAGACTATATATACCATGCATACATTGTATTTTAAATAAAAAGAATAGCATGCATTCATTTGCAAATTATAAACCTGCATTGCAGTTAATTTAAATATGAAATATTAGTAAAACTTAATCCTTTCTTGCCTTAAGATTAAAACTACACATGAATAAAATATCTAATAATTTTGGGGGGATTTTTCTTTTGTTTTGTTTTTATTCATAGACAGTCGTTCTAAAATCCAGAGGACAGTTATGGTTTCTTAATGAGTAATTAGAGACCTACTACTGAGAAGGAACTGAAGATAGTGACAGGAGTTAGACTTGACTTGATAAGAAGATGCACATTTTTCTGAATGGGCTCCGTAGGTTTTGTTTACTATTTATAGCTTTTTGCTATTTCCGTCTCCCCCACCTCTTTAAAACTTGACTTCTCATAGAATTATTTATCCATAATGCCCCCATCATCCTCCTCCTTTACTGGGTTCAGCTATTAATATATTTATATAATTCTTTTTAAAAAGAGAACTCTTTGTTAACCTCAATTAGATTTGCAAAAGAAATCATGTATTTTAAAAACTGTTGCAATAAATAGTGCATCTTTCACTTTGTATAAATTGAAAATAGTATCACATACTTAGGTATTTCATTGTCTCTTAGCATCAACTTTATTTAGTAAATATACACTATCTGTATATTATAGTATCCTTTGGTCAACATTTTAGGGAAGGCCAGCCATTCTATCAGAGATTTTTTTTGAACAAATTGTGACACGAGGATTTGTCATTAATAGCAAATCTTTCCAAATAATTTCTTTACAGTTAATACTCTTGAATGTATTTTCTTATAGAGTGTCATGACATAACACTTTCTTTGGGATTTTGAAAGTATTTGTTGAGATTTTTCGCCATGAATCATCATGGATTACTTTGTCTTTTATTCTTTTAGTATGTTGGATTACATTAATTAATTTTAGAACATAAACCAACCTTGCTTTCCCAGAGTTAAATTCTCCCAACTTTATTCAACCCTTGGATGTTCCCAGCATTTGCAACATTCTTGCAAACATTCAACACATAAAATATATACAGATATAATACTAAACAGCATGCACATCACAAGTCTTATCCAGAAGTGTAGATGTAAAATCTACGTTTTGCCAGTCTCATTTTGCTACCACTCACCATCTCATGAAGAATGTGAATTTTCTTTGGTGATTTTCAAAAGATTTCACAAAATGTACTTCTCTACTAGGCTGAGGAGACACATTACTTTTCTAGATATTTTTCCTGTATGTGACATAAGATAGTGAAAATTATAAAATGATTTAATAGTATGACCATCTCTTTTTATTCATAGCAGTACTCTGAATCTCTAACATTTTTACATTGCTGACCTAAGGCAGCATTTTAAGAGGCAATGTACCAAAATGGCACGTTCATCATTCTAAATTAATTTACAACAGTTTGGAATACATTATGTGAAGACTATAGGATAAGTTCCAGTTTCACTCTTGAATAAGATGCCTGATGTTCCATATTTAATCATAACTTCACACTTAGATATTTATTCTGTAGGTTTTGAATATCACCATATTTTTTATTTCAGGAAAACGAGTATGATATAAATTAAGGTGGTGTTATTTTTATTGCATAAAAAATAAAAAGCACTCCTTTAGGTATTGAAAAAATCTGTAATATGACAACGTTGTAATATTATAAAATATAATATGGCACAAAATGTAAATATCGGGAGAAATAGAATTTGTAAAATAAGTTGGTGGAATTTTGTGGAATTAATTCTGAAAGAAAATTGAATTGGTACAATTGCTTATATGCTTGATTAACAACCTTATGGACTTGTGAAGTATTAAAGTGCTTGAAAACCAAGCATCATCGATTATTGAATTCGTGATCAAGGAGCAGAGCTGTTCTTTGATTGCTTTTAACTTACATCAAAGATCAAGTTCTAAGGAATAAAAGGCAGAGAGTGGCTGAATTCTGGGAAGATGAAGGTCTTTTCATTTTGAAGTCTACCTGGGTTGAGGTAAGCATCCATTAGTACGCTGCTTAAGAGAAGCCAGAATTTGCAAGACACAAAGGAGGAACTGAGGACTGATTCCATCTCTAGCAGAAAAAAATGGATTGGAGGTTCCTGAGGAAGAAGGTAGGTAAACTGGAAAAGAGAGGGAAGGTTTAAAGTTCAACTTTGGGAAAGGAGCAGAATATGAGATACTGAAAAGATTGAGTGCAAGGAAGTATGCAAATGAAAGATCCTCCAAAGGTATAAATTGTGAGAATGACCTTCCTTTTCCCTTATGGTTCAACAAGGGTTTTTAATTAGATATCATCTTAATTCTCGTCCTCATACATCATAATATTTGGGAATCTGAACCTTTCAATAACAATTTATTTAAGCCTCCATTAGATATGTCTGTCTTTCACCCTGTTTATGATTCAGCCTATTTATGAGTGTCATGCTGACATACAGGAAAGGTCCAGAGCCTACTTCCTCATCATGGGGAATCCAGCCAGAGCAGACCTGAGGAAGGAACAAGACTATCCCCCAGTAATCTTTGAGCCAGAGACACCAGAAAGAAACTTCCCCCAGCACAAGGACTATAGGTTTATTGTACATTTAATATTCTAAAAATAATATAATTGAAGACACCATGATTCCTGAGAAGAGCACCACGATAAAACAAATGCACACTAAGAATAATCTACTTATACAACATGTCATTTGTAATAGGAACTTCTAAACAAACTCTTGAAGTATGAAACATTTTAAAAATAAAGACTATATCTTAATGGTTGAAGCTTGACTTCCACTAGAGAAAGAGCAAAAGTCAAGGGTATATTTTTTCTTCACTGCAGGAAGTATGGGAATAAAGTAATTTGAGGAATTAATTCAGTCATCACAGACTACCTTAGAAGACTTCAACTTTCCTAATGACCTTTGTCTTGTCTTCACCATGTAATTGCTAAAAGGAGAAATTTCTGCTTTACAAAATATAATTAGAATATTTATTAAACATTTTTAATGGCCAAAGCGTGGTTCTATGGATGGTACACTTAGAAAAATAAATAACATAGCTCCTGCCCTCAATCAAATTAGTAAAACATTTAATCCACCACCAGTTCCTGTGGCAAAGGACACATAAAACAAGATTAAATTGAACTGTGATTAAATTGAACTAAATGTACGTGATGTTCCATACGTCAAGATGGAAAATCCTCATTGTCCACGGCCTCTGTCACTGGCATTCTCAAATATGACACAGCATAGGGCAAGGATGGTGCCATTCAAGAATGGGAAAAGCTCTATGTTGTGTTTAGTTTTCAAAACCTTCTAAAGCACTTTTATTTTATTTAAATGTTTAGGGCTCTTAACGTTTATTATGATACGTATTTTGGAGAAGAGAGACTCATATGTGCAAAAATTTTTTAAAAAATAATAATACTCCTAAAGTTTTTTGCAAATTATGTTATATCTGGTTAATTAAAAAAACAAATTATGTTATGTCTGGTTAATTACACAATCCTAAAGTTTCTTGCAAATTATGTTATATCTAGACAGTTCCAATTTAGGTGTTATCATTGCCTATTATTTCCATAATTATTAAAACATTTTAATGAATAAAGATATTACATTTCAGTAGAGGAGAAACAGGATCTTATAATAAAACAATTTAAATAGCAAGCATTCTTATCTTTTCACATTGAAGGGAAGAAAAACCTATTAACAAGAATTGGATGTTTCTGATAAATAGCAGAGCATGAAAGTTTTGCATAAGTCTGATTAAATGTTCAACCATAATCTTTGTTGAGTTCAAAAAATGTTTTCATTTTAATTTTCTCATCAGCATATAGGACAGGTTGATAGTACAGGACCTGAATAAACAAAATATTTATATTAATATACTATATTAATGTACACTATAATTAGTATATTATTTTAAGTAATGAATTAATATATACTGTATAATAAATAATTTATATATACTATCTAATATATTAATGTTAATACTAATTAATACTAAACAAAGTACTAGTCAATAGTTTTCCTTTAATTGGAGCTGAATCTCTTCTCAAAGGGATACTTGTATCTCTGACTTATATTTTTCCTTCTCAAAGACAGAATTTATTTCTTTGTGGTTGCCATCACTGTCATCATTGCTAATCAGTTCATACCATACTAACTCATGCTTGTTGGGTGAAAATACCAAACAGAGGAGAAAGGGCTAGAATGGGTGATAGTGTGATCAAGTTCTCTCTTGAGATAGCAACCACTAGGACCACAAGCTAAGAAGGAGAGGAGAAATGATCACACTGCATAGAACTCTACTATGACATGGCTCATCAGAATATTTCCCCCACTTTCCCCCAGGTCACTACGGCTTTTGCCAAGATGTGCTGAGTTGGTGATATTAAAATTGCTGGGGAAGTGCCTATAAAAACCAAAGTTTCCATGACAGATCTAGCGCACCTTCAGTCAGTTTGAGGAGGGCTGGGATGCCTTGGGTTATTATGACGAGAAGAAGGAATGACTGAACTTTGGAAACGTTGCATGGATTTCCATTATCTAGGGAAATCAGATTCATTTCTGCCTTACTTACACAATGTTTACCACACTGTATATAAATCAAATTTATTATTTGTCTCCCTTACTGCAGAGGAACAGAACCTGGCTGCTGGTGTTTTTAATTTAATATATGTTTAATATCTTCTGGAAGTAATTTTTCTGCTTTTTTTTTTGAGGATATTATATTCTTATTTGTTTTATTTGTTAGACATTGATTTTTTATGAATTTTCCTAAACTTTTTTGTCAAAACCTATAATCCATTAAAATAAATCTTAGCTCATATTTCACAAAAGGTATATTTAAGAGAATTTAGTCGTTTTCTCAAGTTAAAGGAATGTTAGTAGTCTGTCAAAATATTTAAGATTACTAGTGAAAATGTATTTATTAACTTGCAAGATGATAAAAAATAAGTATCTTTAATGTTTGAACAGACAGTGGCCCTGGATTGGGAAATTTCAGTGTAGGTGTTGTTAAAAAATCAAGTCTGATTGTCTGATTCTAGTGTTTCCTTAGGCACGATTCCATTACGATATCAAATGTCACCATGACGCTGTACTCCTATGATAACATATAAACATGTCCTAATCTCATCTCTACCATGTCCAAATGTAGAAATTAACCTTTCAATTTAATCCCTGCAGAAGATATGTGTTTCCAAAATTAATATAGTAAAAAAAATGTAATCAGTATTGGGTGTACAATCGAAGGATATTATTATATTTTTTGAAGAACATAAACACAGAAAATTAAAAAAAATGACACAATGTATTTACAATATTCAATCCAAAATTATACTCCAAAAAATTCAATCTAGAAATATAAAAATATGATAAAAAATATATACTCACATTCTGGAGAACAAGTTTGTCCTGAGTTTTATACCAATATGTGGACAATCTTGAGGAAAAAAAATGATTTTGTCACATGAAATTATGTGTTTTGCTTTATTCATTAAGCACAATTTCTCTCTTCTGCTGAAGGATGGCCTTGCTAGCTTTCAAATGCTGTATTTTCTCTAGAGACAACATATCTCAACAACATTGAATAATAATCAGATTTTTTAAAATGTCATATTTGCTATAATTAAAGATAATTTTTAAGTTAATGAAGATATTATTTCCTCAGGCTCTATCCTTTCACAACACCCAAAGCGCAAATGATCCTGTTGTTCAATAATAGAAGCATCTAGAATTTTTTTCTGGGAATAAAGTCTTGGTTGTTTTTATGTCAAAAACATAGATAGACTAACAAAATATCTCTATGGGATGGGGTTTAATAGGGGAAGACTAACAATTGAGGACTGCATAGTGTTCTAAATTATTTTGAATATAGCATGACCAAATATAGCATGATCTGTTTCTTTAGTTGCCATCAAACACCTCAAAAATACACAAACATTTTTCCTTGACTGTTTATATGAAAACAAATATTCATGAGTTTCTAAAAGCTAACTGAATCATGTGAAAAATATTTTTATTCAATATGACAAAAATGAAACAAATGTGATTTTATATTGGGCATATATTTATACATTTTCTTTACAACCTACTAGTTATTGCCTCAAGTAAGATTGTGTTTATACATCTTATTTTAATTGTTTTTTTCTGACTTGCTGATGATGTCAATTGTTTTTAAAGTCATCCAAATAAATTTATTTCAGTTTTGATATACATCATTATTTAACTAATGTTCTTCTCACTGGTGGGTTCACAAAAATTATTAATCCAGCTTTACTTCCAAACTTAAAAAAATAAATAAATAGCTAAAGTATTTTTTTTCAAACCACTAGCATGCCATTTATGTGTTAGTGGTTTCTTCTGTGAGTTTTTCCCATAGTATCCTAAATGTGATTGAATCAGAATAGAAATATATTTGTGAACCATAATTGTACATTATATTAACTCTCCAAATATTCAGATTTCATATAAAAATACCTCCACTTAATAGCTACTGATGACATGAAGTTTAGTATTTGTCTGAATAGGAACCCATGGTGGATTGTCTTTTCTATAGGGAAGCGTACTGAGTGTCTTCCATTTGCCAATCCAGATCCACTCTGTAACCTTGCCTACCCTACTCACTGTCATGGGACAATCTGTAGAGATTATGTTAATAGGCTCTTGTGTCCTCTGGTTTCTGTTTGGGGTTGGCCAAGGGCGATCCCCAGTGGGAGCCAAAGAAAGGAGAAGGGAAGATATTTATTGTCCTGGTTCTTTTCCTGTGAGGTGACCTCAGGATAACCATGTTCCCTTAACACAAGATCTCTGCTCATCTCAGTGAAGCTGACTCGACAGGACTCTTTGTCCTTCCCAGTTCTGATAATCTCTCCCTGCCTTTGACTCTTTGAGCCTAGGGATAGTGACAGCTGCTGTTGCTAGGTCTGGGATCCTGTACTATCCCTTGAGGTTCTCCTACAGTCAATCTACTTTGTAAGTAGGCAGTCCCTTTGGAAACATACCTTGCATGTATTATTTAAATCATAATTTATCTTCTGTTTCTATTGGGATTTTGACACATTAAAAATATTTGATTTTTTTTTTCTTTTTAGTTGTATTATTTTACTTGAAGTCTTGAATTCAAAGTGAAGGAGACACCACTCCCAACCTCACCAACTGTTAAATATCTTGCACAGGTGAAAATGTCGAGTGTGGAGGGAAGTAATGAAATGTATGGTGCCTATAGGATGCCAACATCCAGAAGACCAGGAAGTCTTTGGTGAAGAACCAATCAGAAGGCCATACACAGGGGGTGGTTTCTGAGGACAAAATTGAGAGAAAACATCCTAACAAAACTGGATAAAGTAGTACAGTCTAGCAAAGCAAATACGTGGATGAGCCCTTACAGGTGAACAGAGGAAGAAATTGAAAACAAAATATAAATATCAAGACCAATGATATAAAAGAAGATAAAAATGAAATTCATAGACAAGTGTAAGAAATAGGCAAAACTGCCATCAGTTTAGATACAGTTGGAACTTGAATAAACGCCATCATGTTTTCTGAGACTGACTTTATGCTTATTTTTTTATTGATCATTCATGCAATCATTTATTCATTTACTCATCTAATCATTCATCAATTATTTATTGGTTGATATTATTTGCCAGGCAGTGCACTCAACTGTGAGGAAGCAATAGTGAAGAAAATACTGACGTGGCTCACAAATGTATTAGTGAGGGATAAGGAAGGAATTTCATGGGTGCACAGAGACACAGAGGAGGGTCAGATAACCCGGTCTTCGGTAAATCAGGAAGCTAACCCAAAGACAAAGATTTATTTGGGAGGTGATTGCAGGAACAACTGGTAGAGTAATGATGAGCTGATTTAAGTAAAGGCAGAGGGGGCTGGCCCGGTGGCACAAGTGGTTAAGAGCACGTGCTGTGCTTTGGAGGCCCGGGGTTCGCAGGTTCGGATCCTGGGTGCACACTGACGCACTGCTTGTCAAGCCATGCTGTGGCAGCGTCCCGTATAAAGTAGAGGAAGATGGGCACAGATTTTAGCTGAGGGCCCATGTGCCTCAGCAAAAAAAAAAAAAAGGAGGATTGGCATCAGATGTTAGCTCAGGGCTGATCTTCCTCACAAAAAAAAAAAAAATGAAAAGAAAAGGCAGGAATCTAACAAAGCGTGTTATAAGTAAATTATCACAGCGGGCAAGTGGAGTTCAGTTGCAGACCTTTGGGACCATGTATGGTGTCTGCCTCAGATTTTTCACACTTGAGAGTGAGGATGATGGAGTATTTTCCATCAACCTGCTTGGGTCCCTATTGAGGATTGCTCCCCATGGAAATTAACTTCTCTGAACTTCTGGTCTGTTCACAGGCCAAGATGGTTCAGAAAGTACAGGAACAGTGTAGTGTCAAGGGCATATGTGTGGACACTGACATAATCTCCCACAGATTCCCAGACAAAGTGACTCCAGAAGGGACGATCCATACTTATTACTTTAGACCTGTGCTGTCCACATGGTAGCCACGAACTTCATGTGGCTTTTTGAATTAAAATTGATTGAAAATACATAAAATTAAGAATTCAGTTTTCTGCAATATACTAGTCACATTTCAACTGCTCACTAGTCATGTGTGCCTAGGTGTATTGGATAGTGCAAAGACCATTTCCATTATTGAAGAAATTTCTATTGGACAGCAGTGCCCAAGACGTAAAATTAAAGAATGCTAGAATTAAAAAGTAACTAAAAGCTATAGTGAAATGAAATAAGATATTTTCAGTGGGCAGTTTCACTCTAGAAAAATTAATATATAAACAGAACACATGTAAGTATTTCTATCCAACTTGAAAGTTAAAACCATTGTCTAAGATTATTGTCTTGTTTTGGAGGAGTTCAAACTTTCATTTGAGATGCTTTGTACTTTTGCAAAGAATATCACCATTCATTTGCTGATTAACGTAAAATCATGTTCATACACACAGCTCTGAAATGTCTCCACTTGCTTCCTAAGAGTAACATAAATCCTTATATTGTTTATATGATATTTAAATAATTCACAGTATATTTTACTAAACATACTGTATAATGAATATACAAATATGCTGCTAATTTATAATGAAAACTGAAGGGGAAAGAAACACTTCCAAAATATGAATATATTTGAGGAAAGTGTTAAAATAGCAGGTCTGTTTCACTCAGCTCTTCCTTTACTCTAAAGCCACTGATAACCTTTGGTAAAAGTCTGAGAACTAAACTGCTGGATTGTTCACAGAGTTACCTTGTAATGATGCTATTCTGTGCTCCTGAGGCAGTGGGTCGAGATGAATCAGGTTGTGAGCATGTTTCAAGATAGCATGAGTACTGATGCTTGGTGACTAGTTTGGGGTCCACACCATGGCTGGTCATATGGCAGATGTGTGACTAGTTGTTTTGAAAGCTTTGGATTCCAAAAATCAACTAGTTTTTCCTAGGCAGGATCTTCTCACGTATGCCCCTGTAGTTTGGAGCTAGAGAGGAAGGTGCATCCTTGCAATTCCTACAGAGTGAGGACAATAAAGCCTGATTACCAGTGTGGATTCATCACTGACTGCAAATTCTAATAAGAAATGAAAAATTGCTGAAGTCTTTTCCACATCCTATTTACTAGATATTCTAAATTCTATCCTGGAATTATGGAGGACCAATACATGACAATATGTTTGAGCATATTACCTTATCTTTAATGAATTGATTTTATTAGAAACTTCCATGTGAAGCTTGTCACTAAATTTGAAATAAGATTGTTGAGGACATTGCATGATTTCTAAATGCTCTTTACTTTAGGTGGGCTGTATGAGAACTTCTCAGAGTTCACACTTAGGAGAAGATTTGCTTTGTGTCAAGATTTGCTATGCTTTCTACTTTCTACTAGTACATATTTTGTGAATTTCTGAGGAAGGAGATGATGTAAGAGAGGGAGATATGTGAAACTGAGATTGCCTTGGCATTGCTGTGATTGCTAATGACGGAGTCTAAAATTAGACAGTATGAGTGAGTGGCTGAGGCAGAGTGGAGAATAAGACCAAGAGGACAGGGTTGTGGGAAGGCAGGAAAAATTGTATAAAGGAATAGTGAGGAGGAAAAAGGACATGTATTCCATCTCCTGGCACAGATATATGAGAAGTGTGAGATCAAAGCACAGCCACTCAAGAGTGCAGTGGAGGTGGCAAGTTCTTTAGGGAAGAGCAAGGTTTTATTAGAACAAATTGAAGGAACTGTTAACAGCATGAGATGAAGATATAGAGAGTTTTGCAGATGAGTAACAATGAATTCAAGAAGGTACGGTGGAAGAATCTCAGGAATTGATGAATGTGGGATACGAGATTAGGAAGACGAAGGTTCCAGAAGACATAAGGATTAGAATACTGAGGATGTGGGGTGACTCTAATTTGAACCCCTACCCTTGCTCCAGGCAAAAGAAAGATGTCTTCTCTGTAACTAAAATACTGGTTTCTTATATTTAACACTAAGTACACTATTTTCTATCTTTTTCTAATGCATTTTGAACTCAAGATCCAAGGCACTAATTTATTTTGTTCATTAACATTCTTTTCTATATAAAACATTGTTTGCATGTTTATATGGATTAATGCCATTAATTAAAAACTCATGAGTGCAGTGCCTTTAGTCAGTAATCTCCCTAAGGAGAATCCTAAACATTTCTCTAAATTATTAAGAATCCTGTAATTCTGTTAGGTGCTGTTCCCTTTTAAAACTCCCCGTCCCATTCATGGAGAAAGAGAAGCCAGCTTCCTACCAGCTTCATCTTCCCAACTATATTTGCCATTCCTCTGAGATCTTGTCAAGGATGCCTAAATTCAAGGCTAACTTTGTTAACTTACCTGCTGCTCCCTTCCTCATTCTCAAGTGGCAGAAGGAGGTTGGAAGCTACTTACTAGTACCTCTGGATTCTGCTGTTATTTATCAACACGGAAAATGTGTGGAGAACTTGATTCCATTTAATCCCCTGCCTAGTCTAGATAATAATGAGCTAAGGTCTTGCAGAGGATAAAGTTACGAATAGATTACTTATATCACCAGTCCAATGATGTCTAAGTACTGTTACAAAGTTTACCATTGTTACAAAGTTTTCCATTTTTTCAAAGGCCCACAGCATTCCTTGGAACTTCCAGGGTTATGACAGGGTGTCATAGGTGTTGCCTACTTAGTGGTCTCAGACCACTGAGGTCCAATTCTAACAGGTTTGCAAGTTTCAGATTGCCATAGTCTTGACTACTTTCATCTGGCATTCTCCAGCTGCTTCTTCACTGTATTTTTTTTTTTTTTTGGCTGATAATTATGAATTTCCTTCTCTCTTTCAATTTCTCTGTAATTTATATAGTTTGATTTGTGCCTGGTTTCCTTCCCTCCATTATCCTCCTCTTTTGCAATTTTCTTTTCAAGGAAATACTACAAATCTTTTCATAATATACTTGCTTTGCTTGGTTTCCTAGACAGCGATTTGTATAACATTCCCTAGTACTCTCAGTCCAAAGGTTTCACTTTGTTTTCTGAAATACGCCCTGTCTCCACCACAAAAATCTTGACTGTCTGACGCCTGGAAGTGTCTAATGTAGGGCTGCCTTCCTTGCCATTGCTGGTTTCAGGCCCTCTTCTTTGGGTATCCTCAGTGCCTGGGCAGCCCGGGGCAAGCTAGAGACTGTCCCTCTGCAGAAACAATTCAGAAATCTTCAAGAATTAATGTTGAATAATTCAGATATGTAAACAACCCTTTGTGGGTTCCTTCCTACAACATATTGTACAAAAAATATCCTGAAGGGATCATCAGTGTGATAAAATTATGCAGAAAAGCACAGTCCCAACTTTCTGGTTGGATCATCTCTTTCTCCTACTGGCTGCAATGCTGTGATTACAACCGTCTCCAACACACTCTTCTTCTGAGAGAGTAATAATCTAAACATCATTACTGCTTATGCCTTACTAACATCCTTGGCACCATTCTCTCTAGAGTTAGCTGACTTGGAGGAATCCCTCACTTGGTTCTTAGAGAGGACTTTAATTTCATTATAACTGGATATGGTGCCAAAGTTCAATATTACCATATATTAAGGCACGTCTTCCATAATTCCATAATGTTGCCACAATATATGAGGATGTTTAGGTAGTGCATTACCAGAAATCTTACTATGTATAAGATCAAGTATAAAACGTATCCAGAGGAGAATACAATGTGTATCATATTTCTATTAGGTCACACAGAGTTCATCTCAAACGATTCTCTGGTTACCTTCTTTTTCTTTGTTCCTTTTTCCTACTCTGTTCTCTCATGATCCTTTAGGTTCATTTTGTTCTCATTGTTTTTCTCCCTCACCCCCTGCCCTCTCTCATCTTCTGTCTTTCTCATTTCTGCCCTGTGCCTGAGCTCTGTCCTGGATGGGGAAAGTCAGAACTTCCTATACTGTGGGTCCCTGAAGGCAGCTCTGATTCCTTTGAATTCTTCAGAGAAAATATTCTGTAAGAAAAACAAAACTTTGTCTTATTCATATGGGCTATGTTTCAAGTCTCTATCTAATTATTCATTATTGTTTAAGTTCTCAAAGAAGGCAAAGGGTTGGATGAGATAGGAAGGACAAAATGTCCTGTCACATATTCATTTTTCACTATATTTTCTAAGACAAATAATATGAAAACAGTGTAGAAATATTTATATTAACAAAAGTGTTTGTGAATGCCTAAAGAATCCATATTGTATATGGAAACACATTATTTAAATTAAGTGAAATTAGTATGTATTGTAATTAATTACAGGAGTCAAACACTAACTTTAATTTTTGTTAAAATTGAACGTGAAAAAATGTGTTTAGACTAAAATTCACTAGCAATTATGATTTTAAAGAACGTCTCATTCAAAAATGATGAATTTCAATATGCCATCCATTAATCTGCTTTTTATTTACCAACCATTTTTTGACTATTTAATATGTACCATATATGTAAGAATAGTCATTGAATTTATGTCACCTTAAAACAATGAATTAAACTAGTGTGTTTTAAATTAGGTGAATATTTTTAAGTTAAAGACATATCTTTTTGGATCAAAATTGTTTTCATTTTAACTTTAATTTCGTTTTTGTTCTTATATAGCTTTGTATTAAGAACATAAAAAATAGTATTTAGCTGAAAACACTTTTACCAACAGTGAAGTACTGCAGGCAGCTTTATTAAGAAATTTGTCAAAGATTAGAAATTCTACGGGCCGGCCCAGTGGCTTGGTGGTTAAGTGCACGCTCCGCTGCTGGCGGCCCGGGTTCGGATCCCCGGCGCGCACTGACTACTGTTTCTCCGGCCATTCTGAGGTCGCGTCCCATGTACAGCAACTAGAAGGATGTGCATCTATGACATACAACTATCTACCGGGGCTTTGGGAGGAAAAAAAAAGATTAGAAATTCTTCCAACAAAGGCCAGGAAAAACAGGAGAGCTTTATATTTTATTATAATTGTTTGACTTAATGACATATTATGATCATTGTTTCTATCATATGAGAAATATAAGCTTTGTTCTGCTAATTTCTTTAGAAGGTGATTTATTTTCCTTCTTTTGGCTATAGTAGTGTCAGTTTCAGATTAAGTTGCAGCTATGTGATGTGTTGTTAAATGAAAATTCAACGTCCAGTAGGTTTAAAATAGAAAACCACTGCCTGACTTCAGGCTGTCTGCCCAGTAATTGCAGAAAGAACTTCGTTAGGTTCATGTAGAATGAATGAGCACTGGATCTATGAAATGCTGTGCAGATAATCCATCCAGCTGAGAAGAGACTTTGAAGATGATTGCCTTAGGAATCCTTGAGCACACAGGCTGAAAGAGTGACTCTAATTCAAAGAATGCAAACCATCTTGATTTTTTATAAAGATAACTACTAACACCGCTGGGAAGTAACTACTTCATACAGGACATAATTGGCATTTTAAAAACATTTTATCTGACCGAGGTAGCAATGCAGGTTGAAATGGAAACCAATTTACTCTTTTTGGAGTTTTATAAATACATCTATGTTACATTTAAATAAGAAGTATAAGGATATTGTCCTGAATTGAAAGTTAAAAAATAATTTTAAAAAAGCCAAAGATAGAAGGGCATGACCGATGTCATCACGTCTTTACATATTATAAATTAATCATATATACATATTTTTAATTTAGATAAATCAAATGGCAATAAAGGAGAAAGTTTAAATAGTTAAGATTGTAAAGACCACAGTTTTTATAGAAACTCATAGTTATGCCCCAATCTCAATTTTTCCTTCTTTCTTATACAATCTTTGATTATTTTGTGGATAAATGGCTGCATATTGAAGTGGGAGGAACCCACATTTTTCACAATCAACCATGTGGTTAAGTTTTGGTCAAGGACATCTTAGAAGTGGTGAGAAAAACTTGCTCGCAGAGGGAGAGAAATTTCTTTGTCCCTTTCTTCTCCTGCTAGCTGAAATGTGGACTTAATGGTTGAAGCTCAGAAGCTTTGATGGAACTCCAAGTGGAAGCTATATATAGAATTGAATGATAAAAACAAAATGCCGCCTCCTACTTCCGTAGATCAACTATTTCCAGATTGTTCTACGTGACAGAAGTACTTCCATGTTGTTTAAACTGTGGATATTTTGATTATCACTCACAGGCAAACTTAATTCTAAGTAATGGAGAATTGTATATGATCATGCCCTGATCACTTATTACATTTATCAATGAATTTTAAGAATAATGGGTTTTAATGGACATAAAATTAAACTACCTCTTCAATCATTGTTTCTATTTATGGATTCAACCCTTAACCAGTGTGAACAAGACCTTTCACTTTTCTGAATATTTCATTCAAAAAGCAGTCACTGAGAAAACTTAGGTTCAGTGCTTTAGGAAAAAGGATCCAACATATGACAAGGCTTGAAAAGTTAAACAAAATTACACCTGCTACTTTGGCTGAGAAGAATATTCCATAATGTGTTGAACTAAGAAACTGAGTCTCTGCATCCTAACTAGTAGGAAAGAGCTGCTCTCAGGGAGATGTAGTTTACACTTTTCTCTTTCCTTTGAAATTCTCAATAGTCTATACTACTAATGAGAGAGAGAAAGAGAAGTTCAACTAGAGAGCCAAAGTGAAAGTGAAGTTCCTTTGAGGTCATAGGTGTTCTGCAGTTGGAATTTTTATTTAAATAATTAAAATCCCCAAATTAAATGAATTTGTCTTGTGGCTTGGTCATGACAGATTTTCTACACAGCAGTCCTTCTCCAAATGGAGAGCGCAGCACTTGGCTTGTAAAAACACCGATTGCTGGGCCCTAGATAGAGTTTCTGATTTAGCAAGTGTGAGTGGGGCCTAGGAATTTGATGAACTCCCAGGTGATGCTGATACTGCAGATCCAGGGACCACATTTTTAGAAACTTGTGCTAAAGCACTAGGGATTTATGTCTATTAGCCCAAATGAGCATAGAATGCAGGAGAAAAGGGATTGCAGTTATTAAATGTTTGTGCCCCATAAAATGCATATGGTGAAATCCTAATCCCCAATGTGATGGTATTAGGAGGTGGTGCCATAGGCAGGTGATTAGGTCATGAGGGTGGACCCTCATGAATGTGATTAGTGCCCTTATAAAAGAGACCCCAGAGAGTTGTCTCTCAACTTCCACCATGTGAGGACCCAGGGAGAAGATGGCAGTCTATGAACCAGGAAGTGGGACCTCACCAAACACCAAATCTGCTGGCACCTTGATCTTGGACTTTCTACAGCCTATTGTGAGAAGTAAATTTCTGTCATTTAACCCACCCAGTCTCTGGTAATTTGCTATAGCAGCCCGAAAAGACTAAGACGGCAGTGTAGAAAGAACATATCTGTTAATACTATCAAAGATCATCCTCCTATGTTTTCAAAAAATGTGTGGCAGCAGTGCCAAAAATGGACTGAATAAAAGTAGACCCATTTGTATTCACAATGAAAGCCCGAGTTTAGGTGCTGACAGAAGACATGAAAAATTCAGATCAGGGCCGGCCCGGTGGTTTAGCGGTTAAGCGCACGCGCTCCGCTGCTGGCGGCCCGGGTTCGGATCCCGGGCGTGCACCGACGCACCGCTTCTCCAGCCATGCTGAGGCCACGTCTCACATACAGCAACTAGAGGGATGTGCAGCTATGACATACAACTATCTGCTGGGGCTTTGGGGGAAAAAATAAATAAATAAATAAAATCTTTAAAAGAAAAAAATAAGAAAAATTCAGATCAACTTTTAAAAAAGTATAAGGTAGAATGACTAAGATATGAGAGGGAATTGCCAAGCATGACCCCTGTTGCTGGCTTCTGTGACCAGCACAACATTACAAACAAGACTGGGGATTGACGTGTATATTGGATGTAGAGTATTAAGATTGAGCTTTCATAGAAGAGTGAATACTAAACTTAAGTGTGCAAGACAATCACGTGGAGTACTTTTAAAAAACAATACAACTTGAAATCCTCACCCAAATCCACTGATGAAGCTTACTAGTATGATCTCAGTTGATTTTTAAATAAGAATCAAGTTGATATTGATGCAAATAGTCTGTGGCCACTGTTTGAAAAACAATGCTATGAGAAAAACAGCTTTTAGAGGTGGCCCACATTCCTTGGCTCTCTGTCAAGAAATGGAATCACACAGACTACTGCTTCCTTCACTCCTTCTTCTCTCACTGACTTTCCTGTCTCCCTCTAGTAAGGACTCTTATAATCACATTGCACCCACCCAGGTAATAAGAAGAAAAACAAAGCAAATTAAAAATGGGCCAAGATTTGTGTATACATTTCATTGAAGAAAATATACAGATGTCTATTCACATGAAAAGACGTTCAACATCATTAGTCATTAGGAAAATGCAAATTAAAACCTAAATCAGATAGCACTACTCAATGACAAGAAGGGCTATAATCCAAAACACTGTTAATATCAAGTGTTGGTAAGAATGTGAAGAAACAAAAACCCACATGCCTCGTTGGTAGAAATGAATACATACAGCCCCTTTGGAAAACAGTTTGACAATTTCTTAGAATAGTTAAACATATACTTGTATATAATCCAGGATTCTCCTCCTAGGTATCCACCCAAGGAAAATTAAAACCTATATCTGCACAAAAACTTGTAGCTAATGTTCATAGGAACAAACTAGAAACATCCAAATAGTCGTCCACTGGTAAATGGATAATCAAAATATAATATAGCAATACAATGGTATACTACTCAGCAATAAGAAGGAACAAACCACGGATACATCTAACGACATGGATAATTCTCAAAAACATTATGCTAAGTGAAAAACCTAAACTAAAAAGACTATGTATTGCATTATTTCATTTAAATAAAATTTTTAGAAGAAACAAAAACAAGTGTATGTGTATCATATATATACATATATAGACATTCATTCATATATGTGGAACATTACATATAATATATATTTATAGATTACTTGTGTATATATATATACACGCTATAGTTGCCAGGCATTGGATATAGGAGCTGGGGTTGAGTGCCAACCAAAACTTCAGAATATTTTGAAGTGATGCAGATATTCTAAAAACTGGATTGTGGCGATGGTTGCACAACAGTTCACATTAATAAGAGTCATAGAATTATAGTTGCAATTGATGAATTTTATGGCATGTACCTTATTTATTCCTCAATAAAGAGAAATGACAACTAAAAAAAAGTCACACATCCACACAAAACAAACAAAAAAGAACAATCCATCACATATAAGGCAAGATAAATTTTTTATCAAACTAGTCAACAAAATCTACTAAACACTAAACTTAGATGTAATTGGGGTTAGTAATTTATTCTTTCTATCTGCCTCCCTCCTTCTCTGTTTCATGTATTTGTATGAATTCTCCAATTAAATTTGGTATATACGAAGGAGGGATCAAATATCAAGATATTTTAAGTGGTTATTTTGTTTTATTTAAAATATTTTAGATGATTTTAAAGGACAGATATTAAAAATTTAGATAAGGAAATAAAAATCCATTGATGTACATTAGAAGAATCTAAAGGTCTTTTACCCTAGAAAACAATTTGAAGTAGATTCCCCAGCCTCTTTCTAAGGGAAGCTTTTTCAGGAAACACATTAAGAAGCTTAAATTTCTAATCCTTCAAAACTGACTGGGTGCTTGAAATCTGCAAATGCCACAAACCGGTAAATTGAAACTAGTCCTCTATAACATAAAACCCACGGAGAGGAACCACAATTAAGAAAGGAAAAGATTTAGAAGCCAGGCTTAAGCATTTTAACAAGCGCTATCAGATTACAAACTTGGCAGACAATGGAAAGAGCGAGCAAAAATATGTCTTTAGGCTCTTGGGTTTCTTCACTTTTCTATTACAAAAATATTTATTAGAATTAATCATTTTTAATATAGACATACCACGCAGCTTAGTAAGAGTCTTTTGGTTTTACTTCTTCTTAGATACCCATGTTTATGTGACAATACTGGTGCTTTGATTTAGCTTGGAGCCTCATGGAGTTATGATCTATGTGCTGTATGACCAGACATGCCCGGGATTAAATTCAGATTCAGCTAAATGGACTAATTAAAGGCAAAAAGTAAATAAATAAATAAGCCTCAATTTTCTCATCTACTAAAGGGAATAATAACATTTATTTTGGCACAGTCTTAACTTTTAAGGGTTGAGATATGTATTTAACAGTCTTCTGAATAGTAAACGTTTAGGGTGGGCAGAATTCTTTTTTTTTTTAATTGAGGTAACATTGGTAAACATTCTATAAATTTCAGGTGTGCATGATTATATTTTGACTTCTGTATAGACTGCATTGTGTTCACCATCAAAAGTCTAGTTGGCATCCTTCACCATACACGTGTGCCCGTTTACCCCTTTCGCCCTCTCCTACTCTTCACTCACATGTCAAAGATAAACACGCAGATACAGAATTCTAAAGATGATCCCCATCTCCCAAGATTCCTGACAATTGTTTATTGAACCAAACATGAAACTAAACATGTTGCCATAAAGGGATTTTACAAATATATAGACCCAAGACTGTTGACCTGTAAGTACTCAGATTATCCAGGTGGGTCTGACTCAGTTAGGTGAACTCTTACAAACAGAATTTGCTCCAGCTAGTAGCAAAAGAGAACATCAAAGATTCATAGTACAGGGCCGGCTCCGTGGCTTAGCGGTTAAGTGCGCGCGCTCTGATGCTGGCGGCCCGGGTTCGGATCCTGGGTGCGCCCCAAGGCACCACTTCTCCGTCCAGCGCGAGGCCGAGTCCCACGTACAGCAACTAGAAGGATGTGAACCTATGACATACAACTATCTGCTGGGGCTTTGGGGGGAAAAAAATGAATAAATAAAATCTTAAAAAAAAAAAAAAAAAAAAAAAAAAAAAGATTCATAGTACAGGAGGGAATTGATGCACCAGCACTGCCTTGAAGCTGGCGGGGCCACAGAAGAAGGAATCAAGTGGGCTCTAGAGGGGAAAGGGATTCCCAGCTGACAGCAATCAGAGAAGTGAGGATCTCCATCCGGAACCCACAAGAACGGAATCTGGCTAACAACCTGAATGAGCTCAGAAGTGGATTCTTCCCTTAAAGACTCCAGTTTATGTGACACTAAACAGAGGACCCAGTGGTGCCCACCCAGACTTCCGAACCATAGAACTATGATGTAGTAAATTGTTGTTGTTTTAAACCACTGAATTTGTGGTAATTTGTTACACAGTGGTAGAAAACAAATGCAGTGCTTAATACAATGTAGTTCCTCTCTCCCTTTCTTATGGCCAGATAGAAGTAAAACTTATTAACCGTTCTTTTAAACCCAACAGTCTACTGTGTGTGATGACTGCATGCTGAGAGTAAGGTTCGTCATAATTAACTAAAATTTGTAGAACCCTTTACAGGACGCTAAACCTTCTCTGCACATTAGGATTACTGGAGTGGGATAGAGTAGGAGGGGATGGGGAGGTGGGATTTTTCTTCATTCCCATAGACGAAACCTAGAGTTCCTTATCCTAAGTTGAAGCTTATTCCAGAAGTAACAACCATCTTTTTAAAAGTTTATCTATCACTGGTCTAGTAATGAGGAAAAGTGGTTTTTAGTCCTATAACAGCTGTTAACCAGCTAAGTAACAGTGGGTAATTTACTTGTTACACTTACCATCAGCATTTTATTTATAAAATGAAATGTTTAGTTTATAGAAGAGATCTCTAGAATCCATCTATATACAGTAGTCCCCCCTTATCTGCAAGGGGTACATTCCAGGACCCCCAGCAGAAGCCTGAAAACACAGATAGTACCGAACCCTGTATACACTATGTTTTTTCCTATACAAAAGTGTTTGAGGTGTGACAGCAAAACTAGCATGAATTTCTTTTTTCCTTCTTCACCACATCATGGACAGAAGATTCGCTCTTACCATAGATCTTAGCAACTTCAGCATACGATTTTTTTCTTTCCTTATTAAGTCAAAAACTTTTACATTTTCACTTAAAGGAAGTGCTGTATGGCTTCTCTTTGGCATATCTGAATTCCCAGGATTACTACTCCTGCACTTTGGGGCCGTTACTAAGTAAAATGAGGGTTACTTGAATACAAGCACTGCCAAGAGTAACAGTCATATGATAGCCACCAAGAGGGCTACTAAGTGACTAAGGGACAGGTGGCCGATACGGCGTGGATACACAGGACAAAAGGATGATTCATGTCCCAGGCAGGACAGTGCAAGATTTCATCATGCTTCTCAGAATGGACGAGCAATTTAAAACTTATGAATTGTTAATTTCTGGAATGTTCCATTTAATATTTTCAGACCATGGTTGACCACAGGTAACTAAAACCATAGAAAGCCAAACTGCAAATAAGAGGGCACTACTATAGGTCCCCATATAACAGGGATCAGATTGCCTAGGGTTAAAGGGGAGGATTTAGCTTTTCTTTATCTCCGTGCAGGAACTTCGACCAGTTATTTAACTTCCTTTCTCTCATTTTCCTCCTCTGGAAAAGAGAGGTAAAGTTAGTTCCTATCTTATAGTATAGAAATAAATAAAATCGTATATGAATAATTAAACAATATTTGGAACACACTAATCTTTTAAACATAAGCTCACATATTTATATAAATTTTAAAATATGATAGAATATATATGTTGAATATTCTCTTCAATAATGATATATAGGCAAATTTATATAAGGTATTATAATATATATCTATATTATTATTAATAATATATTGTATGCATTTTTTCTGATATACCATAAATTTTGAAATTGCTTATGTTAAGATTTGTTTACACGTCATCAGTTCTGAGTGTGAATTAGAAGCCAAGTATTTTTTAATTTTTTAGGTGATTCATTATATGAGAAGATATGTAGTAACCTCAACGTGAGCATCATGTTTACCGTTTTCAAATATGTCACTTTTTTATGGTAAACAAATATAGGTTTACATTTAAAGTCAATTCAAAACCGTTCTTAAAATTTGTTGTAGGTAAGGATACCAAACAAAGAGCAATGAGAAAACTCAACATAAATCCCACTAATGCTTTTACATACTATAATCTATTTAAGACTATTTTTATCTGCATCATTTGGTATACAGTTCAGATGAAAATGCTATTGGTTTCTTTTCAAAATTGAAAATAGTTTATTCACAAACTATTAATGTGTTGTAATTTGGTTTGCGGTTGGAGAATGTAATTGCTCTATTTTATAATCAATTAGTGAAATAGCTACAAATATCAGCTGAATTGAACAAAAAAGGAAGTTTTCTCTAATTTCATAGCTATTGTTTAAAAGCTTTTAATGGAGAAAATAGATAATTGAATGACATTTCTATTATTAGTACTCATAGCACCCAATTCTTAAAGCATCAGCCCTAATAATCAGAGTAAATATAGGGGGCTTACATTTGCTTTTCACAAAGCTAGATCCTTTATTTAGAAGCATCAAACCTGGATAGAATAATAAAATACCAATATGTGTATCTCTCATCATAACACCAAAGTGAATGTAAATAGAAGCAAATAATATTTAAGCCATTACCTTTGTTTTAAATTAAAAAAAAATATTTACTTCAATCTCTTCTGCTTACCTTAAACGCATTAATTTGTTACCAAATTTTTTTCTTCATTAAAAGTATTTGCCTTATTTGGCTAATTATCATAGTAGAAGTGTTGTGTTTATTACATGGTAAAAGGTTTGCTTAATGGAAACATCTGAAATAATAGCAAAACTTTCTTTTGGAAACTTAACATAATTATTTTGTGAAAATAAGCAAATATAATCAGATCTTAATTGGTTTTAGTGAGGAGTGTTTCAGGAAAGGTAAATGAAGATAAGTGACTGACCTTTACAGGATACGTGAAGAAGTAAGAGAACATGAGGGTAGAAAGATAACTTTAGGCAGGTAATGACTATCTGATTAAGAAATATAGACTTTATCAAGTGGACATGTGGAGAAATCAAGGTAGTGATCAGGTCATTGCAATGTTTCCACAAAGGATGGAAAATGACAGTTATTGAGCTCCTTGTTTTCTGAGGGTTAAAGGTCACATAGTAATAAGAGAAAGGTCTAGAATATGAGCTCAGAAATTTTTTTTTTTTGCTGAGGAAGATTCTCCCTGAGCTAACATCTGCTGCCAATCTTCCTCTTTTTGTATGTGAGCCCCTGCCACAGCATGGCAACTGACAAATGAGTGGTATAGGTCTGCGTGCCAGGGAACCGAACCCCGGGCCGCCAAAACAGAGCACACCAAACTTAACCATTAGGCCACCAGGGCTGGCCCTAAGAAAATTTTGACTCCAAATCCTGCGTTCCCTCTATTACACTGCATTGCAAAGCAATACAGAATAAATGGAGGAGAAATAATGTTTAGATTTTTAGAAATATTCATGTGAATAAAAGGATCTGCTTTAGAAAACAAGGAGAGGAAAGAGAGGGAATAATGTTTTTAAGTTTTAAATATTTTCACAGAGAAAATAATGATGAAATGACATAGAAGTGGGGATGTTGTCATGATCCACAGCTAGTAATTTTTTTTCCAGTGTGCACTGGGGGTGGATAGGGATGGGAGGTTATAGGGCACAGAAGAAAAGGTAGTAAACTTGGCAACACAGAATGAGAAGATGTCAAAAGTAGAAATCTGGCATTAAGATAAGAATTAGTCTCAGGAAACACATGGTGTGTATTAAGATGCAATAAACCAAGACAATTTTTTCAGTGACAAGGTTGAAAAGGATAACAAAGAAAAAGCTATTTCATTTGTAGATTAGAAAGTCACAGCTGGCACTTAGACATAGAATCAGATGTCAACATAAGATCACTCAATAGAAATGAAAGACTAGTTGAAGTTTGAAAAAATGAATTGCTAGAACTATATATTTTCCTTAATATACTTTAGCAATTTCTTGAAATGCTAGACTAGGGAAAGAGAAAGTCAAAGATACCTGACTCTTTGGGGTGACTTGATAACCATTTTTCAAATTGACTTGAGTACAATTGAAATGTTGATGGGAAGAAGTTTTAACAGCAGGTCTGTACCAATCACTGTTTACTGGTTAAATGAAGGAAATGAATGATCCTAACTAGATATACTTGTAAAAATATTAATGGTATTTACTATTAGTAAGATACTGGGCACTCCTATTTATATGCTTTTAACAGGGTATATCTAGTCTATATATATTCCCTAATGTAAACCGAGAAGTTATGGATTTAAGAGGCATGGCTGATAGTATAAGCATATTCCTATTTAACTAACCGAATGTACAAAGGAATTTTGAAATCAAAACAACGTTTTGTGTGACCAATTGCTCAAAAACCTCTTCCATTAATAGGAAATCACAATCTGTTTCAATGGTGGGTATGGGGACATTCTTAGATGTTGCATCAGACACTTTTGTTTCCTCCAGAGAAAGAAAATGTCTCCTGTGTTTGTTGCTTGCCTGTTTCATCCGAATCATTAGCAAAGTTTGGTGTGAGAATGTCTGTGAGTCTGATTTGACAGTTAACCTTTCTTTCGACATAGGTGATCATCTGGGGGTCTTCAAAAAAATTAGTATTCATTTTTATCCATTGAGAATAAAGGCAGTGTTTGGTGTTTTTTATTACTGTTGTCCAAATTATACATATGGGGAAAAGTGAGGCATTCTTTTCTTTTCTACCATTGTCCATCCACTGAAGAATTACACTTCCACTGGGATTTCTTATTTAAATATTCATATAATATTTATATTTGGCTCAATTATTTTAGAAATGCCTTGAACATTGCTTAATTCAATAAACCTTATCCAAGAAAACCTAAGCTTCACTGAGTATCTAATATATTTTTGGCATTTTACACACATTAGCAGAAATAAACTTCAGAAAACTCTGTGAAATGAATGTTTGATTTTACCCATGAAACTAATGAGATATAGAAAAGTTAAGAAAAAATAACTTTAGTTACTCTCAACAAATCTTTAAGTTTTTTGCCCTGGGGTTATATTTTCCCTCATATTTTGCAATTATATTAATGGGCCAGCCCCGATGGCCTAGTGGTTAAGTATGGCATGCTCCATTTTGGTGGCCAGGGTTTGGTTCCTGGGTGTGGACCTACACCACTCGTCTGTCAGTGGCCATACTGTGGTGGCGGCTCACATACAAAAAGAGGAAGACAGACAACAGATGCTAGCTCAGGGCAAATCTTCTTCAGCAAAAAAAAAAAAAAAGAAAGAAAGAAATATAACATATTAAATAACAAAACTGTCATATTTTACCCTATGATCTCTCTTTTATTTCACTTCACCTCTTACAGTTTTCAGCATGGTTTCATTTTCATCTTCTCTTCTTTCCCACTCTGTCAAAAGGTCATTTTGATCTTCTGCTCTTGTCCCACCCACCAATATCTTTAGAAATTTGTTGCTTTCATCAAGTAATCTTTTGATACATCTCTAAAGGCAAAAAAATAACTTCTAGAGAAATTGGTGCTGGCTTAGGATCTGAGGTTATGTGAGTAACAGCTAGTTTTCCCTAATTTGGTTCTTTTATATATCAAGGCAGCCTAATTATGTCACTGCAGTAAACACCCCACAGACCTTAAATCTCAAAGATTTGGTGGTTAGGCTGTAGGATTTTTCCCTGTCTCCTCACTCCAGGATCCAGGTACCTTTATTTTTTTTTCTATTAGAAAATAATTGTTTTCCACTACTTCATCCATTTAGTGATGTATCCACGTAATACGTAGTCATGTACTAAGTGTTTATGAAGCAGCCACTCGTTGTCAGGTACTTTGCTATGTGTTCAGAATAAAAAGTATATTCATTTGTGTAATATTTTGCTCTAATGTGTTCTAATGAATGTAGCAGCTCATTTTAGAAATATACATGTATGGTTTTGGTTTTAAAAATTCTTATGAAAAGCAAAGTAGAATTATGTACCATTGGGAATTTACACATTATACCCATATATTAGACATATGCATATAAGATATACATCTACATATGTTTATGTATAAATAATACATGTGTATAATACACATACATAGACATATTCATAAATATGTATATACATGCATTATACATATACGTACAATATATGTAGGTATTTTATAATTCACAACAAGTAAAAGGACAAAAGAACAATATAATAACGGGAATGTAAAATCTTGATCTTTTAAAAGATAACCTAAAATATATAGTACTGATGAAATGTAGCTTTTCAGCTAGTAGATGATTCACCTTAATGTGACCACTAAATATTCTAAATACCTTACTTTGGAACCAGGAATTTCATCAAATTAACTACTGGAGAGTGTTACTACTCCTTAGTCTTCTAAGCAGAGATGAGCAGAAGTCAGATCAGCAAAATCAATGCTCATAGGCTGAATTGAAAAAGTGCTTAAAAAATTAAGCCTATGCCTAAATCTACCTTGGGTTAGCATGTGAGTCTCAATGTTGATGCTATGGGCTGAGTTTGGCGTTCTCTAAAAATTAATATGTTGAAGTCTTAACTCCCCAGTGCCTCAGAATGTGACTGTATCTGGAGATAGGGTCCTTAATGAGGTAATTACGTTGAAATAAAGTTATTTGGCTGAGCCCTAAACCAATATGACTGGAGTCCTTATAAGAAGAGGAAACGAGGACACAGATGGGTACAGAGGGTAGATTGTGTGAAGACACAGGAGAATAGGGCTGTCTGCAAGCCATGGCGAGGGGTCTCAGAAGAAGCCAATCGTGCTGACACCTTGATCTTGGACTTCCAGCCTCCAGAATTGTGAGGAAATGAATTTCTGTTTTGTAAGACACCTAGGCTGTGGTGTTTCGTTATGGCAGCCCTTGCAGATTAACGCAGTTAAAATTTAAGCATTTCGTCCTTTTACAATGTGACTGTTCCTTAAAATATTAATTTTTCTTCTATTTTTGTCACAAATGTTAATTTATCAAATTGATAGTATATGTTACAAAATTATCTTTACACTTATGTTGTCTGATGAAGTCGTGTAATAAAAAAATGTATAGTGTGCTATATATTTGAAAGTTTTTATATAACATTATGAATAATGATAGCATGAAAAATAATCTGCATATTTGTGTTTGATCTCTGAGTATTGTTTTATGATTAAATATGTACTTTATCAGATAACAGATTAGCCTTTGAAAATTTGACTTCAATTTAGGGATAGCTAATGTGAGAAGGAAAAATAGCCAATGGCTTGAAAGACATCGCTAGTAATTTCTCTGCAGCTCAAATATCCAGAATAAAACCAGACATTTTGATAAATTACAACATTTTCAGGTAACTTTATGCAATTTAATGCCCTGTTTTTGAAAACAGGGCATTCTAACAGGGAATAAACTCTCCTAATAGAAACAATGATATAATCTTGGAAAGCGCTGGTTAAATTTCTACCCAATGAATTCCATTCAATTATTTTAGCAATTTAGCTTTTATTGATATATGTATGTGTACATTACAGTTGCATATGTGTGTATGCGTATATGTATGTATGTATATTTGTGCTTCTACATGCATACATAAATGTGTGCGTGCTAAATGCTGTACACCGTTGGGCCATTTGTGGCATGTAAAAAGTAGAAATGCCCATTGCCTTTGAAGCTGGATGAGAATGAGTAACCTCAAGAAGTAGTGAGTTTACCAGGGGCTGCTCAAAAAGGAGCTATCTTGGGCCGGCTCCGTGGCTTAGCGGTTAAGTGCGCGCGCTCCGCTACTGGCACCCGGGTTCGGATCCCGGGCACGCACCGAGGCACCGCTTCTCCGGCCATGCTGAGGCAGCGTCCCACATACAGCAACTAGAAGGATGTGCAACTATGACGTACAACTATCTACTGGGGCTTTGGGGGAAAAAACAAAAGGGGAGGATTGGCAATAGATGTTAGCTCAGAGCTGGTCTTCCTCAGCAAAAAAGAGGAGGATTAGTATGAATGTTAGCTCAGGGCTGATCTTCCTCACAAAAAAAAAAAAAAAGGAGCTATCTTAAGTTTGAGTGTAGTAAGCACTATAATACACAATCCTGTCCTTTGACTAGAGAGATGTAGATCACAAATGGTCTTATTCTGTCAGAAAAGGATGCTTTCTATGTACTTTTTCCTTTTCTGCTTCAGATACCGTGAAAGAGAGAGAGAAAAAAAAGATTACTGAAACATGCAGGAAAATATTTCAGTACAAAACACTGCAAGAAGAGACGTGTTCTTCTTTAAACTGAAGTATCCATAACTAGTGCATGAGAAGAGTTATAAGAATGTTTTTGGCAAGCTCTCTTGAATCTCCAAAGCAAATTGTAGGCCTCAGGGATGAATTTTGGTTACATATTGGATTTCAAAGTAAGTCAGAGAAATTTTAATCAAAGCTTTTGCTTAAGATTGGGCTTGGAATAAGTGGATAGCACAAAAAAATTATTATTAAAATTTCAAAATTGTTGCTAGGAGTGTACATTTTGCTTAATTTCAACATGTTTGCTCTATGAGAACGATCTACATTTTAATAGTTTCTATGCATCTCTATTTCAGCGATATTTTTATTATTTTTATTTCAGTTTATGTATTTATCTTTATTTCAGTTATGTCAGAAACTCAAAATTAAGCACATAAGGCCAAGATATTTACTGTCATGTATTGGTCCTAGTTGAAGGAAAAGCACAATACAGAGGAAATATTAATAATAATGATTACTTTTGAGTTATCAAACCAGACATTTAAAATTTTTTTCCCATGTTTCCAATAGGATTTCTGTAGATTACAAAAATACGTATAGCATAGGAACATAGAGATCAGCAGGATGGAAATAATAAAGTACTATTCAACCAGTAAGAACATGAACATAGAAATGTGTGCAATGAAATTCAGTACACTTTTTAAATTTGGATGGCTAAATCAGCTTGTATCTTTCTGGCAACAAAAGCACAAAGAGAATTACGCTCAGTTACAACTTTCAAAACCTGTAACTGGTATGTTAGTTTTATGAACAAGTTTCAAAATTCATAACTTGTTCATAAAATTAATATACCAGTACACTGAGGAATCATAAAGAGAGAAATGGTACAATTCTGGCTTCAGTAAGGTGGAGACGCCAGCAGAAGGAAAAACACCACCATTGCCCAGAGATAAACAAGGCAGTATTGAATTCACAAGGCTTCTCTAGAAACCTATAAATAACTGAAATTACTTTCCCTTATAACTGAGTCAGTTGGCTCCAGGGAAAACTGCTCTTCTTGATAGTTTTGAGCAAATCAGCTTGGTATGCTAGGGGAAAATAAAACAAAACAAATTCTTACACATTTTCCTTTTCCATTGACTCTCATGTTTTTTTGTGTTTATCTTTTAATTTATAAAATGTCCCCTCCCTTTGTTTGGTGACAATCAGTCTATATGTGGTTAATTTCTCTTATATGTGAGTAATTTCAGTTGTACATGTAACTAAATTAAATATTGCAGGTTTTTTAACACTTTTTAGAAAGGTAAAAATTTTCTCTCTTATTGACATCTGAGAAAGGTAATCCTGGATATTTCCTTAATAAAGAAAATCCTTAGTGATTTTATCTGACATATTCAACAACATTCTTATAGTAAACATGATAAGGTTTTCTATGTACAGTTATAATATTTCTCAATTAGTTCAATTGCACAACTACAAAATGTATTTCCAGAAAGTAGTTCCATGTACAAACAAGCTACTTGTGCTGCTGTGGGATGGTCAGCATGACTTAACGGTAGGATTTAGAATATCTCTAGCCATAGTTCTAACATTTTAGTACAAGTTAGATTCACTGGGACAGTTTTTAAAGTGCAGATTTTTCTCCTACAACTTCTAATCACAATTCTGTTTACTAGGTTTGACTTGTAATCCAAGCTTTTGTTAAATAATTTTCAAGATAAGTCTGATGCCTATGGCCCTGGACAACATATTGAAAACCACTGGTTGGGGTTTTTAAAAAAGGGGTTTATAAATTTCTAAGAAAGTATTTTATGAATTTTATTTCTCCCAACTGAAAAGTTTCTTAAAATATAAGTAGCAAAAAGTTGGATTATATTCTCAATCTTGGAGTTGATGTAATCTCTGATATCAATTAAAGCATATCCATTTGAAAAAATCAACAAAGCAGAAGCTAGAGTTGATATCCTCTTAACATACTTAAGAATAAACCTATTCAAATTTACCAAAAACAAAACAAAAATTTATATTTGTCAAGGTGACAGAATACAATTTTGAACTTTTAAATAGAAAAATAAATAAATGTTAATTAACAAAGAAATTTTATTTCTAGATACTAGCAACAAACAAATGGAAAATGCAATAAAAATATAATTTCACTTATAATTGCATTCCAACAAAAACATGAAATGCTTAGTAATAAATGTAATAAAATATGTGTAAAACTTTTACATTAAAAATTATAAAACATGGTCGACATAATTTAAGACCTCAACAAATGAAGACATATACCATGATCATGGATTGGAAGAATCAATCTGGTTTAGATATCAAAGCCTCACAAATTGGTCTAAAGATCAATCAATACTAATCAAAATTTGTCCAGGAAAGGATTATCTTTGTCCAAAAAGAGGTTGACCTTTGCTCTCAGCTCCTGTGAGGTAATCTCTAAACCTTTAGAATTTCCTACCTGATAAGAGTTTCTTTGTTTAGCTGGAGGCCTATGGCTAGTTGGTATAATCTCTGCTAACAATGTGATTTGTAGTGGGGAACATTGAACCAGGTGGTATCAGCTCTACCTCTGAAGGGTATGGAGACTAAGGTCAGCTACATGGGTGAGCAACCATTTCTATGTGATCCAGCCCTAATAAAAACTCTTGACATCAAAGCTAAGGTGAGCTTACCTGGTTGGCATAGTCCAAGCATTTTGCCACACCTTATTGTTTAGAGAAATAGGTTGTTCTAGGCTAGACTCTGCTGGGAGAGCACCACTGGAAGCTCTAAACCTAGGTATCTCCTGGACCGTGCCTTATGTGCCTCTTCCCTCTGCTGGTTTAACTCTGTATCTTTTTGCTGCAATAAATCATAATTAAGAGTTGAACCTGAGAGTAGTGATGTAGACCACCAAATTTGTAGTTGGAGTCAGAAGTGAGAGTTGACTTGGAGACTGTACCAGGTTGAATAGTATTTCCCCAAAATTCCTGTCCACCTAGAACCTTTGAATGTGACTTTATTTAGAAATAAGGTCTTTGCAGATGTAATCAAGTTAAGATGAGGTCATATTGAATTAGAGCAGGTCCTAAATCCAATATGAATGGTGGCCTTATAAGAACAGGGAAATTGTGACACAGAGACACAAATACACAGGGACAATGCCATATAAAAATGGAGGCAAAGATTGGAGTGATGCACCTACAAGCCAAGGAACTCCAAGGATGGCCAGTGAACACAAGAAGTTAGGATGAAACAAAGGATTCTTTCTTAGAGCCTTCAGAAGGATTATGGCTCCACTGAAAACTTGATTTTGGATTTGTAGACTCCAGGACTGTGAAAGAAAAATTTCTGTTATTTTAAACCATTCAGTTTGCGGTTATTACAAGAGCCCTAGGAAACAAATACAAGGACCCCCAAATTTAGCCAAATTCCTTCAGGATTTTTATAGAAACTGACTTCTTGATTCTAAAATCAATTTTTTATGGAAATTCAATTGACCTAGAATAACTAAAGCAATTTTACAAAAGAAGAATACAGCTAGGGGACTTAAACTAATTGATTTCAAGACATACTGTGAAGCTACTTTAATCATGACAGGATGATATTGTTATGAAGTTATTTGTATAGATCAATGGAACAGAACAGAATCCAGAAAAAGACCTACACATACATTATTAGTTGATTTTTTAGCATGCTTCCACAGGAAATCAATGAGTGAAAAGGCAGTCTTTTAAGCAATAGTTCTGGAAAAACATGATAGCAATTTGGGGAAAAAAATAGTATTATCCCTGGCTCATACAATATATAAAAATTTACATGACATGTAGATCTAAATGTAAAATGTCAAACTATAAGATTTATGATAAAGGGGAATACATAGGAGAAAATCTGTGTGTCCTTAGAGGAAAAACAAATTTCTTAGGATGCAAAAAAACACAAAAAATCAAAGAAAAAATGGAAAACCAATAAATTTAGCATATCTACTCTTTGAAAAACACCTCTTAAAACAAAAGGATAGGTCAGAAATGGGAGAAAATATTCTCAATTTTTACGTTTGGCAATGGATTTCTATCCAGAATAGATAATAATACTTACATTTCAATAATAAGAGCACAGAAATTTTAAAAATACAAGTGGGTAAAATTTAACATGACATTTTACAAAAGAATATATATTTACATATGAATGGCCAATAAGCACATATAAAAGTGCTAAGCATCTTTTGTAATCAGAGAAATACAAATCAGCACTACAGTATGATACACTATACACTCATTAGAATGTCTGAAATTAAAGAGTAATAATGTGGGTCAAGTATGTGGAGTGACCACAACACATATACACTGCAAGTGGGAGTGTAAAGTGATACATCGACTGTGAAAACTGTTTGCAAGTTTCTTATAAGTCTACATCTACACTAATCACATTACCAGTCATTTTACTCTTGTACATGAATGGTCATGGCAGCTTCATTCATAATAGTCTCAAACTGGAATGAAATCAAATGTCTATCAACAGATGGATGGATAAACACAATGTTGTGTAAACATACAATGGAATGCTCCTCAGCAATAAAAAGGAATGCACTACTGAATCTATGCACAACAAAGATGAATTTCCAAATCATTATGCCGAGTGAAAGAAGCTAATATGTGATCTTATTTATATAAAATGCTGTAAAATGTAAACACATCTGTAGTGACTGTAGTGAATAAAGTAGATCAAGGTTTCCTGGAGCACGGGTAGTGGATGGGATGAACTGCAAAGAGACATCAGCAAACTTTTTGGGTTGATGGAAATGTTCTGCTTCTTGGTTGTGATAGTGATGTCACAGATGTACACAAATGTCAAAATTCATTAAATTGTGCATTTTAAGTAGGTGAAGTTTTTTGTACATAAATGATATATCCATAAAGTTGCTATTTCAAAAAGGAGGAAGAAGCAGCCTAATCAAGGCTTTCATTTGAACAGTGTTGTTCTTATTCATGAATAGCAAAAGTTTTCCAAATAAACTAGACTGTAATTATTTAAAAGGATAGCAAATAAACAACCAACATCTTGTAATTCTACAATATACAGATTTTGTTTGTTTGTTTTTTGGGTGTTTTTTGCTGAGGAAGATACGCCCTGAGCTAATATCTGTGCCAGTCTTCTATTTTGTATGTGAGTCGCCACCACAGCAGGGCTGCCAATAAGTGGTATAAGTCTGCACTTGGGAACTGAACCTGGGCTGCCGAAGCAGAGTGCACCAAACTTAACCACTAGGCCATCAGGCCAGCCCACAATGTTTACTTTTTTAAATTTTAAAATGGAATATTTTCAAAGAAGGTATTATCAACTGCCTGGCTCTATGTACCAGAATTCATTATTAAATATAGATTTGTTTTATACCTTTGACACACAACCTTTACAGATACAAATCATTTCTAGGGTTTGGGCAGAGAATCCTCTTTCTCAAGATACCTAAAACGAATACAAGTGATTTGTGGCAAAACTCAGTCACTTTTCTTAGTTTTTAAAATTTCACCTGACCAATTTGTATTCCCTCTGGGTAGGCTTGACTACTCAGCCCAGAGCCAAGAGTGATTCTACGGGTTGCAGAGTATGGGTATGCAGAGTTGTAATCTCATTAATCGTTCAATATTAACAGATTTCTTAGGCTAAGGAAAGGGTACTAAAGGGGAAAGAGTGGACTCTTGAGATATAGGATATTTAGACATACAGAGGATGCTGAAAAACTTGAATAATCAAATTCTCCTGAAGCTCCCTTGCTTTGGAAACAGCTCAATGCCTTCCTTTCCAAAGGAATTACCCTTTACAAGCATTAAAAAAAATTAGTGACTGATCTTGCATCACTAATCTTACAGTTCTTCTCAGGACTATTCCCCATGATCCCTCATTGCCTCCAGGCCTATAATAAGAGCTAGATATACAAAGCTAAGACGGAGAAGTATAAGTCTTTTAAAGCATAGGTCTTTTTGTATAGCTTGCCTATACACTTAAAGCATTTCAGGTTCTTTTTATCCTTTATTGGGTATTAGGGTCTTAAGTCAAGGAGAATAAAATATAATGCTGGATTGGGCTAAATACTGTTGTAGTTATCATCACTCTGGATTCAGGATTTAAGGTAATGGCCCAAGGAGCTGGAAGTGTTGTTTATAGTCTCCTAGGTTAGCTAATTAGAGCCTGGACTTAAAAGTGACTCACTATTAGTTAGATTGAAATGCCAGAACTCCCCTGACACACTATGGTGTTTGAAGGCTCTGGGAATGATCGTAGCAATGCATCTACTTTGTACACTTGTTCAGTCACTTCTTGTCCATATCACCCTGAAAGACCTGGAATGTATTCCTTGAGTAAGATGTCAAAAGTGGATTAGCAAGAGGGCACCAGTATCCTTAAAAAAATCTGTGGTGCTTGTCCTTTGTACATTGGAGTTAATGATGATGGATGCTGCAATTAAATTGTTTTCCCTGATTTCAATGGAGATAATGAGATTCAGGAGCTCTAGAGGCAAAGCGGCAGCAATTAACCACCAGAAAACAATTCAGGTGCAATTATCACAGTAAACCACAGAAACAGACTAGTAATAAGAGTGTTTTATCATTCAAAGATCTATGAAGATACTCGGATAACAAGGAATGAAACAGATCGGTCATCTACTAAGATGATAGATGGAGGAGAGAGATTCTATTTGGTGGGCAGGCCCCAGTTTTTGAGGAAGCCCAAGCAACCCCATGGAGGGGCCATGGATGCGTTCCTAGCTAGAGCCAGGGCCAACCTGTCAGTAATGTGCGTGGCCTATCTTAAAAGTGAATCCTTCTGCCCCAGCTCAGCCACTCCATCTCACACTTCGTGGGGCAGTGATAGGCCACTCTCTCCACCCTCTGAGTTTTGTCCAGGTTGCAGATCTATGAGCAAACTTTTGCTATTTTAAGCCATTGAATTTTGAGGTGGGTTTTTATGCTACAATTAATTACTGGAACAGACATATTGGAATTTTCATTTAAATGAGAGATAAGTTTCTGTAACTTGGACTGCCCACCACAAAATAAAATGGTACGACGCTTAGTGTACCTCTTCAAATTTTAGAGACAACGTATACCACATGGGGCCATACTGCACTGATCTATATTGAAAAGCAGTTCATGGCTTGATACCATGACCTTGTAGGAACTAATGCCTAATTCTTGAACCCTCAGAGCCTTTGTGACTTTAACTGCTCATCATGAACTTGTTAATATAGCATCCACTACATCATAAATTTGGACATGTGCAATAGAAATGACCATAGAAATGGATCTACTTTGTACACTTGTTCAGTCGCTTCTTACCATATCACACTGAAAGATCCACTGGTGAATGGAAGTGGTATATATGAACCTCATTTTCTGTATCTTCTTCAATTCTTATCTGAAGTCTCATGTTGAGGTCCCTATGATCAGCTAACGAAGAGAAAGAAAAAGCTTGGGTCTGGACTGTGGGTCATTTTGTCCAGCATACTGCACCATATGCACCTACGTTTCCCTAGTCTTACACAGGGCTGACTCAGAAGACGTGGTTGAAGTAAAATCCTCTGCCTTTTGGATAGTACATTAGATTATCCACACTGCACGGAAAGGAACATGGTCTGAAGTTTGTATCTTAACACAAGGCCAGCGATTGATGGTCCAGATGCTTGGTCTGTACTCTGGTCAAGGGCTTGAAAAGAACAACATTGTTTAGTTGGTAGCTTGGAGTCTTAGGGGAATTATCCAAAGGGTAATTGATTTTGATTTTGATTATTTTGGAGGAAATTAAGTTACTATTACAAAACAGGGACAAGGAAAACTGTTTCTGGAAACCAGGACATTCAATGAAATAAGTTTTTTCCCAAGAGTCCAGGTCTATAGAAAACTGTAGAAATCCAAAAAAGAGAGGACCACCAAGGTCTTAGACCCTAGGGGAATGAAGACAAAGAACATCACTGGACAGAATATATATATATGTATATATATAAAATTAGTCATTAAGGAAATGCAAATCATAATGACACTGATACCACTTCACATACATTAGGATGGGTATAATAATAAAAAAAATAACAAGTGTTAGAGAGCATATGGATAAACTGAAACTCTCATACGTTGCTGATGGGAAGGTAACATGACGTAGCTGCTTTGGAACACAGTTTGATAGTTTACCAAAATGTTAAGCCTAGAGTTATCATATGACTCTTATGAAGATACCACTCTTAGGAATATACCCAAGAGAACTGAAAACATACATCCACACGAAAGTTCATATCAGCCTTAGTTGTAATAACTAAAAAGTAGAAATGACCCAAATTATGTCTGGTTTATTGTCTGAGTTTATGGACAAGCTCAGACTGCTCTAAAGAGAGAGCAGTTGTAGAAAGAAATTGAAAATGCTGTTTTCATAATTAATTTTATGAAACAGCACAGTGTGTGCTCTTTGATTCCCAGGTAGAAAACTACGCCCCAGAATGGGAGGATTAAATATTTGGCCTACTGGGGCCAGACCCGTGGCTAGAGGTTAAGTGCGTGCGCTCCGCTGCCGGTGGCCCAGGGTTCGGATCCCGGGCGCGCACCGATGCACCGTTTGTCAGGCCATGCTGTGGCGGCGTCCCATATAAAGTAGAGGAAGATGGGCACGGATGTTAGCCCAGGGCCAGTCTTCCTCAGCAAAAAGAGGAGGATTGGCATGGATGTTAGCTCAGGGCTGATCTTCCTCACAAAAAAAAAAAATAAAAAACCATTTGGCCTACTTATTTTTGGTAAACAGGGCTTCTCTGGTCCCTTTTGGGCTCTGGTAAACCTGCGGTTCTATGCTAAGGATCAAGAGCAGAGCAACAAGCACGAAAGAACTTACCCATGAGTGCATCTGAAACATCCTCTCCAGATGGCCAGAAGTCGTTTAGGGGTCATTTGCAGATGATTGAGGTACAGTTGTCAAGAAGTAGGGATGACACCTCAACAAAATGTAAATGTTATAAAACGACACCATTGATGTTATTGTGGAGTGAGGTATATTCAAGATATGAATAAAAATAGCTACGATAGCTCCAATATTGATCCCAAGTGTCAGGAAAAAATTATAATACCCAAAAGAGTAAATAAATGTGCTGTTCTATTTTTTAGTTAATCAACACATTAGGTCTCTTAACAGAATGTATATGGAAAGAAAGTACTTCCATTCTTCCAAGTACTGAAACAGGTCCCCATCCCAAAAGGTTTTTATATATTCTAAATTTAACTTATTATATCTATCATAACTGTATTGCAATATATATACTAAATGACTGAATAAGATTAATATCTCTGCATATATTCACGGGTAATCAAATTTGTTCTTCTCTCTTCTGGAACTTTTCCAGGTCTGAAATTTAAAAAAAATAAAATAAAATTTTCATCTATAAAAGCAAATTCAATAGAGTTACTAAAATGTACAATAATTGATTAAAATTACTATGCTAAAGCTACTTTATAGGTTTTCCTCAAGATAGACACTAAGAGCTAAGCACTTCCTTTTTTTCCTATAGAATCATGAAACTGTTATCACCGCTTTATCAATTTATAATGATTTTCTGACAGTAAAAAGCAGAAAGGGAATAGCACTATACTACCCTAATAATAGTGTTCAGGGCCACTGAGAAATTTTAGTGGTTATAAACCAAATTATGGGATTAAGGAGGTCAGAGGGAGCAAATTATGTTATACTCTAAGTTTATACTTCTCATTTCAAGAACCTCATGAAGTAAAAACTATATCTGAAGCAGTTATAAAATGTGAAATTTATCAGGCAAGGAAATGAAATTTTATTTTTAATTTACCTACTTCAGGCAAAAACTTTCCCTTCTTTATGTTGCCTCTTCAGTAGATTTATAAAAAAATCTAAACTATATTCCATTATAATTTTCTCATTTACTTTATGATTGATTATTCATGAATATTTTTCTCTATATTAAATGAAACGTTTTAAAATAACAGAAAATATATTTTGCCATTAATATATTCAATACATTTTAAACATGAAATCTGGTAAGTTAAAACAAAAGCTTTCAATTAAATTATGTCTCAACTTTCATTAATTGTTCTTAAATATTCTATTTACTAACATTAGATAATCTAGAGTAAGTTTCATAAACTCTATCTTTTTCCAAAAGAGATAGCTTCAGTAACTCTTCAATGCTCCCTATGTTAGGGACAAAAGTCCTCAGGTAGGTGTTTGATTTTTTCTGCATACATCTCCCATTATCTTTTATCACATATATATATATATATATATATATATATATATATATATATATATATATATATATATACTGTTTTCCTCCCTGCGTACTTTAGCTGAAACATTTCCCAACTTTTCTCCTCCACTCTACTCTATATTCCAAAATCATTATAGAATATTGTTTTATAGATTTATGTGTATATTCCTGATTATAAAAATAATATGTGCTCATTGTAAACAGTATTGAATATTCAGAAAAATTAGTAAGAAATAAAAATCTATCGAGATATCAACAGCCAATTGTAATTCATATACATACACATAAAGATATGTAACGAATTTCTGATAGCAAGAAGGGAAAGAAGAAAGAATAACATACACTGCTTTAGTTTCCTATTTACTCCTATAACAATTACCACAATCATACTAGCTTAAACAACAAAAAATTATCTTATAGTTCTGATGGTCAGAAATCCAAAAATCCAAATGGTTTTATGAGACTAACATAAAATTTTGGCAGGGTTGCGTTCCTTCTGGAGGCTCTAGGGGAGAATTCATTTCCTTGCCTTTTCCAGCTTCTAGAGGCACCTATACTCCTTGGTTTATGGTCCGTTTACATCTTCAAAACCAGCAATCTCATGTCCCTGACCACTGCTACCATCAGCACATCTCCTCTCTGATTCTCTTGCCCCTCTCTTCCATATTTTCAAGGCCCTTGTTACATTGAACCCACCCAGATAATCTAGGATGATCACCCCATCTGAAATGTTTTGAACTTAGTCACTTCTGCAAAACCACATTTAAATGAAAGGTTATATATTTACAGTTTCCAGAGTTTAGAATGTGTATATTATTGGAGACCATTATTTTGCCTAACTATACACAAACAAAACTAGTCATTGGAATTAATATAATGATTAAGGGGCTTAAAACAGAGCTGTTACCAATCCAAAGTCGATTCCCTTCCTGGCAAACTAAAATCAGACTCTCCACCAGAAATAGTTGTCACACAAAGTAAAGTGTATTTGCAGCAAATAGGAGACCATGTGGAATCATTTCCAAAGTCATGGCTGTCTCTGAACAAAGGGAAGCAGGTGTCTTTTATTTCTGGTGGAGAATAAATATTTAAAAGGGAAGTTTGTCACCACATGTAGAGGTGGGTAGTAGCTGGTGCAGGTGCTCTCACATACGTGGCGTGTTATGCTCATAAGGCCTAGGCTCCTCCTAGAGCAGAGATTTTAGTATTAAGATGAGGCAAAGGGCATATTCTGGTCATCTCCAGGTGGTCTGCGCAGGCACTGCCCTTGCAGTGGGCCTTGATCTGGTTCAGGCCGACTGGTGCTGGTAGCTCTTCCTGACATAGCTCTGAAAAACAACCTCGAGGGAGTGTTAAGCACCTTTAAACTTCCTTGGAGCTGCTTAGGGAATGCACCAGCAACAGAGCCTCTAGTCAAATCCTCTTTTTGTTTTGTTTTTAAAAATTTAATCATAGTTGCTTTCTATTGTTTGCAGCCAAGAATCCTGATGGATTTGAGTATTTCTTAGGCTGAGTGTGAATTCCTTCCTCTTTCCCCTAACGTTCTGTAAAATTTTGTCATACACGCCAACATTATGTTAGTAGTGCTTGGAGAATAAACTTCAGGAGTGCTTTTTATAGAGTTATTTACAAAAATAAATTTATAAAAATACAGCCAAGAAGTGTGGTGGAAGATATATATGATTAAAATGGAAGGAAGGAAGGAAAGAAAGAAGGGAAAGAGGAAGGTAGGAAGATCATGATCAAGACCTTAGATTAAGAGTTCTTAAAAATATTTGGTAAGGAACAGAATTGCCTTCAAAAATGTTTGTGATCTGGATTGCAGTTTCTCTTTCTCTCTCTTTATCTCTCTCTCTTAACTATCTATCTACCTGTTTATCTATCTATCTATCCATTTATCTATCATCTGTCTATCATCTATCTAGCATCTGTCTCTCATATAATATTTATATGTATGCATACTAAAGAGGTATATCTTCCCATTCAGAAGTAGTACCATTCAAAATAATCAAAGAGCTTTTTTATTTTTCTACTGCAAAGTTTCTCAAATAAAAACACACACTAATACACAAGTGAATAAAATTGTTTCTGCCTGAAAAGTGATAATATAAAGATTTTCTTTGAGGAAGGAAAGTGTGAAAATAGAAATAGCATTTTTTTAAGAAAGAATTCAAATTTAATTATAGAACAACTATAAAGCTATTCACTTGAATATAAAATTATTTTATTTATATATATACTTTGCTACAGGAAAACAGAATATATGGTTAGGAATATAAAAGCTTTGCTCAACTATCACATTGCAGTAAAGATCTGTCCTAATAATTTGACCATGTTTTCTTCTGAATAACAAAGGAAAGTTTTACCTCTTATTTTTTCTTGCCATAAAATGGAAAGAGATAAGCACTTGCTGTAAAACTGTTTTTAATTAGATCATTTTACCTATTAAAATGATCAACTTTATCAGTCTAGATATCAATACTTGTGGAATATATCATGGATAACTGGGGAAAAACAATAAAACAAAGCTAATGTGCAAGGTAGTGATAATTGTTAATTACCTCAGACATAAGTGAGCTTCCAAAGGTTTTGCTATTGATTTGTCACTGTTTTTTGCCTTATTTTAAAGGCTACATAACAGCACAATATATGATGTATTATTATTTTATTTATGTGACAAGAGATTTTCACATATTGAGGTATATTAGTTAACTATTTGGGTTCAAAACTGATTTGGCTTGAACTAAAAAGCCTCACTTGTGGCCTATCAAACATACATTTATTTTAACCATTAAAGTAAAGAATACATTCTCTTAAATTAAGAATCCATACTTCCCCTCCTACGCCCTATTGGTCATGCCCATATTAGTCCCTTTCCAGGCCTTGGGGTCATGTTGACCTGCTAATTTGCAATTGAATATGTCTTTGAAAAACTTTGATAAATACGTATCCTGAGCAGGTTTAATGTATGTTCTTTGCTCTAAAAATATATAAGACTATACTGAATACCATGCTTCTCTGGAAACGCTTCCTTTCTGGAAAAGGCCTTCATGGGTTATTATCCTCACTCTGGCTCAAGTAAAGCTCACCTATTTCTCTCACCTATAGAATTGGTTATTTTCCATTGACATATGTTTTATTATTTAGACATTTAGAGTTTTTACTTTTTTTGAAAATTTAACGTAACACTGGAGTTATTATCTCTATATATTAATGTGTCTGCATATGTCTTTGGTAGTGTTTCCTAGAAGAGATGCAATTTCATGTGCTCTATTGAGGGAATTCTCTTCAGAAGTAACCTCTCTGAGAACGAAGAAAGCAAGAGAGTTACAACAAATGGGTACAAGACAGGAAAAAATATGGTCTCAGATAAATCAGCCTTGGCCTTATTCACAGGGGAATCTGGAACATAAATCACATCAAAAAATTGCTTTTGCTTTGAGGTAATGTGGCTGGCCTTTTGTGTTCAGATATAATAATTCAATGTTGAAAGCAGGATGCCCCAATGGTCCTGATAAAGGGGATTGCCTTGAGCCGTTAGCAGCTGGCACTTAGGGACAGCTGAGGAATGGTGGATAGGAAGGTTACCAACAGGCGTCTACTGCAATTCACCTCTTGTTCCCCCTAGAGTCACTTTTTTCTAAGTTTAAGTTCATTGCATCCAGGCACAGATACTCTAGGATTCTGGATCATCTCAATTCTTGGGGAGAGTTACAAGGGGAGGGTTAACGGATGAACTAACACCCCCACTGTTGCAATCGGTCCTGAGGCCTTAACTAATACCCAACATGCCCCTTTTCTACCATCCGTTTAAATTACACTGACTCTTTTTTTTTTTTTTTAGGTGAGGAATATTGGCCCTGAGCTAACATCTGTGTCCATCTTCCTCTATTTTGTATATGGGATGCCGCCACAGCATGGCTTGACGGGCAGTGATATGTCCACACCTGGGATTCGAAACTGCGAACCCCAGGCTGCTACAGCAGAGCATGTGAACTTAACCACTACACCACCAGGCCAGCCCCTACACTGACTCTTGGCTATCATTTCTGTTGTTTAGGTGTCTTGCTTGGTGGAGATCCACAGATGGTCTGAGACCCTGATCATCAAGATTTTATCAGGTTGTCGTTTCTACTTCCACATTGAAAATAAGAACTGAGCATGGGATTACCAAGAAACACTGTAGAGGGTCACTAGAGTGCCACACTTACTCTTCCACATCCATATTGTGTAGCAGCAGTCTTACCTGCCCATGATGATCAGGTTCAATTACCTCTGCTGTTTTGGTAATTACTTTTTATGCCTCCTAGACTACTGGCATGAAGATCCTAAAGACAATAGTTGGCAATTGTAACTGTAAATTTAATAAGATTCTTAATAGGTTCCCTGTTGCAATGTGAAGCACAAATTCTACAAATGATGGTGAGCAGTATCCTTGCCACCTTCACTCCCAGACGTTGGATCCACATATTCTACCCGCTGGGGACAGCACCTAATGGTGGCCATTAGTTTTAGACTTATACAGAATCATGAAGTATAGCTTACTATTCAACGTGGATATAATTAAATGTGCACATGATGGAATCACTTAAGTTTTTGCTAGTGGCACTAATCTCTGCTAGTCCTCTGGGATACCAGATCCTTTTTAATGTGCTATATTGGCCAGGAGCAGTGGCACCGTGCTGTGGAAGTTCCAGGGACTTCTCTTTGGCTTTTCCTACGGCAATCACTCTTACTCTAAATATCAAAGAATGAATGTGAGGGATATAATAACTGTTAAACATGCCCATTCTGATTTTGTTTTTAGTCAGGAAAAATAACCACTGTGTTGGTTGCTGGTTTCAGTGAACTTATTCTGAGAGGGACCCTGAACCAGGGCTTCATGAATTAGCTGACCCTTATATGTCACTACACTAAGATGGGGGTCACAGTGGTGCTTTGAGTCCATGGGTATGAGTATAAACTCAGACCACATAATCAGTAGTCCCTACAAGCTGTAGGTATTGCTATTTCCCCAAAGTATGTTTATTTCAGTAAGTAGCTATGATTTTGAGGGGAAAGACTGGGAAAATATCCTGTGCATACACTTGCCATAGTATTGCAATGTCCTTTCTCATGGAAATCCAGCATCTTCTTCAGTAGATGAGTTCTATATCTGAGAACTATCATTTGAGAGCAGCCTATATATCTGAATTTCTATTAGATATTTCAACATAGGCTTGAGCTGACAGTAGGAGATATTTTTACAGAACTGGACTCTCTGGTAGCCTTGAGAATGATAGAATTTTAGTAGAGCATAATCCAAGTGATAACATTTAACTGGCAGAATCAAGGTAGGCATAATTGTAATATAGAGCAAGATCAGAATTCTGCAAGGGACCCTGAACCACAGGAATACATTGAAATGTCTACCTATAATTACTTTCTTATTGTGAGATTCTAATGATATCAAACAGTCACATATCTTGAAATATCACATATGTTAATGGAGACTTCTATATTTATATATTCAGCAAGGTCACTTACTTCTTCCTTGAAATAGAAATCTTCATTTCTAGCTAAGTACTCAATATTTGTAATTGGATATCCAGTAAACATTTCAAAAGGAGGAGGATTGGCATCGGATGTTAGCTCAGGGCTGATACTCCTTACCAAAAAAAAAAAAAAAAATTTGGAACTGTGCTAACATCCAAATAAATAAATAGAAAAAAAAAAATCCATGATCTGTTGGTTCAAAAATTAACAAATTCAAATCTCCGATAAACATGCATCAGTCTCCTTACAAATTTCCATTTCTAAATGCAAAAATGAAGTATTTGTTGTTAACGGTTCTTATTAAAAGAATAGCAAGCCTGATATGATCCAATTTTAGAAACTGTTTTGTAAAATAGATACTTTAATAAACTGCAGGAAGTATAAATAATACACATTTTCTGGAGGGTGTATTTTCCATGTGTACCAAAATCCTGAAAATTATGCAGACCCTTTCGCACGGAAATCCAAATTATAAAAATTTATGTTAAGAAAATTATTTGAAAAGTGAGATTGGATATATATTTAAAAATTTAAAAAACCCTCAGATATATATCCATTGAATATATTAATGATAGAGTATTCAGCCATTAAAAGAATGAGGCATCACCACATGTATTTAAAGGAAAAATATGATATTTTGTGAATAGAAAAAAATCCAAACAATAATGATGAAGATGATATAAACTAGGTGTGATAGACAGGGAAGAACATTTGCTGAGTACTGACATTGTGTCAAATACTTTTGTTAAGTGCTTAACATGTATTAAATCATACAATTCACCACACACATCCACACACAGTGAGATAAGTATTTTATAGAGTAGAACACTGAGGCACAGAAAAATGAAATAAATTCTCCAAGGACACATAGCTAGGAATTGTGGCTGAGATACTAACTCAAGCAGTTCAGCTCTGGATGCCAAGGTCTGAATCGCTATCCTAATAACTCTCTGGATAGACTGAGGAGACGAAGATGATTCAATTTGTATTTTAGAGTGAACCAACAAATACAATAGATGTCGCTTATGTCCAAGGAACAATTTGTCATAAAAGCAAAAATGGCCATTCTGCATTGATTACACATCTATAAGACAAGGCTTTCTAACTCCAGTCCAAGGAGAAACTTCTTTTACTCATTGATAATGAAGGCTCTGAAGTCAACCAATGGGATATATTTTATAAAGACAGAACGGGCAATTTTTGGTTCCAATATATCATATATCATATGATTTACTTTGATTTTTGCAATATTTATACTGTCTCTGGCTAAAGGGAAAATTTCATCTTGTCTACTGGTTGTCTAGGAGCAGTATTTGATTTTAGCTGAACTTCTGCCAGATACTTTCCTTCAACAAAGGAGAAAAAAATGCATTTTTGAAGCAATTGTTTTATAGTTCAGTTAGCTGGGCTTTTAGAGAATTCTTTTGGGCTAGCTTTAAAGTGTTTGGTCTAATAATAAGTACTTTCCACCCTCTTGACCACAAAAGCACTCTGTACTAGACACATGCATTTATAGAGATCAATATGGAACTAAAAATTGTTTTACTTTGCAGAGGTGTTGAGTTTTTGTTTTTCAAGTTTGCAAATTTGTGCATTTACTTAATTTTTAATATGTTTTGTAATGCGTTGTTAAAATGTAACTGAACAAAATCCTAAGTAAAATCTTCAATTTATAGCATAAGATAGGTAAAAAAGTACTCCAGTTATCTATTACTATGTAAAAAACTAACATAGAAATTGGTGAATTAAAATACCGTTTTGCTACATTTGAAGACTTTGTGGGTTGGGATTTCACCTAGGTGATTGTTTAGCTGCACGTGGGGTAAGCTAGGATTCTAGGTAGTGTTGAGCTGGCAGTATCTCTGGTCAGGAAGGTCCAAGATGACATCACACACAAGCCCAGGACCTTTGTATGTTGACTCCAAGGGTGGGCTTAGCTGGCCCCTCTCTCCTGTCCCACTAGGCTTCCCATGCCATCTCTCCTTCAGGGTAGTCAGACTTTTTACATGACCTCTTAGGACTCCCAAATTCCAAGGTAGAAACTGCCAGTTCTCTTTAATGCTAGGCCCAGGACTGGCATAAAGTCATTTAGGTCAAAGCAGTCACTGGCCAGTTCACATTCAAAGGGAGGGGAAATGGACTCCACTGCTCAGTGGAAAAAGTGCCGACGAACTTGTAGCAATATCAATGCAGCACAAACAATGCTCTTTCTTTCTATACTTTTCAAAAGACTAGCAGCATGTCAGAGAGTATATGGTATCTAAATTAGCTTGTTGTTATTTCTTTACATGGTATTCTAACATACTTTGATCTAAACACATTTACATACACTTCAGTTGTCTTCAGATTCAGCTTTGTGTAAGAAGTTTGTTATAATCAAGTTTACATGGCAAAATAATGTCTCAAAAACAAATTAAATTTTCATCCATATCAACCGATGAAAGACTCACAAAGCTCAAACCATAAACTAATATTATCATTGAATTCCCATTTTCAACACCAAGAGTGAAATAACAGTCTTTTGTAATGATTATTAAATTATATACCCAGTCTTGCCAAATTATTTCTCATTTCTCTTGAATGTAAAATTCATATTATTAGTTTTTCTTGGCAAGTAGGCAGTGAATTACACTGTCATTTAATAACTATGCATGTTGTTAGAAATATTTGCATAATTAATTCACTTGGTAAATTATGTTTTATGCTCAGGGAGCTGTTATGCCAAAAGAACATATAACTGACCCTCTTGTAATTTTTTTAATTTCAGCTTTATTGAGGTATAATTGACATATGAAATTGTAAGGTATTTGAAGTGTACTTCGTGGTGATCTGATGTACGTATATATTGTGAAAGGATTCCCCTCCATCTAGTTAATTAACACATCCATCACCTCACATATTTATTTTTCTTTGTGTGTGAGAACATTTAAGTTCTACTCTTTTAGCAAATTTCAATTATACAGCATAGTGTTATTAACTGTAGCCAGCATGTTTTACATTAGATCCCCAGAACTTAGTCATCTTACAGCTGAAATGTTATACCCTTTTACCAACCTCTCCCTATTTCCCCCACTCTTGGCCTCTGGCAATCAGTTTTCTACTCTCTGTTTTATAAATTTGAATTTTTTTTTTTATATTCCACATATAAGTGTATCAGTGATATTATGCAGTATTTGTGTTTCTCTGTATGACTTATTCCACTTAGCATAATGTCCTCAAGGTCCTTCCGTTTTGTCCCAAATATCAAGATTTCCTTCTTTCTGAAGGATGGTTGAATAATATTCAATTGTATATACAATATACACACCATATCTTTTTCATCCATTCATCCAAACAAACTTAAGTTGTTTCCATATCTTGGCTATTATGAATAATGCTGCAATAAACATGGGGGTGCAGATATTTCTTCCATAAGTTTTCATTTTCTTTGGATATGTACCTATAAATGGGGTTGCTGGATCATAGGGTAGTTCTATTTTTAATTTTTTGAGGAATCTCCATACTGTTTTCCTTAGCATCTGTACCAATTTACATTCCCATCAACAGTGCACAGGTGTTCTTTTTTTCCTACATCTTTGCCAACACTTATTATTTCTTGTCTTTTTGATGGCAGCAATTATAGTAAATATGAGGTGATATCTCATTGTAGTTTTGACTTGCATTTCATTAATGATTAGTGATGTTGAGCATCTTTTCAGCATCTTTTCATGTACCTATTGGCCATTTGTCCATATTCTTTGGAAAAATGTCTATTCATTTCCTTTGTCCATTTTTTGATCAGATTGTTTTTTGGGGGGGCGATTGAGTTGTATGAGTTCTTTATATATTTTGGATATTAACCCCTTAATAAATATATGGCTTGCAAATATTTTCTCCCATTCCATAGGTTTCCTTTTCATTTTGTTGATGATTTCCCTTGCTGTGCAGTCGTTTTTAGTTTGATGTAGTCTCAGTTATTTATTTCTGCTTTTGTTACATTTGCTTTTGGTGTCAAATCCAAGAAATCATTGTCAAGACCGATGTCAAGGAGCTCGCTCTTATGTTTTCTTCTAGGAGTTTTAGGCTTTCAGGTCTTATGTTCAAGTCTTTAATCCATTTTGAGTTGATTTTTGTGTATGGTGTAAGATAGGGGTCCAAATTCACTCTTTTGCATGTGGCTGTCCAGTTTTTCCAACACTATTTATTGAAGAGACTTTCTTTTCTCCACTACATATTCTTGGCTCCTTTGTTGTAAACTAATTGACCATATATGCATGGGCTTATTTCTGATATTTTTATTCTGTTCCATTGATATATGTCTGTTTTTATGCCAAAACCATACATTTTTATTACCATGGCGTTGTAATATAGTTTAAAATAAGGAAGTGTGATGCCTTCAGCTTTGTTCTTATTTCACAAGATTGCTCTGGTTATTTAGGATCTTTCATGGTTACACACAAATTTTAGGATTGTTTGTTCTATTTCTGTAAAAAATGCCACTGGAATTTGCAGGGATTACATTGAAACTGTAGATTGCTTTGGGTAGCATGGACATTTTAACAATATTAATTCTTCTAATCCATGAGCATGGAATATCTTTCCATTTATTTGCATCTTCAATTTCTTTCATCAAAGTCTAATAGATTTTCAGTGTGCAGATCTTTCACCTCCTTGGTTAAATTTATTCCTAGGTATTTTATCCATTTTGATGCAATTATAAGTGGGATTTTTTTTTAAATTTTCTTTCTGATAGTTTATTATTAGTGTATAGAAACACAAGGGTATTTGCATATTGATTTTGTATCCTGTAACTTTACTGAATTCATTTATTAGTTCCAACGTTTTTTGGTGGAGTCTTTAGTGTTTTGTATATACAATATCATGTCATCTGCAAATAGAGACAATTTTAATTCTTCCTGTCTAATTTTGATGTCTTTTATTTTCTTTTTCCTTGCCTAATTTCTATGGCTAGGACTTCCAGTACTACGCTGAATAAAAGTGGTGAGAACAGGCATCTTTGTCTTATTCTTGACTTTAGAGAAAAAATTTACAGTTTTTCACCATTAAGTATGATGGTGGGCTTGTCATACATGACCTTTATTATGTTGAGGTACCTTCCTCCTATACTGTTTGTTGAGTGTTTTTATCATGAATGGATATTTAATTTTGTCAAATGCTTTTTCTGCATCAGTTAAGATAATCATATGATTTTTACCCTTTATCTTTTTGATGTAGGATGTCACTCTGATTGACTTTCAGATGTTGAACCATCATTATATTCCTGGAACACATCCCATTTGATCATGGTTTATGATCCTTTCAATGTGTTGTTGACTTCAGTTTGCTAATATTTTGTTGAGGATTTTTACATCTATGTTCATCAGGGATATTGGCCTATAATTTTATTTTCTTGCAGTGTCCTTGTCTAGCTTGAGTGTCAGAGTAATTCTGGACTCATTAAGTGAGTTTGGAAGTGTTCCCACATCACTTTTATTTTTTGAAAGATTTTGAGAAGAATTGGTATTAATTTTTCTTTAGCTATTTGGTAAAATTCACCAGGAACCCATCTGGTTCCAGACTTTTATTTGTTGGAAGATATTGGATTACTGATTCAATTTCTTTACTAGTAATTGGTCTTTTAGATTTTTTATTTCTTCTAGATTCAATCTTGGTGGGTTGAACGTTTCCATGAATTTATCCATTTTTTGTAGGTTATCCAATCTGTTGGCATATAGTTGTTCATAGTAGTCTCATAATTCTTTTTATTTGTGTAGTATCAGTTGTAATTTTCCCTCTTTCATTTCTAATTCTATTTATTTAAGTCTTCTCTCTTTTTTCTTGATAAGCCTAGCTAAAGGTTTGTCCAATTTGTTTATCTTTTTAAAACACAGCTCTTAGTTTCATTGATTTTTCAATTGTCTTTTTAGTCTCTATTTCACTTATTTCCACTCTGATCTTTGTTATTTCCTTTCTTTGACTAGCTTTGGGCTTAGTTTGCTCTTCCTTATCTATTTTCTTGAGTTGTAGAGATAGGTTGTTTATTTGAGGTCTTTCTTTTTTCATAATGTAGGCATTTATTGCTATAAATTTTCTCTTAGAACTGCTTTTGTTTATGGGGATTCCCAGTAAATAATAAGTTGTGGTTCTCTTGCTGCTTTTATGATTCTTTCTTCATCTTTAACTTTTGACAATTTAAATATAATGTGTCTTTGTGTGGGTCTGTTTAGATTCATCTTATTTGTAACTCTCTGGGCTTCTTGGATCTGGATGTCTGCATCTTACGTCAGGTTATGGCTGTTTTCAATCATTTATTTGGATAAGCTTTATGTCCCTTTCTTTCTCTCTTCTCCTTCTTGGACTCCTCTAATGCATGTAATGCATGCATTAGTCTGTTGGATGGTGCCCCATAAATCCCTCAAGATACCTTCACTCTTTTTTATTCTTTTTTCTTTTTATTCCACTGTTTGAATGAATTCCACTTCCCTGTCTTCAAGTTCACTGATACTTTCTTCCCTTGATCTAGCGTGCTGTTGAACCCTTCTATTGAATTTTTTACATCATTTATTTTGTTCTTCAGCTCTGTGATTTCTGTCTAGTAATTTCTTACCTTTTTTATCTCTTTGTTGAAATTCTCACTTTATTTTTTCATTGTTCTCCTGACCTTGGTGTGTATCTTTATGACCATTATTTTGAACTCTTGTTCAGGTAAATCACTTATGTCCATTTCATTGAGGTCTGTTTCTGGAGTTTTATTTTGTTCTTTTGTTTGAAACATAGTTCTTTGTTTCTTAATTTTCCTTGAGTCTCTGTGTTGGTTTCCATGCACTAGATAAAAAGTCACCATTCCCAGTCTTGATGGAGTGGTCTAATGTTGGTGATGAACCTTATTGTTCTGCCTGGTCTGAGCTTTTGATTATCTCTTAAACTTTTATGATTGTCCAAGCCACCTTCTTTGTTCTTAGTGGCTCCCAGTAGTTAAGATTGTGCCAGGACTTCTCAGTGTTTCAAAGGGGACAATCTCAGTCAGCATCTATATCAAGTTGATTGGAAGTCAGACCATTATAAAGCATCTTTTAAAGTATGCAGTTAGACCTCTTTCAGGGAAAGACTGGGAGATAGGTGTTTCCGTCTCCTCCCTCTGCCCTGACTCTCTTTTAATTTTTAATAGAAGCATTTGTACTTATCAAAAAGGAATGACATCTAACAACATTGCATTAAATAAGACCTGACATTTTGAAGATCTGAATAAAACACCAAAAAATTTTTAATTTACTCTTTCTCTTCTTGTCTTCATATACAATCTCAGGAGAAAAAAAAATGTATCCGATGATTGGACACTATAAATTTTTACCATATCCTACTTGCACTTTCTAAACTTAAGCAACAATTAGAAAGTTTAAGGGCCAATATTTGTTCTAGTGCCAGACTTTATACAAATTAATTTTGTGACATTGATAAGTTCATCTTTCCATGTCTCAAATTCCTCACATTAATATGGATTAGATGACTTTTCAGCTCTAGCATTAGATTATTATATAATAATTATTTATTAGTACTTTTATTTGTTGTTTTAACTTGATACAGATTTCATTTTAAAATTCAATGTAAATTAATCATGTTGCCACACTGGATTAAATAAATTTTATTATTCATTCTTTCATTTCCATATCATAATATTTAGAATGATAAACTGATAAACTGAAAGGACATAGGGAAGACTTTTGCTTGTTTCACAAAACTTATTACTCATTAAGACTACTTTTCTAACTGCAAATGAAATTATAAATATAATGGACTTTAAAAGTGAGCAATCTTTTAAATTTATCTACACATGATTGATAGAGAAATTGAGTTGATTCACTATTAATGAAATTTAATCATTGTTCTATGAATCTCTACCTAGAATGATATATTACTGAACAATGTTTTTTAGGAAAAGGTCTTTTAAATAAGTTGCAATTTGATGTAGACCTCTTAGCATGTGTTGGAATCCCAGTACTCTAGAAGACTAGCTTTTAGAATGTGAAACATAGCCAGATATTTTTAGAGCATAAAAAAGGTCTACATTAATTAACAATCACAGAATTAGACATATGGTCATTATCTTGGTCATTCTTTATGATTAGGAAATGCTTCCTATGCATATTATGCTAATTAGTAATGATATGGCCTTCTTAATTTAATAACCTAGCCAAATCACTCCTATTCCCCAACTGCTGATAATCCCAAACCCTGTAAACAAATCACTCTCTAAGTCATTGTCCACAACTATCCAGTAATTCTCCTAACCACAGAATACTGAAATCCAGCTGGATTCACATCCAACTTTTAACTTAATTCCTTCACAACATGTATGAAATTTAGGAGATTAGAGGCTCATATTTTCCTCTCTGTAACTACAAATATCATGGATATATAAGGGTTGAGCAGTGCTGTAGCCTTGTACTGTAGAGCTTAGGGAATGTGAGGAATGAGGATCTGGGTGGTTGGTTTGAAAGCCATTCATTTGGCAATATCTACTATTGATGTGCATTTTTGCTATTGAGATTTGGGAGTATGTTTGTTTCTGTCTTTGTTATCATAAACAATACTAGAATGACAGGTATATACATTTTTGTTTTATTCTCACCAAAGTGTATTATTAGGCATTTTAAATTAAAGTTAACTAATATGATATGTAAAAATAGCATCCCATTTTTTTCTCAATTTTCATAGATTTAATCATTGTTGACTTTGTGCAGTTTCCCATGTTTTATAACCACTTGTATATCTGTGTGTGTGTGTGTTTTGTGCACAAGAGAAATTTTCCAGGAAATTTTTTTTAATATTTCTTAAATTGGCTAGCTCTTCTTTATCTAGCTCATTTATATTTTCTACAAATTAGCTACTAGTCTGTTCTGTCTGGTTAAATAACTTCCTCAGGATTGTCATTTGTATTTATAATTTGTTTGCTTTTTTTATTGTTGTTGGAGCAGTTGTTCTGGTTGATTTTTCTTTTTTTTCTGAGGAAGATTCACCCTGACATAACATCTGTGCCAATATTCCTTTATTTTGTATGTGGGTCCTAGCACGGCATGGCCACCAATGAGTGGTGTAGGTCTGCACCCAGGAACCAACTCCAGGCTGCCAAAGCATAGTGTGCCAAACTTACCCACCATGCCACGGGGCTGGCCCCTCTGGCTAATTTTTAAATTTCACTATTATTGTTTAGATGTTAAAAAATTTTCATGTGATAAAATTTATAAATATTTATATTAGGGCTTATAGTTTTCTAATTTGCATTTTTTTAAAAAAAATCATACTTTGATATAACTTATTTTAAAAATGCCCATGGAATTTTATAGGCATGCAATTTGATGTTTTTCAACTCTGTTCATCTTGGAATTTACTTGGATGCATGAAAGTGGTAGATTTAGAATCTAGTTTTTATTAATGAAATTGCTCTAAGACTCACATACTGCGCAATTATAGACTCACACCCCTGTGCTTGTATGTTCAGAGTTTACCATGTTTCACTTCAAAACAAAATATGGAACTAAACGTACTCTAATAAATGCTAGTATGCTAAGAACTGGCATACTATGATTAAGCCTTTCTTGACTTAGACTATGTAATTTTATCAATTTATTTAAATTGTTTGTTTTCTAAAATCCTATTAATTTATAATTATCTTTTATTTTTAAATTCTACATTTCACTGCCTTGCTTGTATTTAAAAATGGCATTTTTTTCAGTACCAGAATACTTTTTTTCGCAGTTCATCAGTCATTTTGAATTCTAATCTTAACTTGTATTAGAAAACAAACAAGGAAGCAAACAAGCAAGCTAGCTCTCAAAGCTAATGGCATAGTCTAAACTCTAAATGTTTTCAAAGTGGTTGATGACATGCAATTTGCTTGGAATTATTTCCCAGTTTTATATTTAATATAATATTTGCATTTAATTTGGGTCTTGTGGAATATCAATAACACAATGAAACCTACTCTTCACTATGTTTATTCATTAGCATTTTTATTCACTGCGGGCAGCCTGCCTTTAGGTGATTAGAACTTTATTACATCCAAGAAGATCTGAGTAAATGAAATTAACATCGTGAGTCTAAAATGGAAATTGCTATTTTAGATGACATGGCTTTACAGGATTTACACAAACATTAGTAGACCATGAACATATTTAGTTCAAAAAGCTGAAAATTTAATTCTAAAAATCTTTTAGAAATCATTTTTTTCCTCCAAGTGATGGACTGATACTCATACTTTAAAAGCTTAAAATGTCTGTTCCTTACTACATTTTCACCTTAGGAGGTCCAATTATTCACCTGTGGATCAATGCCAATGCCATCCCAAATAAATGATGTTGACTGTCTGATTCATTTCCCATGATACTCAAAGCACAATGCTGCATTTGGGTTGGAGGCTCATAAATCTTTGAGGTTGAGTGTAGTGAGATTCCTAAGTGCACTGTTCTGATAGCGTTAAAGGTGAGATTTGAAGCTCTTCACTGCAGCACTATAGTTTATCTGTAGTTGATACTATTGTAAATGACAGCCTAGTAGTAATCTAATCAATAATTTAAGTTTTCTACTCTGGACCGAAATATCCACAAGGGAAGGAATTCCTAAAGTAATACATTTGATGTTTGGATGAAAGAGATTTGGCACTTCAGAGTAGTGGTTCATCCAAATTGAAGCGTTCTATTTGCAAACTCTCCCACATTCATTAATGATTTAAAAAGACCTACTGTCTTTCAGCAGTACATTTTTCCATTGTTTGTTTCCACCAAGGTGGGGATAATTAACTTTACTTTTTCCATTCCAGGTTGTAATTGAACGAACATATTTTATGGCATGTTACAACATGTCATTGTTTTGGCATACTATAAACTTCTCACCTAACAAGGGTGTTAAATTGTGGTTATACAGTTAATCATTAACTCTTTTTGTTCAATATATTCATCATTTATCAACTAACATCCATTTTTGTGTTATTTATACCTCATCTACTTCTAAACTTACTTTCAAGTGAATTATTAACGCAGAATTACAAATCATGAAGTTCCAAGGGAAGAATAAATGAAATGTTAAATAAAAACACATGTGTATAACTACAATTTTCCTTAAAAAAGAAAAGAAAAAAAATAAACACTATTTTGTGATAATTTTCAGTTTACTTTTGGGATAGAGTATTAGAAACTTTGAGGTGACCATAGGCCATATATTTTATATTTTAAAAAATGTTTAATATCATAAAGGGTTACCTAAGATCATGTTTTTTTAATCATACCAATAATAAACTGAATTGCATAAGACTTATCAGAAATTTATATGTACTTATTTAGTTATTCCAATCTGCACCATATGTTTTTCAGATTATGCTAATACTCTTTTTTTCTAAGATTACAAATAGCAGTATGCCATGTTAGATAATGGAAAATTTGTGAAAAGTAAACACTTTTGGAACAATAGAAGCATCATTTAATCAATTGTAACTTACGTGTAAAGTGATTCATGTGGTGAGAAAAATGAAACTTTGTGTCTTCGCCCATTTGCAAATATATACCTAACAATGCATTTATGTTTTAGAAAAATATAATCCTAAATTTTCTTACAAAATTTTTGTTCATTTGTTGTTTTGTTCATTTGTTGTTCAATGGATCAGGTGTTAATGATAAACACATAAGTATATTTGTAAATGAATCAGAAGGATTGAAAGTAGATGCTTTATTGGAGTAGTCTTTTACTATAGCAGGTGACATTATTTTATTTTAAATATTTTTATTGAAAAGTAATATGTATGTAAGAAATTGCACTTCTTAAGTATACTATTCAACTCATTTTGACAAATTTAACAAACCTGTGTAATGGGCGCTCTGACAGAGAAATAAACATTACCAGCACTTCAGTGTCACTATCAGCCTAACCACAAGTAACTGTTATCCTGACTTTTAACCTGCAAAATTAGTTGTGCTAGCTTTTGCGCTTAGTATACATGAAATCAAGCAGAAAATCTCAGGTTTCTTTTGCTCAATGTTACGCTTGTGAGATTCCTCCACATTGTTGCATGCTGTGTACAACATATGTTATCACCACCGCTATATATAATTCAATGCATTGAGTACTGTAAGTTTATTATTTTATTTTGTAGCGAACTGCCTGCTAAAAAACTGAACTTGAGACCAGTCTCTCATTTCTCCTTACTTTTAGAAATTAAACTTTCTTATGGACAAATTCCGTTTGTGGGAAGACTTTTTAAAACATTAAATTTCTTTAATAGATGTAGAAATATTTATAGTATTTATTTCTTCTTGAGTGAGCGTTTTCTATTTTTTGTTTGTCCGTTTCATCAAAGGTATCAAATTCACCAGCATAAAGTTGTTCGTGTTGTTTCCTTATCATCTTTTTAATATTGGTAGAATCTCTAGTGATATGGCCTCTCTCATTCTTGATATATTTCTAATTTATGTCTTTTCCCACTCATCTTTCTTTTCCATAATCAACCTGCCTAGGGATTTATCATTTTTTTGTTTTGTTTTCTAAACAGAACCAGCTTATGGTTTCTCTACTGCTTTTCTGTTTTCTATACGTCTGATTTCTCCAGGGATCTTTGTTATTTCCTTTCTTCCATTTCCTTTGGGTTTCACTTGCTCTTCTGTTTTGGTTTATTATGGTGGAAGCTGAGAGACATTTCTTCTTTTCTACTCTAGGTGTTCAGTGCTAAAAATATCTAAGTACTACTTTAGTTACAGCCAACAAATTTCTGTATGCTGGTTTTCATTTTCAGTAAGCTCAAAATACTTTCTACTTTCTCTCCTAATTTCTTATTTGGAATAACGTCATTCTGTTTCCAAATACTTAGGGATTTTCCAGATATTGATATTTATTTCTAATATCATTGCATTGCGATCTGAGAAAAATGGTACTATTTGAATCTTCTAACATTTATTGAGCATGTGATAGAAGCCAGAATATAGTCAATATTATAAATGCACTATGTATATTTGGAAAGAATGTGTTTTACACTATTTTTTGGACTGTTCTATAAAAGTCAATGAAGTCAAATTTGTTGATAATTTTGTTTATTTCTTCTATGCCTTTCTTTAATTTCTGTTTTATTGTTTTATTAAGTATTGAGATAAGGGTGTTAAAATCCTATACTATAATTGTGAATTTGTCCATTTCTCCTTGAAATTCTATCAACTTGTTCATATATTTTAAAGCTTTGTTATAAGGTACATAAATAATTAAGATTATTATACATTCTTGATGAATTGACCACTCTTTCCGTTATGAATGACCATCTTTACCCCAGGTTCTATTCTTAGACTGAATTATGCTTTTCCTGATATTAACAATTTTATTTTGATTATTATAAGTATTGTGTATTCTTTTATTTTTATATAATGTCTGTCTTTATATTTCATGTTGACTTCCTATAGGTAGCATCTAGTTGCGTCTTGCCTTTACCCAATGTAAGAATTTATATTATTTGTGGTGTTTAGGCCATTTACATTTAGTGTGATTATTGATTTATTTGAGGTTATATTTAAAAATTTTAGGAAGTAATATAAGGTAATGTAGAATGTATTAAGAACTTCTATAAATAAAAAATAAAAGGGAAAAAAATTAACTATTGTTGAAAGATTTAAAAAGTTACTTCATGGAGAAGAAATCCAGATGGACAGTAAACTTATGAAAATATGCTCAGCTTCATTATTAACTTGGGAAACACAATATAAAATATAACTATGTACTGTTTTCTTTGTGAGGAAGATTAGCCCTGAGCTAACATCCATTGCCAATCCTCCTCTTTTTGCTGAGGAAGACTAGCCCTGGGCTAACATCTGTGCCCATCTTCCTCTACTTTATATGCGATGCCACCACAGCATGGCTTGACAAGTGGTGCACTGGCATGCGCTGGGTTTCTGAACCCACGTATCATGGGCTGCTGCAGCTGAGTGTGCACACCCAATCACTATGCCACTGGGCTGGCCCCAACTATGTACTTTTTTGTAGCCGATACCTTTGTTATAAATTTTTAATTCTGGCAACTAAGTGTAACAAGCGATTCTAGATGAGAGTCTTATACTACGAAGATTATTTATTTGTATAATACTTGAGACATGTCTGACTGTAATAAGAGTTGACAAGTAGAACTACCCACATACTTATACAATGCTAATCAGAGTGCATATTGCTATGATCACTTCAGAAAACCATTTGTCATTATATAATAAGGTTTCATTTATGTAAAACTTATGACCTAATGGTTTCATTGCCAGGCATCTTCCTCATAAAAACTCTCAAACACAACCATCAGGTTATACATATGATAGTGTTCGTGGAAGCTCTGTTTTTAAAAACAAACAAAAGTAGTGAAAATAATCTTTGTCCATCATAAGCATAGTGTAGAAATAATTTGTAATATAATTTTTTCAATGGAATACAAAAGAGTGGTAAAAATGAAAAACACGCTACACATGTCTAAGGAGCACATTTTTTTTTGAAAAAATCAAATTGAAGGCAAAAAAATAGTGTATAATCTTTTTGTACTGGATATATTTCATTTACCTCTCCTGATCTATTATCCATCATTATTCTCCTGCTGTGCACTAGAAACCTAGGATATGTATAAACTATAATAAGCCTACTTTTTCCTGTGATTTCCAGTACACTCACAGATCAGAATGAAGGAGGAAAGAGAGACTGGATTATTTATTCCTTAACACTCCTTTAGGCAATGTTCCCTTTGAATGCTGTCTTTGATCAAAATTCTCAGCTCTTTTCAGGAAGGTTCCTCCAAGTACTCTTCTCTGTCTTGGTTTCTGTTAAGTACTCTATCCACTCATTACTGAAGGCTCACAAGTGGTTACAGTACTTCTTTGTAACTAATCACATGAGACGGTGATATCCTTCATGATTTTCCTACTTTTGTTCTTTCCCATCTTGGTGAGTAATCTCTTGATTAAAGTGTCCTTATTATCTTATCTTGAGTAAGTAATTGATTTTCAGCTGACAATACAGCATTTATATGATGTTTAAAAGCATATTTTTTTAAATATATTAAACACATTTTATAAAACTATAAATAAAACATGTGAGTAATAAATTCTATAGTTAATACAGTGGTTAGCAGTTTACCTGTGAGGAAAAGTGGAAGAAGATGGGATCAGGTAGCATCATAAATCATTTTAATGCCCCAAAACCACAACAAAAAACCCTGGCAATTGTATATATATAGATTCCAGTTTTCAACAACAACAACAACAAATAATGAACCATGTAAGAAAACAGGAAAAGTGGATTCATATGGAGGAAAAAAAGAGGAAATAGAAATTGTTTGTAAGAGGGCTCAGATCTTAAACTTAGCAGACAAATATTTCAATGCAGCAAGTATAAATATGTTCAAAGAAATAAAGGAAACCATGCTTAAAATAGATAAAGTGGATAGACAACATTTCATCAAATATAGCATAGCAATAAGGAGATAGAAACTATGAAAAAGAACCAAATGGAAATTTGGGAATAGAAAAGTAAAATAATTGAAATGAAAATTCCTCTAGATGGATAGGTGATATTAAGTGGCAGAAGGAAGAATGAGTCCATTTGAAGATAGAACAATAGAGATTATGAAATGTAAAGAACAGAGGGAAAAAAGAATGAAGAAAAATTAACAAAGCCTCAGAGAAATATCGAAGACCACTGAGAACAGCAATTCATGTATAGTTGGAATACCAGAAGAGAAGGAGAGAGAGAAAGAAACAGAAAAATATTTGATGAAATAAGAATAAAAAATTCCTAACTTTAATGAAAAACGTTAATCTACACATGCAAGAAGCTCAAGAGATTCAAAGTAGGCTAAACACAAAAAGATACACAACAAGACACATCACAGTAAAAATGCTGAAAGACAGAACAAACAGAAAATCTTGTAAGCAGCAAAAGAAAAACTATATGTACAAGGAAACCTTAATAAGATTACAGGTAAGTTCTCATCAGAAACAATGAAGGCCAGAGGCGGTGGGATGACATATTCAAAGTAATGAAAGACAAAAAAAAAATGCTAACCAACAATCTTATACCCAACAATATTATCTTTCAAAAATCATGGCAAAATAAAACATTCCCAGGTAAACAATAACTGAAAGAATATGTTGTTAGCAGAATCACCTAAAAAGAAACACTAAGAGAAGTTTTTAAGCTGAAAGCAAGTGATCCCAGATTTTAATTTTAGTCCACATGAAAAAAAACAACAAAAATAGTAATGATTTAATTATGAAAGGCATTGTAAATGCATGCTCCTCCTCTTTTCTTCTCTTAATTAGTTTAAACAGCAATAGCATACAAGACTATGTAAATAATTGCATTACTGGGCCTATAACATATAGAATTATAGTATAATTTGCCAAACTGCACAAAAGAAACAGGACGAAAGCTGTATTGGCATAAGGAAATGAAAAACGATGGCAGATGTTAAGTTGAATCCATGGGAACAAATAATGGCAACCAGAAATAATAAATAAGAGGTTAAAGTAAAAATATCTATAAATATACACTTGCTCTCCTTTATTGTCTCAGGTTCTTCAATAGCCATAAAATTATATAATGATATGACAATGTATTGTTGGGTTTGTAACATATATAACAATAACACATAAAGAGGAAGGAAGAAATAAAGCTAGACAAGAGTAACATTTCTATACCTAATTAGAATTAAATGACTAAATATGAAGTATATTCTAATAAGTTAAGATGGCTATGGGGAGGTCTAGAGCAACCATAAAGAAAATAAATTAATAAAAATTAAAATGTGATCCTGGAAATAGTCCATTAAAGGAATAAAAATGTTACTCTAGAATATATTTAAATAATGAAAATGCAAGCAGTAAAGGAGGAATAAAGGAACATAAAATATATGAGACACATGGAAAACAAAATGTTAAATGGCAGACATAAAAATATTATTAAAGTTATTAACTGTGAACAGATTGAACAATCAAATCAAAAGGCATAGATTATAGAACTGGATTAAAAAAATTCCCATTATGTGCTTTCCATAGGAGACATGCTTTACCTTCAAAGATGCAAATATGTTGAAAGTAAAAGAATTTAAAAGGTATATCATGCAAAGAGCTTCCATAAGAAAACTGGAGTGGCTATATTAATTCAAAGAAAGTAGACTTGAAAAGAAATAATGTTACTAGAGGTAAGAAGGGCACTTTATAATAATAGAAGTATCAATCCATCAGGAAGATATAACATTTATAAACATATATCTACAGAACAACAGTGTCATATGATACATGAAGCAAAACTGATAGAATTCAAGAGAGATCTAGACAAATTCATCAATTATAGCTTAAAACTTTACTTACTTTCAAAAATGGATAGAACAACAAGAAAGAAGATCAATAGGAAATGAGACCTGAAGACACCGCAAGCCAAATACACCTAACGGATATTTGTAGAATGTGCCACTTAACGTTAGAAAACAATTATTTTTTCTCAAATGTACATGGAACACTCTCCATAACATATCATATCTAGATCATAAAATAAGCCTCAATAAGTTTAAAAATGTGAAGTCATACAAAGTATGTTCTCTGATTACAATGTAGTAAAATTAGAAATCTGAAACGCATGGAAATTTGGAAAATCCAAAATATGTGCATATTAACACACTCATAAATAATCGATGAATTAAACAATTCACAAAGAAAATTGGAAAATACATTGAGATGAATGAAAACGAAGAAAAACATGACACAACTTATGGGGTGCAGCTAAATCAGTGCTTACAGAGAAATAGATAACTTTAAATGACTACCTTAGAAAAAAGAGAAATATCTCAAAGCAATAACCTCATGTTTCATCTTTCATCCTCATCTTTTCAGACCCTGGAAAAAGAAGAGTGAATTTTGCTCACAGTAGGTGAAGGTAAGAAATGATAAAAATTAAAACAAATTAATGAAATAAAAAATAGGAAAACAATTAGAGAAAATCAGCTAAATCAAAAGTTGGTTTTTAGAAAATATCAACAAAATTGAAAAACTTTCAGATAGAATGACGAAAAGAAAAAAAGGGAAAATCAAATTATTAAAGTCAGGAATGAAAGACAAAATTACAACCAACATTACAGAAATAAATAGGATTACAAAGGGATACTAAGAACAACTGTCTGACCACGTATTAGCCAATTCCTAGAAACCACAAACTACCACAAATAACTTAACCGAAAAAAAAAGCAGTTAGGAATACAATAAACCCACAGCTAACATCGTACTTTGTGGTGTAAGACTGAATACTCCCTCTACCATCTGGAATAAGACAGAGTGCCCTCTCTTGCCACTCCTGTAGAGATTGTACCGGAAGTTTAGGTTAGGATAATTAGGCAAGAAAACGTAATAAAAAGCATCCAGATTAATCCATTTTGCTAGGTATAGGGTAGTGTGTTGTTCAAGGATCTTAGCTGAAGACCACAGAATCCACTCTAGCTAAGTTAAGCAGAAAGTAAATTATTAAGGAAAATGTATTAAAATAGTGGAAGACCTACAGAAATGGGCTGTAAACTGAACTTCCAAGTACAATTCTCATTAGAACCCCATTTAGCGACCTGATACAAAACTGTAGTCACCAGTGATCCCAGAAATATATGGGGTCTGCTGCTATATACACAAGCAAATGGATTTTGTTATGAAGGAAGTTTCCTCCAAGAGAGCTTCCAAGGGCATTTTTGTCATATTGTAAACCTATAGTATTACATATTACAAGCATGTGCTCCAGAAAGACAATAAATGGAGGGAAACAAAGATAGAAGAATCAAGGGTTAGTGTGGCAGATAGACAGAGGTGGTCCTCCATGACCTCAATCTCTTCGTTCTCATGCCATTGTGTAACTTCCTCCATTTGAGTGAGAACAGGATATGTGGCTTGACTCCAAACAATAGAACATAGCAACATCCACCTGATGTCACTTCCCTGATTACAGAGTATTACATAAGACTTCATCTTGCTGGCAGAACCTCTGTAGAGACACTCCTTGCTGTCTTGATAAGGAAAGAAGACATGTTGTGGAAGCCACATGTAAGGATCCTCTAGGAACTACGGGCAGCCTCTGGGACTGAGCGTGGTCTCCAGCTGACAGCCAGCAAGAAACTGGAATCTTCAATCATACAACTGCAAAGAAATTGATTCTGCCAAGAACTTAAATGACCTTGGAAGCGGATCCTTCCTGAGTTAGGCCTTGAGATAAGCAGAGCCCCAGTCAATGCCTTGACTGCAACTTTGTGAGACCCTAGCAGAGGGTAAGATTGAGCTAAGCTATGCCTAGACTCCTAACTCATAGAAACTATGAGACAATAAAACTGTGTTGTTTTAAGCTGTTAAATTTGTGATAATTTGTTACACAGCAATAAAAACTAACACGATAATTAAAGAAATTAATCAATCAATAAAAGATATGTTCTTAACAATCTAGAATTTAGGACTCAATAAGATATTAAGATAGGAGAAATGGGATAGCAAGAGCTGTCAGAGAGAGATACAAGCATGATAAAATACATTGCTTAGGAAGGGTATATAGATACTGGTAAGCTTTACACACACTTAGGAAAATATCACCACGGTAATTAGTAAGTTATGAGTAAAAATTAGGGAATGCTAGATGTATAACTATCAAATCATCAGCTAAGAAAAAATTTGTAATCCTTTTCCCATGTAATGAAGGAAAGCAGGAAAAAAAAAAGAAAAAGAAAGAATGAAAAATAGAAATGATGAAATAAGATGTCAGTATATAAATTTTAACATCAGTTATTACAAGAAATATAAATGAATTAAAAGGTTAAGAGTGTGATAGCCTTAGGTTTTTTAAACAAACAAACAAAAATGTCTGGTAATATGTTGTTTTAGGAGATGCACTTAAAACTAATGAACACAGCAAGGTGGATAATATTAAATAGAAAAATATATACAAGGAATAGATGAACCAAAAGAAAGTTGGAAAAGAAAATTTAATGTATGACAAAATAATGAAGAAAAAATATTAAAAGGTCCAAAGGATAATGTCTGATACTTGTGAAGGGAAGATTAAACCAAGTTGATATAACCCACTGGAACATTTGTATTCCTAAGAACATAGTCCTGAAATAGACAAAGTATCAGAATACACAGAGAAATACAAAAATCCAGGGCCGACCTGGTGGCGTAGTGGTTAAGTTCCCACACTCCACTTAGGCGGCCCGGGATTCATAGGTTCAGATCCTATTTGAGTTAAAAGCTCAAAAAATTAAATTCTCAAGTTGCCATGATAAGTATGATTCTGTGCAGAAGGAGTAAAAGGGTGGTCCAATAATCTGTCATGCATCCTTTTAGCCAGGGGTAGCTGACACTGCTGCGACTGCATCCCCATCAAACTCAAGTCTATCTACCACAAAGCCACTTACTGCAGACACCTGTGGCTCTCCGAAGGCTTTATTTCTGAACACGTTCATGTGCATTACCTGCTCCAGGCAAGCTTGGAGTGTTGTAAATTAATGGCCTGAGTCACATAAAAGCCATCAACCAATGGGAGAGGGAGAGTTGGTTTCCTTGCTCGCAAGAGGGTAACTCTGAGTTGTGTGCTAAGTCTCTCTGAGCTTGCTAAGCCTCATTCACCAACAGCAAAACCTGTGTCATAAGGCACACTTCATTGGTTTTCTTCCTATCCTATCTCATTTTCCACTTTCTTCTATTGCTTCCTGGATTATTCCCAAATAAATTACTTGCACTCAATTCATTGTCTCAGTGTCTACTTCTGAAGGAACCCAGCCTAAGAAACAAGGCAGTGCCATAAATCCTCCTTAAATGGTTCCAGTGATTTCTACTAATGCTATTTGTCCTCAGGTACTCTAAACCTAACCTGTAAGTATATATCAAGTGTCATATTTAGATGTACCTTTGCTCATTAAGTCCAAAATATGCTTTTTCCTCCAGGTTGTATTTAGAATAAATCATTTAATTCTTGTGTCGAACATCAGAGGAACTAGTTGACTTTCATTGGAGAGATATATTATAAAAAAAGAGGTATCTTTAAAACCTGGGATCCTATTTAACATAGTAAAATGTTCAAACTACTCAAAATATATATGAAATGAGGCAGATTGAGGAAATAAAATATTAGAGCATCCTTCTCATATCCAATCCATATGATCCTTAGTGATGTGGCAGGATGAACCCTCCACTCTATTTTCCTTTCTGTTTTAGTCCTATTGGTGGAACAACGCGTTGCTTATTTGGTTTGCTCAAGAAGCTAATATTGAAGGATGCTTTCTTAATGGCTTCTTCAACAGTAGAGGGAGCTTTAGCTTGTATGGAGGAGAACAGTATTTCTAATTTATTTTTTGGTAGAGGAAAATCAAAGAAATGAAACATTACGGTTCTTTTAAAATATATTTTAGAAGAATTAAGCAGTCTCTGATTCTGTTTTCATGGATGACGTGATATCTTTTAACTTGTTACATGCTAAAAGAACACAATGGAAAAAGAAATATTGCTTCTTGCTGACTTTACTGAAGTGATCTGGTGTCTTTATTGGATTACTAAATGTGGTTTGTATCCTGGGACAGTTTGAGAATAGTCTAGATCTCTTAGAATTATGTTACAATTGTCAGCTTCTCATTGCTTAAGGAAGAGACTTTTGGCAAGCACTAGTGAAGGAAGTATATAGTGACCAAATATATTATTAAATAAGTAATAATGAGGTGAGAATTACTCTAATCTTCAAAGAATGAGGACCATAGTAGTATGAATACAGGTTTTTGTACCTCCTGAATTTAAAAACATTCTGAATAAATGACCAATTAACTGGAAGGAAAAAACTTAAATTCTTATATCATAATTTTCCTAATTTCTGAGATGCTTCAACGTAGAATGGGAATATATTTTGCTTTTTATTTCTAGATAAATAATTTATTATTGCATTAGCTATCTAGATTTGAGATTGTGTATGAACACAAGTCACTGAAATCATACTCAGAGGGAAAAAAGGCTACAGGGGGATTGTTTTCTTACAGGAAGCCACATTCTCTACTTGACTATTTTTGCAACATAAATTACATGATCCTTTGTTTAGAATCCCTCTGACACAGCATTCCTTTCTGTCACTATTTACAGAGGCAGGGTGGCATAGTGAAAGTAGTTCAGCTTTGTAGTCGTAAAACCTAGGCTCACAAGAAAAGGATATTAACCTTTATTGAATATATACAATCAGGCACTGCATGATGTTTGGTCAATGATGGATCACATATACGACAGTGGTCTCATAAGATTATAATGGAGCTAAAAAATTTCTATCACTTGGTGACATTATAGTTGTCATACACTCATAGCGCAATGCGTTATTCACACGTTTGTGGTGATACTGGTGTAAACAAACCTATTGCACTGCCAATCATATAAAAGTATAGCACATACAATTATGTATAGTACATAATATTGATGATAATAAATGACTACGTTACTGGTTTATGTATTTATTATACTTTACTTTTTATCACTAATGTAGAGTGTACTTTCCACTCATAAAAAAAAAAGTTTACTGTAAAACAGTATGTTGTGTTACACCAGCAGCAGACTCACAGATCTCATGCTCACTGTGTCTCTTGATTGCATCATTTTCTCTCGTGTTTTATTTCATCTCATGTTGTTTTGTTCATTATGGCCCCTAAGCATACAAGTCCACTGCTAATGTTGCTAGTAAGAGGCCATGTTAAATGATGGAACGGGAAATAAAATTAAAAAGTGATTAAGGGCTATGAAGGTGGAAAATCAGTGATGGTTATTGCTCGTCAGTCAGGCATGCCCCACTCCACGATAGCTACAATCTTGAAGAAGAAGAACAAAGTCATAGAAGCTGTTAAAAGATCTGCTTCATTGAAGGCAATGAAACTAACAAAAATTTGAGAAAGGCTTATACCAGACATAGAGAAACCTCTAACAACCTGGATTAAAGACCAGACACAGAAGCATATCTGTCTCAGCACCATGAAGATCAAGTCCAAAGCAAAAAGTTTATTGGCCATGTTGAAAGAAAAGGCTAGACCTGACTATGATGTTTAATTTATTGCTAGCTCTGGGTGGTTTAAACGATTCAAGAATCATTACTTATTACATAATGTGAAGGTGAGTGGTGAATCTGCAAGTGCCAACGTGAAAGCAGCTGAAGAATTTTTGGAAAGTCTAGAGCTGATTATGAAATAAAAAATTACTTGCCAGAGCAAATATTTAATATGGATGAAACCTCCCTACTCTGGAAATAGATTCCTGAAAGGACTTCCATCCATAAGGAGGCCAAGTCAATGCCAGATTTCAAGACTTTTAAGGACAGGGTAACAGTCTTGCTTGGGGGCAATGTTCCAGACTACAGATTGAAACCCTCTGTGATCTGGCACAGTGAGAACCCCAGAGCTTTCAAGCACATCAATAGGCACACATTGCCAGTGTACTACAGGAGCAGTAAGAAGTCATGGATGACCCAGCTCCTCTTCCAAGTTGCCTTCCTGAATTGCTATGCCAGCGAAATGGACAAGTACTTTTTGGAGAATAGCATGCCTTTCAAGATTTTGCTTAGTGTTGGTAACACTCCTGGACATTCTCCTTTTATTGGTGATCTTCATCCCAATATCAAAGCAGTGTTTCTTTCTCCAAACACGACCTTTTTGATCCAAACAATGGATTAAAGAATTATAGCAGCTTTTAAGGCCTCCTACCTGAGGAGGACCTTTGCCCAGGCTATTGTTACAACTTAGAAGACACTGATGAAATTCTGGAAAAATTACAACATCTATGACTGCATTAGGAATCTTGCTTGGGCTTGGGGTTATGTCATCAAAGAGTGAAAGAATGTCTGAAGAAGACATTCGAGAGGTTCTTCCATGATTTCAAAAGATTTGCCAAGGATGAGGATGCTGCAAAAATCAACAAGGTTGTGGTTGAGATGGCAAACATCTTTAACCTGGCTGTGGATGAGGGTGACATTGAGAAGCTCCTAGAGCTGGTTCCTGAGGAACTGCCTAATGAGAAGTTGTTGGAACTGGAACAGAAACACAGAGCTGAAGAAGAGATAAAAGAAAAGAAAACTGCAGGAGAGAAAAAATAAGAGCCCTCAAGAAAATTCCCAGTGAAGTGTTTAGCAGAAGCTTTTGCAGACCTCAACAAGCTCCTCGAAAAGTTTGAAAACATGGACCCCAATAACGAAAGATTTTCATTAATAGAGAGGAATATTCATGGTGCATTATCTGTTTACCAGCAAATCTGTGATGAAAAAAACCCAAACCACCATGGACATATTTCTGAAAAGAGTGATACCTCTTCAGGAAAAGCCTCACACAGGTCCCTCAGGAGGTATTCCGGAAGAAGGCATTGCTATCATAGGAGATGACAGCTCCATGCATGTTATTGCCCCTAAAGACCTTCCAGTGGGACAAGACTTGGAGGTGGAAGACAGTGATATTGATGATCCTGACCCTGTGTAGGCCTAGGCTAATGTGTGTGTTTGTGTTTTAGCTTTTAACTAAAAAGTAAGAAAATAAATAAATAAAAATTTTAAAAGTAGAAAAAAGCTTATAGAATAAGGATATAAAGAAAGAAAATATCTTTGCACAGCTGTACAACGTGTTTGTGTTTTAAGCTAAGTATTATTATGAGTCAAAAAATTAAAAAAATAAGTTTATAACGTAAAAAAATTACAGTAAGCTAAGGTTAATTTATTATTGAAGAAAGAAAAGTATGTTTTTGTAAATTTAGTGTAGCTTAAGTGTACAGTGTTTTTAAAGTCTACAGTAGTGTACAGTAATGTCCTAGGCCTTCACATTCACTCACCACTCACTCACTGACTCACCTAGAGCAACTTCCATCCTGCAAGCTCCATTTACGGTCAGTGTCCTATACAGATATACCAATTTTTTAATCTTTTATACCATATTTTTACTGTACCTTTTTTATGTTGAGATATGTTTAGATACACAAATACTTATCATTGTGTTACAATCACATACAGTATTCAGTACAGTAACATGTTGTACAGGTTTGTAGCCTAAGAGCAATAGACTATACCATACAGCCTAGGTGTGTAGTAGGCTACACCATCTAGGTTTGGGTAAGTACACTCTATGATGTTTGCATAACAATGAAATTACCTAACAATGCATTTCTCAAAGTGTATCACTGTTGTTAAGTGACACATGTCTCTATTGTGTCTCAGAGTCTTTGTTAGGTGTGTTGCATTATTATCCAGTTTAATTTGACCCTCAGAACAACATTTTGCTGCATCATAAGTCATAGATATAAACATTGTTTGGAAACAAATTCTCTGAGTTAGAATCCAAACTCTAAAACTTCTAGGGTATGTAATCTTGGGAAAGTCACTTAACTTCTCTATGCTTCAGTTGTAAAACTGTAAAAAGAAAAATGATAACAATAGTAACTACAATATAGAGTTATTATGGGGATCACATCTATTCTTGTTTCTAAAGTGCTTAGATTATTATCTAGCAAATAATGAGATCTAAACAGGGTGAGGTTTTTTAGTCCACAATTTTAAAATTAAAAGATTTTCAGAAGAATAATGATAACTGTGTAAATAAGATATTTTTCTAATGGGCAAATCATGTCAGTTAGGATTTGCATCTGGATCTGTTTGAATGGTATCTCTTGTTCTTACTTTATAAAATCATGAGGCAGTAAACTACTCAACATCCTAAACACAAAAAGAGGCAAAAGGAGAATTAAAGTTCAGTGCCTGTGACACACAAGACATTTAATGCATATCTGAGAGGAAGATGAATGAATGAGTAAGTTAATAACTGTCTGAGTTCTGACTCTTTCCGTTATATCAGGTTTTTTCTAGCTCAGGCAGCATGCATATCAATTGAAGGAAAGCCTTTGATCTCCTTTGACAAGTCAGATGAGTGGTATCATCTATCCTGTCAACTACAACCCTATTATGAGTTTCTCACATGACAAATGAGATGGGTTATGGGAAAGTACTTTGGAAACTGTAAAACACCATTTAGGTGTATGCTGTTATTTGGCAGGTGACATAGTGCATGTTAAAAAACAAACCTGTATTTAATCTTGCTAGGTTTGTGACTTTGGTAATTACTGAACCTCTCTAAACTTCAGATATCTCATGGGCAATGAGTGTAATTACCAACTTATATTGAGAAGCAAATGTGGCAGGCAGTACATGTAAAGTATTTAGCTTAATCCTTATTGTAGTGTTTATCAGCACAGAAAGCATATGGTATCAGCTAGATATTACTATCATATTATTGTTGTAATCATCATTGTTGTTTTAGCAAAACACATTCATAGGCAGCATTTCTTCACAGAAATAACAAATACCAGACATACATGCTGCTATGTCCCCACCCTGTGACCATAGCAGATTTGCTGATTCACTATGATATTTCTTTTCGTGATGCACTAGGCAACCATGACTGACTAGAACAGTAAATGGGAAGCAAGTTATTTGCCATCTTTTTCTTTTAAGATTATTTTCATAGACTACACTAAATATGTAAAAAGGAGATAATGAATAACTCAAATGCAATTTTTAGGCAAAGAGTAATGGCAAAAAAGATGGTGGAATAGGAAATCTTAGCCCCCTTTCCCTCACAGAAGCACTGATTTAACAACAATATACAAAATACAATATACAAACCAAAATGGCTTTAGGAGAAATCCAAATTCCAGTTAAGAGGTTGCAGTACCCCAGATGAGCACAAAACTGACTGTGAGCAGTCACATTGAAAGAAGTAACAAGAGCAATTTCACTTTACCTACATCAGTCCCTACCCCAAGCTGGCACAACTCAATGCCGAGAGGAATCAACTCTGCCTGTGACTTCTCACTTGAGGGGAAAGAGAGAGGAGAGCATGATTCCAATGTCCCAGGGCTTTTGGTATACTGCCTGTGTGACCAGTTTCTGTTTTGCTTCACCCAGAAAGATGACAGAACTGGCATAGTTTGGATGCCAGGGGCAGCTAAGAACAAAAAAAAAGCAGAGGGTAGCTTGCTGAAGCTGGCACAGCTCTGTGAGATTGAGAGAAGATGCAGAACCTGAGACTGCTCCCCCAAGAGGGCGGGAAAGGAAGGACGCATCCTCCAACATCCAAGCCTGTGGCAAAACAGTCAAGAACCAGAGGGTGCAAGATTATAGGCTCCTTAAAAATAAGTAAATATAGGGGGCCGGCCCAGTGGCATAGCAGTTAAGTTCATGTGTTCTGCTTTGGCGGGCCAGGGTTCACCAGTTCAGATCCTGGGTGCAGACTTACTTACTGCTCATCAAGCCATGCTGAGGCAGTGTCCCACATAGAAGAGCTATAACTCTACAACTATGACATACAACTATGTACTGGGGCTTTGGGGAGAAAAAAGAAAAAAACAGGAAGATCGGCAACAGATGTTAGCACAGGGCCAATTCTCCTCTTCAAAAAAAAAAAAAGAATGGAGGGCTGGCCCAGTGGTGCAAGTGGTTAAGTGTGTGCGCTCTGCTGTGGCGGCCCGGGGTTCGCCGGTTTGGATCCCAGGCACGCAACGATGCATCGCTTGTCAAGCCATGCTCTGGCAGCATCCCATATAAAATGGAGGAAGATGGGCATAGATGTTAGCCCAGAGCCAGTCTTCCTCAGCAAAAAGAGGAGGATTGGCAGATGTTAGCTCAAGGCTGATCTTCCTCACAAAAAAAAGAAAAAAAAAGAGTGGGGGTTGGGCTGGTGGCACAGTGGTTAAGTGCAGGTGCTCCACTTCAACAGCCCAAGGAATCACAGGTTCAGATCCTAGGTGTGCACTGATGCACCACTTGTCAAGCCACGCTGTGGCGATGTCCCATATAAAGTAGAGGAAGATAGGCATGGATGTTAGCCCAGGGCCCATCTTCCTCAGCAAAAAGAGGAAGATTGGCATCGGATGTTAGCACAGGACTGAGCTTCCTCACACACAAAAAAAGAGTGATGTGATTACTGGTGTAAAAAAAGTAAGTAAATATGTCTAATCAGTAATATACATGCACAAATCTAGAGAAGACAAATCCAAGGAGATGTTTGAGAGGCTCCCTGAACCTGTAGCCAGGTTGATTGGTAAAGGTCATTCCCTGTCAAAGCCAGTCTATAAAGACTGGGAGAGGTGTATTTTCAAATGCACAGACACCAATGAAAATCTACAAGGACTACAAAATATTGGAGTAGTATGACCCAATTAAGAAATCAAAATAAATCTCCAGTAACTGATCCTAAAGAAATGGAGATCTTTACATATACATATGTAAAACAATATATGAACAGAATGAGAAAATCAACAAAGAAATAAAAACTATAAAAAAAGAACTAAGCAGAAGTTCTAGAGGTGAGAATACAATACTTGAACTGAAAAATTCACTAGAGGAGTTCAACATCAGATGTAATCAAGCAGAAGAAAGAATCAGTGAACACAAAGATAGTTCATTCGTTATCCAGTCAGACGAACAAAAAGAAAAAAGAATGAAAGAGTGTAAAGAAAGCCTAAGGGACTTACGGAACTAACAGCAATTAAACTAAACAGTAACATGAAAGTATAAAACTCTCTGGTAAAGGTAAATATAAAAACAAATACAGACTACAATAATAATGTAATAGTAGTTTTAATTGTAGTATAAAAGTTAAAACAAAAAATATTAAAATTAACTTTAACGATAAAAATACGTAAATGAATATACAATATAAAAAGATGTAAATTTTGACATCAACAATATAACATGTTTGTTTGTAAGGGAGAGAAGTAAAAATGTAGAGTTTTTGATTGTGATTGAAGGTAAGTTGTAATCAGCTTAAAACAGACTTTTATAACTCTAAGATGTTTTATGTAAGCCTCATGGTAACAACAAAGAAAATACCTATAGAAGATACACAAAAGAAAAGAGAAAGGAATCAAAGCATATCACTACAAAAAACCAATGAATCAGAAAGGAAGGTAGCAAGAGAGAAAAAGAAGGACAGAAGAATTATAAGATAGAAAACAATTAACAAAATAGCAATAGTAAATCCGTACGTATCAACAATTACTCTAAAAGTAGATGAATTAAACTCCCCAATCAAAGGATATAGATTGGCTGAAAGGATTAAAAAAAAACAAAATGTAATTATATGATGTCTAATCCCTTTAGATTTAAGGACACACATATGCTGAGAGTGAAGGGATGGAAATAGATACTCCATGCAAATGATAACAAAAAGTAGCAATGGCAGCTATACTTATACCAAACAAAATAGACTTTAAGTCAAAATTGTTACAAGGGACAAAGAAGATCATTATAGAATGACAAAAGGGCCAATTCATCAGGAAAATATAACATAAATATATTTTTAGAGTTACCCCAATATCAGAGCACCTAAATATATAAAGCAAACAATGACAGAAGTGAAGACAGGAATTGGTAGCAATACAATAACAGTAGGAGACTTCAATATTCCATGTTCAATAATGGAGAGAACATCCAGACAGAAAATTAATAAGGAAACAGTGGATTTGAAAGCCACTATAGACCAAATGGACCTAACAGACATACACAGAACATTCTATCCACTAGCAGGAGAGTATATATTCTTACATTCACATACAACATTCTCCAGAATGTTAGGATACAACACATTCTCACATGTTAGGTCACAAAACAAATCTTAACAAATTTAAAAAGACTGAAATCATACCAATTATCTTCTCAGACCACAATAGAATGAAACTAGAAATCAATAAAAGTAGGAAACCTAGGAAACTTCACAAATATGTGGAAATTAAACAAAACGTTCTTGAACAACCAATGAGTAAAAGTAGAAATCCAAATGGAAATTAGAACATATGTTGAGACAAATGAAAACTAAAACATGACATGTCAAAACTTATGGGATGCAGCAAAAGCAGTATTAAGAGGGAATATTATAGCAATAAATGCCTACATTTAAAAAGAAGAAAGATCTCAAATAAACAGTCTGACTTTACACCTCAAGGGACTAAAAAAAGAAGAAGAAACTGAATCCAAAGTTAGCAGATGGAAGGAAATAAAGATTAGAGGAGAAATAAAACAGAGAATAGAAAAATAATAGGAAAAAATCAATAAAATTAAGAGCTGGTTATTTGAAAATATAAACAAAATTGACAAACTTTAGTTAGACTAAACAAGAAAACAAGAAAGAAGACTCAGATAAATAAAATCAGAAATTAAAGAGGAGATATTACAACTGATGCCACAGGAAAAAAAGGGATAAATTCCTAGAAACATACAATCAACCAGGAGTAAATTATGAAGAAATAGAAAATCTGAACAGACCTATAACTAATAAAGAGATTGAATAAGTAATCAAAAAGCTTCCACCAAAAAAACCCAGAACCAGAGGACTTCACTGTTGAATTCTACGAAACATTTAAAGAATTAATGCCAATTCGTCTCAAACTCTTCCAAAAAATTGAAGAAAAGAAAATACTCACAAACTCACTTTATGAAGACAGTCTTACTGTGATACCAAAGTCAGAAAAGACCCTACAAAAAAAGAAAACTATTGGCCAATATTCCAGATGAACAAAGATGCAAAAGTCCTCAAGAAAATACCAGCAAACCAAATTCAACAGCACATTAAAAGGATCATACATTGTGACTGAGTAGGATTTATCCCTGAGATGCAAGGATATTTCAACATAGGAAAATCAATTAATGTGATACAACACATTAAAAGAATGAAAGATAAAAATCTCATCATCATCTCAATAAGATGCAGAAGAAGTATCTCACAAAATTCAACACACTGTCATGGTAAAAACACTCAGCAAACAAAAATATTAGAAAGAAATTACCTCAACATAATAAGACTATATATGAATAAAGTCCACAGCTAACATCATACTCAATAGTGAAAAACCGAAGGCTTTTTCTCTACCATCAGGAACAAGACAAAGATGCCCACTCTCATCACTTATATACATAGTTCTGGAAGCACAAGCCAAAACCACTAGGTGAGAAAAAAAATAGACGGTACCCAATCAGAAATGACGAAATAAAATTATCTGTGTTTACAGATGACAGGATCATATATATGGAAAATCTAAATATTACACACACAAACTGTTAAAACTAATAAACAAATTCAGCAAAGTTGCAAGGGGCTAAAATCAACATACAAATTCATTTGTGTTTCTATACACTAAAAATAAACTATCCAAAAAGGAAATTAAGAAAACAATCCCAACCTAACCAAGGAGGTGAAAGACTTGTACACTGAAAACTACAAACCATTTACAAAAGAAATTAAAGGAGACACAAATTAATGGAAAGATATCTTGTGTTCATGGAAGACTTAATATAATTAAAATGTTCATACTACCCAAAGTAATCCACAGACTCAATGCAATCTCTCTCAAAATCCCAATGACATTTTTCATAAAAGTAGAAAAAAACAATCAAATGGAACTGCAAGGGACCCTGAATGGCCAAAACAACTTGGTAAAGAAGAACAAAGATGAAGACTCCACACACTTCCTGACTTCCAAACATACTGCGAAGCTACAGCAATCAAAACAGTATGACTTTGGCATAAAGACCAATGGAGATCAGTGGAGCCAACTACAAAGCTGAGAAATACACCCACACATAAACATCAAAAGATCTTCAACAAGAATGTCAAGACTACACAATGAGGAAAAGATAGTCTTTTCAGCAAATGGTGATGGGAAAACTGGATAGCCACATGCACAAGGATGAAATTGGTCCCTTATTTTACACCATACACAAAAATCAAGTCAAAATGGATTAAAGACTTAAATGTAAGATGTGATACTAACACTGCTAGAAGAAAACATAAGCGAAAAGCTTCATAACATTGGTCTTGGCGATAATTTCTTGGATACGGCACCACATGCACAGGCAACAAAACTAAAAATTGACAAATGGGACTACATAAAACTAAAAAGCTTCTGCACAGCAAAGGAAACAACCAACAAAATGAAAAGACAACCTATAATATGGGAAAAAATATTTTCAAACCACATGTCAGACAAGACATTACTATTGAAAACATGTAAGGAACTCCTACAGCTCAATAGTAAAAAAACAAATAACTTGATTATAAAGCTAGCAAAAGACTTGAATAGATATTTCTCCAAAAAAGCATACAAATGGCCAAAAGGTACATGAAAAGATTTCAGCATTACAAATCACCAGGAAAATGCAAATCAAAACTACAGCATGGTATCACCTCACATCTGTTAGCATGGCTATTATCAAAAACAAACAACCAACCAAAATATAAGTGTTGGTGAGGATGTGAAGAAACTGAGACCCCTGTACACTGTTGTTGGCCATATAAAACGGGTGTAGCCACTTTGGAAAACAGTATGGAGATTCCTCAAAAAATTAAAAATAAAAATATGATGTGATCTAACATTCTTACTTATAGGTATATATCCAAAAGAAATGAAATCAGAATCTCAAAGAGACATCCACACCTTCATGTTTATTGCAATATTAGTCATAATAGCCAAGACACGGAAACAACCAAAATGTCCATAAGAGATGAATGGATAAAGAAAATGCAGTATATACATACAATGGAATATTATTCAGCCTTAAAAAAGAAGAAAATGTACCATATGCAACAATATAGATGAACTTGGAAGACATTATGCTAAGTGAAATAAGCCAGTGACAGAAGGACAAATAGTATTTGATTCTGCTTATATGAGGTGTCTAAAATAGTCAATTCATAGAAACAGAGAGTAAAATGGTGGTTGCCAGGGCCTGGGGGAGGGGAAAATGGGGAGTTGTTCAATGGACGAAAAGTTTAAGTTATGCTAGAGGAACAAGTTCTAGAGATTTGCTGTACAGCATTGTGTCTACAGTTAATGATACTCTAGTTTGCACTGAAAAATTTGTTAAGAAGGTAGGACCCATCGTGTGCACTTACTACAATAAAAAAAGAAAGCAGTGCATATTAATTGACCTGAATAGTCATAAATAAGCTAAATAAATTACAAATTTGAAAAAAAATGCAATTTGTGAAACATCCATGATTTCTTTAATAATCCTGAAGATGCAGGGGCCAGCCCAGTGGCAAAAGTGGTTAAGTGCACGTTCTCTGCTGTGGCGGCCCAGGGTTTGCCGGATCAGATCCTGGGTGCCCACTGCTGCACCGCTTGGTAAGCCATGCTGTGGAGGCATCCCATATAAAGTAGAGGAAGATGGGCACGGATGTTAGCCCAGGGCCGGTCTTCCTCAACAACAACAACAAAAAAGAGGAGGATTGGCAGATGTTAGCACAGGGCTGATCCTCCTCACAAAAAAATAAAAATAAATAATCTTGAAGATGCAGGTTTGACGCAGAAGTGAAGATTCCACCACTAACTGTCAGAAAGTGATGACTATTAAAGATTATCTCATTTAATCCTCTTACGTACCTACAAATATGTTCTTTGAGACTGGGAAACTGATATTTAGAAAGGTGGGTGACACATCCAAGGTCACACAGCAATTGAGTATTGGAACAAGTGACCTGGTCCTCATAACCAGTAAACTACAAAACAGCAAGTCTTCGTATAACCTGAGGATTCGCAGGAGATGAAGACAACCATGCCTACTCATTAAGACTTGAAAATCCAGCTCAACTCTGATCTCCTTGTCTGCAGCGTTGTCTACAGAGTTTAATTTTTATTCTTCTTTGAATATTTTCTCATTTTCATAATAATTTAATAACTATTACAGAACACCTTAAGTCACAAGCTAGTGAGGAGATGAGATTCATATTCTAATGATTATAATACAGGGAAATGCCATAAGTACAGCTGGCTATGTTAAAATATTCTAAAAGAATTCAGAGACAGGAAAGGTCATTTCGAATTGTCTGATCATAAAAAGCTTTATATATAAAATGGTATCTGAGCTGAGCTCAGATATTGTCAAAGACAGGAAAAGAAAGAAGGATTATGAAGTGATGGACTGTACTTAGTTTTACCAGAATACTTGGACCCATACCGGGAAGTTGTGGGAAATAAAACTATATAAACGTATTATGGATAGACGGGACACAGTTTTAAATTTCAGGTCTAGATTTTGGATTTTGTGGTTGTAGTCAATATTGTGCTGAGCAGTTGAGACTCACTATCAGGAATGAGAATTAATTTCCCATCTGCTGGGAGTGTTGGTGGCAGACAGCGCTCATCCATCAAGCTCCTTCCCAGGGGCAGCCCTCATCCAGCGGCTGGTTCATTTGGCTATAAACGTTTGGCCCTTTACCACCATTCAGGATAACGCTGGTGAGTTAACGCAGCTATTGTGAATGCATCACAGCCTAACTTACTCTGGTCAGTCGTGCTTACTGCCTCTCTCCCCCAGTGTTTATCTGGGAGCACTCCCTAATAGGCTTAATGCACACTAATCCACATCTCAGAGTCAGCGTTCTCGGGATCCTGACTTTCAATAGTCACAGTTGATGGAATACCAGGGGATGATAGAATGTTTTACAAACAAAAAATACTTTAGAAAGTTTAATACAATTGCTTATCTTTTAAGATGGCTAATTGAGTTCAAGCTTTTGCTCTGCTCTTTTCCAAAGCACCAATAAAATTATATCAAAGCAATAATCTTATAACAGCAGAAAAGAATAAGAGGGAGTCTTCAATGAAAAAAAAAATATTTCTGCAAACTTTTGCAAAACAGAAAGAGTATGGGAACCAGTATTGATGAAAAAGAAAGCAATAAAAAGAGGTATTCAAAAATAAAAGAGGAAGGGACTCCAGTGGAAAAGAAAGCAGTGGGTTATTAAAGAGGAGGCACAAGTGAAATTCTTCCTCAAATTCAATGTGTATTTTAAATGTAAAATGATACTTGATAAAAGCCTTAAAATAATAACTTTTATTGATTGAGAGAAAGGAAAGAGATGAAGTTTTATATCTGTGAACAAAATTCTCGTCTTTCCTAGAAGAGTATCAAGAGATAATATGTTAAATTGGTAATTTAGAAAAGATTTATTTAAGTGTGTGGTCTCCAAGGACCCACGTCCAAATAAATATAACTGAGCTGGAGAAATTGGATTGGGAACAGTCAGCTCTCTTTTATCATAAGCTCCTCTGAACTATTTTATGTTCTTTGTTTATTATGTGCCTGCATTCCTATAGTAATATTTAAAACAAGGGGAATATTAATCCAATAGAATAAATGAGTGGGAAAAGGAAAGAAATAGATTAAGATATCGCTGAAAGTTTAGCCAACTAATTATGATGGCATTGAAAATGGAAAGTATCACTATCGGTTTTCCAGACTGGATGACTGAAACAGCAGGATGCACAAGGCGAAATAGTGGTCAGCAAGAGTAGCAGGTTTGAAAGATCAGTGTAAACTTTTTGGTTTAGATGCATGTAGAACAGATGCTAAAGTATGATCAGCAGGTCACTGGAAATGTGAGAATAAAGTATGGGAAATAGTTAAATTGAATATTCTATTATGTTAGTTTAAAGAGAAAAAATCTTGAAATACTAATCATGTGCTTTCTATACATCCTGTTCCTTCCCTTTTCATTTGAAGAGATTCAAGTACCTTGAAAATATTTAAAGTTATTATAGCAATAACTGCTATAGTGTTATGCAAAGAAATGCAAAGAAAAAGACACAACTTCTATTTTTGTTTTTTTTTAATTTTGTAACTAGGTTCAAAATAGTATAAACAGAAGGGATGTGAATATCAAATGGATCCCATAGAAAACTTTAGAAAGACTGTGGAGAGGAAAAGAAAGAAACTATCAGCAGCCCGTATAAGAGTAAAGGAGACTCATATGGGATATGAATGGTGTAGAGAAGATGGTGGGGTCATGGCCATGAAGGAAGCCCACTGTCAAAAGAGAAGGATATAAACTGGGGGATTTGGATGAGAGCATCAAAAGACAGCAGAAGCTCACGTAGCCAGCCAAGTGGAAGACAAAGTAACAGCTGAAAATTTTAACTCAACATTCAAGTGAGCAGCTTCCCTGCCTTGAACAGAGGCCAGCTGGGCTTCACCTTCCTACAGAACAAACGCTTTCCATTAACCATTGCCTGTATATCAACAGTTACTCTTTCAACAGAAGGATGCCCTCCCATGCTATGAATTTTTCTGAGTCTTCACTAAATTTGCTTTGTATGAGTAAATACCTCTTTGCTACAACAAAGGACATTTGTAAGCATCCCCAAAGCCCAGAAAATCCTCAACTTCTACAGGGAATGTGGTAGGGTGAGCTTCGGAAGGTAGTGGGGCTGGGCATGGGGAAAATCATGCTCAGTACTTTACAATTTAGCAGTTAATCTCATACTGAAATATTGTCACTTGATTTTCCAGTGTTTACAAGTGCTGTCTTTCTCAAATTTAGTAAAGTCCTGGTGGAAAAGAACAGTTCTTACGTAACAACCTCATGTCCTCATATAGATCGTGGTCTATAATGGACACTCATTAACAATTATTGACTTAAAATTGTAGATGGTGGAAATGGGAAGATGCTGGTCAAAGGAGACAAACTTTCAGTCATAAGATGAATAAATTCTGGGGATGCAACGTACGGGATGGCGACTAGTTAATAATACTGTGTTGTATACTTGACACCTTCTGAGAGTAGATCTTAAATGTACTCACCGCCCACAAACACAATGGTAACTATGTGAGGATATAGATGCACTAACTAACTTTATTGTGGTGATCATTTCACAGCATGTCCATGTGTCAAATCATCACATTGTACACCTTAAACTTACACAATGTTATATGTCAATTATATCTAATAACTAGGAAAAAAACCTTTGTAAATTAGATATGTTTCATTATATTCTTTGAGGTTTTTTTTAATCCTACATAGAGTTATACCCTATTCTGAAAAAAAGACTGATTTAAAAAGCAAGTATAAATACATGAAAAAGTAGTATAAAAGGACTGTGCTCTCCTCTCCTACTCTTTGCTGTTTACTTTTCTTGGTAGTTCTCTCTGTGAGAACAGGCAATTCTCTTCAAACAAAAAAATACCCAGAGAAACAGAGAATATATAAACTCGTTTGATTAGTCTCTGAAATATTTCAAAATTTATGCTCATCCTATTTTTCCTTCTTCTTCTTCAGGTATGCACTTACTTGCTACTTTATTTTTTAGTCTTTCTTTGATTTATATTTAAAAGCCTGGGGAAAAATGAATGCGTTTGAAGTTCTACATACTTCTAAAGCAAACTTTCCCAGCAAAAGGTGATTGAAGTTTCTTTGACCTCTGACTTCTCAATGCTGCTAGGACATTTATTTTCTCATCTTGTGTCCATTTGACAAAAGGTCCAAGAAATCGTTTGGTAATGACTTTGAGAGACAACTTGCTAGTAACCCCATGTGCCTGTTGTGAGGCATTGTACAGCAAATTTGCGTTGTTTTTATGTGTAGGCACATAAAAAACACATCTAGTTAGTTTCTTAGCTCCTAATAAAATGGTGTAATTCTGACCTATTCTACATGTTCGTAAACAAGTAGATATAGATAGAATTTTTGCACTGATCTATATCCTTAATGCACAAGTGTCACATATACATACACTATAAACCATAGGTAGAAGCTGTGTCTTTCTTAAAGCCACACATCTGCTTATTTTTTTATTTACTCTAAAAAGACTGTCAAGTAAAAATTTAATACTGTCACTAGAATAATTCATGTATTTATTCAAAAAGTCTGTGCCCTACTATGGACCAGACATTCAAGTGAGCACAACAATCGAAAGTTGAGGTACAGTCCCTGGGCTCATGCAAAAATGTACTGGCCTGCTGTGCCTGGCCTCCACTATGCAGCCTGACATGCTGTTTTGTCAGGGATTAGTAGGGATCAGTAGTGAAAAGCTTCAGTGTTTACTGGTATAGTTTTAGGACCTGTGCCTGTACCAACCCATCTTGACCCATTTAGTAAAACCTACTATGTAGGGAAAGCTGGTGGGAGTCGGCTATGCAGGTGAATCTCCTCTGTCAGAATTGGTACCAGGAAAAAGTTTGAGAACGTTTGGTTTGACATTTTAATCTTAGATTATGGATAACAAATATGTTTCCTCTTTTTTTGTGTAGGAAGTGTTGGTCTCAAGGACATCCTTAGTGTATTTCTCATAGAAGGAAGGGCAAGTATCAACATGTTTTGACGCCCAATTAAGACCTACCTACCTTTTTATTCAATTTATTTGGGAGCTCAAAAGATCCCTGTGAGATTAACATCTTTTACCAATATCTCATTGTAGTGTTTAGATCATGGGTTCTGAATTAAGCATGAGTAAAATTTCTATCTCTGCTCCATACTACGTTTGTGAATTTTAAATTTGTTTTCTCTTCTGTAAAATGTGATAGATAATAATAATGCCAACTATAACGTAGGGTTTTCAGCAGTGAGACAATTTATTTAAGGCCCTAGTTCACAGCTTAGCTTATATAAGCCCTCAAAAATATTAGCTCTCATACAATTATTATTTTCAAATGAAAATGTAGATTAGAGGAATGAAGAAATTTATCGTTATAAAACTAGTATCACAGTCCAGTTAGATTCCAATGTCATCCCTTAGGTTTTGAATTTACCTCCAAAGCTTTTATTTTATACTGCTTAGCTCAGAGAATCTCTCATCTTTTTAAAATCTAATTCATTCTTCTCAAATTATGATTTACTGTCTAAAAATTGCCATAAATAAAAGAATAATAGTCCACAGGATATGATACAACTCTATAATCTTGGGTATAATTAATCAATATTTGTAGCCCTAACTTTTTGGTTTAAGAGATGGAAGCCATGCTATACACATGAGAAATATTTACACCTCTATATATGTTGAATTTTAAAGTCCTTGAGGATAGGGCTAATGTATCACCAGTACCAACACAGGCCATGGCATATAGTAGGAGCTCAATAAATATTGCAACATAAATTTGACCTCATGATAATACATTAATTTTGGTAATCTAATGATTTCTGTGTATTCTTGCACCATCAGACTGACGATGGACATTAGCAAGACCATTGTAATAGCTATAATTTACTAATTATCTTCTCTGTAATATAATAATACATCTAGTTTTAGTTAATCTCAGATAAATTATTTTATCTCTAAAAATTACTGGACGGAAAGATTTTCAGGAGAATGAGTGATGTGGATAACTATCCAAATTAATAATGAGGAGCTTTTTTCCCATATACTCGGATATATTTCAGAACAAAGTTGATGAATGTGAGGAAGGACATATGTAATCCTTTCCTCAAGTAGTGATTAGCATGAAGTTGAAAATAATGTCACTCCATTGTGACGAGTATTGTGACCTAAAACTGAAGATTAATGGCTGTCCATTGTTTTCCCCTCAATTCGACTATAATCCTGCAGGAACGTCAAATGATTGATACAGACTGATCCTTTTTATCATGTGTAGCGATTTTTTAGCTAATTAAATTAGTGATTACTTTAAGAATATTAGCAATAATTTTTTATTTAGAATGACTTGTTTATTTTGAAATGATTTTAATTATCGTGTGTCATATGTTGAGATGGATTGTATCATTTCTGTTTAAACAACTTTCTAGTTCATTTCTAATATGCTAACAAGAAAATATCTTACAGTAGTATAACTGAATATGCAATTTTCGTAGACAGGTGGCAGCACAACCTAAAATAATCGAGGAAGAGAAAGAGGGAAATGAATCAAGAGAACCATCTTCTAAGAGTATACTCTATACCCAGTTGTATAAGCCTGAATTGTGGGACAGAGCCTTGAACCTCCCTACCCCTCACACTCTACAACTAAATTTTCACCAAGTACTTTGAGTTTTATTCAAAATCTTTCTCCAATGCAACAGTCTCTATTGCATCAAGCCAGAACAGGTTATAATGTCTCTTGGGTGAACAAACTTCAAATTCGTTCATGTCTCTGGTTTCCAATATTTTTAATGAATTCAAAGTGATATTTTTAAATGGAAACAAATATTTCACATCAGACTTTTTGCTCAAAAGCATTCACCAGCTTCCTACTGCTCTTAGGTAAAAATTCAAAATTTTATCCAAGGACTATGAGACCTCGAATAACCTGACCAAACCTCTCTTTACAATTCTAGCCTATGCCATCCTCCTTTATCTCTCGCATTTCTCTTTTTTAAATTTGCTGCAAACAAACATGATCCCTGTAATTACAAAACATTTGCACATACTCTTTCATTTGCCTCAATACTCTTCTCTCTTTCTGCCACAATATTTTTGGCTAGATAACATAATATGTAGTTCTCGGCTCGTTTATTGTTTCCTTTGTGAGGATTTCTTGAATTGCAGTATTGCGTCATATAACTTATAGCGCCTAGTGTTTTCCTTTAATTGCACTTTAAAAATTATGTATTTATAGCTGTGTTTGGGCAATTGTTTGATTAATATCACTCACTGCTTCACTTGGACTTTGGACTCTATGAAGAAGACATCACGTTTATTTTTCTCACTACTATATCTTTAGTGCTTTGTATTGTGCCAACCCGATTATCAGCTCTCAGTATATACATTTTTTTAATGAGATGATTGAATGGATAATTGAATGAATGGATGAATGAACTAATGGAGTAGGATAAAATGTTATTTACAAAACATTAATCCACACTTTGTCCTAAGATTTGCTATGGCTAAGGAAATATGGGTGGATGCAACATCATGCCAGTTCCAAGATGAGGCCTCAGAGAGGCATTATGTGTCAGCTTATTCTATTGTGTTTTATCATCTGCCATGAGAAAACATACCCCAAGTAATCATGATGTCAGCATGTGGATACATAGGAAGTAAACTTAAACCCAAACCACAGCTTAGAGTCAAGTAGATGATCTGAGTTGAGCTCAGGAGATCCAGAGCTGACCTACACATATATGAGTGAGAAATAAATTCTTTGTATAAGCTAATCAGTATTCAGGTTGTTTACAGTAATAGCTGATTGATAAATTTCTAATATATAAGTATGTTAGATTATAATTTATAGTGGGAAACAAGGTCATTTGTTGAAATTAGGCAAATATAATATTTTAACCTATCTTAATTTCATACATATAATACTTATATATAATTATACTATATAAATATAAACACATATTATCATATATAATACATATTTAGATTACCTCTTCCTATCTAAATAAGAAAAATATTCTGACACTCATGAAAAAGGCTTAATTAAAACATAAATAAGAAAATGTGTTGAATTCTTTCACACTTGTCAAGAATATTTTTTATATTATTTTAACTCCATACTTTTTTCAAGTTACAACCATATTAAACTTAGTATTGCTTTATTCTTTGTAGCTAAATATATGTATTAGAAGAAGTTGAATTTTAAAATTTCCTTGAAATTCTTGGTTTCGTCTTCTAAACCATATACTTCTGCTTGGCGGAGAAATGTTTTTGAAACATAAACTAAGGCTAGATTTTATTTTCCCTTGTTCCCGTCCAAGAATTGAGGAGTAATTGGAACAATAAGCTTATGTTATGTAGCATTCACTGCACTGCTTAGTGAATTGCTAGTACTTTTCATAAGAAGGCAGACTGTACAGTGGTTACCCACAGGGCATGTGCTTCTGATGAATGGCAAGTGTGGGATGCCTCAGTCATTAAAAACTCCAGGCAGAATCTATTCCTAGAAACCCATGCTGATGCTCACAGGCAGTGGCACATAATAGTAAGAAATGAACAGGAATTATCTTTTTTTTTGTTAGTAGCACATGCGTTTCAAGTTTTCTGGAAGGGTGCATTTTAGGTTCGCTGGTTTCTAATGTTATATCATATAAACATCTAGTTTGTTAGTCTCTTTTCAGACTTCTTTGAACTGCAGGAAACATTAAAGATCATCTAACTCAGTTTTATAAAATTTCTGGTGACTTTAAAATATACTGATGTTCAAACCCATCACAGACAGATTCTAGTCATTGGACTTGGGCATAAATACTTTTTTAAAAGTTCCTAGGTTATTTTTAATATGCAGTCAGGTTCAAGAACCTTGATTCTAGTCTAATTCCTTTATTTCATGAAGGCCCAGAGAAAGTATGATTTACCCAAGGTGACCAAGGAAATCAGCATAATTGTTAATGAGACCCACCCAGTTCCACTGTATAATATTTCTTCTCTTGTAGTGAGAAAGACTTCCTCTTAATGAGCGTCATTTTATCTATGACTTTATTCATCCACATTAGCAAACAATAGCTTGAGGTTTAAATTCAAGCTCATATTACTGCTAAACATATGCTTTCTTATTTTACCTTTTATATCAATACCTATAATTTGAACAGGTAAATATTACCTCAGAAATACTAAGTTCAAAATGAAAATTATTTCACATCTAAATATGATGGACAACTGTGTAACGATGTAATATGTGTTCTTTTTTTCCACTAGCTATAAACCAGAATTTGATTCTTATATTATTGATCATATTGTATCCCCATATAATAACAGAGAGTTCACAAGCAGGTCTGTTACACTTCTTTTATATATGATGAAGAGTGGAGAGAACAAGTGAAAATAGCAGAAAGCAAAAAGGGTGAAGAGAATTGTTTACACATGTGAAATAGTCAAAAATTGTATGATTTTGAATGAACTGTATATAAATGACTGTAGAAAATAAATCTAAGTAAATATGGAAAGGGAGTCTGTAAGAAGACATATTGTCTTTATAAACTAACCTCTTCTAGATTAACAGAGCCGTAACTGGTGGTGAATTAAAGTGTTTTGCATACTTAGAACAAATCCTGTTGTAGTTATGCTTCTCTTGATAGAGATATAAGTAAAGAAAAAACTGAAAATAGCTCATATATTTGACCTATGAAAATAAGAAAACAAAGGGGATTAAATACAAGCGTCCACAATTAACTTATATTTTCAAAATTTCTCTTCTTCTTTCAAAAGGAGAATGTACTGTAATTCAGTATAGTATAATTCAGTATATCATATCGTCATGGAAATTTGTGTTTTTCACATATACTATCAATGCCATATTTGTCACAAGAAGAAGTACACACATTGACATTACAGGACAGTGAATCTCTCTAATAATATTAAAGTGCTCCCTGGGGAAAAGCAGCTATTTGCATCATTGGACAAATGGAACATCTTATTAAAGATACAATGTTAATAACACTATCAGAATCTAATGTGATCTAAGTCATACGACTGGAAGACTCAGAAGTGTCGAAAGATCCCCTCTTTTTTTGCTGTGTTTCTAAATGTATCTCTGGGAGGGCCAAGGCTGTCTAATGCCCGTTTCACTGCCACAAGGTCACTCATTTTTAATGAACAGAAGTTAATTAAGCCCAAATGTATCTCTTTTGGTGCAACTGGTGCTATCACAATTTGAATAGTCTCAGACTGCTGGGCATGGGGAGGAATAATTAGAAGTGTATCTCAGTAACAATGTCAATCTAGCATATTTAATGAAAGAAATTCCACTGGGAGCAAAGAAAAAGAAATATGAAAGGCCTAGAAATTATTTAAGGGGAAAGAAGACAGGAAATTTGCAGAATGATTATAAGAAAACTATAAACTAGAAATAGAAAATATAATAAAAAATGATCACGGACCGCAAATGAATATGAATGTTAAACACAGATTCCAAAGCATCACAGAGAGCAATGGTTGTTGATGCTCTAATTAAACACAAACACACACACATTGTTGAAATAGAAACACTGTGACAGTCTGGTAATCCATATGTCAGCACAACTCTGATCTGATTCAACTGAGTTTTTTTTTTTACTTATTACTACAGTATGTTAACAAGATTGCCTTTTCTGTTTCTTCTAAAAATTAACCATATTATTTTTCTGTTGAAATATCTTCAGATTGACCTACCAGTCGTTTACCATAGGAATATGATTATCATTAATAAGGAATAGGGAACTAAACAGAGAGAATGAAGATGTGTTTTATACAATAATAGATGTGGAAATATGAACTAGCTTATGACTGTAGATTGAACCAGATAAAATTGTTCTTTTTTATGTCAAAAGTTGTCAATTATCAGCAGTACCATGTGATTCTGCACACGAGGAGGGATGACTGTATTTGAGAATGATGGAAATACACAGAGAAGTCTTTAAATCATGAAATTTAATTCAATAAGAAAGAGACATCAGCATATGCCTTGACAAAAATAATTTCATAATAAGCTTTCTTTCAAAGAAGTCCTAAGCAGCCCCTCTTACCATCCCAACTCTGTTGACTGTAACTTATCAAATTGCATGTATTCTGCAGATTCCTTGCACTCAGCACCTGGTATGCTGCCCTCTTCTTCCTCTTACCTGTAGTCCTCTGGAGTTGTTAAAAAAATAACTCTTCCAGCAGCTTGCTCTCATGATCTATCTGCCTTCAAGCACAGCCACATTTTCGTTTTCATTATTTCTCTGAGAAACTTCACCTATGAATTCTAGAACTCTGATGTTTCTCATATCTAAAGCAAAAGAGGTACTCAGAAGTCTAATTTTAAAACAAAGTAGAAATTTAGAAAAATCAAATGTACTCATAACAACATGTTTTCTTAAAAATATGAACTTAGAGATTTGAAATAAAACTTTCAGAATCATTTTAATCCCCTTGTTCATTTTATAACCCCCTTGGAATTGACATGAAGGATGAAAGTGAGAGCCATTATGGAATATGGAGGGTAGATCGGACAAAATAGATCAGTTGATTATTTTTTTTTTATTTCATTTGAAGAAGATGACTATAAATGCAAAAATCACTATTTGAAACAAGAAAGGAGTCAAATTTCTAAATGAGTCAATTTTAACAAAGATGTGTAATTGTTTCCTTTATGTTTTCAATATTAGTAAGAATAAAGCAAAATTACAGAAGGCAGAAAAACATAAAGTATATGAAATAGCATTTTCCCAGTATCCTTAATGTAGGGGGGATTAACAATATCCTTTAGCTTCTACAAGTGATGGTTTTAATTTCAATATCTGTCTTTAAATAATTACTCCCAAAATCTTAATGATGATGCAGTCCCCAATTAGAAATTGTTGGTCTGAAATACGTCAGTAGTGTATCTAATTAGTTTTCACTAAGCTCTATCATTATAAATATTTTAAAACCATTCCACGTTATGATTTTTTTTTAATTTTTTGTTTATTGCAGTAACATTGGTTTATGACATTGTAAAAATTTCAGGTGTACATCATTGTACTTCTATTTCTGCATAGATTACATCATGTTCACCACCAAAATATTAATTACAACCCATCACCACACACATGTACCAAATTATCCCTTTCACCCTCCTCCCTCCCCCCTTCACCTCTGGTAACCATCAATCCAATCTCTGTCCCTATGTGTTTGTTTATTGTTGTTATTATCTACTACGTTATGATTAAGTGGGAATAAAAGAAAAAATATTAGCTTATATGAAGACATTTTAAATAATTTCAAATTTGACTTAGAATTGTAGATTTAGAATTTACTGCAAAAGTAGTGTAGTATAATATTAGGACATAGGATTGCATTTATAAATTAGAATTGCTCTACCTATGTTGATTTATGTTGGTATATTTGAGCATATCACTTAACCTCTCAGCTATTGGTTTCCTCATACTTAAAATTGAATAGGTCAAAAATTCGTGGGCTAGATCCAGTGGCCTAGTGGTTAAGTTTGGCATGTTCCGCTTCGGCAGCCCAGGTTCAGTCCCCAGGTGTAGACCTACACCACTTGTCAGTGGCCATTCCTTGACAGTGGCCCACATAGAAAATAGAGGAAGATTGACAACAGTTGTTAGCTCAGGGCAAATCTTCCTCAGCAAAAAAAAAAAAAAAAAAAAAAAATCAGGACTCAGTTACAGTTCATAAATTTTGACAATTATTCTAAGCTTTATAAGTAAGCTATTTTAAATTACTCATTGTTGATCTTTTGACCAAGCACATGTTTTTAAATTTTTTTGATATGTTTGTAAAGAAATTCTAACAATATTAAATAAGAAATTTGATTTATGATTTTCCATTGACCATTCTCAAGAGAGTAACATGTTGGGTTTCTCAGAAAAACTCAATATTAATAGCATATCAGGAAAGAAAATCATCAGTGTAAATTTATCGTGAAAGTTACTGTCTGTAGATGTGTGATTATTTGTAGCTCCACAAAATAACAGACTGACATTATGGTTCCTAAATCAATCCAATGTTTGAAAAATAATGTTCTTTGTAAATCCAGGTAGGGAACAGTGCTGAATTCTCAAATGTATATTAAGGCTTTTATATACTTTATCTAGTTATTTATGTTCTGTTTACGACAAGAGACAGAGTATAGTGAGAAAATATATTTGTGTAGGTTTTGTAACCTATTTTAATACACGTGAATTCTTGCATTCATAACATTTTTATTGAAGAATCCTTATATCTAAGACTCTGCACTTGGAACTTTGGTGATATGACACACATTCTCTCCTTATGTACTAGTAAGAGACTCAAGAAATATAATTGCATTCCAAATAAAAGATAGCATTAGAGCGATAACAAGGAACTACTATAAACAGGAGGTATAGTGTAAAGGAAGAAAGAGAACACTGTGGGCAAAAGTAACAGGATCAGACTTTAGAAAGATTCCTGAACTTGGTCTTTAAGGATAGATATGCCTGAATAGGAGGTAATGAACAAGGAGTGCATGTGAAATGTACGACATTCTGGGACAAAGAAGCATTCAGAGACAAAAAAACCTAGTGCGGGTGCCATTATAATGCAGTTAATAGTACAGACATGACTCAGCTAGCCTAGATTCAAATCATCACTCTGATCATAATAGTCTGACACTGAACACGTTTTTTAACTTCAATTTTCTCATTTGCACACTTGTGATATTAATAGTGCTTACCTTGTAGTTATTATGAAAATTAAATTAAATCAAATTATAAACTTAAGGTGATTGAAATAATGCCTGGCACATAGGTAATTGCTATTAATTAGCATAACCTTTCCATGGAGCAGCTCAAAAAGGGTTTGATATTTCATCACGATTGCCTAGAAAATGAAATTTTTTAAAATTTTAGTTAGAAATTTAAATTTGTGATAGTGTATATTAGTCATTAAGACTGATTATAGTAGAGTGAGTAAAGGAAATAAAAGCAAAAAGAAAAAATTGATCAATATGCAAATTAAGCATCAATAGAGATAGGCAATTGAATATGAAAAATGATGAGTATTCAGAGTCAGGGTTGACTCCCAAATTTAGAGCGAGAATGACTGAAAGAAAAGATCCATGACAGAAATCAAGAAATTACAATGAGGAGCTAGTTTTGGCAGAAAGGCAATGATTTTAATTTGATATAATAATTTATTTTATAAATTTTAATTTGATTCAAACAATTTATTTGTTTGAAATGACATCTAAATATCAGCATATCTGCCAATCTAAATTAGAGATGTGTTTCCATTGTAAGTCACGTTACTTTTATTATATTTATTGAAGCCTCATGATAGACACAGGACACTACACATATAAAACTGGAAAACAAATCTGATGTTACAGCTGGGAAGTTAAGAAAATTGAGACCCATTGAGATGATTAACCAGCAGAGACAGGTCCACTAAGTTCCAGGACATTATTTTTCTATTCCATCATATGATTATATGGAAAACAATGTGAGGATCTATGAAAATAATCTCAAATATTAGAAAACATGGTCCTTGCCCAATTAAAGGTAACCTCCAGGTCAAGTGTGCCTATTAGTTTACAGAAAATTTTTAAAGAGATAGTATAAGCAGGCAAATCTGAATGTCATTATTTAAATAATTTATATTAAACCTTGCATTTTCCCTATATTTGGAGAAACTCTTTTAGTAAATATTTAGGGAAATTTGGAATTATAAATAAATCCATTAAATGGAATAAGGGTTTGTCACCCTAAATAAGAAAGTAAACTGAGGCAAGCTTGCATCACCAGAAATTGAGTTTATTCAGGAATAGCAGAGGAATTGCAGTTCAGGAAGCCATGCTGTAGCAAGCTACAGGGAATTCCGTTGAGGGTTTGGAGTGGTCTGTATTCAAGGGTAAGGATTGCAAAGAGAGGGAAGTTGAGCCAGAGTCCAAGTAGTAAGTTAATTGGCTTACGGATGAGGAGAGATTCTTGGTGGATGTTCATCGGTCAGGAGATAAGTCTTTGTCTTTTGTAAATCAGGAGTTAACAGGAAATCAGTATCTCAGTTCTTACATTCCGATCTTCTGAGGGCACATGCATGAGATTCTCCGTTTCATATCTTCTGGTTTCACTTTAGATTGAAATCTTTTCACAAGTTAAAAACGTTACACTTCCAAAAGATAGATTTATATGTGCAAACAAAGGTGATGCCATTTCGATGGAACAATGGGATGCTGATTCAGTAGTTCTGTGTCTAGACCATCCATGAATATTTTTTAGATGTTCTGCAGGTGATCCTTGCCCACCAAGAATACTGAGAACCATTGTATCCTGTGAAGATGGATACAAACTAAACAACTTAAACTCCTATTAATTTCATTCTGGGATGATTGCTACAGGTGAAAAAAAAATACCCTATTCCTCAAACTATATAGTTCAGCACCCAAGGACACCAGGAAAAATGGTTACCAAGGTTGCACTGGAAATTTTTTTGGAAAGCCTGATAATTATGCCACAAAATGCTAAGCTCATTAAGCTTCTGCTCCGCATAGAACCTTACGTGTGACTCTCTGGGATCTAATCTTATAGACTTTATTTCCCTAGGCATTCTTTATGGTCACACCTTAGGTAGTGAAAATTCCTCACTAACCTTGTGGTCTACGTATTTATAGGACCCACTCATCCACACCTCCCTTCTCAAATGTTTCCACTCTTTCCTCTGACATTTTTGTGATGTGATAGATACACGTCTTATGTGATTACTTTCTTCATCTACTGCTTTCTCCTGAGTTTCCTGGGATTCTAAAAAGAGGGAACCTGTGATAGACTGAATGTTTGTGTCCCTCTAAAAGTTCATATGTTGAAATCCTAACTCCCAATGTGATGGTATGAAGAAGTGGGGCCTGTGAATAGATCATGAGGGTGGAACCCTCATGAATGAGATTAGTGCCCTTATAAAAGGAACCCCAGAGAGCTCCCTCATCCTCTTTCTGCTATATTGAAGACACAACCAGAAATTGGCTGTCTGCAGCCCAGAAGAGAGCTCTTACTAAAATTCAGCCATGCTGGCACCCTAATCTCAGAATTGCAGCCTCCAGAACTGTGAGAAATAAATTTCCGTTGTTTATAAGCCACCTAGTTTATGATATTCTGTTATAGCAGCCCAAATTGACTAAGACAGAGCCGTACAGAATAAATTGATATTCTCTGAGGGCAACCACCCCTGAGGGATCTCCCCAGCACTCTAGGGAAGGATGGTTATTGTAACTCCTATGTGTAGGCCATGAGTGGAGCTCCCTCAGATGGACACCTGATGGCCTTACAATACTGCCTTGGCACCCATATGTTCACAGGCTCTAGAGAAGAGCAGTGGTCAGTTAACTACACAAGTAACTATAGAAGAGCATTCCAGGAAAGGGTAGCAAGTACAAAGGCCCTGAGGCGGGATGATATCTGCCATGCTGAATAAACAGTAAGGAAGCCAGTATGCCTGGAGTAGATTCCAATGCGCTGTCAACACCAAAGGAAACTACACAGACATGGGAAAGTGATGGTTGATTTGAAGGAGTGGAATACTGAATAGGAAATTGAACTTACACATGGGGCATTCCAAGGAAAGCATTTTTTTGGAGGGAGATATGAGAGCCCAAGACCAAGGAGGTTTGTAAGTCAGCAGAATTTAGTGGTTTCACATATACTTATAGCAGTATCAATTTTTTATGTAACTTGGTAAAAGGTCCGGGTAGTTAGAGCAAAGAACATGCTTTGCTGAAATGTAGATATGGCTTTTGTAAGATGGTGTATGGCTAGGCTTTATTGCTCTAAGTAAAATTTTGATAGGAATGGGCAATAAGAATGTTTCTCCTTGGAGTTCAACAGTTTTTATTTTCTTTTATGAGGAAGATTAGCCCTGAGCTAACATCCGTTGCCAATCCTCCTCATTTTGCTGAGGAAGACTGGCCCTGGGCTAACATCCATGCCCATCTTCCTCCAATTTATATAGGACACCACCACAGCATGGCTTGATGAGCAGTGCGTCGGTCCGTGGCTGGGATCTGAACCTGTGAACCCCGGGCCGCCAAAGCGGAGCGCACGCTCTTAACCGCTACACCACCAGGCCAGCCCGACAGTTTTAATTTAAATACAGTGTCATGAAAACCTTAAAAGCAATTATCTCTGTTCTGTTGTTTGTCCCTGTTTTTGTCACTGAAGTCTCAAGTAATGAGGCCAAGGAGTCTCTTGAGGTTATCCCAGGACCCTCATCCAACATGAGTCCCTGGACTCTATTTTCAGTTTCTGAGAACAAGAAGATCAGGCTCTCTTCATGTAGTCTCTCCACATTGGCTAAACAGAAATGCACCAGCTTTGGAATTGAGAAGTGGGCTTAAAGAGACAACAGATGGTATTAGAATGAAGAATTAGAACAGTTCCAGTTAGAAGGGAAGTGTGCAGAGGCAAAAAGAAAGACAGAGTTATCCTATGTTCTTTCCATTCGCTTTCTCCTAGTATATGTTTGTGTCATTTCTGAGTAAAAAATGATTATGGGTAGAGGGAAAGACATTGAGAGAGAGGGACAAAGCAAAAACCTGAAGCCTTGTGTTGTTTAAGCTGTAATTTGTTCTATCACCTGGTTGAGGGTTTTGCCATTCTTGCAAAGGCAGTCTTGAACACTCTTTAAATTACGTTTATGATACTTGAAACTGTTCTCAGACACACTCTTGTCACCTCTGTAACCCTTGAGGTTTTCAGTGGAAGAAACAGAAGGCTTTTAGTTAGCACTCTAAGAGAGAGCTCTTTTGAGTGAAGATATGAAGACAAATGATTAGACGTGGTTTAAAAGTTATTATGCAATGATTCCATCTTATGTTTATAGAATAAAGGCATGTATTGTTACCGTGAAGAATGAGATACACATACAATTTTATTTTTACTTTTAAAGCTCATGTTGTGCATAGTTAATTTTGGCAACTTCCTTAATACATCTGCTAATTTGTGTGAACACTTCCTGTATAGACCTTATGTATCTATTAACTCTAATTAATTTAAAAATAAGAGTATTACTGATTGCATCTCATGTATAATTTAGTGTCTGGCACATGGTGGGTACTTAACATATGTGTATTGTTACATGGAGAAATGTATAAATAATGTATTTATTAGCTGAAGGATGTCTGGCAGAAACTTGCAAACCGGACACGTATTTAAACAAAGTAAAGTTTTAAAAAATCACACACTTTCTAATTTATGTTTTATGGAAAGGGTTATATATGTATGGCAAAATAAAATGTTAAAAATTTAAAAGAAGTTTAATTATATGTACCCTTATAGAATATTAAAAAAATATTATTTAATAATTAATGCAAGACAATAAAACTCTGTAGAGTTCCTATTATATGCATGAGCTGAAAATGCAGGAATAAATGAAACATAGCTTCTGTGTTCAAGGCCCTCATAGGCCATAATGGTGACAGACAGTACTCAAATTATTATAATAATGTCACATCAAAGATAGATATAGATATAAATATATACACATATAGATGTTTACATACTCATATAAATAAATATACTCATTGGATAATCAAATCATATAACCTTTCTTTAGTTTCCTAATCTAGAAGCATACATAACATAATAGAATTTAATGTTCCATATTTGGTATTTTTATCTTTGAACTATCAGCTTTTGGATTTGTTATATAGGAAATAACTGCTTATATTTTACTTCTAATTGACACATATCACAATCACTCCCAAGAAGAAATATTTTGGTCCTGAAATAATATTAAATTCATTATCATCATCATTTGATACTTTTAAGGAAAGTTTTCTTCAACATTGTTAGAACCATTTTTAGAATTACACTGTATGACAGAAGCCTTCAACATTTTGAAAATTTCCTACTGATTGAAAACAATTGAATCAGATCAGAAACATTTGTATTACCTCTGGGTACTCTCAGCCTTAATGCTAACCACCAAGTGGTCTATGATTTTAAAAAGCACTCCATTCCGTTCAGATATTCTGATTTGTTTTTTCTCTCTTATTGACTGTTTAAAGATGTGTTTGGTTATTGCTTTGGCACTGTCCTGTTGGTAGATCATTGTTGGAGACAGCATTTATATGACATAACAACAATATTCTGACTTGATTGAGATATCATTACTAATTTATATCCAAAAAAATTTGTATATTAATGGCTTTTCCAGTAGTAGGAATGGTTTTGCAGCAAAATCTTCCCATGTCTTTACCAGTTTCCTTTGTGAGTGTATAAACAAAATAAATTTGAAAACAAAGTCTGTGCCTGTGAAGTACTTTCTCTGTCTTCGTATTGATCTGGCTTATACACAGATTACACCTCAATTTGGGCAGCACCATCTTCTATGGAATGTACTTGTAGCAGTATCGTTTTCTTAAGAACCACTTTCCCAGTACATACTGCTCTCTTAGGCCTTGCACATCCTAAGGATTCTCTCAGTCTTCACTTCTCCATTTGTCAAAAGGTCTTGAGCAAACATTTTACATAAACATTCATTTTATTGAGAATGTGTTAGGAGAGAATACAGATAGAGGTAGGACAAATAATTAGAAGAATATTGTGATAATCCAGACAAGAAATGTCAAAATCCTCCCTTATTTTAAAACAGTAGAAATTTATTCAACAAATACTTATTGACTATCAATGTGATAAGCATTGTTCTAGGCTTTGGGGACACTCAAGTTAAATAGAAACAGAAAGCATATAAAAGCAATTGCTGTTCTCAGCGTGCTTACTTTCCAGGAGAAGTTTACGTGCAAAATATGAAACAAGTTAGTTATACAATGTATTAGGAGATGATTACTGCTGGAGGGAAAAAAAAATCAGGGAGGGGGCTTGCAACAGTCAAAAGTGTGTTCAAAGATAGTGACTTTGCGAGGAGATAAGAGAGTGAGCTCTGCTCATCGCTGGGGGAGAGGAATAACGTTCTAGGCAGAAGGAAGTGCAAAGACTTGGAGATAAGAACAAGACACACATATTTAGAAAGGAAATTGGCCAAAACGGCTGACACAGAGGAGAGTTGGTAAGAGGTAGTTCAATTGGCAGAGGACAGTCAGAATATGTTGAACGTTGTATCCTCTGATTAAAAGGACTTCTTTAAATCTGAGTGAGAAGCCACTGAAGGTTTGAGTAGAGACTTGAAAGGATGGCCCTGATGTGGTTAATTGTATTTAAAAATTTACGAAAAATAGGAAAATCTTAACAAATCTTTGGAAAGGGTTAAGAGTGACCCTGAAGACATTTGTACCCATAGAGGTTTACTGGCTACCTTACAGCAATGTAATAAAAAGATTTAGACTTCATGTTCAATGCTGTAGATAATAGAAAAACACAAAAAATCATATATCACTGGAGGGCACTTGATCTTTCTCCCATGGTGAAAAGCAGAAATATCTAGAAAACTGTATGGCAATAAAGTAAAATGCAATTCTTTCTCAGCAAATACTTCTTTAAAAGTAATTGAAAATATTGCTGCAACTTTGAAGGGAAGAGCATTAGAACAAATTAGTCTGTGTGGGAGGTTTGCTATACAGCAGATGAGAGTACAGATATTTCTAAGATGAATCAGTTTAAGGTGTTTGCTAAATTCTCCCTCAATAACAAAATAAATGAGAGGCTACTTTTTCAATGAGGCACTAAAAGAAAGATATATCAGAGACATATAATCTCAACGGTAAATGACTTCTTCAATAAAACCTGTGTTTTAGGAGAAAATTGTATACATATAGCCACTGATGAGGTAACTACATGGCATGAATTTTTAATAAGAAAGATATATTGAACAAATATTGTATTCCATAAGAACCTATTACTTTCCTACTTTAGTGCTAGAGATTGTCTATACATTTTGTAGTTGAAAGATATAGATATAAAGGTATTTTTTATTTAACAAGAGTCATGCTTTGGATAATATCTTATAAGCAGACATTATACCCAGGTTTAACAAGGAACTTCTTTTATGTTAGACAAATGGGTTTTACTTACTAGACCATACTTTGTAAAATAATAAATCTATCCCTGTGCCCTGAGGGTCAGTAATTCTGACTCTATAGGACAAATTGAGGGGTAATATTGCAGAGCTAAGAATACTCTATGGAAGATCCTACATCTCTCATTTTCTGAGATCCAGCTGGTAACAGTGCAGTTTTTGTACCAGAAAAGTAAAACTATGTTTTAGACATGTTGTTAAAGCTAACATTAGACTACTTTTGAATGATTTTAAAGTCATTTCAAATCACTATAGAAGAGGATCTAAAGCCCTTTTGCTAACATCCAAATATGTTAACATTAATATCCTTGTACATGTAAAAGAATATATGTTGGAGTGGTCATTTGAAACATCCTTTCAAAGTACACATAACTTTTGCTATCTTGCAGTCTTATTTTTAATAATTCATCAAAAAACATTACTTTTTTCTATCGTAATCTGAGATTGACTTGCTTCCTTCTTTCCTCCTTTCTTCTTCCTTCTTCCCATTCTCTTTCTTTTGCTCATTCTCCAATTGCTTTCTTTTTTCATCCACTCTTAAAAAAAAAACTCTAAAAAGATCCAAATGGAAATTCCTGCAAACAGAGTGTAATAGGCTGCATGACTCCCCCCACCCCCACCAACAAACGACCATTCCTGAAACCTGTTAATATGTTTTTCTTAAATGCCAAAAGGGACTTTGCAGATGTGATTAAGGTAAAGATTATCAGATGAGACGGGATGGTTATCCTAGATTTTCCTGGTAGGCCCAATGTAGTCACAAAGGTTTGTATAAGAGGTGTAGGGGAGCAGATTATGCTACCCCAAAATGTATCTCTTTGGTTTGATAATTTTTAAGGAAATAAGACTCACGAAGAAACTTTGACCTTCCCTCTAACTGCCTAAAAGAATTTAAGATAGAAAGCCTGTTCCAAGAAGGAGCTATCACCACAGGTAACTATAGTATAATATGAACCAGGTGTGGTAGACAGGGAGGAAGCTAGCAAGGCCCATTTGATCAAAGTCTCTCCATGTCCCACTGTGTCTGCAAGGCATGGTCAAAATTTGTTTACCAAACATTTGCTTTTTCATCTCTGTGTGAATTGCCTTCCTCCCCTTTGAAGTCCCAAACCATTACCCCCAGCATCCTCTTTTGTTTTTAGCTAAAGATGGTATTTAAGGTGATGTCTTTGGCTATTTTGGTGAGTTACTCAGTTTTCCTGCGTTTCTCCCGTGTATACATGTTATTAAGATTTGTTTGATTTTCTCCTGTTATTCTGACTCATATAAATTTAATTCTTAGACTAGCCAGAAGAACCTAGAAGGGCAGAGGAAATTTCTCCCTCCCCTATAGAGGGAGGCAAGAAGATCAAGTCAGAGAGAAAGAGATGTGACAACAGAAGCAGAGCTTAGAGTACTGGGAGGAAGGCTTACAAGCCAAAGAAATGAAGGCCTCTAGAAGCTGGAAAAGGCAAGGAAACAGATTCTCTTCTAGAGACTCCTGTAGGAACCCAGCCCTGCCAACATCTTGGTTTTACGACTTCTGACCTCCAGAATTGTAGCACAATAAATATGTTGTTTTAAGCTACAAAATTTGTGGCAATTCATTATAGAGGCAATAAGAAACTAATACAGAGAGTGACATAGAAAAATGCAGGAAAGTTTGAGACCTTAGTGATATTAGGACGTGTTAAGAAATTCAGTACAGCTAGAGCATTGGATGCATGCAGAAAAATAACAGGTTATTAGACATAATTTGTACCTGTTTTTTGATCTGGCTAGGGGCCTCTGCTTTGGGTTCTCATACACAATTTTCCTACCTTATTTTATTTAACTGTTTATTTTTCCATCTCCTCTGATCTTCTGTAAACTCACTGTGGATGAAGATCAGTGCTGGTTTGCTCACTATTGTATCCCCAGCACTCAGCTCTGGGCCTCACTAAGATGTTTTTAAACAATTGAAATGACTTGTAAATAGTTTGATCTTGGATTGAAGTCAAAATATTTATGCTCTATGTCAGAAGTACAAAAAATATGTTATTTCCTATAATAAATTATCTTTTCTCAATTATAGTGAATACATTTGTTCCTGCCAATGAAAAGTTTCTTAGTGATATCTAGTTTAATAAACTTTAGGTTGTAAATTACTTGATGTTTTATGGTTTCTTACCTCTCAGCAGTCCTTCCCTTGTGATCTTCCTTCCCAAAATGCCGTCTAAGTCTCTAGGTTTCTTCATAGCATTGGGAAGTGCTATGTTGTGTCTCACGCTGTCCCCAGGGCCTCTCTATGATCACAGCAGATTGTGGGTCTTAAAACAGAAAGCTTGTTTGCTCATCCTGACCAATGCCTAATGGTTTTCTTGTAGTGACTTACTGTGGCCGTCTTGAGTTCAACTGCACTTCCACAGTCGAGTGGTGGCCCTTCTTTGTCAATGTGGCTATCTACTCACCCCACCCCACCTAGTGGTGGACTTATCCTCATTATTCTTCTATCCAGCATCCTCAGCTCAATGATTTTTGCCCCACTGGGCACACGGGAAAGGTTTTGTCATCTGTATGTTGTGTGTTGTCTGAGGAGCAGGGGAACTACCTCAGGCCCATGTATATGATTACTCTCCTCAGCATCAACATTCTTACACTCAGACATCATATTTGACTTATCGTTAGGGCAACTGTAGGATCCTCTGAGAAGTGCACAGTCTTTCAGCAATGAAGGAGCAGAAGAGAGACGTCAGCCTCCTATAATTGATCGTATAACCAATTTCCTTTCAACCTAACCCTTGGCTAAATCCAAGAATAAAGACAGGGTTCAGATCTAAACTTTTGTCTTTTCTTTTCCTGTCCTTCTCCCATCATCTTTCAGCAACAAAAATTCTATCCTTTTCTCTCTTCTCTTTCAGCAGAACCCTTTGTGAAGCTTATACTTTTCCAGTTGCCTTATAGACTAAAACAGCAATGAAAAAAACAAAACAAAACACAGCAACAGCAAAACTCTCTGACCTGAGACGACCAGGCTTGGATCCTAATGTATAAAAATTCCACTTTAGGATTTCTGAGAAATCTCCTTCCCCTCTCCTCCAAGTAAAACTGAAACATCAAGAACATTTGCTTTTAGCTTATTTTCTCATCAGGATCTTTAGTATGCAACTCCAACACTAAATCGATATTTATAGCAAAGCAATGACCAAATTCTGCCCTCCTCATAAAGCATGAAATACCTTTTATTTTATGGTTAAAGGAGACTTAAATCAGGTAGGATCTAGAAATTACTTGGAACAAACTTATTTTGGTTTAACATCTTTCTCCTATCCAAACTATTTTGGAGGTGGTTGAAAGTCACTGAAGGATATTGAGCAGGGGAGTGACATAGTCGTAACTGCAGATTTAAAAATCACTGTCAGTAGGTTGGAAGGTGTTACTGGATCAGGATAATCCTGGCAGCAGGGAGATCCATTCAGTGCTAGATCCATGATCCAAGTGGGAATCCAGATGGCTGTGACTTTAGACTATGAGGCTTCAGGTGGAGAGGAGAAGGTAAGCTCAAGATATCATTTGGAGATAACATAGTGACTCATTGGATATAGCAGAATAGAAGCAGTGAAGTGTCTTTGATTTTATGTCATTTTTTGAGATAGGAAATGGAGGAAGAAGAGCAAATTCTAAGAAAACGGTTAATTATCCAGTATGCTTTAGATATGTGGATTATCAATGCGGGTATGGAAATCCAGATGTAAACTCAGAAATGGGATTTCAGCAAGAGATAGGAAGCCATAGAAAATGTAAATGTATGGAGAAGAGAGTTTTAAACTCAAGGAAACAATTCATAATAAGAACTGATTTTTTATATTGTTAGGGAAAAAATCAATTCCCTTTTTTATAGCATGAACACCAGTTCCTGTGATGGAAGTCAATAAGCAAACATATTAAGCATATATTCTCTGTATGCTGTAAAATCCTTTTATATGTGCACAAACCATTACGGGAACAGTTATTTGCCTCTTTTTTTCTATTTATTTTCATTTGAATGGTTCTCATAGCTCTGCATTCTTCTCCTCTGCATTTTTCCCCTTCACCTTTCCCTCATTAGCCCTAAGCATTGATGACATGGTCTAGGGCAATTACCATGTTAGAAAGTATTGCAATTCACCTCCACTTCCCAAACATATCAACACATACATCTCCGGGTTTGCAGACATGGGTACAAGTTGTAGGCCTAACAGCTATAAGGAAATCTAGGAAACTAGCTAATTTTATGAGAAGACTTTTTTCTCACTTTTTTATATACAACGTGGACTGCATGGAGTTACACTAGTAACTCCTATCAAGTCCTATATAAAAGACATTTTAGGAATATTTTTTGAGAAGATAAACATGTCTAAAAGTCTTTAAAAATTGGACAAGTTTACTGAAAGTGTCTATGCTTAATTAATGAGCATTCATCAAGATCTATGCATATAAAAGCAAATACTTTAAATATGATATATAGAAAAAAGTGATTGTTTTTAAATTTGATACAAGATTATTTCTTAATTTGATTCATGCATTGGTGATCAAATATTGAATAGAAGGTAATTTTTTAGCCTTTAATATTGGTGGCATTTATTTTAATATTGAGCAAGTTAGTTCTTACATATGGTAATTGAATAAATATAATATTCCTCCTGCTGTAATATAATCATTGTAATTTCTAATAATACATTAATGTGGGTGCCTTTATTATAAGAACCAATGAAAGAAAACAAGAAACAGATCACATACACCGTATTAGTCAAAAAATTGGAAGGGCATTTTATATTTTAGCTTTAGAGGATGCATAATTTAATGACATTTGAATGTTCCCTCTATTTAGGACTTTGTCATGAAAATTGCCCTATTTTCTATGCACATTAAATGTTCTTTTACAGAAAATATAAAATATTCCTGGATAAGTTCCCAGGTGCTGTTAAGTAAGTCCATTCTGCCTTGTAATTTGTACATTGTTCTCTTACATGGTGCTATTTGTGTTATTGATGGACCCATTCATTCTCTGTTGTAGGCTTCCTGTCTTTGTAAATTCTTTAGATGATCCTGCTTATAACTACCCTTATGCTAAGCCATTTCGCTGTTGTTTGAAGAAAGTTTTATAAATGACATTATGCGTAGACAATAGAATTGCCGTGTGTGAATTCTATTCTGTTCCATGTCTGAGGCTTCATCTGAATGTTGAAAAGAGGAACAAGAATGGCCAGTGGCCAATTCATCTCCGTATCCTTCCCCTGAAGGTAATATCAGGGGATCTTTTCCATTCTGTTTAATAAGCTCCCTGGAACAACCTTATCATTTAGGGGCACATTCATCCCTGTCTGATTTGCCTTAAATATAAGGAATTAATCATCCAAAATTGTATGTGGATATCATTGACATTTCCAGATTTATCATGCCTGGAATGATGAGTTTCACATGTGTATTATCCTCTCTGTTTAGCAGAGATTTTAATTGCCCTATAACTTTCATCATCTGCTGAAATACTTCCAATTTTAAGAATTACAGGGTTTTCAATTTATTTATCAACCTTGTATATTTACAAAATTACAATTAAATTCTTATTTTTTCTATGTGAACTAAAAAAAATAATTAGTTTGTTGTTCTCTGACAATCATTATTCATTTCTTAATATCTTTACAGTGCAGGTTACCATCAGTCGAACACTTTTTAGCTGAGGCGTACCTGAAAGAAGCCCACTGCTCATTCACTCTCCTGGGATGCTGCAGGATATGGGTGTGGAGAGTATTATTAGTAGTATGTTCTTTACCCTTTTAAAAAATCTAATGAAAAACTAAAACAAAGAACAATTTTAAAAGGAGGCTGTCTTTAACCTAATTCTACTAGATCATAATATTTTAAATATGAAAGTGATACTTGATAAGATTTTATTCAACATTGTCTTAGGAATTCCAGCAGAAGATTGATTCTGCCAGATATTAGTAGGAGATACAAGGAAAGAAGTCTTTCTCAGTGGAATATATCTCAAAAATTGTGGTAAATAATGAAAAATGTGTATGTTTTTATGTTTTAAGTGCTTAAGATTCTTTAAGATACTTAAATATATTGTGATTCTCCAATACAGGAATGTTAATGGGAAATATTTCCCAAAGTTAGTTGACTATAAAATATTTTAAAAAGTATTTTTAAGAGACTATTGGTGTTTGTTGTTTTGTTTTGTTTGTATTTTTTGGTTTTTTTGAGGAAGATTGGCCATGAGCAAACATCTGTTGCCAATCTTCCCCTTTTTCTTTTTTCTCCCCAAAACTCCAGTACATAGTTGTATATCCTAGGTGTAGGTCCTTCTAGTTCTTCTATATGAGATGCCATCTCAGCATGGCTTGATGAGCGGTGAGCAGGTCTGTGTCTAGGATCTGAACCAGTGAACCTCAGTCTACCAAAGCAAAACTCGTGAACTTAACAGCTATGCCACCAGGCTGGCCCCTAAGAGACTATTGTTTTAATGACTCCTGTGGAAAAAACAGCAATATATAACAATCTCTAGCTTTACATAAGGAAATAATTGAAGCCGGAGAGGTTGAGTGCAGTGTATGTACTTACCTAACTCTTTAGTGGTGGAATTATAATGAATCTAGGCTTCTTGAATCCAATGTTCTGGACTCACAACTATGTCTCCTTATTCCGCCTCCTCTTTTTATTGAGGTAACATGGTTTATAACATTACATAAATTTCATACCCATATCATTATATTTTGACTTCTCTAAAGATTACATCATGTTCACCATCAAAAGTCTACTTGTCATCCATCACTGTAGAAATGTCCCCATTTATCCCTTTTGCCCTCCCCCATATCTTTGTATTCGTAATAAATTTGATCATTAAATTAATGAAACATACATTGAGTGTGGAGTATATACCATGCACCAGGCACTTTCTCAGACTCTGGAGATATTGTGATTTTAAAAAAAAAAATGAAAGAGCGAGAGATTACCTTGTTCCACTATTCACAGAGCTTACAGTATGGTGAAGGATGTGGAAAATTTTCTGGTTGCTGCTGCAAAAAAATTACCACAAACTTAGTGACTTAAAAAAACTTAAACTTAAAAAAATATATGAAAAACATTTATTTTCATATAGTTGTGTAGGTAGAAGTCCAAAATCAGCTTCACTAGGTTAAAGATATCAGAAGGACTGGCTCCTTCGGAAGGCTCTGAGTGGAGAAATCCACTTCTTTGCCTTATTCAGTTTCCAGTGGCCACTCACATTCCTTGGCTTGGGGATTCTTCTTCCATCTCCAAAATGCATAGTTCAGTCTCTGCTTCATATCACCATCTCCACCCATTGTGATTCCTCTTCTCTCCCTCTTATAAGTGTCATTGTGATTATATGAGATCCACTTGGATAATACAGGATTCTCTCTCCACCCAAAGAACTTTAGTTTAATCACATCAGCAAAGTTCCTTTTGCCATTTAAGGTAACACTCACAGGTTCCAGGGTTTAGCATAGGGACAAACATACCTGGTTTGCCACAAGAAGTAAACATGTGATTGCAATAAAGGAAGATAAATCCTGTAGAAGAATAACGTCTTATTATGAGAGCATATAGGAGCGTAACCTGAAACACAGATGCAAAAAAGAAAGTATTTTTTGTTTGTTATAGTTCACTCTTTATTAAATTGTTTGTCTTCTGTTCTTATTTCCCAGAGGCCCAGATTTGTACATCAATTGTTATAGTGCTTTTACACCTCCTTCATAGGTTTAGCCTCTAATTATTGGCTTCTGGATATGTTTGTCTAAATTAGCATGACTCCATTGCTCCTGGGCTGTTTGCTTGCAAGATCTGCTACTGTCATTCCCCTTAGATCAAATCACCATCATTATTATTATTTTTGGTGAGGAAGATTGGCTCTGAACTAACCTCTGTTGCCAATCCTCCTCTTTTTGCTGAGGAAGACTAGCTGTGAGCTAACATCTGTGCCCATCTTCCTCCATTTTGTATGTGGGACACTGCCACGCAAGGCTTGATGAGCAGTGTGTAGGTCCATGCCCAGGATTCAAACCTGCAAACTCCGGGCTGCCGAAGCGGAGTGGGCAAACTTAACCAGTATGCCACTGGGCCGGCCCCAAGTCATCATTATTTTTTATCCCCCTTCAGAACTACTGTATGCTTCCATGTGCTATTATACAGAATATATCCATTTTATTATATTAATTCAAATTGTATTTGATCCCTATTACCAAAGAAAGATGTACAGTCTCACTATAACAGGTTTTGCTCCATCTGACTGTGACTGATATTGCACGCTTTGCACCATTATACATCCTGAAGTCTAACTCAACTTGACTAGGACTAATTTCTATTTTTTTGGTATAAACTTTCCATGATTTTTTCTGTTCATGATATTATAATTCTATATAGTAGTTTGTTTCTAAAAATCCAATCTAAATGCCAACTGACACAAAATATATTCTTTAATCCATCAAATCAAAAGTTCTCTCTACCTTTTGGGTGTTTCTTAAATATGTACCTCTCTTAATGTACTTTGAACATTATGTTATTATTATGTACATTTGTTTTCTATCCCCTTAACTGGTATATATGCTTTTTCTCTCAAATTGATTGAGATGTAAATGACATTAACCCTGTATAAGTTTAAGATGTACAAATTGACACACTTAACTATTGCTAAATGATTACCACCATAGTGTTAGGTTAGCTAACACCTCTATTAGGTCACATAATTACCATCTCCTTTTTTGTAGTGAGAACATTTAATATCTACTCTCTTAGCAATTTTCAAGTATATAATACAGTATTGTTAACTATAATCATGATACTGTTCATTAGATCTCTAGAACTTATCCATTTTATAATTGGAAATTTGTACCCTTTAACCAATATCTCCCCATTTCCTCCAGCGCCTGGTAACCATCATTCTATGTTTCTATGAGTTCAGCTTTTTTAGATTTCACATATAAGTGAGATCATACAATATTTGTCTTTCTCTCTTTGACTTATTTCACTTAGCATATGCCATCAAGTTTCATACATGTCTTTGTAAATGGCAGAATTTCTTTCTTTCTCATGACTGAATAATATTCCAATGGAATAATATTCCATTCCACATCTCCTTTATCTATTCACCTGTTGACTGACACTTAGATTGTTTCCATATTTTGGCTGCTGTGAATAATGTAATAACATGAGAGTGCAGATATCTCTTCGAGATCCTGATTTCATTTCCTTTGGATATATACCCAGATGTGGTATATATTATTTTTGAAGCATAAATCATGATTTATTCATCTCAGTATTTCTCAAAATATCTAGTACAGTGTTTTATAAATAAGAGATGGCTAATAAAGACTAGTGGAATTAATTAAATCAGTGATATATAGATTTATTCTCACTTTACACTAAGGTTTCTTCCCAAAGAGATTTTAAGCAACTAATAATAGATAAATAAAATGTAGCCAAGTAGAATGAATCAGAAATTGCTAAGGAACACAAAGGAAAAAATAAATATGAACATTAAATTAGATCTGGAATAAGATGATTAAGAACAAATTCCAGAGATTATCATATAGTTGTTAGTGATGAATAAGTATTAACAAATTATTTCATTATGATCCAGTTTCACCATCAGGCATCAGGTGAGAGTCTAGGGGTTGGGGGAAGATTTGAGGTTTACCTAATGCAGAGTATTCAAGAGCTGGCTTTAGGGGCCGGCCCCGTGGCTTAGTGGTAAGGTACTTGCGCTCCGCTACTGGCGACCCGGGTTCGGATCCCGGGCACGCACCAACACACCGCTTCTCTGGCCATGCTGAGGCAGCATCCCACATACAGCAACTGGAAGGATGTGTAACTATAACATACAACTATCTACTGGGGCTTTGGGGAAAAAAAGGAGGAGGATTGGCAATAAATGTTAGCTCAGAGCCAGTCTTCCTCAGCAAAAAGAGGAGGATTAGCAGGGATGTTAGCTCAGGGCTGATCTTCCTCACCAAAAAAAAATAAATAAATAAAGAGCTGGCTTTAACCAGAATTGAGCAGATAATAAGAGGATAAATTAATCAAAGCCAATACACAACAGGCTCATTAATCCAAGGGGATAAATGGAGAAGAGGTACAAATGTAAGGACCAAGACTGTGGTCTGTGAAACACAGAAAGCAAAGAAACTTCTTAATATATGCAAAATGAAGGTGAGTTTATGTAGAAGTTGTTGATATCCATGTTTTTGATATTCATGTCCACTTTGCAGAGGTGCCTACTGGCTATGCTGGATAAGATCAAGGGAACAAACTTAGAAGAGAACCTCATCCCTGTCTCTGTTCTTCCCCAGGATCAACCACTACAGGAATGGATGGAATGGGATTGACAACTAGTTTTGTTGAATCCTCAGAAAGTTTTCCCACAAAATTGAAAATTTAGGTATGGCTAGTACAAATTTGAGTCACAAAGTAGTTGATTTTAAGATATGGAAGCAAAAATATAATTAGCCACTTAATCTAACTGCAGAGATGTTAGATTCGTTGCGTGATATAAGCTGAAATTTTACCACTAACCGTAGCCAAAAAGAAAGAAACTGTTATATTAACTTGAATGCTTATATGAGATAGATATACACTATATTGTTTAAAACATTCAACACAAATGGCATATAAGTTTGGTTGACATACCTGTGTTTTCAAGATACCTTAACATCAAGGAGTTTAATATCCTATTACCAAATCTCATTCCGTCACGAAAATGACATCATAAACCTGATTTGATCTTCAATATCTTTTTTAATTTCTCTATGATGAGAACACATACTTTTCAATAAACATTTATCTAGTGGCAATTATGTGTGTGTCTAGAGTTTTGCATCCTGCTAAATGAAGTCCAGTCCTTGCCTTCATGTACCTGCAAATCTAGAAGGGGACATAGACAAGGTGGTACCAGCTACAAAAATTCTTTAAAGTATACAAGAGGTATTATGGGAATAAAAGAACAGGTGCCTCTTCCACATTAGGAAAGTCTATTAAATGGAGTTGATATTTTATAACTTTCACTTAGAAAAATAATTTTTTCTCTTGTGGAATTACTCTTATAGGAATAAATCTATAACATCAATTTTGATTGGTTTTAATATATCCAATATAGTAAATTGAACCTACAAATATTTTTTATGCCTTCTGAAGGTTGTAGCTTTTGCACACACCACACATACACACTAACTCATTCACACATACATGTGTGTGCATCTTAGTATGTATGGTTATGATTTTCAAAGTATTCTCATAAATAGTATATCTCTTGATCCTCAGACTAAGCCTCTCAGGTAGATAGGAATTATAAATGGAAGAGAAAAGCTAACTTGTCTCAAGATATTTCTTGCATCTGCACACTTAATAGATGTAAAAAAAATGCAACAAAATAGTTTATTTTAAAATGAGAAAATATAGCAAGAATCATAGGTATTTTATATCATTATATGATTTGTAATTTACTACTTTATGAGCATAAAGCAATCTAGACTTTATAAAAGCATATTTGTATATTTCAATTGCCACCCAAATAACATGTGCAAATAAAAGAAGCAAGAAAGCAATTCACATTCAGTTAACTGGTATTAAAAGGAAAATTTTAAACCTCATTAGGAAAACAAATGCCTTAAAATACCAGCAAACATAAACAGGCGGATCATAGCAACAAATAAATCAAGTGGTCTAATATTCATTGGTTGCCAGGAGTCACAATAGTGTATATAATTAGTAATTTGGAAAAAAATTCACCAGCTGAGGAAACTCCGATTATATCCAAACAAATTTAGGCTTGATGAAGTATAATCAGTCGGATCATAAGGGACAAAATAAATATCTATAATTCTATTCTCCTAAGGAAACAAACTTAATTATAGCTATTAAATCTGTGGGCTGCAGTACCAAACTGGGTGATGCCAGCTGGTTAGTTCTAGAAGTTCTAGTACAGCTGTCAGCAAGAGTCCACTTGATAGTGGGAGACTTGGTGTTTTGTCTGTATGACAAATTGACATGTCAGAACTGAACTTACAATATATCTGGTAAGTCTATACAGGTTTACTATTTAAGAAATTGTGCAGAGTCAAAAAGGGACAAAAAGTACCAATACTAATATCTAAAGAAATATATCTTTAAAACTATTGTTAGGAGAAAAAAAGCCAAAAAAAAGAACACTTTTTTTTTCCCGTAATTGGAAGTGAATGATCTGTGGTCAGAAAAATTACCTAGATAAACCTTTTTGGGAATAAAACATAAAGCCCTGAGACCACGGTTGGAAGCAGACCAGGACCAAAGAGAAAGCTAAACTATTTTGCAGAATCAGTTGATAGGAATTTGGGAACGCGGAGGACAAAGGAAAATAGGAGAAGTCTATCAGCCAACGCAGCTGACCTTGAAAGAACAATCAATGAGACTGTTTCCAGGCAGATAAACAAAGAAGGTCAAACATATCATTTTAAATATTTTGCACCGCTTTGATGCAAACCTCTTCTATTGCTCCAAACCTTCATTCTTATTTGGCATGTGCAGTAATGTCTTGAGTAGTGGTAATGTAAAAATAATAAAGGAGTAAGGGAACATTGAGCCTATCTGGGTCAGCTTGGGGCAGAAAAAGAGTGGTAGGAAGTAAATTTAACCACCTATCTCTACCAGAATATATGCAACTGTTTAAAAATTTGTTTTTAAAATGCATGATCGTATTTTCCCATAATACTTTATCGTTTTTCTATAATGCCCTATTTCAGGAAATTGTATGTCCATCATCCAGTGCCAAAAATCAAGTTAGACTCTCCTCTTTTCCTGATGAACATATCCTATAAGTTATATTCTACAGTTATAGTTTCTAACATTTTCTTAAATTTACATCCTTTGATTCCTCCACTTTCCTCCCTGTTGTAGTTAAGTATTTTGTCATATCTGCATAGATGAGTGAAATAACTTTCAAGACTGTTTGCTTCTACATAGTCTTCTCAAATCCACCCTTCACACTACTGCCAAGTGAACTTTCTTAAGCGGAGGCTAACCAACATACTCTTCTGCGTAGAACCTTTAGAGACTCATCATTTACAACTGTACATTTTATACTGGACCAACGTCTACTACTAGTTGAGTAAAAGGAGGAAAAGTATATCTAGGCAAATGTTTCACTTCTTTTTGGGTTTTAGAATAGATTGAAATAGGTTTTTATATTGTGGTTTTGGGAGATCTAATATGCTCATATGAATGGTCAGTCAGTAAAAAAGCTTGATTTTGAGCAAATTCTTTCTCATGTTTATTTTTTCCATGGAATTTCTTTTATTTTAGTTCAGCCCCAATTAATATATCATGAATTCATGCTTACAATGAACATTGTGGAAATATTCCCTGGCCTAGAGTATAAATTCAAAGTTACTTAGAATGACATAAAAGGCCGTAATCTTGCCTTTGACTAAAAATTCAATTACATCTCCCCTTGCTTATGACCTTATAATTTACGTTTTATTAATGAAAAATGTTTTTAATTCACTGCAAAAAAATGCTACTTTGTGAACTCTAAATTGAAAAAACTCTTATCTCTCTTTCTATCTCTCTTCTGTTTTTAGACTAGCTCAGCACTGACTAATTGAACTTTCTGCAGTGAAAAAAAGTGTTTTACCAAATCTGCTCAATCCAACATGGTAGTCATGAGCCACATGTGGCTGTTGAGCACTTGAAGTGTGGGTAACATGTCTCAAGGCCGGAGATCTTAAATTTTAAAAAAATTTTAGTTACTATAAATATAAATTAAGTTAATCACTTCTGTCTATTGGATCCTTATTAGACACCACAGTTTAAGCTATTTCATTAAGACTATTATTGATGATGAAATCTGTTTTGACAACCTCTACCAGCTTTCAAGCCAAAGATGACCCGTCTCTCCTCACTTTTCTTTCTTCAGTGTGTCTAACCACTTCCTTAAGCATTCTATTTAATCCTCCAGGCTCTGTCATCATTTTTATTTTTATTATTTTGAAATCTTTTCCTTTCTTAGGAGAAAAGGTTTAATCCTTAGGCTTCTTGACCCTTAGGTGCTTCAGATTTTGGCTGGGTGGAAATGGTGCTCTTATTCAGCCTAGGCTCTGCTGGTTTGACAGGAGAGTACAAAGATGGCCAGTGCTGATGCTCATTGAGTGGTCACTGGGGCTGATTTCCTTACTCATGAACGTGACGGAAGTATTTTAACCTCTCATCTCAAACCCACCTCAACAACAACAAAATATTTTTCCTGTACAATGCACTCTAGCTTCATCTTGGACCTTCTTATTTTAAAAAATGCCTTGGAATTATTACGATTAGTAGTACTCGATACTTTGGCAGCTTGGCTTACTTTGCATGAGTCAGCTCATTAATTCTAGACTCTCTCTCTTGGCATTGGGGACAGCTGGCACCTTTGGTGCTTAAATTCTTTGTTGAAAGGGTATGTGAACAGTGGAGTGAGTGCTTAAGAGGGAGAGGTGTCTTGGTTCCTTCCACTAAAAAGAAACACAATGCTACTTTAGAAAGAAATGCAATTTGGACTCAAAATAGTGATTGGAATGAAATTCAAATAGAAATCAAGTAACTGGAGACAAAATGAAAGTGCATTCAATTCCTAGACTCGTATATTGAGTATAGGAAAGGATATGTGGTCATTATAGTATTTTATGGAGTGAAAGCAAAGTGAGAAAAATAAAATTTCAAAACAAGAGAAAACCATTGTATAACATCTTATGCAAAATACCACTTACCAATATTTGAAATATCACTTTTCGTTTGTTTTCTTATTTATTGTCTCCTCTGCAAAAGTAGAAGCACCACTAGGAACGCACTTTTCTCTCCTGTTAGCTTCCATGTAATCTCCGCTTACAGTAATGTTTTTACTCTATGAATGAAGAGTGAGCTGAGGTCTTCAGTGTACAGAGAAGCATTGTTTATGGGTCAGTAACTCCTAGAATTATGTGATTAAAAAAAAAAAACTCAAATGACTAACCTATACAATAATCAATGGAATTATAGACATCAGAGGATATTTTAATTTAGAGGTAGATTCTTGTCCTTAAAAGTAAATCATGCTAGTACAACAAATTTAAAGATATTGTAATTTTGGAATACACAGGAAAAAAATCTATACTTGAATTTAAACCTTCTGAAGATTGAAGAAAATAGTATCAATATAGATAGGAGAAAACTGTTGTATAATGGCCCAGTAATTGTACTTTGCCTCCCATAACAAAAATGAAAATGTGTTAGGTGGGAAAAAAAGAATTCTTTGAAGGCAGGGTCTAGGTCCAAATATCTGTGAACTGAGTGTATACAAAAGAACTGAAGCAAAGTAAATGTCGTATCAATGACTTTTAAGGCAGTGACAGAAATAATGATTGAGAACCAGACTTAGAGTCAGAAAACACAGTCCTTTCCCAACTGTGCTGTCAAATAGCATATGGTCTGGGCAAACCACTTCATCTTTCAAGCCTAAATTTCTTTATAATAAAGGAACATGTTTTCCTCTTTAAAAAATCTATAATTTACAATGTTAGTGTGCTGTTTTGTTTTGGTTCTTATAGCAATCATGAGGAGTGACAAAGTGGAAGTCATTATAGTATTTTGAAAATTTGCTCAAGACTGTGATCCAAAGTTCTGAATTCCAACCTCACTTCTGCTACTATACGGCCTTTTAAAGTGGGTTAATCCATTCCACAATTTCCACTCATTTAGAATTATATCTACTAACACTTCTCACACTAAAAGTTAATGATTTGTAGGAAACAATCTGAATCAAGCACACAGGGCTGGTAAGGATGCTGTAACATCACCAAGCATCTCTTTACAAACCTTTGCGTTGATGGTCGAACCTCCTGAAAAAAACAAAAAATAATGCAGAACATTGACGTGCATATTCTAAAATGATCATAAAATCCTTTTGCTGTTCCTTTGTCTGATGGGACCAACACATCACAGCCTTTTTAGCAAAAGGTACCTGATATTGAGGAATTTCAATTCTGCAGAAGGTCGTGTATTTTCCAAGAATCTCTTCAGAATGATAGTGATTGCCTTTGCCAAATTTCACTAGAGCTCAGTCAGGGATTTACAGCAGCTGAGAACCTTCAAAGCTCTGATACTGCTTGTTATCTAAAAGTTTCATCTCTATCCAAGAATGTTTCAGAAGATTAAGTCTTAATGATATGAATTACATTAAGTTCCTAAAAGGATATGAAAGTTTGAAGAGTAATTTCAGTGTCAATTTAATTACTCTTTCAAATCTCATGATTTCTAGGCAATTAAATTTAATTTTTAAAGATCTCTTTCCTTGGTCACTTTACATGAAAGTGAAAATCTTTGTAAATTGAATTTAAAGTTGAGTTTTATTTTTAAACAAAATTGTTAAGAAATAGTTCATTCTGAAAATAAACAAAGTAGAACATGAAATCAGTTTTCTCAGAATTCCTACCTGACATATTTACTCTAAGCTGAAGAAACTATAGAGGTACTTATTGGTGCTTTTCCTGGAACAAAACAAAATAGTAGAAATTTCTATCTTTGTTTCCTTTTTCCTTTTACTTCATAAAATATTGTGATGGTCATATTTCTTTGCCTGTTCACAAAGTAAGAGTTTATAGATGCAGAATATAATCACTATAATTTTCTGGGCATTCTCATAACCCATTATTGAATTTGTCTGCTCAAGTGGTCTATGCAATGGGAAAAGTCAGTAATTATCACTGTGTCATTAACTATTACTTGCTGTACTAAAAATAGGAACTAAGAACTTGAAATTTCTTGACCTAGATTAAAAACTTGATGGACTAATTTGGTCTGTTCTCTTACATAAGGAGTTGCTATGTTGAAAAAACATATCAGAAAAAAGTTGGAACTAGAAGAGTACACTGAGCCTGTCTGATGGCTATTAAATACATCTTGACCAATAAGTAAGGTAGACAAAAGTCGTGACCTGTGACTATCTATATATCCGTGTCTATCTGTCTATCTATCTGCCTATCTATCTATCTATCTATCTATCTATCTATCTATCTATCTATCATCTATCTATTCATAGAGGCATACCTCGGAGATGTTGCGGGTTCGGTTCCAGACCACTGCAATAAAGTGAATATTGTAATAAAGTGAGTCACACAAATTTTTTCATTTCCCAGTGCTTATAAAAGTTATGTTTACACTATACTGTAGTCTATTAAGTGTGTGATGCATTATACCTAAAAAATCCAAAGGACGTGAAAACACCAATACATCCTTTAATTAAAAAAGTACTTTATTGCTAAAAATGCTAACCAAAATCTGAGCCTTCAGCGAGTCCTAATCGTATTGCTGGTGAAGGGTCTTGCCTTGATGTTGATGGCTGCTGACTCACCAGCGTGGTGGTTGCTGAAGGTTAGAGTGGCTGTGGTAATTTCTTAAAATAAGAGAAAATGAAGTTTGATGCATCAATTGACTCTTCCTTTTGTGAACAATTTTTTATGAACAATTTTTCTATAGCATGTGATGCTGTTTGACCGCATTTTACCAACAGTAGAACTTCTTTTAAAATGGTAGTCAATCTTCTCAAACCCTGACACTGCTTTATCAACTAAGTTTATGTAATATCCTAAATCCTTTCTTGTCATCTCAACCATCTTCACAGCATCTTCACCAGGAGTAGATTCCATCTCAGTAGACCACCTTCTTTGCTTATCCATAAGAAGCAACTCCTCACTCATTAAAGTTTTATCATGAGATTGCAGCAATTCAGTTCCACCTTCAGGAACCACTTCTAATTCTAGATCTTTTACTATTTCTACCACATATGCAATTACTTCCTCCACTTAAGGCTTGAACCCCTAAAAGTCATCCATAAGGGTTAGAATCAACTTTTTCCAAACTCCTGTTAGTGTTGATACCTCTTCCCACGAATCACCAATGTTCTCAGTAACATCTAGAATGATGAATCCTTTCCAGAAGGTTTTCAATTTACTTTGCTCAGATCCATCAGAGAAATCACTTTCTATGGCAACTATAGCCTTACAAAATACATTTCTTCAATGTTAAGACTTGAAAGTCAAAATTACTCCTTGATCCATGGGCTGCAGAATGAAGCAAGCATGAAGAAAACATTAATCTCATTGCATATCTCCATCAGATCTCTTGAGTGACCAGGTGCATTGTCAATGAGCAGTAATATTTTGAAAGGAATTTTTTTTTCTGAGCAATAGATTTCAACAGTAAGCTTAAAATATTCAGTAAACCACATTGTAAACAGATGTGCTGTCATCCAGGCTTTGTTGTTCCACTTATAGAGCACAGGCAGAGTAGATTGAGCATAATTCCTTAAGGATATAAAGCCCTAGGAATTCCTGAATAGTAAATGAGCATTGGCTTCAACTTAAAGTCACCAGTTGCATTAGCCTTTAATAAGAGAGTCAGCCTGTCCTTTGAAGCTTGGAAGCCGGGCATTGATGTCTCCTCTCTAGCTATGAAAGTCCTAGATGGCATCTTCTTCCAATAGGCTTTTGTGTCTACACTGAAAATCTGTTGTTTAGTGTAGTCTCCTTCATTGCTTATCTTAGCTGGATCTTCTGGAGAACTTGCTGCAGCTTCTACATCAGCACTTGCTGCTTCATCTTATACTTTTATGTTATGAAGATGATTTCTTTCCTAAAACCTCATAAACCAACCTCTGCTAGCTTCAAACTTTTCTTCTTCATCTTCCTCACCTCTCTTAGCCTTCATAGAACCGAAAAGAGTTAGGACCTTGCTTTAGATTGGGCTTTGGTTTAAGGGAATGTTGTGGCTGGTTTGCTCTTCTATCCAGACCACTCAAACTATCTCCATGTAAGCAATAAGGCTGTGTTGCTTTTTTATCATTTGCGTGTTCACTGGAGTGGCACTTTTAATTTCCTACAAGAACTTTTCCTTTGCATTCACGACTTGGCTAACTGGCTCAAGAGGCCTAGCTTTTGGTCTATCTTGGCATTTAAAAAACCTTCCTCACTAAGCTTAATCATTTCTAGCTTTTGATTTAAAAAGTGACGTGTGACTTCTTCCTTCCACTTGAACACTTGGAAGCCATTGTAGGGTTATTAATTGGCCTAATTTCAATATCATTGTGTCTCAGGGACTAGGGAGGCCCAAGGAGAGAGAGACAAGGGAATGCTGGTCAGTGGAGCAGACAAAACACACACAACATTTATCAATTGTTAGCCATCTTATATGGGGGAGGTTCACGGCACCTCAAAATAATTACAATAGTGACATCAAAGATCACTGACACAGATCACCATTACAAATATAATAACAATAAAAATGTTTAAAATTTTGCAAAAAGTACCAAAACGTGACACAGAGACACAAAGTGACCAAATGATCTTGGAAAAATGGCCCCGATAGACTTGCTCATTGCAGCATTGCCACAAATCTTCAATTTGTAAAAATGCAATATCTTCGAAGTGCAATAAAGTAAGGCACAATAAAATGAAGTATGCTTCTCTCTCAATCTCTCTCTATATATATATTAATATAATTATCATATATATAATAATTAGTGGAAGCCTGATTTTCAAAGAGAGCAATGAATGACATGAATACCATTGGCTTTATTTGATAACGATTGCTTTCAGCAGATGTATTTATGAAAAAATGCAAGCTGTCAAAACATATATAGTAAAATAAGATAAAACAAGCCCCAATGTACACATTTTCCAACTTCATAGGTCATAAACTCATAGTCAGTCTTATTTCTACTATACTCCCATTCTTTGCCCACCCCAATAGATTATTTTAAAGAAAACCCCGGCATATCATTTCATTTGAAAATTTTTCAGTATACGTCTCTAAATTATAAGAACCCTGTAAAAATTAGAATATTAACACTGCTTTAAAAATGAACTATAATTGCATCAAATATCCAGTGTTCAAATTTCCTTGTTTGTCTTATAATTTTGGCTTGTTTATTCAAATCATGATCCAAAAATTTTTCATACATTTCAAGTGGTCAATTTTTTTTTTGTCTTTTTCTCTTTGACCTCTTTCTCTCTCTCTTTGTCTCTCTCTATCCCTATCTCTCTGTCCTTGCCTCTCTCTGTCTCTCTCTCTCTCTCTTAGATATGAGTGGAAATAAAAACACAACATACAAAGACTTATGGGTGCTGGCCCAATGGTGCAGTGGTTAAGTGCTTGTGCTCCACTTCAGCGGCCTGGGGTTCGCAGGTTCGGATCCCAGGCATGCATCGATGCACCACTTGTTAAACCATGCTGTGGCAGAGTCCTACATAAAGTAGAGGAAGATGGGCATGGATATTAGCCCAGGGCCAATCTTCCTCAAGAAAGAAAGGGGAGGATTGGCATCAGATGTTAGCTCAGGGCTTGCCCTCCTCACGCACACACAAAAAAGAAAATTATGGGATGCAGCAAAGGCAGTTCTCAAAGAGAATCTTACAGCAGTGTATGCTTATATTAAAAAAAAGCATAAAGTTCCCAAATCAACAACATAACTTTTTACCTAAGGTAAGCAGAATAAAAAAGAAAAAATTAAATCTAAATCTAGCAGAAGGAATGAAATGATAAATATTCAAGTGGAGTTAAATGAAATAGAGAATATTAAAATAATAGAGAGAATAAATAAAAACAAATGTTGGTTCTTTGAAAAGATCAACAAAATTAACAAACCCTTAGCTAGACTGACAACAAAAGAGAAGAGATGCAAATAACTAAAATCAGTAATGAAAGAGGGAGCATTACCTTGACATTACAGAAATTAAAAAGGATTGTAAGACAGTACTATGGCTAGTTGGATGCTAAAAAATTAGAAAACTGAGGTGAAATGGAAAAATTCCTAGAAACACACAGAACTTACTTAAGAAGAAATGGAAAATGTGAACACACTTATAATAGGTAAAGAAATTGAATCAGTAATAAAAAACCTCCTAACAAAGAAAAGTCCAGGACCAGATGTCTTCACTTATGAATTTTACTAAACATTTAAAGGACTAACACTAACCCTTCTCAAACTCCTCAATAAAATAAATAGGATGGAACACTTCCTAACTTATTCTACGAGGCCAGCATTATCCTGATACTAGAGATAGATAAAGACATCACAAGAAAGGAAAACTATAGACTAAAATCACTTATGAATACTGATGCAAGCATCTTCAGCAAAATACTAGAAAACCAAATCTAACAGCCTCTTAAATGGACTATATGTCATGACCTATAGGGATTTATCTCAGGAATGCAAGGTTGGTTCAACATAAGAATACCAATCAATGTAATACAGCACATTGATTGAACAAAATAAAATAAAACAAAACACATGATCGTCTCAAATGATGCAGAGAAAGCATTTGCAAACAACCCAACACCCTTTCGTTATAAAACATTCAATAAATAGAAGTAAAACGGAACTTCCTCAACATGATAACGGTCAAATGGGACAAACCCATAGCTAACATCACTATCATGGTGAAATCCTGAAAGCTTTCCACCTAAGATCAGGAACAAACAAAGGATGCCCACTTTCACTACTGGTATTCAATACTGCACTAGATGTCTTAGAGCAATTAAGCAAGAAAAAGAAAAGTTAACCAAATCAGAAAAGAAGAAGTAGAACTATCTCTTTTGGAAGATGATGATCCTATATATAGAAAATCCTAAGGATTCCACAAAAATAAACTACTAAAGCTAATAAACAAATTCAGTAATGTTGCAGGGTACAAGATCAACATGCAAAAATCAGCTATGTTTCTATACACCAGAAATTTACAATCTGAGAAGGGAAGTAAAAACCAATTCTATTTACAATAGAATCCAAATGAATAAAACATGTAGAAATAAATTTACGCAGGGAGGTGGAAGAATTGTCCTCTAATGAATGCAAAATTTTGCTGAAAGAATTTAAAGAAGATCAAAATAATTAGAAAAAGTCTTATGTTAATGGACTAGAAAACGTAATATTGTTAAGATATCAATACTACCAAAAGTGATCAACACATTCAATGTAGTCCCTATCGAAATTATAATGGCCTTTTTTTTTTTTTTTTTTGCGGAAAAGGAAAGATGATCCTCAAATTCATATAGAATTGCAAGGGGCTTTGGATAGCCAAAATGTTGTTAAAAATAAACAAAGTTGAAGGACTCACAATTTCCTATATCAAAAATTACTACCAAACTGCAGTGATCAAAACAGTATGGTACTGGCATAAGAATAGACATATAGAGAACGAAAGAGAATTGGAGGTCCAGAAATAAATTCATATATCCATGACACAGTTGACTTTCGACAAGAGTGATAAGACCACTCACTAGAGAAAGGACAATCTCTTCAATAAATGGTGTTGGGACAATTGGATATCCACATGCAAAAAAATGAAGCTGGAGGCCTACCTCACACCATATACAAAAATTAACTGAAAATTAATCAATGACCTAAATATGATAACTGAAATCATAAAAATAATAGAAAAAAACATAGGGTTAAATCTTCATGACTTTAGATTTGGCAATGGACTCTTAGATATAACACTAAAAGATCAAGCAATAAAAGAAAAATAGACAAATTAAACTTTATTAAAATTAAAAAAACTTTGGGGACTTCAAAGGATGTATGATAGTTTGCTTGGGCTACCATAACAACATAACACAGACTGGGAGGTGTAAAGAACAGAAATTTGTTTTCTCATAATTCTAGAGATGGGAAGTCTGAGATCAAGGTGTTGGAAGCTTTGATTTCTTCAGAGTCCATTCTCCTTGGCTTGCAGATGGCCACCTTCTAGCTGTGTCTTCACATAGCCTTTCTTGTGCGCATGCATCCCTCGTGTCTCTTCCTCTTCTTATAAGGACACAGTTCTATTAGGTTAGCGCTCCATATTGTGACCTCATTTAACCTTAATTATGTCTTTAAAGGCCTAATTCCAAATATGGTCACATTAGGGGAGCTTCAGCATATATATTTTGACAGAACACAATTCAGTCCATAACAGGACACTCTCAAGAAAGTGAAAAGAACATACAGAAGGAGAGAAAATGTTTGCAAATCATATATCTAAAAGAGGTCTAGTATCAAGAATATACAAAGAATGCTTGCAATTCAACAATAAAAAGACAAACAACACATTTACAGCATGAATGAAGGACTTGAGTAGACATTTCTCCAGAGAAGGCATACAAATAGCCGACAAGCACAGGAAAAGATGTTCAACATCATTAGTTATTAGACAAACGCAAATCAAAACCACAAAGTGGCACCATTTCATACCTATAATTTTAAAAAGTAGAAAATAAATATTGGTTTAGAACTAGATAAATTGTAGTTCTCATAAATTGCTGGTGGAGATGTAAAATGGTTCAGCCTCTGTAAAAAACAATTTGGAGTTACTCGAAAAATTAAACATAGACTTAACCACAACTCTGTGGTTAATTCTACTTCTGGAATTGAAAACAGGTACTTAAAAAAATACATGCACACATACATTTATAGGAGCACTATTGACAATATCCAAAGGTGGATGCAGCCCAAATGCCCATCAATGGATGACTGGATAAACAAACTGTGACATACACATACAATGGAATATTATTAAGCCATAAAAATAAATGAAATATTGATACATGCTATAAATGTTTGGATGAACCCAAGCCAGACACAAAAGGTCACATAGTGTATGATCTCATTTATATAAAATATCCTAAAATCTATAGAGACAGAATGCAGATTGATATTTGCCAGGGGCTGGGTGAGGGGGTGGTGTGGAGAAATGCTTAATGAGGGAGAGTTTTACTTTTGATGAAATTGTTTTGGAACCAGATAGAGGTGGTGGTTGTACAACATTACGAGTATACTAAATGCCACTGAGTTGGTCACTTTAAAAGAGTAATTTTTTGTTATGTAAATTTCACCTGAATAAATTATTTTAAAAAAATTGAAGTAAGAAGTTTTCTCCCAAGTAACATCTTATGGAAAAATCTAAGGGCTTGGAGTAAAAGGCCATATGAGAAGTATCTCTATCCACATATTACCTCTGAATCCCAAGTAAAAACAGGTGTTAAAGTATAACAAAGAGTTACTGAAAAGTAAGTTATGCAAACTCGTATGGATAAAATGACTAAAAAAACCATCAAAGGGGAAAAAACCATACTTCATTTTTAAAAGGAAAAACTTATCATCAAAAATTCTCTCTAATCTCAATGGAAAGGAGAACTTACACAGCCACACTCAATCAGAAAACACATTCAGGAAGTAAACTGCCCTGGGATTAAATGAAAATGGATTCTGAGCCAATGTTAGGGTTGTGCTTTATTCACATAAGAGACTCTTATACTGTTGGAAAGTGCCTCTCAGCATGATTTACCTGGCTTATTTGTATATTGAGCTAGTGAGATACCTTAGTTTTTATTTGTTTTGTTGACTTTTTTTTATTGAGGTCAAAATAGTTTATAACATTGTGAAATTTCAGTTGTGCATTATTATTTGTCAGTCACCATATAAATGTGCCCCTTTACCCTCTACGCCCACTGCCCAACCCCCTTCCCCTCTGGTTACCACTGATCAGTTCTCTTTGTCTATGTGTTAGTTTATCTTCCACATATGAGTGAAATCATATGGTGTTTGTCTCTCTCTCTCTGGCTTATTTCACTTAATATTACACCCTCAAGATCCATCCATGTTGTCGTGAATGAGATGATTTTATCTTTTTTTATAGATGAGTAGTATTCCATTGTATATATATACCACATCCTCCTTATCCACTTATCAGTTGATGGGTACTTGAGTTGCTTCCACATCTTGACTATTGTGAATAATCCTGCAATGAACATAGGAGTGCATGTCTCTTTGAATTGTTGATTTAAATTTCTTTGGATAAATAACCAGTAGTGGGATAGCAGGTTGTATGGTAGTTCTATTTTGAAATTTTTAAGAAATCTCCCTACTGTTTTCTACAGTAGCTGCACCAGTTTTCATTCCCACCAGCTTTGTATGAGGGTTCCCGTTTCTCCACATCTTCTCCAACATTTGTTATTTTTTGTCTTGGTGATTATAGCCATAACAGGTATAAGGTGATATCTCAGTGTAGTTTTGATTTGCATTTCACTGATGAATTGTGACTTTAAACATATTTTCATGTGCCTACTGGCCATTTGTATATCTTCTTTGCAAAAAATGTCTGTTCAGATCCTCTGCACATTCTTTGATCAAGCTGGGTTTTTTTTGCTGTTGAGTTGTGTGAGTTCTTTATACATTTTGGAGATTAACCCCTTGCTGGATATACGATTTGCAAATATTTTCTCCCAGTTGGGGGGTTGTCTTTTCATCTTGTTCCTGGTTTCCTTTGCCTTGCAGAAGCTCTTTAGTCTGATGAAGTCCCATTTGTTTATTTTCTCTTCTGTTTCCCTTGCCTGAGTAGGCATGGTATTCTAAAATATCCTTCTAAGACTGATGTCAAAGAGTGTATTGCCTATATTTTCTTCTAGGAGTTTTATGGTTTCATGTCTTACCTTCAAGTCTTTGATCCATTTTGAGTTAATTTTTATGTATGGTGAAGATAATGGTCTCCTTTCATTCTTTGCATGTGGCTGTCCAATTTTCCCAATGCCATTTATTGAAGAGACTTTCCTTTCTCCATTGTATCTTCTTAACTCCTTTGTCAAAGAGGAGTCTGTAGACGTGTGGTTATATTTGTGGACTTTAAACTCCGTTGCATTGATCTGTGTGTCTGTTTTTTGTGCTAGTACCACGTCATTTTGATTACTATAGCTTGTTAGTATATTTTGAAGTCAGGGATTGTAATGCCTCCAGCTTTGTTCTTTTTTCTCAGGATTGCTTTAGCTATTTGGGATCTTTTGTGGACCCATATGAATTTCAGAATTCTTTGTTCTATTTCCGTGAAGAATGTCTTTGGGATTCTGATAGGAATTGCATTGAATATGTAGATTGCTTTAGGTAGTATGGACACTTTGACTATATTTATTCTTCCAATTCAGGTTCATGGAATATCTTTCCATTTCTTTATGTTTTCATCGATTTCTTTCAACAGTGTCTTATAGTTTTCATTGTTAGGTCTTTCACCTTCTTGGTTAAATTTATTCCTAGATATTTTATTCTTTTTATTGCAATTGTAAATAGGATTGTACTCTTGAGTTCTCTTTCTGTTAGTTCATTATTAGAGTATAGAAATGCCACTGATTTTTGTAAGTTTATTTTATAGCCTGTAACTTTGCTGTAGTTGTTGATTATTTCTAATAGTTTTTGACGGATTCTTAAGGGTTTTCTATATATAAAATCATGTCATCTTCGGGACAGCCTGGTGGCATAGTGGTTAAGTTTGTCTGCTCCACTTTGGCAGCCTGGGGTTTGCGGGTTCAGAGCCTGGGTGCAGACCTACATACCACTCATCAAGCCATGCTGAGGCGGCGTCCCATATATAAAGTAGAGGAAGACTGACATAGATGTCAGCTCAGCGACAATCTTCTTCAAGTAAGAAGAGGAGGATTGGCAACAGATGTTAGCTCAGGGCCAATCTTCCTCACGTATAAAAAAAATCATGTCATCTGCAAACAGTGAGAGTTTCACTTCTTTATTGCCAATTTGGATACCCTTTATTTCTTTCTCTTGCCTAACTGCTCTGGCCAAAACTTCCAATGCTATATTGAACAAGAGTGGCGAGAGTGGGCACCCTTGTCTTATTCCTGTTCTCAGAGGAGTGGCTTTCAATTTTTCCCAGCTGAGTATGATGTTGTCTGTGGGTTTGTCCTACATAGCCTTTATTATTTTGAGTTACTTTCCTTATATATCCATTTTATTCAGAGTTTTTATCATAAATGGATATTGGATCTTGTCAAATGCTTTCTCTGCGTGTATTGAGAAGACCATGTGGTTTTTATTCCTTATTTTATTAATGTGGTGTATCATATTGATTGATTTGTGGATGTTGAACCATTCTTGCATCCCTGGTATAAATCCCACTTGATCATGTGTATGATTTTTTTAATATATTGCTGTATTCAGTTGGCCAATATTTTGTCTAGGATTTTTGCATCTATGTTCATCAGCGATATTGGCCTGTAATTTTCCTTCTTTGTGTTGTCCTTGTCTGACTTTTAGGTCAGGGTGATGTTGGTCTCATAAAGTATATTAGGAAGTATTCTGTCTTCTTCAATTTTTTGGAATAGTTTGAGAAGGGTAGGTGTTAAATCTTCTTTGAATGTTTGGTAGAATTCTCCAGGGAAGATATCTGGTCCCGGACTTTTATTTTGGGGGAGGTTTTTATTACTGTTCCAATCTCTTTACTTGTAATTGGTCTATTGGATTCTTTAGTACTTCTTGATTCAGTTTTGGGAGATTGTTTTAGACCAAGAATTTATCTATTTCTTCTAGATCGTCCAATTTGTTGGCATATAGTTTTTCACAGTATTCTCTTATACTCTTTTGTATTTCTGTGGTATCGTTGTAATCTCTTCTCTTTCATTTCTAATTTTATTTATTTAAGCCTTCTCTCTTTTTTTCTTAGTGAGTCTGGCTAAGGTTTTGTCAATTTTGTTTATCTTCTCAAAGAACCAGCTCCTAGTTTCATTGATCCTTTCTACTGTTTTTTTTTGGTTTCCATTTCATTTATTTCTGCTCTAATTTTTATTATTTCCCTCTTGCTGACTTTGGGCCTTGTTTGTTCTTCTTTTTCTAGTTCTGGTAGGTGCAGTTTAAGATTGCTTATTGGAGATTTTTCTTGTTTGTTAAGATGGGTTTGTATTGCTATGAATTTCCCTCTTAGAACCACTTTTACTGCATACCACATGTGTTGGTATGGTGTATTTTCATTTTCATTTGTCTCCAGGTATTTTTTAATTTCTCTTTTAATTTCTTCAGTGATCCACTGGTTGTTCAGTAACATGTTGTTTAGTCTCCACATATTTGTCACTTTCCCAGCTTTTTTCTTGTAGTTGATATCTAGTTTCATAGCATCGTGGTTGGAAAAAGATACTTGATATGATTTCAATCTTCTTAAATTTATTGAGGCTTGCCTTGTTTCCCAACATATGGTCTATCCTCAAGAATGTTCCATGTGCCCTTGAGAACAATGTGTATTCTGCTGTTTTTGGGTGAAGTGTTCTATATGTATATATTAAGTCAATCTCGTCTAGTTTTTCACTTAATTCCACTATTTCCTTGTTGACTTTCTCTCTGGATGAGCTATCCATTGATGTAGTGGGGTGTTGAGATCCCCTACTATTATTGTGTTGCTGTTAATATCTCCTTTTAGGTCAGTTAATAGCTGCTTTATGTACTTTGGTGCTCCTGTGTTAGGTGCATATATATTTATAAGTGTTATGTCCTCTTGGTGGAGTGTCCCTTTTATCATTATATACTACCTCTCTTTGCCTCTTATTGCCTTTTATATCTTAAAGTCTACTTTGTCTGATATAAGTATGGCAATGCTTTGGGGTTTTTTTTGCCATTTGCTTGCCTTATCATCTTCTACCCCTTCACTTGAGCCTGTGTTTATCTTTAGAACAGAGATGTGTTTCCAGGAGGCAGAATAATGTTGAGTCTTATTTTTTAATCCATTCAGCCACTCTGTGTCTTTTGATTGGAGAATTCAATCCATTTACATTTAGAGTGATTATTGATATATGAGGGCTTAATCCTTCCATTTTATCACTTGTTTTCTGGTTGTTCTGTATTTCCTTGTTTCTTGTCTTGTGTATTTCAGACTGCCAATTTAGTTTGGTAGTTCTCTATGATGATTTTCTCATTATTTATCATTTGTGTCTCTGTTCTGCTTGTTTGTTTAGTGGTTACCATGAGGTTTGTGTAAAATAAATCTCGTAGATGAGATAATCCATTTTCAGATAGCCTCTTATTTCCTTATTCTAAGCAGGTTCCAACCCCTTCCTCTTCTGCTTCTAAGTTAGTGTTGTCACAACTTACTCCATTTTATGTTGTGAGTTTGTGATTAAAATGATGATATTATAGTTATTTTTGATGTTTTCTTTCCCTTTATCTTTATTGTTATTATTAAGTGTTTGCTAACCTGTCCTGATACAGAGATGCAATTTTCTGATTTTGTTTGCCTATTTATCTCCTTTCTCAAGGCTGTGTAAGCCCTTTCTTTTTTTTTTTTTTTTTTTTTCAGGTATGAGGACCTTCTTGATCATTTCGTGTAGGAGGAATCTTGTGGTGATGAACTCCCTCAGCTTTTTTTTATCTGAGACTGTTATCATTTCTCCATCATGTTTGAAGGATAATTTGACTGGATAGAGTGTTCTTGGATGAAAGTTTTTGTCTTTCAGAATTTTGAATATATCATTCCACTCTCTCCTAGCCTGTGAGATGTCTGCTGATAAACCTGCTGAAAACCTGATGGGGGTTCCTTTGTACATTACATTCTTCTGCCTTGATCTCCTTAATCTTTTTTCTTTGTCATTGACTTTTGCCAGTTTTACTAATATATGCCTTGGAGAAGGTCTTTTTACATTGATATAATTATGAATTCTGTTAGTTTCTTTTATTTGTAATTCCAGCTCCTTCCCCAGGTTTGGGAAGTGCTCACTTATTATTTCTTTGAACAAGCTTTCTGCTCCTTTCACCCTCCCTTCTTCCTCTGAAATAGTTATAAACCTCATGTTGCATTTCCTAATTGAGTCAGATATTTCTCAGAGAATTTCTTCATTTCCTCTTAGTCTTAGTCTCTCTTCTCCTCCATCTGAAGTGTTTCTATATTTCTGTCCTCCAAGCTGCTCATTCTGTCCTCCATAGTATCAGCTTTGTTATTCAAGGACTTCAGATTTTTCTTTATCTCATTCATCTCCAACATTTCTGATTGGTTTATCTTATAGTTTCAATATCTTTTGTAAAGAATTCCCTCTGTTAATTAATTTTGTTCTTGATTTCATTGAACTGACTTTCTGAATTTTCTTGTGACTTGTTGACTGTTTTATGATAGCTATTTTGAATTCTCTGCCATTTAGATTTTAAATTTCTGTGCCTTCAGGATTGATTTCTGAGTACTTGCCATTTTCCTTCTTGTCTGGAGTATGAATATACCTTTTCATAACATTTGATGGGGTGGATTTATGCCTTCGCATACTGGAATTATCTGGTTGCAGATTCCACCTGCCACCACTGGGGGTGGGGGACAGGAGCTGTGTATTCTGAGCCTGCCATGATCCCTGGCATCTGTGCCTGTCCTTTGAAATCTATGCTGACAGGGCAAGTTTGTGATTGCCCACTGCTGCTGCTCCTTTACAAATGTATGCACATGCGGTTTGATGGGGGTCCCTTCTTCTGGCTGACCAGCCAAACTGGCGTGCCAGGTGGGAGCTGGAGCACTTCCTTTCATGTGTATGATCTTGGGGGCATTCTTGTTCTGTCCTCACTATGTGCCCTCCTGGTGTGCTGGCTTGATGAAGATACCCCACAATTGCTTGGCCTCCTCTGTGTGGGGCTTTCCCATGGCTGGGAGGCAGCTCAGACAGTGAAGATGTTCCTGCAGAGAGCTTCCCCTCCCCCCTTCCTCACAGACCTGTGCACAGCCCCACACCTTAGATTGCTGCCAGGGAGAGAGAGGACATCCTCTTACCTCCTTCCATTTCCTTCAGCACCTCCACCTTTAGACGTACGGCTGCATGGGTCTCTCAGACATCTATTGTGTTGTGTGAATGTCTTCTGTTGGTTTATGAATGTCCTTTTCACTGTATCTTAGCAGGGAGAGTCTAAGGGAAAAGGTCACTCCACCAAAATGCTGATGTCACTCTGAGAGAGCTTACTTTTTGAGGGTATTGTTACTAATTTATGCTCATTTAGAAAATGAAGAGGATTTTTTTCCTCTTTTTTGGTTTTGGAACCCAATTGTCTATCCCTAGGATATGTGTCTCATCACCATTGTGGAAATAGATTTAAAGCCATTCCATTTATATTCTGATCATCAGGAAAGAAAGAAAGGTAAAGTGGATATAAAAGCCATCATTTGATGACATTTCAACAAGTTTTGATATAATACCATCCCATTGGTCATTGTGTGGACACATGAATATGTCTAGTTTTAAAGGAATTCTATTATTTTCATTGTCATTATTCCATGTGCCCATGTACCTAGGAAGAAATCAGACATCTTAAAGGTAGGAAGAATAGCTTTTGGGACAGGTAAACAGCAGTCTCTATCATGACCTGTCCCTCTGACTACCAATATATCCATGGATATTTTTCTTCCTCTGTATATAACACATTCACTCACTTCCCAAGGGAAGCAACCCTAATATTTCATCCATTTACTCACATCCATTAACAGCTAAATATTCAAGATCTCTGAGTGACATGCAATTCTTCCTACCAGATCTAAATGAGGCCCAGAATGTTCCTGAAATCTACAAACTGAAACACTAGATGCACAGGTACACCCAATAACCTGATGATATAAGAATAGATAGTCCATCAAAGGAGTAGAGTCTGGGAAGTATATTAGCTAATAGCCAATGAGGATTAGCAAATAATGTTCAGCATGAAAAATAAACACTCTGCTCTGGCAATAGAGCAAGTTTCCTGACTGTTCCATAGTGTAATACCTTGATTCTTCTCTTCGGAAGAACCTTCTTTCTCCACTGCATGCTGTGACCACTGGCTTTGCCTTTGGGGGTGTGGGAGACAGGAGAGGATTTTGTGCTTGATGTATGTCTTCCATGTCCATATCTCAGATATCCATAGCAGAGGTTGCCATTCTTGAGGGATGTAGAGATTTTGTAGCCCATTTCCTGCTGGTGTCATTTGGACACTGGGATTGTTTAAGGCTTTTAGTTATATGTCAAATTAAGATTTATTTGGCAATAAAATAATGTACACCTGAAATTACACAATATTGTAAACCATTAAGACCTCAATGAAATAATTGAAAACAAAAGATTTATTTGGCAGTAAAACTCCCGGAAAATGAGGTAAAATTCTACTTGTTTCTAGTCAACTATATATGCAAATAATCTCAGTCAAAGCCTTTGTCTAGACAGAATTTTTAAAGCGTAAGATCTCTTTCTTTTTCTAGCCTCTGGGTTCTGCTTATCCTCTGTGTGATAGTGTAGCCCTCTTTCCCAGAGAGATCTTTGTCTTTGTAGAGAAGCGCACAAGTCTACTAAGGCTGTGGCTGTGTAGACACTCCTTCCTTGGTTTCAATTTGAGATAAAAGCGAACTTGGATATATCAACCATGCAAGTTTTCCTATCTCATGATCATAGGCTCCAGGCAGAGAAAGCCTCCTTTAGCGAAGCTCTGTCTTCTTTCTTCATTTGTACTGCATCTACCGCAGGCATATATTAACATATCATTGGTAGAATTTTTTTGAAAATGCAAAAAACAAGTCAACACAATGCAAATTTAAAAAAATAATTTTGTTAATTTTCTCTAATATTATACCCTAAATTAATATATGATTTGTCTTTCAAGGTAAAGTGCATAACTTATTCACTAAAACCTGACAAAGGTCACCAGCTTTCCATCCTGTGATGTATATAGGTCTCTACCTCTCACCACCTTCCAATTCCAAAAACCAAGTTCATAGTTTGGGTTTTCTTCCTTGCAGAATAGCATTCCTGGTACCATATTCTATATCTGTGTGGATTGTTTGGGTGTGAATAAAAAAGACATTTAAAAAATGGTTTAAAATTTGGAAGTTTATTTCACGGTGACAGTAATATTCAAATGTAGATAAACAAGTTCGCCATGAACCAGACTGCTTCCCACTTCCTTCTCTACCATGCCCATTATACCTCCTACCTTTATGGTCCAACATGAAACTGTAGCCTTCATGTTAGCTAATCCCAAACAGTAGCGTAGAAGATGCAAAAATGCATGTCAGCGGTCCTGTAGGAAATTTCTCAGGATGAGCTGTTATGTAATAGTCCAGCTTTTGTCCCTTTAGTCACATGCTGCTCTTCAAGTCAAAGTAAGATGAGAAATGTATCTTTTATACCAACCGGACTTGATGTCATTTAAAAATGAGGGGTACTGTATGGAGAAAAAGGCCATAGGAAATACAGCTAGCAGTCCCTGCATGGAATTTGTCATATTTTACAATCATTTTAACAATTAGTGAGAATAACCTTTACGTGATATTCGGAGACAGTAAAAGTGCCATGGCCCTCCTGACTTTGTGCTTTTCAAAATTTATTTTTCTTTTATAACTTTTACGCATCACTGTGCCCTCTTTCTTGTGATATTTCATGGGTCTGACCTCAAATACAAGAAGAATATAAATAAGTGGTCTTGATTATTCAGTTTGCAGATATTAGAGGTAGATGTAACATAATTGAAAAAAATGAAATTTCTGTGAATGAATGGAGACCAAATTATTTGACCAGTTCTTTGCTGATGTGATGATTATTTATTCTGTTAGATTTTAATTTTCAATCATAAAGAAAACAAAGATAAATACAACATATAACATATAATTTATTCTTTATTTAGCATGTCAGAAATTAAAATTAATTTATTGATATATGTAAATTCAAATTGATATTTACTGTGGTTCTTTGGAATATATATGTTATAAACTATAAGAAGATAAACCTAAATATTTTTTTCTTTTTTCTTTTTTTGGTGAGGAAGATTGGCCCTGAGCTAACATCTGTTGCCAACCTTCCTCTTTTTGCTGAAGAAGATTAGCCCTGAGCTAACATCTGGGCCCATCTTCCTCTATTTTGTGTGTGGCATGCCACCACAGCATGGCTTGATGAGTGGTACATAGGTCCATGCCCAGGATCCGAACCTGCGAACCCCAGGCCACCAACACAGAGCAAACAAACTTAAGCACTACACCACTGGGCCAGCCCCTATAAACCTAAATTTTATCTCAGTTAAACACCTAGTCACTGTACATCTGAACTGTGACAAATGCTATGATAAGTACTAGATCACATGATGGACAACACGTTCATGGGCCTGCTTTTCAGGACCATTTTTACATTTGATTCAAGGGGCACTTTTTAATTCTATTTCCCCAACATGCTGCCTCCAAACAGTGTCTTGAAAAGTTCTGCTACTATTAAGTGCATGAAATTTTTAGAACTTTGTATAGTATTTCCATGAGGGAATTCCTTCCTGACATTTCTGAGAAAATTGATCTATTTCTCCAAATCTCTAACCCTGAGAAAAATCAGTTCAAAATTTTGGAAAATAGGTAAAAGTATTATAATTCTTCCACAGCAATTGAAGCTTAACAATCAATATAGAGAAGTTACTAGACCACGGAATTCACTGAAACCAAGTAGAAAGCAAGAACATGATGCCTGACAGGCAGAGATACCGGTTAAGGTCAACCTTTCTGGAAAGAAGGAAAGAAACACATTAGAGATAAACAGTCACCATTAAGAAGATCAAAGTACAAATGATGGTCTGGAAAAAAATATTTGCAATTATAGAAAAAAGGGTAACTTTTCCTAATATGTATAAAAAAATTTTACACGTTATTGAGAAAAAGAATAAACAGTTCAATTACAAAACTGGTGAAGGATATGAGGACTTTAGGAAAAAAACATAAATGGATCTTCAGCATACATAAAGATGTTTATCGTCGCTTCTTATAAAATAGATGCAAATAAAAATTACAATGAGATACAGTTCTTTTAAAAACAAAGTGATTGACAAACACCAAGACATTTGGTAACAGATAACAAAATTTAACCAAATTTAAAATAGCAAACTTCCCTTCAACCATTCTCCACACATTTACTTAAAAAGATAAATTTATTCCATAGCACTTATCAACATTAGCATACTATATATTTTATTTATATTTTAAATAAACTGCACATACCTACAGTCTCACATAGGCTACATAAACACAGTTTTCTGGACCACCCAATCCAGTCCTTGAAGCCAGAGGAGAAAGTGCCCTGCGCTATTCCTTCTTCTCCTCTCTCCCTCCCTCCCCCTCCTCCTTATTCTTTTTCTTTGTCTTTGTGTTTATCTTCATCTTTGTCTTTATCTTCCTCCCTTTCTTCCCCAGGTCACCTGGCACAAAACTTCTCTTTCAACCACTGGGAAAACATAACTTCAGTGCAAAAATTGTTTCAGGAAATCCAAAGCTCAATGATGTTGTAAAGAGTTAAATTCTAAACTCTATGTTGAGGTGGGACATAGATCTTCATTTTCTTGTATGGTTATTTTGTAGGATAAAATAATTTAATCAGGGGAGGAAGAAGATAGATGGCTGTTGTAGTTGAGCTCTGTATAACCTCCACTACATCTCAATAATTTATACAATGTATGGTTAATACAGAAGCAACATTCTAGTGATGCTCTTGTTACTGTGGCTAATGGTAACTTTGATCATTTCAATGATCATGAAGTTCAAGGATCATGACCATGATCCATGAGAACTGTCCTTTTCCTTCTAAATGAACAATAATCTGAACTAGAAATTAAAATCAAATGGTTTGTGGTGAAGGCTATGCCAGTTTCTGTGATCAGTGATATTTTCTTATCATTGAATACAAGTTTTCATTGATCTGTTACAATAGAAATAGGGAAGAAATTGAGGGACAGGGCTATATAAGAATAAACTAAACAACCACAGGACTCATGAGAAATAGGTCATATGTAAACAGAGAAGATTTCCTCTCAAACCAAACATGTTTTATGTTTCTCTTCTCTCTCAACTCTTTCTACATGCTATGCCTGTTCTGTTTTCAAAATCTCACCTCAAATATGAAATCTAACTTCAAAAGAGGATTAACTTGCAAAAGAAGAATATACGCTGCCTCCATTTGGTGATAGCTTTCTGTCTCTAGAGTGAGACACATGGAAATAAAAAGAGGGGCTCACTAGATCCCAGAGATCACCATTGCTACTCTTCACAATTTACGTACCGTGACAGTGAGGTCCAGAAGGCTCTATTTTTCCATGGCACACTCCATGACTTAATTTTGCTAAAACTCACCTTTTATTATTGATCATTTTTCCAAACTCACATATTAACATTTTTCTCTTTGGTAAGAAGAACATTAGTATCTTGTGTCCTTTTCATAAATCGTTTCCTTGTCTTAGACTATTAGTTTCACAGGAAATCAATGTAGCCCATTTAATTATGGAATAACATAAAAAGGGAGTGTTACCTTGTCAGTTTCAGTATTGTATACACATTTCTAGGAGACTTAGAAATCTTTTATGTTTCAGTTATGTTTCCTTTACTGCGTTGTTTCATACTAGAACATACTGCAGGGTTAACAGTTTTTAAAGTGACTCATAATTTTGTGCACATCTCTGCCATATTATTACAATTTGCATTCTATTTAAGGTTTAATTTTAAAAGTAATTGCCTCTTATTAAAATCCCCCATATGACATTATTGCTGGTCATGCAGAAAATTGCTTTGCTGCAGGAAACAAAACTATCCAATATAATCTTTTCTCCTTATAGCAGAGAAGATAATTGGATTAATCACAAGTCAAAATCTTGGAAGTAGAGTGCTTTGGCTAAACTGAGCCATGTCTGTCATTTAGAGATGATAGATAATAGAGCTTCGGTGATGCTAGATAGCCAAGTGCAACAAGTCACCATAATAATGAATATTCTTAAAGTATTAAAATGTGTTAATTATCCACTGAATATTATGAGAAGCTGGAATTGCCCCACATGGAACTAGTCGTCTTGTTAAGACATCATCATATAACCATGCCCACTTAGGCAACTTTCTTCTCGCTTACTTGATACTATTTTGTACACATTCAAAAAGACTTGGTAAAGCAAGAAAGGTCTTTGTATTTTGAGTTTACAATGATCAGGCCTACTGCATGGCTTTGGGGATAATATTGGATCCTAATACTGCCCACTGGCTTGATTCCTTAGTGGTTCTCTTCGCGTTTGTTAGGATTAACGATTTTAAAATGTACTTTTCAGAGCAATGACTATGTGAATTTTTAGGAATGGAATAAAAAATGATTCAAATTATTTCATATCATAGACGAAGAAAATAAGACACAGAGGGGCTACACTACTTATGCAGGAATATACCATGAGTGAAAGTGTTGTAATGAGAATTGATGTCAACCATGCTCAGTAAAACATTCATTGAACTACTCAAGGCTCTCTAGGATAATCACAAAATGAATCACTTAGTATGTTTAGGCAGTTTAGGAGGAAATTTTTTTAAATTTAAATGTAGCACACATAGAGAAAAATTCACAAATCTCAAGTGTACAACACAAAATGAAGACACCCTGGTGACTACCATCTAGGTCAAGAAATAGTATATCACCAGCACTCCAAAACCCTCTCTTGTTCCCTCCTGATCACCAATCCCTCTCCTCCCCAAAGAAAATGACTGTCTTGACTTCTACAGCTGTGAATTAATGTTATACATACAACGTGTATTCTTTTATGCCTTACACAACTTGCTCAAAATCCTGTTTGTAGGATTCATTCATGTTTAAGTGTAAAGCTATAATTCATCCTGTTTTAAAATTGTATAATAAATCATCATGTAAAGTATACCACAAAATATTCATTCTACTAGTGATGGAGTATAAATATTATGGCTAATGTGCTTATAAACATTTTAAAAGAAATCTTTTGGTGCAACGATCGTGCAGTTTGATGGTATATTAAGAAGTGGAATTTTCGAGTAATAGAAAATGTTTATGGTCAAATTGTGTAGAAAATGCCAAAATGTTTTTTCCAATGTAGTCGTACCAATTTGCAGTCTGATCACAAGTGTGCAAAAGCTGTCTTTCCTCCAAATTTTTGCTAAACACTAGGATTAGTCTTTTTTATTGTAACCATTCCAGTGGTATGTAGTCACTGTTTTCAACAATTTGATGAGTTCACATAGAATGTTTACCAAGATAGACCATATTCTATGCCATAAAACATGCATTAACAAACTTCAGTGAACAGAAATAATAAAATCTCTGTCTTTTAATTGATATATTTAGATAATTTACATTTAAAGTGATTATCAATGTAGTTGGGTTAATATCTACCATATTTGTAACTGTTTTCTATTCATTGCAGTTTTTCTTTTTTGTCCCTCTTTTGCTGCCTTCTCTGCTTTTGTTGAGATTATTATCTGTTTCCATTTTATCTCCTCTATTAGCATATTAACATACTTTCCTTGTAAAAATTTTAGCGTTTGCTCTTGTTTTCACAATAGACATTTTTAAATAACATTTTATATAACTGCTTTCAAAATACCACTTCCCCTTGTAGTACAGAGATCTTACACTAAGTATATCTAATTTTTCCCTCCTATACCAGGTAACATTGTTGTTATTCATTTATCTATCTGCTATAATTATCCTATATATTATTAATTACATTACTTTAAACAGTTGTCACTTAGATCAATTGAGAATAAAAATAAAACACTTTATTTGACCTTCATTTGTTTATTTTTTTTTGCAAATTCTCCTCATTTATTTATGTAGAACCAAATAAGCAGATCTCAGATGCTGTATTTCTCTGTGTCTAGATTTCAGGGCAGTTGGTATGCTGTGAAATCTTAGTTCTCTGATGGGCCAAGAAAAGTTGATGATTTTCAGTTTATTCAACTTTTTCTGGTTATGATGGGAGAGATGACTTCTAAACTTTTTACACAGTGGAGCTGAATCCACAAATCTTCCAAAGTTCAGTCTTTTATGTTGGCCTTTTAACCAGAAAGGTACTATAGTCACATAATAATACTAATAACTTATACTCAGATTATTTTGGATTTTCTACACATGCAATCATGAATTTGTGAATAGCCACAGTTCTATTTCCCATTTTGCAGTGTATATATCTTTTTTTCTTTCTTTCTTTCCTCCTCATCCTTTCATTACTTTACTGGCTATTATCTTCAGTTCAGTGTTTAATCTAATCAAAAGAAAAATTAGAAAGTATTTTAAGTGAATTAAAAAAAAAACTTTGAAATTTGTGAGGTGCTTGTAGAGGAGTGGTTAGATGAAAATTCAAAACTGTAAATGCTAATAAGAGAAAAGAGAAAAAGGAATTGAAAATCAGTCTTATCAGCATCTACCATAAAAAGCTAGAAAAAGAAGAGCTTACACGTAAGTAAAAGGAAGAAAAAAAAGATTAGAGTGGGCATCCCTGAAACAGAAAACTAACCAACAATATAGGAAACCAATAAACCCAAAAGCTGTTAATTTAAATAAATTATTAAATTTGATTAAAAAATAATTAGGTTGCAAGAGAAATAATGAAAGTGTAGACTCTACTACTTATCTAACAAGCAGTGAATATGAAGAGAATATTATTGAACAACTTTATGCTACCAAAACCAAAACACTTAAATGAAATTGGCAATATCTAAAAAGACACAAATAATCAAAACTGATTTAAGAAGAAATAGAAAATCTGAATTGTCCTACTTCTAGTGAAGGGACACAATTGTTAATTAAAAACTTTTCTATAAGAAAGCTCTAGGCCTAGGTGGATTCATTGGTAAATTCAATTAAATATTTAAGGAATGAATAATATAAATCCTATTTGAGGAAACAGAGAAAATGTTTTCTTATCTCATTTAATGAGGCAAAAATTACCATGATACTCAAATCAGAAACAAAATAAAAGATAACAATAGCTATTGTTTACATAGTGAATATGTATCTATGTACATAGTAGAGAGTTGCAAACATTGATGTATACATAGATGCAAAAACATAGATATAAAAATCTTTAGCAAAATATTAGCTAATAGTAACTAGAAATATATAAATATTTAGAGTAATTATATTATAACCAAGTGACATTTATCTCTGGAATGCAATATTGATTTAATAATGGAACATTAATAATTGTAATTCACCATTGTACTAGAAGTCCTAGTGTGTACATTAGAACAGGAAAAATTAAAAAGCACATAGAGTAAAAGTGAGGCAGCAAAACACAATTGTCATTTGACGTCATTGCTTATGTAGAAAATCCTAAGGAATCTACAAAAAAAATGCTATTATTAATTAGAGAATTTCATGGGGTCATAGGAAACACGGTCAACATAAAAAGATATATTGTATTGCATTTCCATATAGTAGAAACAATTAGAATATGGAACAAAATATAGTTTACAACAACATCCATTACATAAAATACTTAGGCATACAATTAATGTAACATGCATAATATTTCAAAACTCAAAACTCCAACATAGTTCTGAAAGAAATGAAAGAAAATCTAAAAAGGGAGTCATATGCCATTTTCATTGAATGTAAGACTCAATATTGTTAAGATGTCCTAAATCTACAGATTTAATGAAATCTGGACTGGAATCCCAGGAATCCTTTATGTAGATTGCCAAGCTGATTCTAAAATTTATATGGAAATTCAAAGGACCTAGAAGAGGCATGACATGTGAACAGGAAGAACAGAATTGGAGTCCTTTTACCATTTGCAAGTCCTACTATAAAGTTACCATAAAAGAGTAGGTTGATATTACTGTTAGGACAGACGTAGAAATAAATGGAAAAGTATAGATAGATAGTCCCGGAACAGATCTACAGATATGTGATCATTGACTTTCAGTAAAGGGGCCAAGGCAATTAAAAGAGGAAAGAAAAGTCGTTTCAAAAAATGGTACTGAGACAACTGGATATAGAAAAAATGAACCTTGAAACTGAACTCATGACATACACAAAATTATTGAAAATGATTCATAGACCAATTGTAAACATTACAATTATAAAACTTCTTGAAAAAAACAAGCAGAAATTATCTGTGACTTTGGAATATGCAAAGATTTCTTATACAGTTATTACAAACATTAAACATAAAAAAGAAACTTTATTAAAGTTGTATATAAAGTATACTTATGTAAAGACGATTTTTAAAAATTAAGCCACTGCTAGTACTGCAAATTACTGGAGAAAAAGATGTGGACAATGGGATTGAAGAAATCCAAATAGGGAAATGATGAAGTATCCCTATCAGAAGACCCGGAACAAAGCATATATTACAAAGACAACCATCCAATTGGAAAAGTAAATAAATAAAATGAGATTGAGGGCATAAATTTGAAATAGCTTTAACAATGCATGAGATAAAAAACAACGCAGGGCACTGGTTTAGCACCAGCAGTAATTGCATGCTATGTGTAGCTTGTTTAAAAACAAAACAAACCAAAACTCACATATCTGAATAATTTGTGGAACAGACCCATCAAGGAATTTTACTTGCAAAGAAGCAAAGCATGGTTAATAACTTTTCCTAAAGCAAATCAAGTTCGAGCAAAACAAGCCTATTCTAAACAAAACAGGTTAGTACCAGAACTAATGATGAATTTTTTTTAGTTCAACATTATGTTTATAACTCAAATTATCCTACCATTCATGACCCATGGGCTCATGTGTGACTCTCTTAGAGAGAAAACTATAACTTTTGATTGACAAAATTAATAGGACAGTTTTGCTAAGGTTTCTCTGTAAGATATTGAAGCACTGGTAAACCTGCTTCATAGAATATGCACAAGTGAGGGAGGAAACCACTTCCTACGCTTGGTTCCCTTTGGATCACACCAAAATGCATTATTAACATGGTTTCTAAGGACATAGTGGTTGGCCCTTGTTAGCCAAGACAACTATTTACACGCTCAAGTGGAACAGTACTTCATTGAATTTTAAAGATTATTTGGTGATACTTTGAGGGGCAAAATTTCCCAAAAAGCAGATTGAAATACCATCAAGGAATTTCTGTTTTCTTTATGTTGCTTTGGACGTGAAGAGCCTAGGCCATAATGAAGGAATTGGTAATGATTGGGAATAATTGACAAAATTATTTATAACAGTGCTCGAGTTTTATGAGAATCTGAAAATGGATCTAAATTAGGTAAAGTTAATATTTTATTTCTAATTATGAAAATCTTGGAGGCAAAAATATGTTTATGAAGCTTATGTCCTTCTTATAGCCATGTGAGAAGTAGAAGCACACCGGCATTTCAAATGATTCATATATGTTAGCATAAATTTGCACAGTGAGACTTTTTGCAGGTGTATATTTAATGGAAAGTGCGCTAAAGAAAATCTCCACAGGGTCCCACTGCCCCCGCATGAACTTATTTTCATTAATGACAATCTGTACCCAATTTGTAGACAACACACCATTCATAAAGTCAGTTTCATGTTCATCAGCAGATGAATATATACAGGTTGATTTTCCTTTTACTTCAGTGCAAATCAGAGCAGAAGGATGTGAGAGAAAACATTTCTCTGCTTAGCAAGAATAGCACGTTCATAACAGTATTTCCAAATATTGAGGTAAGTAAATTACAAGTGGAATCTCATGGTTTATGCATCTTCTGCTCAACTAAATCCATCAATTTATCTTTAAGATTTACATTGTTATCTGTGAAAACCATTTTTTTGGTTCTGATGTTTATCAATTTTCTTTAAGCAGTGAGGGGAGACAGTAATATAGATGTCATAGTATCAACAAAGTGTAAATCTGTCTAAGGAACGTAGTGTAGAAATGAGTACTATTTCAAAATCCACTTTGCTGGATTGAAATTAAATATCAATAGGTTGGAGACATTCCTGTCTTATTTTCCAAATTAAATTCATGTTGAATTTTTGTGGTTACTTTGGACAAAGAGCATAAATCTTAATAGTATTTTTAGTGACTTGATTAAACCAGAGAAACATTATTTTTTTTTCTGAGAGAACCTTCATCTGAGTGTCAGGAACTCAAATGAATGCAGAATTTTTTAAATATTTGCTAAGATTTAATTAAAATTATATTTTGCATTAGCATACTGCTAAGAAAAATCCACATGATTAAAAATAGCTGAGTGCAAATATTTTCCATCTTAAAAAGGAATTAATTTTCTACTCATTAATATTTAATATCTTTTGTTATATAAGAAATTTGCATGTATAAATTCATAGGAAAAATCAGAAAAAAATGCTGAAATGTTGATAACCACTTTTTAAGTAAGTTAATCTTAAGAATTCAGGATAATATCTGTCAAGAAAGTTGAATTTCATGTTTCATTTGGGTGCACTGTTTATTTATATCTTTCCTCATTCTACAAATATATTTTAAGGTGCTTTCTATCATGACATAATAATAGACAAATAACAACAATATTAATAATCATTGTTGCAATGTGTTAAGTATGAATCTTCCAATGACACTTCATATTTACTTACTATTTCAGTACCATGGTAAATAAATGATATAGTTCATATAATTATCCTTCCTTTGCCAAGGACCCATAGCTAGTTAGTGATGGACGTAGCACCAGGCAACTGGACTCCAAAGCCCAGCTTTTGAATGAAATATACACTACTTTATCATCATGGAAGGCAGAAGTGAAATGAGTATACATAAATGATATAACATCTAATACCCAGGTTAGTCTGGGAAAAAAGGTTTGTGCAGAGTAATCTAAATTATCCCTTATGAACTTTGTTGTGTGTGTGTGTGAGGAAGATTAGCCCAGAGCTAACATCTGTTGCCAATCCTCCTTTTTTTTTTTTTTTTTGCTGAGGAAGATTGGCCCTGGGCTAACATCCGTGCCTATCTTCCTCTACCTCATATGGGACACTGCCACAGCATGGCTTGATAAGCGGTACGTGGGTCCGTGCCCAGGATCCGAACTTGCAAACCCCAGGCAGCCGCAGCGGAAAACGCAAACTTAACGGCTACACCGCTGGGCTGGCCCCGTCCTTTGAACTTTTTAATAGCAGTTTGCTTAGCTTTATGTACTTGTCATAGAAGACTTTTATTTCCTTCAGTCCTAGGAGTAGGGAGTTTTCCTAAACTGTCCTGGCCAGTGGTTTCACTTCCATACTCCTACCCAAGAATGTTGTGTGGACAGTGGGAAAACTAATGTATCAAATGACCTGAGTGTGGTGGGTTCAGTCTCTTCCTTCTTTCCTCTCCTCCCTTGTAGCAATTGTAGTTTTCAACCTAGATAAGTGAGTTTGCAGAAACAGATGGACTGTTGGCAAATCTAAACTGACAAATGGGGAGATAAGGAGTTAGGCTAATTTAGCTCACAGACTGTTATGTCTTCCAACTTAGTATTAGAGAAGAGCATTTTCACATATAGGTTTTTTAGACTTTAGGTGACAGAACAATTTTGCATATTTTACCTCGTTTCCCAGCTAGGTCTGTAAGAGATTGTTCTGGGCAGGCAACACCTAGAGACTGCTCCAGATTCTAGTCCTCTTTTGTTCTGAATTGCCTTCAGAATCAAGAGAGTTTACCGTTCAAAGTTTACGCTCATCACTCTGTTTATCATTTGCAATCTAAAGCGAGTAGTTGCTTTTTTTAAAATTATTTTATTATTATTTTTTTTTACTTCCCTTCCACCACTTTTTCAGTTACCTATCAGAGAACGGATTTTTTTTTCTCTACATAACTTGTTGCTTTGAGTTTTTGCTATAGCTCTGTGGTGGTGGTGGCGTGACCTCTTTTTCTATTTCTAGTGCTAGCCACACGGTATGATGAAGAATTTATCCTGCTTGATTTTTTTTTTTTTTTTTTTTTGCCAGGAGAATCTTCAGGATTTTCATGCCCACTTTGAAAATGGGCTTATGCATAATCATGCCCTGCATTATCTTTCCCGTGTAAAACTGTTCATTATGCTTGGCTGCCACTGTTCAAGGACTTTCAACTTTAGATGTTTTCCTCCCAATATCTTATATCTATAATCCCCTTTCCAGGCCTTCACGAAATTTACATTTTTTGATAAGCTAATGTTGAGCATGCCCAGAGCCTGTGCTTCCAACTTACTCCCTCGGCCTGTAGAATGCAGTGCTTTGTCTACGGGCTATATTGTGCCCCAAAGAGGCTTTGCTTCAGAGCAGAAACAGTCTCAGCAGGAACAGGATATTTGGCAAATGGAACATCTGTGTGATCAGATATTATTTACATAAGTACTTAGGAAGTTTCAGCTTATCCTAAGCATGGCACCCCATGTGAACCTTGCCATATACCAACCACATTCGCTTATTTTAAGACAAGGGTCCTTTCCCCATAATTCAGCTCCTCAAACTCATATAAAAATGCATTATGTTTAGGATGAGTTTCTCCTCTATCCCGTGCATCACTAAATCTGCTTTGACCCAAAGAATGCATTTACCTGCTCTTTTTCTTCACCTGCCACTTACTCTGTCTGCAGACTTCTGAGCTCTGGATGCCTTGGAGTTCCCTCTATTGCTCCATCACCAACACAGGCACGGTTCTGCTCTATGTGTTCAATCCTAAGGTTGCATATGTAGGGGAGGAAGAACTCTTCCTCTACCCTCTAGGTCCTTCTGGCTGGTATAAGAATTAAATTGACATGAGACAGAGTAACAGGAGGAAATCAAACAAATTTAATAACATGTACACATGGGAGAAACCCATAAAACTGGTAACTAGTCAAAATTGCTGAAGCCACCACCTTAAATACCATCTTCAGCTAAAGACAAAAGAGGATGTTAGGGGTAGTGCTTTGGGACTTCAAAGAGGAAGCAAATATTTGGTAGACAAATGTTTGCCATCCCTTCCAAAGACAAACGGACATGGAGAAGACTTTGATCAAATGGGCCTTGCTAGGTTCCTCCCTGTCTACCATACCTAGCTCATGTTATATTATAGATATCTACGGTATTAGGTCCTTCCTGGAAAAGGCCTTCTATCTTAAATTCTTTTAGGCATTTAGGGAGAAGTTCAAAGTTTCTTCCTAAGTCTTTTGTTCTTAAAAGTAATCAAGCCAAAGAGACACATTTTGAGGGAGCATATTCTGCTCCCTGACGTTATCCTCAAAGAGTGTACTTAGTGAAATCCACCAGAAAACCCCAATAAGGGTTTATGGTGATTATAATAGTATCATAATTAGGTTATCTTATTTGGGGAATAAGAAATGTCTTTGAAATGAGCATAGTACTAGTTAATTCTATTCCAGTATAATTCTATGGAGGTTGTCAGATCTGGGACAAATATAATGTATGGGCTGTTCTGTGCTTTTTACACCAGCCACTGGAGGTCGTTCACTGTCTTCAGTAGCTCGTGTTGTTTTCAAGGAAAAACTCAGACGTCAAGTGCCATTGCTGCAGAAACTGATTTGTAAAGGTATTCTGAGACTGTACGAAAGAGACAAAGGCAATACAAAATATAACTCCTACTCTATGTTTCTATATTTCTTTTTTATTCCCCTCAGAATTGCATTTGCAGAATTTCCTGGCTGGATGCCAGTCCTATCCTAAGGCACTTTAAGATGTGCTCTTGACAATGCTGTTCATTCATTATGTGAATACAAAAACAGTGAGCATAAGAAGCCTGAAACTTAGCTCACTGATAACTGTTTCTTTATTTTCCTGAATGTTTCTTTGCAAGCATAGCCAAATTTAACATCCTGGTTTTTCTTCAGCTGGTTAGAGTCTAAATGGTCCCTGAAGATTATCTTTCTAGCTGGACATAAGAAATGTTGACTCTGCCATCTCAACCCATCCTTTTAGCACTGCCATGCATGGATATTTTAATCTTGATGTTTGTGTCATGCTGACTTTGAGTCTCTGCTTGTGAAATCAAATATTTCTATCATTTTCTATAGAAATGATGAATCTTCATAGAAGATATATTTTCTGGAGCAAACTCCCTCAAGCCTTTATCAAGTTTTGGTAAATTGCATTTAAAACACTTGTGTTTACTTTTCTTATTTCACTTATTTTTTATATAGTTATTTTCATCAATATATTCAAAATATTACAATTCTTGTGTAATTCATCTATTTGTTTTATTTTACTTCAAATGTTGATAATTATACTTGAGTTATGGGTTTGCTATTCTGGATGTTACTTCCACCAAAGCTAATTGTCACTGTAAAAACATTTGCAGATTTATATTTTCCCAAAGATATTTTATTCTTTCATCAGTTTGGAATATAAAAAAAATTCTAAATGCAATTTTAAATATTTCATTTGTATTTATTCTTTGGGGACTACTGTCTAGGTTTTCCCAGATATCCACCACCCCCACTAACTTCACTACATTGCCATACACCAAACCCCATCTGCTGATTTTAAAGAAAGTATTCTCTTTCTATACTGCTCTATGAAATTCATATAATTTCTTTTTGATATTTTTACACTGTGTGCTTCCTCTATTCGTTTGTTGTTGTGGTTACTAATTGTTATTGTGCATACATTTTAGTAATTGATGATGTTATTTGTGGTGATGCAGTCCAGCAGTCTCTTTCACTGAGATGTAAATAAATGATGAGAGTTAGTTATTATTTCCTTACTATTACAGAAGAAATACTTTAGCTTTTCGCCATAAGGTAATCTATAATTTATTTTTTTGGATTTACTTATTTCAATGCCCATCTAAGTCTTCAGTACACTTGTGATTATTTTGCACATTTTAGTTTAGAGTTCATACAATTAGCAGAAGAAAGATAATATTGTTAGGGTGAAACAATGATGTCTTAATGTCCTTTGGGTAAATATGTGGAGATTAGGATATTATTTATAATCTAAAGTCATGAAATTCGAGAGTTTCTACTAACAGTGGAGGTTTTTAATTTATATGTTTTAGTAAGGACGCAAATAGGTAGTCTCAAGAAACATTTTATATTTTGGGGATTTGCTAGAAATGCTGTATTTAAGTCTTTTAGATCTATGCAAGAAAGCTACTCACTGATTTTCATTCAAAATTTCTCCAAGACAACTATGTATTAACATGGCATAAACGTTTTTAGGATATGCTTAGAAAATACTAACTTTAAGCCAAAGGGCCTTAGAGAATTGACTTAGTGATAATTCTTCCTTCTGCTAGGAAAAATAGCATCAAACTTGTCACAATTTTTCCTAACACAATAGGCTGCAAAGGTCCCTACACATTTAAACCCTGGAGGTAATCTGTACATGTTTCAATAAGATAGGATAAATAAAAATCTGTACTGCTTGGTAATATTCTTACAGTGTCTCTATTATAATCAGAAATAGTCATACTTACTACTTTATTTTTTGTTTGTTTGTTTTGTTTTATTTTGTTTTTTGGTGAGGAAGATTAGCCCTGAGCTAACATCTCTTGCCAATCTTCCTTTTTTTGCTGAGGAAAATTGGCCCTGGGCTAACATCCATGCCCATCTTCCTCTACTTTATATGTGGGACACCTGCCACAGTGTGGCTTGATAAGCAGTGCATATGTCCATACCTGGGATCTGAACCTGTGAACCCTGGGCTGCCAAAGCAGAGCAAGTGAACTTAACTGCTACACCACTGGACCGGCCCCACTACTGTCTTTTTTAAATTCCTTAAATTGAGATATAATTGACATATTACTTTGTAAAGTTTAAGGTGTACAACTTGTTGATTTGACATACAAATATTGCAAAATGACTACCATCATAGCATTAGGTAACATCTCCATCATGTCACATAATTACCATTTCTTTTTTGTGATGAGAACATTTAAGATTTACTTTCTTAGCAACTTTCTATATATAATACAGTGTTACCAACTATAATCATGCTGTACATTAGCTCCTGAGAACTTATTCATCTTATTTGCTATTTTCATATATCTAGTTTTTAACAGAAAAAAATTTTCTCAACAACTTGAACAAGAAAATATGTTGTAATTATATACCATCACTTTCCATAATTTCTGCCTGAGTGGAGGTGATTAAAAATAGAATATCTCTTTCCTTTGAAGCTGTCACCATATTCGGCTTCCCTGGGTAGAGAGTGTCTTTTACTTGGGTACCTTAACTCAGATCTAAGTGTATATGATATTCCTTGTATCTGCTAGTCTTATATTTTTTAGAGTTCTCTTCTTATTAGCCAATTCCTCATTACTCCAATCCCCTGTTGTAGATCAACTTTTTATATAAAACTCTCCGTGTGCAAATTATCCTGTGGTTTCACTCTCTTGATTGAACTTTTATTGATACAGTAATATATCACGATTTATTAAAAAAACTAGAATTAATACAATATTAAATGTTAGGTATTTGTTTCTGAGCTAAGTAGTCTCCAAGTATCTCTGCTAACAATTCCTCCCATGCCTATATGTACATGCCACTTCTCACTTAAGAGATGAATCTATTTATATTTCTCTTGATTTTGGACCAGGCTGTGTGTTGCTTTGATGGACGAAATGTGACAGAAGAGATGCACTGTTGTGGCATGCAGTAGCCATGCTGTACAGAAGCCATGCTAGATTGTTGAATGACTAAAGACCATGTGGAGAGTGCTCTGAAGAATGAAAGACCATCTCTCAATCTTTCAGCTGAATGCAACTTTGTAAGAGACTCCAAGTGAGACTAGCAGAAGAACTGCATAGCTAAGCCCAAGAAAACTCACAGAATCATAAGAAATAATAAATTGCTATTTAGGATTGTTTAAGTAGAAACAAATGACTAAAACGGTAGCTTAGAAATCATGGTTAAACTTGGATATTCCTATTCCCAGAGGGCTAAGTAAGGACAATTCAGCCAGCCTTCTTACTCAGACAGCTCAGACACTTACTTTTCTCTCTTCAAGAAACTTTTGTCTAAGGCAGACGTTATTCGAAAGTCTTATATCAACCCCCAGAATCCTAAGGCCATTCCTATTACTTGCATGGTAACAGCAGTAATTAGTTAAAATACATTTCTAGTTTCTTGTAGGCATGGCAGGTGTCATGCTGACCTGGTGACTGTAAAATTAAACAAGATATACAGACAAGATGGACAGGGATAAATTAGGGGCTTTGGAGAACCTCAATAAAGGTGTCCTTATCATGGCAATAAAACTCTTTAAGAGGTTAGATACCCAAGGATGGTGATAGCAGGAAGTAAAACAGGTAGATTACAATGACGCAATTTGTGAACATGTAAGTAACGATGTCCTGCCTGTGGAAAACTTTTAAGATGAAAGTCTAAGGAGTTAGTGAAGAAAGTCATCATCATTTTTTTTTTTTTGCTAGGAATGATTTGCCCTGAGCTAACACCTGTTGCCAATCTTCCTCTTTTTTTTTTCCCTCCTCAAAGCCCCAATGCATAGCTGTATATTCTAGTTGTAGGTCCTTCTAGTTCTTCTATGTGAGCTGCCACCACAGCACGGCAATTGACAGACGAGTGGTGTGGTTCCAAGCCCGGGAACCAAACCCTGTCCACCAAAATGGCGCATGCTGAACTTGAACCACTACGCCATCAGGGCTGGCTCAAGAAAGTCATTGTCTTGATCAGATGATTAAAACTCAACAGGATGCTTTACCTCTCATTGAAATTCAAATAAATGTGTTTTCTTAAATGCACTCTGCCTTGCTGGCAGCTTTTAACTGAGGATGAGCTAAACCTGGAAAAGTTCATAAGAATTGAGTGTTGAAGGATTTGCTCAGCCAACGTGACAATTACCTACTCTAGATAGAGACAAGTCTTCTCGGGGGTCATTAATTTTGGAACTCCAGGAGCGCAAGGTCTTGACCGGTACACATGCCCTCTGCTTGCGGCAGCAGCTATAGTGATGTTGCCCGCAACTGCAGCCATAGCCACATTGGCAAGCACCCCTCCCAAAAGCAAGAGAGCAAATTGAAGGAAAAAAAGAAAGTAGATTGTTATGGGTTCAACTGTGTCCCTAAAAAACATATGTTGAAGTCCTAATCCTCAGTACCCAGAATGTGACCTTATTTGGAAATAGGGTCACTGCAGACATAATTAGTTAAATCAAGATGAGATCCTACTGTAGTGGGGGGCCCTAATCCTATAAGACTGGTGTCCTTATAAGAAGATGGTCATGTAAAGACAGAAAGACAGAGAGAGTGCCAGGTGAAGACCAAGGATTGGAGTAGTATATCTACAAACCAAGGAATGCCAAAGATTGCCTGCAAACCACCAGAAGCCAGGAAGAGGCAGGGAAGGATTCTCCTACAGGTTTCAGGAGCATGGCCCTGCAGACACCAGAATTTGAGACTTCGAGTATCCAGAACTACGACACACTACATTCCTGTTGTTGTACGCCACGCTGCTTGTGGTACTGTGTTATGGCCGCCCTAGGAAACTCACACAAAGGTCAATCTCTGCTTGCACAACAGCAACAACACACATACACACCCTACATAACAAGAACTGCAGTAGCAACAACAACAATAATAACAAAAATGGAATTATGTCAAAGCTCCTCATTGGATTTATTCTTATCTCGATTCCTCCAGACTGATATCATAAAAATCTCTCGGTAGAGACCATAAATTCCATGCCCAGTTCTTAAATGTTTCTGACAAGCATTGACACTCAAAAATCAGGGAGCTTTTGGAAACAGAGATAGAATGAATGATCAGTGATATTGAAGGGAAGAATTTGAGGCAGCAGAATTTGACTACGTGTCCAAGTGGGACACAGGGAACCAAGGTGATTTTCTATAGAGGCTGATGCTGGGATTCGTTTATTGCGATTCTGGGGGGATAAAAGCATTCTTGAAAGGATGAAAAGGATCGGTGCAGGGACTTCTTCATTGCACATTCAAAGTGGCAGCCCCCAAAGTCCTCCCGCTACAATAAAATCATAAATATGATGTCATAATTGCCATATTTTAGGGGCGATAAACAATGTTTTAAACCTAATATGAAAATCAGAGGGGTAGGTAACGTCCAACGGCAACATTATTCTAATTATGATCTTAGTTTGGCTGGTACAAAAATCGGTTGTGTTTTGACCATTGTTTATAGAATATAATTAGAATTATTTATGGATTACAAAAGGTTGCAGGAATTAGATGAGAACTGTGACCGATCATATTTTTACATTGAAAGATGATTCTTAATTACTCCTGATTGGTATGCAGGCATTGATTTGGCTTAAGTGATCTTATGAGTCCCTGTGAATGCCGGATATCAGCAGCAATTTGCTCTTTTCTTATAGGGCCAGCAGTTTGATTTACCGTTTGTCCAATCACTTAGATATTTAAATTATCTGGCATATCAGAATTCAGTAAGGTGGGCTTTAAACAGGTGGCCTAAACTAATTCAGATGCTAAAGTTACTCATTATATTGATGCCATATTAGCTGAAAGTAATTGTAAAATAATTGTGCTGAGGCTCTGTCTTTCATTATTAATTTTATTACAGGAAAGAATGGGATATTAAGTAGAAAATAAGTTAGAGGCTCTCCCAGACAATATAGCCCCAGTACTCTGGGGCAAATATACTCAAGACTAGATAAAAGCTTTTAATTTTGAGTCCCCTAAACACGAAATATAGTACTTGAAAACAAGATTACTTTATTTCTGGAAATGGCGTATGTCACATCTAGTATGATTGTTTCCCTGCATCATATTAACAAAATGTGTCAAAAGGAATACAAATCCTGAACAACGTGGAGACTTAAAGGCCAAGCATGCCTCCCAGCTTCTGGCCTCATTTATTCACTCATTCAACAGGGTAAAGCACTTACTATACCCAAGTGCTGTTCTAGTAATTGGGACAATAATCATCAACAATTAAAACAATATCCTCAAGGAGAGTATATCCTAATTAGAGACAGACAACACATTTTTTAAAGTATAAATGCATCATATGTCAGATGTTAATAAATGCTATAGAGAAACATTAAGCAGGCTAATGAATTAGGGAGTAACAGGAAAGAGACATTACTTTTTAATAAAGGGTAGTCAGGAATGGCTGCATTGACAGGGCAATACTTAAACAGAGATATTGCAGTGGCCAGAGAGGCTAGATTGGGGTGTGACCAGAAAATGAGAAAGTCAATATTAATGGATGGGGGACATAGAAGATAAGACAAAATCTAGATCCATAGGCTGGCATCACTTCTTCTGACATTGGCTACTCTCCCAGTACAACAATGGCAGGGATCATGAGTTGCTACCTCTTTTTTTTTTTTTTTTTTTTTTTGGTGAGGAAGATCAGCCCTGAGCTAACATCTGTGCCCATCTTCCTCTACTTTACATGTGACGCTGCCACAGCATGGCTTGACAAGCGTTGCATCGGTGCATGCCAGGGATCCGAACCTGCAAACCCTGGGCCACCGAAACGGAGCGCATGCACTTAACCGCTGCACCACCGGCCAGCTCAATACTTCTTGATACTCTAAAAACTTTGCAGCCAGTCCTTCAAAATGTTGTCAAGCTTATGGACTGCTTTATTTTATTGCTTCCCAGATCTTGGGAGATGGTGAATCAGCCTTGTCAGGGCTGGCAGAATTAAAAATAGATTTTTAACTTCTATATACATTCTAAAGTACTCCTTAATAATATTTATTGATGTATATTCCTAGACTGTGGCTAATGCATTGTCTAATTGTTCAAGCCATTGGTCTTTAAATGATTGGAATGATGGACCCAAATCTCTGTGAACAACCCCTTCTAGGCTCATTTCGTTGGAATTATGTCAAAGTTGAAACCATTGTTTTCTATGTAGATTCTCATGTAGCCTCTGGTAAAGCTTCTTACTAAATCAATATTTATTGATACTCTGACAAGGTCAAAAGCTTTTTATGAGCAGCGAAAACCCCAGAGAAAGTGCAAAATGTATACTAATGGATCATGCTTGGAGAAAGAACTCCTGTTCAGTATCTTTAAAATACAATTTGGAAATTACTGTATTTAACAGTAAACATAGTCCTAAGACACCACGGAAGACGGCAGCAGAGCTGCCATTATCTTGTACAGGTCAATAGTTGGTTGAGTTGCTTGGGTCTCACACCTTTATAGGGGCCTACATTATTAGGAAAACGATTAAAAAACAAAGAATCCAATTAAAAAATGAGCCAGAAGCTCTGAATAAACATTTTTCCACAGAAGACATGAGGATGGCCAACAGGTACATGAAAAGATGCTCAACATCTTTAATTATCTGGGAAATACAAATCAAAACCACAATGAGATATCACCTCACATCTGTTAGAATGGCTATTATCAAAAAGACAAGAGACAACAAATGTTGGCAAGGATGAGGAGAAAAGGGAACCCTTGTGCACTGTTAGTGGGAATGTAAATTGGTGCAACCACTCTGGAAAACTATGGAGGTTTCTCAAAAAATTAAAAATAGAACTATCATATGATCCAGCCACTTCTGAGTATATATCTGAAAAAAAAATGAAAACATTAATTCAAAAAGATATATGTATCCGCATGTTCACTGCAGCGTTATTCACAATAGCCAAGATATGGAAACAATATGCGTGTCCACCAATGGATGAACGGATAGAGAAATTGTGATTATATATATATATATGTTTATATATATATATATATATATATATATGTTTATATATATATATATATATATATACACACCATGGAATATTATTCAGCCATAAAAAAAGAATGAGATCTTGCCATTTGTGACAACGTGGATGAAACTTGAGGGCATCATGCCAAGTGAAATAAGTCAGACAAAGACAAATACCGTATGATGTCTCTTATGTGTGGAATGTAAAAACAAAAGCAAAAAAATCTAAGCTCATTGATACACAGAACAGATTGGTGGTTGCAAGACACAGAGGGTGGAGGAGGGTAGGAGATATGGGTGAATGTTTTTTTTTTTTGCTTTAAACAAATTGAATAAAAATTAAAAGAAAAATGACCATAAAAATGTGACTAATATTACATAAATGTTTAGAAGCATCTAGTTGGTCTTTCTATTTTCAATTTAGATCCTGTGTTTCAAATAGGTTGCTGCCATTTCACAAGATTTAAATTATAAATTATAAATCTGCCTAACCCAAGTAGCCCTCACCACCAGCATGTTGGAGACAACTAGAAAGATATATTGACATTTTATAAGAAAATGGCAAAATTTACTGTTCATCTGGTCACCATGAATTCAACCATGTAATAGAGATTGTATGCATATTGGTTCCTCTAAAGGTATGGAATGTATGTAACTGCAGCCATGGATCTACTTTAGCTTATAGTTTATCTTAATCTGGATCAAACTAAACACTCACTGAGAATGTTCACCTGTAGCTGGGTAACCATGAGTGCAGCAAACACTTAATGGATCTCTCACTTAAAATAAGAAGAATAGACTCAATTTTGGTGGATAATTAGAAAAATCATCCACAGTTTTCAATAAAAACATATATATCACAAAGAGGATATAGAGTTGAAATTATATGTGCCCAACAACAAGAGATATATATGTATATATTACTAATTAGTAATATTATTACTATTATATATATGTTATATATATAACTAATTAGTAATAATTTTAATTATTAGTTACTAATAGTAATAATTAATAACTAATTAGTAATAATTTTAAATTTATGGACATATAAAAGTATTTTCTGTACCAAGGCTCAGCACGCATCTGTTTCTAAAATGTAGCAATAATTGGGTAAAACGATGTTCTAGGAAACTTTGACATACTCACTTTAGTTTGAGGAGTTTTGAATTTCCAAATGTAAACAGTCTTCCTTCTTCAATAAAGGTTGGGATTGATGTAATTTGACTAGTGATGACATTTTAAGACACATTAGTTAAATGGGCATTTATATATTCTTTTCAATGTCCACTGTTTAGGAAAGTTATTTAACTTAGAGTGAAAATAAAACAAGATTACTCTGTAAAATGAAATATTTTATCCAACTGTGTTTACATATATTGGATTAGAGAAAATTAAAATGAAACATGCAAATTGATTTTAAAAAATCTTGCAAGACTGGGCTGGCCCTGTGGCTTAGCAGTTAAGTGCACACGCTCCGCTACTGTCAGCCCAGGTTCGGATCCCGGGAGCGCACCGAGGCACCGCTTCTCCGGCCATGCTGAGGCCACATCCCACATACAGCAACTAGAAGGATGTGCAACTATGACATACAACTATCTACTGGGGCTTTGGGGAAAAAAAGGAGGAGGATTGGCAATGGATGTTAGCTCAGAGGTGGTCTTCCTCAGCAAAAAGAGGAGGATTAGCATGGATGTTAGCTCAGGGCTGATCTTCCTCACCAAAAAAAAAAAAAAAATCTTGCAAGAACACCTAGGTCATCTGTGGACAAAGACGAATCATGTTAAAGACGTAGAGTGGTTATAGAAGGTGATATAACAAGGCAGTGTCAGCCATCTGACCTTCAACAGTCTCATCAGTCTCTGTTCCACTGATAAATAGATGTCATAAATAGCAGCTATGTGGTACTTGATATTAAGAAACTGAAAAATGATAATTTAAAACCTAATAATCAAACATTTAGAACTTGAATAGGAAGTTTTAGTTAATAGATATCTATCGTCATTTCTGTTTAATTTTAAGCTACTTTGTATAAGAAATTTCATGTTAATATGATCATGACACCCTTGAATTTGCTTCTAGGTTAAATTTACTTTATAATATTCGTTTATTAATTGCATCAAACAATCACACAAAGGTATTTACTCCTCTACGTATTCCAGATGTTGTGGCTGTGTATTTTACACTCCAGGAGTCTTGGTTAAATAAAATTTAGAAGACACCTAGTTATAGCACCGTATATGACGTAGCTTTTTGTGACAAGACAAAAGGATAGAGCGAGGAATAGGGACAAGGATTGAACTTCTTATTAAGAAAATATTGCTAAGAAAAAAACAAACTAAGAAAAGAAGGATAAAATATTTCACATCACATTTCAATATTAGGAATATGTGGAAGTTTAAAAGAGAGAATGAGTGAGATGCTGGGATTATGCACATTTTGGTAAATGTAGTGGTGCTTATATGCCAAAGAGCAAGACAAGTGCCTGAGAATACAGTGAACTTCCTGCTGGAAAGCCTCAGGTAGCACTGGAATGAGCTGAAGTTATATTAAAAGGGAGAATTTGATAGGAACGTTTTAGTGAAAAATATGTGCTAACTAAACTGTTTACAAGTTAATATTATTATTGCAATGGTTTTGTCTATGTATAACTAATTTTCAGTAACTAGAATAAGAGAAGGAACTTAAGAAAACTGTTCCTCCCTTGGTTCAGTCTCTCACTCCATTCATGAGAGAAAAATGAGCTGGAGTAGAGCTTTACAATTTTTTTTTCCGCCTTCCAAGTAACTCATTGGAAGGTACCAGGATGACTATCTTCTAACAAGGAGCTTGAGTTTTTTTGTATGGTATGCATGTGTGCATGTGTGTGTGTGTGTGATCTTATTTGTGTGAAGATTATAGACAAAAGTCAAATATAGACATATTAAGCTCAAAGGACTTGGCTGACATTTAGCAGTTATGTTCATCTGGGGAAAATGGTCAAGAAGTTTCTAAAGGGTTTGTCCTTCCCACCTGGGGAAAAAATCATTAACATAAACCCAAGTAAATTTGTTGGATCATGGAGAATTTGCCCTGTTTTACCAATTTTGGAGAGTGACAAGTTAAAAAGGATTCAGTCCATAAAAAAATGCATCCACAGTCCACTCTTTCCCTATGCAGTGCATTGCTTAGTTTATTTTCCCTTGACTTCCACTCTTATCTCTGGGCAGGGAAAACTTAAACTTTCTCTCTAATCTGACCATTGTTCTGAAGTCCAATATTATCTTTCTAATTGCCCATTTGACAAGTATAGTGGATTTTTCTGCCATGAATCCTAATTCCATGTATCTAAAAATGACAAATTAAAATGTTTTCAAATATACTTCAATATGTTTCACTAGATTCAAAATTTGTATTGTTTTTGTGGAAAAAATATCATATGTAATAAATTGTTTTCCTTAGTGTTTAAAATATGTTCGTAAGAGGAATATAACGACATTATAAAGCATTTAGCTCTCATTTACTGAGATAATTAACATTTCATAATAATTACTTTCAGACGCTATTTGTAGAAAACATGCTTTCAGAATACAGCCCTTTCATTTCTCTCTTATTTTGATATTTTAATAAAGAAACAGATTTTTAAGTGACAACTGCAATTTTCAACTTCAGTTCTGAAAAGCAGTTTTTGTAATCTATTTTGCCAAGCTATACATCTGAAGCACAATCTCAATTTTAATTTGCATTTGGTCTATATACTAAGTACAAAAAGCTTGCTTTTACTCACATAAGAAATTTGAAGTAAATTAAATAGTATGCAACAAATGTTAAATGGAAAAAATTTAAAATTTTTTACACATTATATAACACTATTACCTTATAGAATTAAGAAACCATATAATAGTATTTTAACATTATTACCTTTTTTTTTTATAATTTTATTTATTTATTTATTTTTCCTCCAAAGCCCCAGTAGATAGTTGCATGTCATAGCTGCACATCCTTCTAGTTGCTGTATGTGGGATGCGGCCTCAGCATGACCGGAGAAGCGGTGCGTCAGTACGCGCCCGGGATCTGAACCCAGGCCGCCAGCAGTGGAGCGCGCGCTCTTAACCGCTAAGCCACGGGACCGGCCCACATTATTACCTTGTAGAATTAAGAAATCATATAACAATATTTTGTAATATGCTAATATAAAATATTAGTTCTAAAATAACTTTATAACATGTTTTGTGTAAGAATGGTGAAAGAATATTAAAAAATTCCTAAGAAATTTTATAAGATTACATATTAACACGTAAACAGAAAATCATTGGAATTTAGCATAAGTGAAACTATGACATTGGATAATTTTAAAATTTGCGTGTTATAAAAATCTCTCTACCCTCACTACTCGTGTGAGTCTCTAGGAGAATAGGAGTGTAATGTAATTTTTAAGGCCAGATACAATATAAGCCTGAATTAAGGTACTACAGTGACAGTGGGTTTAGAAAACAATGGTTTAGTACATTACCCCTTAAGAAAGTAGGATCTTTAATAATACAGTGATGAGTGGATATAGGTTCAGGGAGGAAGATTCTAGAATGACTCTCAAATTTTTAGTTCAACTGGGCTTATTATGTTCTCATTCACCCAAATACTCCACGACTAGGAATGTTTAAAGAGGAGCCAATATCACTCTAGAAGGGAAGGAGGTGGAGAGAGCTAGAGATAGAGAAATGATTATGAGTTTGGCTTTGAACTGGTTGAGTTAGAGATTCTACAGGACATCAGATTGCAGTTCATAAATGTGTGTCAGAAATCAGGCCTGGGGATAGAGAAACTGGAGTTAGGGTAGTAATCAACATTTATTGTAGTCTGGGTGCCTTGATGTGTTAATAATTTTATATACATTATTTCTTTTAATCTTCCAGAAAATCTCATATATTAAATTCTAATATCCCATTTTAGAATGATATCTCAAAGGGACCTGGATATAAAGACTGTTTCCCAAATTTTCATACAGAGTTACAAAGTAGTAAATGCCAAAACTTCAGCTCAAGTCCGGGTCTTTCTTATGCATCTTGTGTTAGTACCCCCTTGAGATGTACTAGTCACATTCAGTAGCAGAAAGAAATGGAGCGGCCAAAAGAGAACTCTGGGAAATATCCACATTAAAAATGCAGAAAGGGGCCGGCCCCATGGCTTAGGGGTTAAGTGCACACGTTCCGCTACTGATGGCCCGGGTTCAGATCCCGGGCGCGGACCGACGCACCACTTCTCCGGCCACACTGAGGCCGCATCCCACATACAGCAACTAGAAGGATGTGCAACTATGACATACAACTATCTACTGGGGCTTTGGGGAATAAAAGGAGGAGGATTGGCAATAGATGTTAGCTCAGAGCTGGTCTTCCTCAGCAAAAAAAAAAAAAAAAAGAGGAGGATTAGCATGGATGTTAGCTCCGGCTGATCTTCCTCAAAAAAAAAAAAAAAAAGGAGAGGAAAACCTGCAACGAAAACAGAACTTTAAGAGGAAAACTAAGAAAGAGAGGAGTCTTCAGAGATAAGTGGAGAGGCAAATATATACTGTTTTTCAGTGAGCTTGATTTTGAAAAGGAAGAAAGGAATGCATTACAGAGCATGAACACAATGACCAGGGATGGCTGCGTCACAGGTTTACAAAGGAGTCCTCAAGTTATGAGGTAAGGAGAGATAGAAGACTGTCAAAAATGTCTTACCTTTCCAGGAAAGTTGCACATGTCCTCCTTGGAAAGCCAGGTTTAATCCAAGTCAGAACAGCAAGTGCTCCGTGAGACTGCCTTTGAATTTAGGGACCTGATAAGCCAAACTTCTTAGTAATGATGGACTTGTATTTAATTAAATAGAATTAATTCTGGTTTTTAATAAAGTAGGACAGAAATAAACACTGGTGAAAATAACTCTATTCTAAATGTGCTAATGTTTATTCGAAAGGTTATAACTGTGCTGATGGTCAAAAGGCTTAGGAATATAATTATGTCTATGATAGAGGAGCATGTTAGAGATTGATTAAAGATAAATCTAAAGTAAATGGGATAATATTAATATTTATCTTTACTGGAGAGAGCCTGTTATAATTGAGACTTAACTACAATATGTACTTCTAACAATTGCACAAGTGGATGGCATTATTCCCATTTTAACATAGGCCAATAATCTCATAGATGCTAAATAGCTTGTACAGAGTCGCTCAGCTGGGAAATTGGAGAGCTGGAATTCCAATCTGGTTCTCTTTGGCTCTAAAGCCCACTTTTTCTGATACAACACAGAGAAAGAAAAGATCCTGATTCCTATGGAAATTTTTATTTTTTTCACAGGTATAACTCAGGTGCAACATAAAAGAAACTTCTCTTCTGCTTAAAATAGTTTAGTATTACTTCCATGAAAAGTTTTTCATGGAGGGTAACAAAAAAATTTAACAAGTAAAAATTAGAGAAATATACTTGTATAAGCCAGTGAGTCTTTGCCATATTAAGAACTTAGAGGGCAATGATGTATTTCTATCTTTACTATCTGTTTTTATTTTACCTCTGATTCCATAAAGGTAAGTATCAAACCTCTCCTAACAACAACTCCGATCATTTGTTGACTATTTAACTCTCATATATTTAATTATTTTTATCACTTCTCTCTATAGTATGTACTGCGTAACGATGTTTCGGCCAATGATGGACTGCATATACGATGGTGGTCCCGTAAGATTAGTACCATATAGCCTAGGGGAGTAGTAGGCTATACCATCTAGGTTTGTGAAAGTATATTCTATGATGTTCACCCAATGACAAATGCCTATTGACACATTTCTCAGAATGCATGCCCGTCATTAAGCGACACATGGCAGTATATTTGACTGTTTGTTATTAACTATGAACTCCACAAGTCCCTGTAACTCAGAATAATACTCAAAGTTTTCTCAGCTTATATAAGCATTTAGATATATAGTTCTTATAACAAATTTAAAAGTTCAGATCAATAAATGTGAATCTTAATGTTTTTGTTTTTGTTTTTTTTTTTAATTTTTTTTTTTCCCCCAAAGCCCCAGTAGATAGTTGTATGTCATAGCTGCACATCCTTCTAGTTGCTGCATGTGGGACGCGGCCTCAGCATGGCCGGACAAGCGGTGCGTCGGTGCGCACCCGGGATCCAAACCCGGGCCGCCAGCAGCGGAGCGCGCGCACCCAACCGCCAAGCCACGGGGCCGGCCCAATAAATGTGAATCTTGATTTTACAACCGGTAGTGTGAACTCTCCCATCTAATCCTCCACTTTATATATCACAATGGAAGCAGAATAATGGCCCTTGAAAGATGCCCATGTCCTAATGTCCTGAACCTGTGACTTTTACCTTGATTGACAAAAGGGACTTTACAGATGTGACTAAGAATATGGACCTTGAAATGGGAAGATTATCCTGGACTATTTAAGTGGGCCCAATGTAATCACAGGAGTCTGTTAAAGCAGGGAACCTTTCCCAGCTCTGATCTGAGAAAGACATAACGACAATGAAAGCCTGATCAGAGAGATATTACATTGCTGGCTTTGAAGAAGGAGGAAGCAGTCCATGAGTCAAGGAATTCACGCAACCTCTAGAAGCCGGGAAAGGCAAGAAAATAGACTATCCAAAAAAGAATGCAGCCTTGCTGACACCTTTATTTTAAGCAGTGAGAACTATTTGGACTTCTGACTACAAGAACTGTAAGATAATACATTTACATGGTTTTAAGCCACTAAGTTTGTGGCAATGTATTATAGCAGCAATAAAAAAATTAATATAGCCACTCCTGGGCCTGTTGTTATTATTCTTGGACTCTTGTAAACCCTAGAGTCTGCCTTCTCTCAAGAATTACTTTAAATTCAGAAAAAGGTGTGTGTGGCTGCTGTGTTCCATAGCCTGCCTCCCACACGTTTTTCTAGGCCTGGCCGTGGGCCTCGGCTGTTGTGTTGTTGCTAGTCTCATGGGACTCAGTACTTCCTTCTTCTTTCCAGATGATATGCCCCAGTGGAGGCCTACATTGCGATGACCATGTTTACCTTTACTGCCCTGTCACTTCTAAGTTCCCATAAAACTGCAGAAGGCTGTGTATTGGTGACTTTTACTTAAGATTTTGTAGGAAGTATTGAGAAAGCAATGCCATGTACAGCAGGGGACACCTTAATAGGCAATATTAGATATCACCATTCCTGAAAACCCTCAGCCATTCTACGACTGGAAAAGTGTACTAGATAAGCGTTTTTGTCTTGCTCCTCAGAAACCAAATCCAACCCTCAACTTCTTTTATCCTGTATATTCAGTCATTCAACAGAAAGCTATTTAGTTCTCTTCTTGCAATCTGTACTTAAATGTTGCACAAATAAATTAAGGAGTTCTTCTAAATCAAGGGACTAGTATTCTCTTCTACAAACTTAGCAGTTGAATAAACCGGAAGAAGTTTAATAATTGTATTTTTTTCAATACATTCTATATGTATCAAAATTTTAGGTCATATGTATCCAAGTACTATATGACCCTGTTACTGAAAAAATATTATATATATATAATATATAATACATAATTCATCTACTTTTCTTTTCTAGAGACTATTTCCAAGTTTTGAGTTCTATGTTTTTTTTCTCTTAGTTACAAACATAATGGCGGAACTTGTCGGAGAGTTTTAAAAGTGAAATGGGAAAATGCCTAGTGCTCAATAATATCCACATCTCTTTCCCTTTCTCCATTGCATTTCTTGCACATCTTTCCTCCTTTTATTTCTTTGAGCTCTAGAATGTATCCTTTGATAATCTTTGCTCCTACATTTTAGCCATGGTGAGGTAGGTGATGATTCATGAATAATGACAGGATTTTAAAAAAATTCAGAATTTGCATCCTAGGATTGTTTCAGTGGTTGGGAGGGAGCCATTTCTAAAAGCAAGACTTGGTTGCTTCCAATGCCAAAAGCATGGGAAGATAAGAAACCAATCGTATTTTTACTTTGCTACTTACATTTTCCAGGGGTAGAAACAGAGCTAAAAATGGCATAGAAATCACTGTTAGTATAGTTCAAAGAAAGGCGATATCTCATCTTGTTGGAAGGGAATCAAAAAGGTTTCTTGAAAGAAATCAATTACACATGTATAGATAAAAGATTCAGTAGTTGGAAATAAGTGTAAGTGCGTTAAAGATATAAGAAACAGTGTCAGCAATGGGAATAAGAGATGCAAAAACAAGCAACCTGTATGTGATACAAAGTAGTATCCAGATTCATATGAAGATTAACGATTGACAAATCCTGGACAAGTCCCTTTCTTGTGATCCTTGTGGCTAACTCAGACCTTTGGCATATGTCTCCCTCCCTTTCCAGCTTTCTCTTCATTCTCAGCAAAAGACCTTCTTCACAATTGATGGAGAAAATTATGACCATCAGAAAATATTTCCCTCAGCCTCCTAGTTCTCTACCCATAGAGTTATCGGTAACCCTACCCCATAGTAAATACTCTGGCAAATATTAGTTTCTAATTGCCAAATCCAGTATATACAAACCTCCTTTTACTTACCAAATGTCTCTACTCTTTAGAACTTGACTATTCCTTTCTGGAGCTTTCTGATCCCTTGAATTCTCTGACTACACACTCTTTTTCTTCTAAATTTCTAACAATTTCTTTTGGTTTTCTTTCCTGTGTCTGCTTGTACAAATGGGAATTCACCAGAATTCTAACTTTGAGATTCATCTTTTCTTGCACTAAATACTCCTCCCTGGATTATTGCACAAAACTGACGACACCAACTGACACTAAAGTCCAATGATGTCCAAATCTACACCCAACCACAGACAGTTCTTTGGAGCTCTATATCTATATATGGTATATTTAACTTGACATCTCTTCCCCAAGAATCTAGTGACATTCTACTCAATATTTGAGAAGCATCTTTGATTAAGCTAAATGTAGTTAATATGATCACAATCTTTAAAATTGTTTTACTAATTTTCTTCTTTGTGATACAATAAGAAAGAGGCAAATTTGCTGTTAGCTTTAACATCTGATATTATTATGATATAATTTCTAGAGTAGGGGACAATTTTTGACCTGCTAGATTATGCGTAGCCACACAATATATCACCTCATATTCAGTATTATATGTCCTAGAAGTGGTATAGTAAGAGAAAAATCAATTAGAAGGATTTCTGTGTCAGGTTCACAATTGGTCCCTCTAAAGACAGTAAAAAATCATGTTTTGCCTTCACATGACCCACATTTACTGGCCACCAGTGGGATGGTGGCTTGAAGTTTATCAGTTTCAATGAATTTAACTTAAACCTAGTCAGAGAAGACAGAAAACCAAAAAAAAATTAATTTCCCTTTTATGCCTCTGACATCATATATCTTATGAATTGCTGACTTGAAAACAACCAAATCATGCAAAACCATGTAAAACATAAATATGTATAAATATATATAATTGAAGATTATTGATAGTCATTTATAAAAAATAAATAATTCATTTACTTCATTTGGTGTAGTGTCTGTTAAAGTCCTAAAATTATTTATTCATTCAATAAGTCTATTGAAAGCATACATTGGACTTTTTATTAACATATGTTGACTAAATATTTTCTGAAGTCCAATAGCATTTTGTATATAAAATTGAAATCATACAGGCATTCTGTTCCAAAATTTCATCTTACCGGTCCTTAAAAATTCTCATATCACAGTCATCAACCTAAGTCTGTGCAGTTAGAAATAAAAAGGGATAAAAAAGAAGTTTGTTGCTGACTCCATGGCATATATTCTCTCATTTTTGTGAGTCTATTGACGTTTCAAACCTTGCAGAGTTTGATGACACTGTAAGATATCATCATTGGGAAAAGCAGGGCAGGGCAATTGGGTGGTTTACACAGATAGAGCTAAAAATAAAATGAAATATATTTTCCTCCCCTTATGTGTTCAAAGATTGTATGGATGAAAATGACCAATTTTATGGACTGAAGTTTCTTACCCAAAGACTCTCAGAACTTGAAATTTTGATGTAGTAGGACCTGTTTGAAAGGAAAAAAAAGAAGTTTCAAAAGTAGAGACAAGTGATATTAAAAACTGATTTACTGGAATCTAGCTTGCACACAAGCTGGGTTCCTTACTCATAGCAATTTCTCTATGCTCCTGAAATTACCTTTTGTAACCTTTTAGTGGCTTCTATTTGAGTTATAAAATAAACTTGTTAAATTTTCTAAAAATCTTCATCTTAAAAATACCTTTTTAAAAATAATATTTAAAGAACTGAAAGGCATCTAAATTTAGAAACACTGAAATTACTTAAAAATAAACAATGTGACATTCATTTTGTGTTTAGCAGAAATTGGGAATTCACATGTTTTAATAGGCTTCAGATTCAAAGAAATTATTTATTTCGAAAAATGTGATTGACCTGATAACCAGGTTATAAAGCCATGTGCAAAAACTCAATGTTTATTTTTTTATGTTCAAAAAGGATTCACTAAAATCTATTCTTTAGATAATATATTATATGAGTCTGTGAAATCTCAAGTTACAGTCATCTATTGTTTTCATTAGTGTTTGAAATAAATCATTATTTCAAATGATTTTTCACCTCAGGCAAATTTTAACTCAAAGTATGTGTTATATTTGCAATTAAGTGAAATAAAAATTATTTATCAACAACATATATTGGTAGAATTCCTCAAATGAGGTCTTAATGAAGGCTGCTCAAAGTTACATGGAGTCTTTATTTTTGTTGTTCAGACTTCATCCATAAATGAAGTAGCAAGAGATGAAATGTGTTCAACAATATGCTATCATTTATCTTCACAGTTTAGGAAAAACAATCTTCTTGCCTAATATTTTCAAAAAGTCTGTGCATTTTTTATAAAATCCATTATACTGATAATTGAAGAGATATACAAATTATTCTAATAGTATTTGAAAAAAAGTGAATTCTCTTAATTATTTTAAAGTTGAAAGTGTCATTATGCTTAAAATACAATTGGTATTTATTTCAAAATACCATAAGGTTTTAATAATCATTATAGAAAAATGCATTTAATTTCCTAAACAAGGAGCAGCTATTAGCCATTTCATTACTCATATCATGATCAAACTCTTATCACCAACTAAAATTGTGATATTACTAGTTTGTCCTTATTTATATATGGTTAATTATAATTAACCTCATGATTAATGCCAAGTCATGGAAGACTAAATAATATGAAAAACAATTCTCTCTCCTTTTAAAACCCAAAGAATTGTAGATAAAATATTTAAAAATTTTTAATCAATTCTAACGTGTAGGTAAATTCAAATGTACAGGAAATTCCTGGGACTATAAACATAAAAAGAAATAGATAGAGTCATAGGCATATAAGCTGATGCTGCAGCTGTAAATAGCAAAATTATATATTTTGCTTCTTTTGGTAATCGAGGTTGGCTTTCATGCCCATGAAGATACATGAGATGAGATCTTATGTTTGCAGGAATTGAGAACAGAGATCCGCAAGCCAAATATAAAGTCAGGACTTATGAAGTTATATACAACCTTAGAAAAATAAGAAACAAAAATGTTCCTATCAACACAGAAAAAACACCAGGATATTCAACTCGATTAGCCTGAGGTCTAGCTGAGAAAAAAGTTTCAATTATGAATTGTAACCAGGGGTCTATTCCTTAAACTGATATAAGGATTAAATTGATAGTGATACCAGATGGGGTGGGGCCAGGGTCTTGGGTCAGACCCGGCCTTTAGTGTGGGTTCTTCACCTCACACAAGAAAGAATTCAAGAGCAGGTCAGGAGAGATCATACAAGTTTATTGAGAGACAAAAGCCAGGCAGATTAGAAAGAAACTGAGGAAGGAAAGCCAGCTGGGCTGATCAGGTGGAAACTGACCTACCAGCCCTGGGAGGGGTCTGGGGTGCTGATTTATGGTGGTTGAAGTGGGCAGCTGGGGATTGGTTAGTCTGAAGTGGGAAGTCGGGTTGGCAGCTGGGGATTGGTTAGTCTCTGGGCCAGGTGGTCATCTTCTTCAGGTCAGGCGTCAAGCTCATGATCAGGCTGCTGGTTGGCTAGCTGGAGTGGTCAGGCGTCTGTGGCTGCTCCAGAGACAGCTTTCGGTTCTGCCTTTTCCCTCTCTCAAGAGTAATCATGAGATCTGAAAATCCAAAGTCAAGAATTTAACCACAGAAGAAATGGTTTCGGGACAGTGAAATCCTTTGGATGTCCACCTCAGAGGAGCACACGACAGAAGACTCCTCTGAAAGAACAATCCTCAGTCTGAACTGCATAGGATTTCTGCCAAGCATATCCCCCAAGCAAACCAACTTAGAGTCAGCGGACAAAACAAACAATAGGTTTATGTATTCAAGAATTTGCATATTAAAACCATTGAATATAAACATTGTAAGGACATTACAATAGATCTTAAGATATTAAAAATAAAATGTTATGAATATTTTTATGCCAGTAAGTTGAGCATTTAGCTGAAGTGGATGACTACTCCCATAGATGAGAACTTGCTGCCTTAGAGAGGCCTTAGCAACCAGCCATGTATACCCAAGAAGTACCACTTCTTGTCAGCATCAGTCACAAATCTTGCAAAACAACCTATGCAACTTATCTCTTTTTGCCTTTATAAACTCCTCTCTCCTTTGTCTTCCTTGGAGCAAATTTGAGTTTTTACTGAAATCCTCAGATATAAAATCACTTTTCTTCTCTTAGGAGAGAGGAAATTGACTACATCTTTGAGATAGCAGTATTTTCCTGTTTCTATTCCTCAAGCCTTCAAAAACCTCAGCTATCACCTTCAACCACTGGATCAATATAAATTAAGATCTAAGTAGAGGGAGATTACGTGTTTTGATATAATTTTATCACTATTGGTGTCTTTTCACATACTCCTGCACCTTATTTTTTTATGTGCCTTGCAGTTAGTTTTAGGATTTAGCAAATAATGATCTAAGATGCCCAGTTAAATTTGAATGTTGGATACATAGTTTTTTAATATAATTATGTTCCAAATATTGAGACAAACATTCACATAAACCATGAATAATTATTTAGTGTTAGTACGTCCCAAGCAATATTAGGGAAATACTTATACTAAAAAAGTATTTTGTTTAATCAAAATTCAAATTTAACTGGGCATCCCAGATTTTATCTGCTAACTTGTAATGATCCACTGTTTGCTTGTAAGGGTCTAGAATTATACATGGATATGGATAACTTCATTATATTTAAATGTGTCTAAACAATTCATCCAATACAGTATTTATTAACAAAGCCTATAACTTCATAACCAGTTTCTAATTAATTCAATTGAAAAGAAAACTATTAAAACAATGGGAGCTGTTAATGTTTTGTCTTATTTCTGTAATCTCTTTCTAATCAATGTCTGTTATAGTTTTTCATATTTTTATTAAAAAATTTCCTTAGTGTCTGCTTTGAGTAAATATTGACTCCAACATGCTACTTCTTTTGTCAAGTCTGCTTTGCTAAAGTTTTAGTATTTCCTTGAAAAAATAAACTCAGAAATGGAATCTCAGTTTAGCCTTAACTGTCAGTTAAAATGTGTAACACAAAATGTGCTATTACTGAATATGACATAATGGGACATGACAAAAGATTGTTTCAGTTCCACTGCTAGAGTGAAAATATATTGTTATTAATGACTATTTTGTGATTATAGTTGTGCAAATATTTCTAGATAAATGTTTATTTACATAGATTTGTCACCTAAGATCCGCATAAGAAAATTTTGCTGCAATAATTACAATATATTAAACAATCTTATGAATATATAGAAAACAAAATAAACAGGTAAATTTGGCCTCAAAGAAATCAATCATTTTTTAACACCCCAAAGCCTTTAGTATAGAAAAACAAATAGCAATACTAAGGAAAGAAGAACATCAACGATATGGTGCAGGGTTTGCTTAGGTTAATTGTGAAATATTTAACATACTTTCTGTATCTTTCTAATACTCTAAAAATATAGAAATTTAATATTCTATCTAGATCATGTTGATTGTGACAGATATTTTTTAAAAATGTTTTCTTCTTTCAAGAACAATGCATTTTTTTCTAGTTGACTGGAAGGGCTGGCAATGGATAATAAAATTGTAGATTATTTTAGTTAATTTTGATAATTTAAGGATACATTTATACTCTGAGACAAGGTCCCCAGACATTCTCCAACACACATTTCTATGCATAGAAAAGAATATATTTATAAAATAAATAAATAAAACTCTTGGTTTCCATATCCATAAGGCAACCTTATCAAATTAAAAGTTATTCAGTAGGTTGATGCTTTTGAACTACCTTAGATATAGATAGATTTAAGACATGTAAGTACCTGCAGCCTAGATGTTTTATTTAATTTTTATTATTAATAATAATAAGCCCTTCTCTGATTTTTCAATGAATGTGTGACAAGTATGGCAATGTTTTAATAATCTGTTTATAAGTCTACGTAAAATAAATGACCCTGAGGACTAAGTGAAACAAGAAGGAGATGGAAACAAGAGATGAGATACGGAGTTGCTTGCCTGTGTTTCAAAATTTAGTTTGGCAGTGATATTTTCAAATTGTTGATGCCTGAATATGTTTTCCTTTCTAAAGATTTGAATGTAAGGCTCAGATTCAATGAATAATGAAGCAATAAATGAAGAAGAGAAAATATCATTCTTTCTCAAGCATATGAACTATTTCCTTCAAAATCCCTTCATTTTTATGAGGTGACTATAGGGACTTATGTGTGTTAGGCCCAGGGGGATTCTGGTCCACTTTCAATACACTGGTTAGAGTTTTCTTATCTCTGGAAACAATTGACTTGAGAAAATTTAAGTTCACCATGTCTATTACCACTGTAAAAGAAAATTTTAAATAATTTCAGCTGATGGTTTTAAGAAGTTTTGCTTACCAAACATAAAATGTGAATTAACTCTCATTATTCATTTTGTTCATGGGCCTCAGTAATTAAAGTAATTATCCAGTTAACCATGTTGAAGTATTAATTTCCACCCCTTGAGCCAGAGTTTAGGTACCTTTAGTGAGCTCCATTCAATAAAGTAACTAATGTGTCATATACTTTCTCCGTCTGAGATAATATAGAAGCACACAGTTACTGTCGTCAGGGAGTTTATTATCTAAGAAAAATGACCACCTACAATCAGCAACATTAAGTACTCTAATATAATATTAAAAAGCAAGCCAAATGCAATAGTTATCCTTGCTAATTAAATGCAGTTCATTGACAGAAAGTGACACTGATTAAATGAAGAAGTGATTTGTCATGAGCCATATTGCTGTAATCTTATTTAATAATTGTCCCCCACATAGGAAGGGGGGCATACGCTAAAACAATGAGGAACTGAAATTTATCTTCAAATTTAAAATGTCTGAAAGTTAACATAGAAAATAGTAGATATTTTCTAATTGCTGTATGCAGTTATACTGATTGTATGGCATTCAAATTTATTTAGTTTAACAATACATAGTTATTAGCATTTTGAGGACTTGTATGCTGACATTTTACACTTTTCTTTGATTAAAAAAAAAAAAAGAAATTAAGGCACACACCCAAGGAAGTTGAGAAGTTTATCCATGGCCATACTAACACACAATTACAGAAATGATTCCTCAGTTTTCTTAGAAGAGTCTCATCATAAAAAGTTAGCTAATATTAGAAAAAGCACTATGTTGTATATATATTATATTTTTCCTTTTTGCAGTCAAAGTTCTTAAGAAATGATTGAAATACCCTCACAGCTGGGCAAGTAGGCATATGTTAGCACATATGCACATTTTACTCGTATTATATGAAATTTTTTGACAACAGATTATGACATTCTTATTTTAATGAGAACTTTACATTTCCTTCAAATAAGAAAAAGAAACACATGGAACCAACATGTTTCAAAAATAATTGTACATAATCTTTACTAAGCAATAATATGTTTTACAACTGTAAGAGTAACTGTGGCATGTTTATCGTATGTATAAAAGGCATACACACATTATTTCTGGTGCTGGAATGAATTAAAAACATTTACAACTTGTATTGTCTTCATGCAACAGAAAAGAGAGGAAAATTAACATTTCAAGAGAAAACTGTTTTAAAGTTTAATAATTAAATGTCTGCATCTAATAGATATAACTGAAGAAAGGATATATTGCAGTTGTATAAATAATAAGTAGTTTAGAGGATTTCCCATGAAATATATTTTTATTTGTGATGTAATCCTAAAATATCTAACCAGACTCTAATACTATTTAAACATTTGCCATTGAATTAAAAGTAACATAAAGGAATGCATTTTGGAAAGTAAGTAATGCTGTTTTAAGATGGGTAATTTGATATATGATTCCATAGTCATGTAACAGCATGGTGGGCTTTAAGGAAATGTGATTTTGACATTGGCTAGATATATTGCCTAATTTGTATTTTGCTATGTATTTCCAAATTAGACATCAATAGGAATAAATTTATGATGTTTATTTTGCTAAATCTAAACATATATTGCATATAATCAATACCTGGCTTAACCAAATTATCCATAATTTTATGGGAATTCCCACAAGACCAGTCTGGTCATGAAAAAGTCTTAAAAAATGTATTGAAAGTTTTAGAAGAATGTTGCAGATTTAAATAAGTAAATGCTTTAAAACTGCGGTGTATAATTAGTGAAACACATTTGTATGGGCATAAATTTTTTATTATGAAATAGTAGTGAGAACTTTCATAGTTAATTAAATACAATGCTGTCACCTTAGAAGAGCTCAAAAGAAAAAGTATAACTGTATTTAACCTAATATATTTATTAGCAGACTTGGCTAATTGTTTTTGACTCATATCTTTGTTCTTTTCATTAGAAAGTAGTGTTCTATTATAGTGTGTTAGAATTGATTTTGATATAGCAATCATCTTCATTTAATAGAATGCAAAATTAATTATGTTAATATTCTGTACCTTTAAAAAATATGCAAAACTAATTTCTTCAGTGATGCATGTTCAGTGCTGGCAAAGGACTTTTGCAATTTATTCTGAATTAATTGTGGATAACTCAAGATTGCCTTGAGGATAGTCCTTCCTTTTTATCAGGCACAATTTCCTGTGCAGAACATAGTATTATATATATTTGCAAAATGTTCATAGGTGCTAATTTATTACCAATAAAAGAAGCTCTCATCTTTTATAATTTATTGACTCTATTCCTATAGCACCCAAAGATGATCATATTGATGGTACATATATTGTGGCATATAACCCACAGAAAGTCTGCATTTGGGATGTTGTGGGTATGCGAGTGTGGTTAGAAGGGATCTTTCCTGCTATAAAAGAAGAAGACTGATATCTATATTAATGTAATTGTTTTCCTTCCTAACTATTTTCATTTCAATGACTAAGATATTTGTAGAAGTAGCACATTCCATCTCTAGTGATACTAAAAGTAAGTAGAATTGAGAGAGATATTCCTCATAAAACACACAATAATACAAGCTGTGAGCCTGGTTTATCTTTTCTGTAAAAAAATAAGAGACAGATAATAAGCTCTGGATAATTTAAGTAATATTCGCTAAATATTAAATGGCAGATATACTCATTAGGTTACTGTAGGTTCCTAAACTCAAGTGAACTCAAACAATCACGAAGAACACTGGATCTTGAAAAAAGAAGTCCAGAGATAGGTTAAGCTAAGATTTGGCTGGTAAATTCCTCATTATTTTCCTGAATCTGGCTTCTATTTGTCTTATTTTTCTGTTGTCTACTTACAGAAGGAGATTTATGCTCAACAGAAGAAAATCTAGTTTCTTGTGACTCTTAGTTAAAAGTGAGATAGCTCCTTTTTCAGATGCCACCAGCTTACTGCTCTTTGGGTAAATGAGCTTAAGTCTACTCATATCAGAATCAAACAGTTACATGGAACAGAGGAGAGTGCTTGAACACCAACAGTATCTGTAAAAGAATAGGGATTGGGAAGTGGATTCTGGACAGACAACCAACCATGCTCAAAGGATGAGAATTGTATACAGATTGCCAAAGAGTTGCACAATGATTGAAGGCATAAGAGAGTGAAGGTGGTTTTGGAGATGATGGATCTGAAAGTCAGAGCACTGAAGAAATGACAGTGACCTGTGGATGCATGGAGCCATCCCTACATGGTGACAGCTCTAAAACATTTAGCAACATTACCAAGATGTAAGGAAATATGATTATGACTAGACTTTCTAAGAGAAAATGGAGATGCATATCATTTCATGTTGGATGTTTGCCTTAGAATAAGTACCATGAGGACAAGAAGAATAAGAAGTAGCAGAGGAAATAAGACAAAAGAAAGCAAGTAAGCTATTGAACTAATGGGGAAAGATTTGAATAGGTCCAGATCCTTGAATTTATGCCAGCCACATTTCCTAAATCTCAGAAGAGCTCAGAGGTCCTAGAAGATGTATTGGTTTTAAAGATATATATATATCAGTTGCGTGAATCTTTGTGGAGAAAATGTATACAGAATAATCAGGAATAGAGTAAAGGTATGTCAGCTTCCATAAAGAAAACAATAAATAGCAACCTTGAATTCTCTTCCCCCCCTGAAGTTTCTGCAAGTCTTTTGTAGAATTTGGAGTTATGGAGAGAGAGAAATAATGGGCAGCTGGAGATTATTTTACTGTATGTTACATTACATGAATTCCAGAGAACATCAGAGATAAAAATTTGCTTGGGTGTACTATTTCCTGGTTTGCTTCATTATATGCTACGCAGTCCAAATAATCAGCAGAGCATGAGGAAGGCTAGATGGCAAGGTACTGAAGATTTCATGCACAGCCAAGGAAGGAACAAAATAACAATGTTCATTTTTAAGGTGGATATGCTTTATAGATGGTGGTCATGCAGGAATTCTCAATGACGGTATTTGCTTTTTATAGTGATAAATCCCCCTTCTTCAAAAGGGGATGTTGAATGAGGACTACCTCTACAAACTGTACCAAAGTTTACTGGAGTCCTTAAGTAGTTTGCCCCTTATTGATAAAATATGTCCTGTTATGGAGGCGCAGGTAACATCTGAATTAAGAATTTCTTGTTCATTATCAATCAGAGAGGGACAAGAGAGCAAAGTGATCCAACATACAGTGAAAAAAGTGCTCCTGGTGAAGGCAGCCTATGAAACAGCAGGAAATCCAAGAAAAAAAATGCAATAGCAAAGATACAAGGCTGAGAGATGCCAGGGCAAATGATAAGGAAATGATTTATCTTCTGAGTTCATGTTCACATTCAATATTTATGTTTTGGATTGTATAAAATGTGTCCTCAATAGGCAATTGAAGAAAACGAATTTTGTTGGCAGTATTAGTAATTGACAATAAACTTTAAAATATTACTCTTAAATGCCTATGTGTTTTACAGAAAATTAACATGTAACATCTCTGATTGAATAGAAACCTCCATCCTAACAGGGAAAATTATTTGTTAATATTATTGAATGGAGTCAAAAATAAACTAAATTATTCATAATGAATAAAAGTTTAAATTCTTCCAATATTTGTTATCTGATACTCTCAACTAAAGATCATTTTTCCAAACATTAGATTTTGTTAGGTTGATATCAGGTAAAAGACTCTGTTTATAGCTCCATCAGACTGCAGTTGGCAGATGAAAGTTCTTTTAAGATTGATTTAGATGTAATGGCAGAACGATCTGTTTTTCTATCAAAGTTTATTGGGTATCCAAAGAATAATAAGATATACTCTAAGTGCATCCAATAAACACGCCAAGTCAGCAATACTTCATGCTTCAAACATTGACGTAGAGAGAGGAATTCACTTTTAGCAACTGTTAATCTTACATTTTCAACTCAATAATTAGTTTAAATGAAAATTGAAGTTATACATGATATGTTTAAATATGTCTACTGAGTCAAATTCATCCCAGTTTAAAAATGTTTTAGTTTAACATATTTAGAACATAATACTTCTTATCTCAATCTAGAGAACCATTGCTTTAACTTCAAAATATTTAGGAATTTTCAGAACTCCTTTTCACTATAGACAGCTTTTGAATTAAAATATTGTAATGTTAACTCTTTTTGATGTAACTGTTCAACTTGCAAATTCATAGATGTTACGTTTTCCCTTATTAATTTGATTTGTGTGTAAGTGACCATACTCAGCAACACAATTTATACGATTTAATATGCTTTGTGAATTTCTGCTACAAACTCTTAGTGGAGTGAGGCACCATTCACCCCTGAGTGTGCCTTGAATATGCTTCAATGGAAGTAGAACAGAGCCACGCTGATCTGCTGAAATCACTGCTCACGCTCCCAATGTTGAGTTAGCTCAACATTTGCAGTGGCTATAAGAGAAATAGAAGCTTTAAATAAAATCAATTTAGTGCATCTGAATGGAAAGATAAAGTTCAGGAAATGATCTTGTTAAAGGTTAGACACTCAAGGTAGTATCTTATTGTAATGACTCCAGTGGGTAACTGTTTCATAAAATCCTTTCCCTTCTATGTTTTAATGGGTTGATTTTCCTGCCCTACTATTAGGGATTATTGTAACTTGGATTCTCTGCAGAGCAAATCCTGAGGCAATAGGCCTTTTGAGCTAATAATTTTTTAGGGAGAACATAGTCTGTTTGCAGGGAAATGCAAATCAAAAGCACAGTGAGATATTATTTCAGACCTGTTAGGATGGCTACTATCAAAAAGACAAGGGCCGGCCCTGTGGCTTAGCGGTTAAGTGCGCTCGCTTCACTACTGGCGGCCCGGGTTCGGATCCTGGGCGCACACCGACGCACCGCTTCTCCGACCATGCTGAGGCCGCATCCCACATACAGCAACTAGAAGGATGTGCAACTATGACATACAACTATCCCCTGGGGCTTTGGGGAAAAAAAGGGAGGAGGATTGGCAATAGATGTTAGCTCAGGGCCAGTCTTCCTCAGCAAAAAGAGGAGGATTGCCATGGATGTTAGCTCAGGGCTGATCTTCCTCACAAAAAAAAAAAAAAAAAAAAAAAAAAAAAAAAAGGCAAGAGTGGGGCCTGCCCCGTGGCTTAGCAGTTAAGTGCACGTGCTCCGCTACTGGCGGCCCAGGTTCCATCCGGGGCACACACCACGCACCGCTGCTCTGTCCATGCTGAGGCCGTGTCCCACATACAGCAACTAGAAGGATGTGCATATATACCACATCTTCTTTATCCATTCGCCCCTTGATGGGCATGCGAAACTATGAAATCCAGCCATTTGTGACAACATGGATGGACATTGAGGGTATTATGCAAAGTGAAATAAGTCAGAAGGAGAAGGTCAAATACCGTAGGATTTCCTTCATTAAGTAGTAGATAATAGCAACAATAAACAAACACATAGAGACAGAGATTGGATTGGTGGTTACCAGAGGGGAAGGGGGGAGGGAGGAGGGCGAAAGGGATAATTAGGCACATGTGTGTGGTGATGGGTTGTAATGAGTATTTGGGTGGTGAACATGATGTAATCTATGCAGAAATAGAAGTATAATGATGTACACCTGAAATTTATACAATGTTATAAACCAATGTTACTTCAATAAACAAAAACTTAAAAAAAAAAAAAAAGAAAGATGTGCAACTATGACGTACAATTATCTACTGGGTTTGGGGGAAAAAAAGAAGGAGGATTGGCAATAGATGTTAGCTCAGAGTTGGTCTTCCTCAGCAAAAAGAGGAGGATTAGCATGGATGTTAGCTCAGGGCTGATCTTCCTCATTAAAAAAAAGAAAGACAAGAGAATAAAGTGTTGATAGGGCTGTAGAGAAAAGGAAATCCTTGTGCACTATTGGTGGGAATGTAAATTGGTAAAACCACTATGGAAAACAGTATGGAGCTTCCTCAAAAAATTAAAACTAAATATCAAAATAGAACTACCATATGATCTAGCAACCCTACTTCTGGGTATCTGTCCAACAGTAATGAAATAAAGATCTTGAAGAGTTATCTGCACTCCCATGCTCATTGCAGCATTATTCACAATAGCCGAGATATGGAAACAACCTAAGTGTCCATCTATAGATGAATCAATAAAGACGTAATATATATACATACATGTAATATATATAGAATGGAATATTATTCAGTCCTGAGAAAGAAGAAAATCCTGCCATTTGTGACAACATGGATGGACATTGAGGTCATTCTGCTAAGTTGAAGTAGGTTAGTAAGTTTAGTAAGTCTGAAAAAAGAATAAGTCATAGACACAGAGAGTGAAACAGTGATTGCCAAGGGGTAGGGGGTGGGGAGAATGGGGAGATGTTGGTCACAGAGTACAAACTTCCAGTTATAAGATGAATAAGTCCTGGGAATCTAATGTATAATATGGTGACTATAGTTAACAATACTGATAATAACAACAAACAAACACATAGAGACAGAGATTGGATTGGTGGTTACCAGAGGGGAAAGGGGGAGGGAAGAGGATGAAAGGGATAATTAGGCACATGTGTGTGGTGATGAATTGTAATTAGTATTTGGGTGGTGAACATGAGAACATGATGTAATCCATGCAGAAATGTAAGTATAATGATGTACACCTGAAATTTATACAATGTTATAAACCAATGTTACTACAATAAACAAAACAAAATAAAAAATACTGTATTGTGTACTTTCAAGTTGCTAAGAGAATAGATCTTAAATGTTCTCACCACAAAAAAAGAAATGGTTATTATATGAAGTGATGATGATGTGAACTAAACCTACCGTGGTAACCATTTCACGATATATGTAGTGTATCAAACCACGATGTTGTATACCTTATCTTACACAATATTATATGTCAGTTACCTCAATAAGGCTGGAAAAAAAAGATTTTGGATTTCTTCATTAAAACTAAATACCTATCTCATGTAAATATGATATAAAACACAGGCTTTAAATTGAAATAAACATTTGAAATGTGAAAAATATATATGTATTTATATAAATTTATATATTATGTATATATATAGTTAGGCAAAAATAACTAAGTCCAAAAGATCAGCACATAGCCAAACTTAGAAAAAATAATTATAAAATAAATGTAGAAAAAATAAAAACTATTTTTATTATATTTATTATATTTAAGGATATTTAAATAAATATATTAGTATATTTAATAAATTACTTTTAAAAATGTGATATTTAAGGATTTTTCTGGAATAAAACAGAGAAATCTGAAACACAAAAAGTAAGACAGTGGATAACCAATATAATGAAAATTGTGTAGATTTTTAAAAGATAATAAACAGTAATGTGCACTACTTTATGTAAATATTTGAAAAATGTAATCAAAATGGAAAATTATTTAGGAAAATGTAAATTTTTCTAGCAAAAAGACAGGCAAATATTAGCAGGAAAAATTTTGAAAATGAAAAAGTAGTGTTAGAAATGTCATCAGGGCCAAAAAGCTTTAGAGTCTGGAGCTAAAATTTATATATATTTATATATTATTATATGTATTTATATATTATATGTATATATACTTATGTTTTATGTATTATTATATGTATCATATATATTTAATATATTTATATATTATAATTATCATATTATTACACATAATTACAAAGCTGATGAAATGCTTTCCATCTTATTTAATAATCTAGAATAACTAATGACCAAAATCTAATAAAACTAACGCAACCAACGTTTTAGGTTAACCTTCATTAGGAATATAGATCCAAAACTTCTGAATAAAAATTTTAAGATTTTAATATACTACTTATTAAAGAATGGTAAAATGTGATTAACTTACCCTTTTTAGGAAATGCAAGGTTTATTAAACACTAAAGAATCTCTTATTATGATTCATCACATCACATAACACTGTGTTGGAACTTTCGAAAACACAGGTGAAATGGATGATTTTTTCTAGAAAAGTGAAATTACCAAAACCCAGAAATGCAAGTTGGATTTAGTAAGTGTCTCTCAATGTCCTCTTCATGTCAGTCCCTAGGGTCAGGACAGAGTGGCAGACATCCTGCAAACCCTCAGCATGTGCTTGTGGGATGCGGGAATGAGTGAATGAGTAAATAATAAATGAAGAGTAAATAACTAAAGCAGTATGACTTGTATAACAGAAAACATTTCTCTCAAATTAATACCCTTCAGACAAAAGTATTTTAAATATTGTTTTTCTTAATTAATTTTACAATGCATTTCACTTCTATCAAGACCCTGCTGTCAGTCAGCTTTTATTATTTACTCCACTCATTAATATGGATTCTAATTACGATGAAAAAACAATAACATACCTTCTGCTCAGTTTTATAATATTTCTTTTCCTTCCCACATTTAAGAATAAAATTATAGTTTTCTCTTATCCACATGTACCAACATTAAAAATATATAATGCATTCTAATGACTATATTTGCATTTAAAAATATTTTCCTGGCATTCATTTTGCTATGGTTTATGAAACAAAGATATTATTAATCATTAAAAATATGCTTAGGGGGGCCGGCCCGGTGGCGCAAGCGGTTAAGTGCGCGCGCTCCGCTGCGGCGGCCCGGGGTTCACTGGTTCGGATCCCGGGCGCACACTAACGCACTGCTTGGCAAGCCATGCTGTGGCGGCGTCCCATATGAAGTGGAGGAAGATGGGCACAGATGTTAGCCCAGGGCCGTCTTCCTCAGCAAAAAAAGAGGAGGATTGGCGGATGTTAGCACAGGGCTGATCGCCTCACAAAAAAAAAAACAAAAAACAAAAATATGCTTAGGAATAATCCAAGATGAACAAATATTCTATCTATTCTGGTGCTTTAACAAATAATATTTTATGAAATTCTAGTACATTTTACTGCCTACTAATACTATATATAGATATATTATTACAAACTAAATGCAAGCATATGAAAAGACGTATATTTTGTACTTAAAAGATTCAGTCCTACAGTTTGCGTGTACCACCTCCAGGGGCAATAAGTATCTTGGTTAAATACCTTCCCCTTGTTAAGATATTATATGTCAGGCTACACTACCCTTATAACACTGTCCTTTATTCCATCCCCATCCCCAGAAGTAACTATTAGCAATTTTAATGTGCATCTTCATTCATTTTTAAAAATGCTTTGTATTTCTGTACAGGTAACTCTTAGAAATATACAGTACTATTGCTCTGTTATTTTGTTTATCAAAGGATTATTTTCTTACATATGTAAATACTATGGTTCCTCAGGAAAAACATATTTTTAAATACAGCAACTTGTGCTTTTTTCTTTTCATTATTTTATTGAGGTCATATTGGCTTGTAACATTGTGTAAATTTCAGGTGTACATTATCATACATCATTTTCTGTATAGACTGCATCGTGTTCCAGCAACCTGTGTTTTTTTCTACCAACAAATTCTCTCAGAGAATGTTACCTCCCAGAAGAAGGAGGTGCCTAATTCTTTATAGTATCTATTATTTTTAAAACAGCTCTCTGCACAAATCCGTTGCATTTTCCAGTCATTCGGCTACAAAAATACAGTTTTTATAAAGTAATCTGAATTTATATAGTGTCAGTACATTCAAAATTCAAAATGATATGGCTGTACTTACTTTTAAAGAAACAATGCCTAGTTTTGAATACTCACCTTTATTAATTACTGAAAGATAGTTTTAATAACGATGATCCTCATTCACTGATTACTTACTATTCTCCAGGCATTATGGAATGTGGGCAAGCATGTATAATTTCATTTGGTAAGTCACAAGAAGCCTGAGAAATAGAAAAATACTATTATCTCAATAGCATAGATGAGAAAAATGAGGCTTAACGTTACTGCAGGTCTTGCCCATGGTCACGGAGCTCCTGAGCTAGACGGGAGGGCGGTAAGTCCAGGCTTCCTGACCCCAAGGTCCTCATGCTTCAATATCCCACTATTTGCCTCAACTTCTGCAAATGTCACCTTGTTTTCTGAAAAGCTTGGCAGAATTTTTCTTTTTAAACCACCATTTTGTCTTGGGAAGAGTGTCAGTCTCGCCTGAAGCACGTGCCTGTGCAGAGCACTAGGCCTCTGGAACATTATTATTCAATATTTCTCAATCCTAAACAAAATATCATCTTAGTAGGTTCCATGTGTTATCTGCTAATGGAAACTCAAACCATCTCCAGACATTTCATACACCCATTTTGATATGTTATACTAACTAGAATTTGTTGAAAAGCCAGTAGCAATTTTTTTAATAGAGACTAATGTGTACTATTACAAGAGAGTGAAAATGTAGGAGCAAAATGCAAGGCAGTATATGGTCATCAGTGGCTTTTAGTAACCAATTAATACTCAAAGGAAAGCAATTTTATATTAATCGTCATTGGGATCGATTAGTATGTAATAGATTAGACTGAGATGCAGTCATCCACTTGGAAGATCGTTCAACAAACGGATTGGTTATGCTACCTGAAGTTCAACTGACCTATCCTGGGTAGAATTGGTTAGCACTACAAAGAGCAACATTCAGAGGAATACTCAAATGCATAAGGAGTTCCAATTTCCAGATACGTAGCGACCCACAGCGGGCACATGGGCAATTAACCCAATTTGCTTTCAGTTTTCAAAGGATAATTTGGCAACAGGAAAATATATCTTTGTATTCTTTTTATATATCTCTTAAAACTATTTACCTATATATCTATTTCAACCTATATTTCCAAACATTTTATTATGAAAATTTTCAAACATACAGAAAATTTGATAGAATTTTACAGTGAACATCCATAAACCGACCATCTAGACACTAACATTAACATTAGTCTGTAACTTGCTTTATCTATTCATCTTTCCGCCCCTCTACCTATCAATCATCACTTCTTAATTTTGGACAACATTCAAAGTAAAGTGCAGCATCAATATACTTCCCACTAAATACTTCAACATCATCACATATTTTTATGTGAAAAAATAGAAAATGCTATTTTGTTTACTTTACTTCCTTGGGGAATAAGGATTTTTAAAAAATTAAGCGGTTTTGGTACTGTTATCTATTCATCCCTGCAAATAATGCAGCTATGCTGCTGTCATGATTTATAGTAATAATGCTTGTAAAAAGGAAATGACTGTTGTTGTTTCTGGTCGTGCATAACATGTCTAAATTAAAAACATGGTTGTAAACTGGAGATGCTGTCACCTTTGCTGCAGCTCAGCGGGCAAATTTAATTCATAAATCCTTCAGCAGTGCAGTCTCAGACCTCATCCCGAAGCACGCACATCCTCGTCATAGAAATCTTTTAATTACCTTCTTCAGTTGCAAGTGAGATGTTTACTGCAACAGACAGGAGTATATGTCAGGGGTCTGCAATGTCATTGTGGTGACCTTTTTGGGAATAGCACAGTAGACATAGCTGCTGAGGATCTCAGGCACTCACTTCAGGTTTTGATCAAAAGAACTCTACTGGGGGCAGTTAAATAAGACATTACTGAACATGCCAAATTGAAATGATTTCTGCCTAAAAAGGACTTTAGTTGAATTAACAAGACCATGCTTTCCTATGGACCTCTTCTGAGCTTTCATTTTGAGAAACCAGATTTTTGTTGTTGGGTTTCTCATTACCCCATTTAATCAGTATTCCAACCTCATGAAGACAGTTTTAATGTCAGCTGGCTTTTTGCCCTCTCTTTCAACAATTTCTGATGATGCCTAAAAAATGCTATGAGCCATTCATTCATTTATAAAAAGGTTACCAGCCCCTCATGCAAACCAACAGGAGAGCTACTGTGGAGATAAAAATAAGCTGCCCTTAAAGGGCTTATAGTTTTTAAAATAAACACATGAGCAGTGGTATATAAAATCTCCAGTTAGAATTTACCATTATAATAATTAGCAATTAGGCATTATCAGATACGTAATAAAAATGCCTGCACATAGAAATAATTATATTTTTCTTGATTAGATAAGGATGACTTGTTTTAAACATGCCCATACTCATATTTGAAAAACAACAACAAAATATGTCTCCAATATCTTTTGTTTTTCCTTTCAGGGACATTCCCATTACTTATAAAATAATGACAGATAAAATGATAATGATATGATAAAGATATAATAAAATAATGCATAACTAGAGCCAGAACTATAAATAAGATAGCAGCTTAGTACATTACTTACATGTAGTAATTTACTACATAAATTGACATACATAATTTTGTATGTATTGTATGTATGACATACAAAATTTATGTAATGACTACATAAATTTACTACAGAAATTGACACATAAAGTGTCAATTTCTCCTAATACTATCATCATCACTCTTTTTTCTCCTCTTTTTCATAGTGATAAAGAAAATGGTAATGATGATTTCAGGTGTGACTTTGTAGACTGACTTTGTAGGGAAGGTGACCTCAGGGATGTGGACCACTAATTTGACTCTGGGGTTTCCAGTTGCTCATGGAAAATGGGAAAAGATTAGGAACATGATTTCTAACATTCATAATTCAGAAAACTATTTTGGCTGAATAAGAGATACAATTACTCTTATTATGGAGTCATTGAAAAATGCCTCCCATAAAAATAAATGGTATGAATTAGTTATTTATTGAATAATAATTAGTTTAACAATAAATTAGTAAACAATAGGTCAACACTATTCTATAAGTAAATACAAGAGTCACAGAGCTATTCTTTTAAAATCTCTCAAATTTGGCACATGGCACTAAACTAACTGTAGCTTAATAAAAATAATTCTATGTTGGAAAAACCAATGTGGTTGGAGTTGATAGTTCTCTGATTATCTGGATAAACCCAAGTATATATTATGAACATCTAATTAAATGGATAAATTACATATTCTTAAAGAAATTGCCTGTATTTAACTTAAATCTGAGGTCACATGTAGCTCATTATCACCATGATGTTACATTCATAGAAAGGTCAGTCCAAAAACCCAAGGAGATGAAAAAAATTCTTAAATCTCTTGAAGAAAATTAAAATTGCAATTTATAAGACTTAGTCCTACTTTTAAAAGTCTCGTTTTCTCCCAGGTGAATGCTGAATTAAAGTACTCTAGAAATTCTTGATTTCCATTCCTCACAATTTTGTCACCTATATTAACTTCCTCATATGTATCAAAAAGCATCACCAGTAATATTATCTGCAAGACTTTCCAACCGCCAAGACCTATCCCACCCAGTGTTGAAGCTGCTTAACATTAACACATTTCTGTAACATGTACATATGATAATGTCCTTTACATCAATCACTGATATTCTCTTGCCTATAAATTTTTCAGGAAGCCAATAATAATTAATGTGAACCCATACTGAGACCTTCAGAAATCTGTATAATCAAAAGCCCCATCACAATATTCATTTCCAAGAAAATCTAGTCTCCATCTACTGGGCAAGTCAGCAGCCTTGGCATACTCCCATCATTGAAGGGACAGCTGCCATTTGCTTATAATATCTTCATCCTCATGGTAACAGAAACACCAGATTCTTCTGGAGAACTATTCCTCTCAGAGTTAAGTCCCAGTAAGCTAAGTCGATAACCATAACCCACTCCCCTTACCAAAGAGATCGTTACAATGGAGTACAAATACAATGTTTGCTGACCTCTGGGAAAGAGAAATGTTATAGTCAAATGTGAACTCCTCTCTACCCATATGGCTACCTTGTAGAACTTCTACAGATGGATAAATACATGAACACTTAATACAAAAACCAAAACAAAACACGCACACACACAAACACACAAACATACATACACCTTAGACTGGTGGGAAAAGTATACGAACACATAGTTCAATATACATTTCCAATTTGGAAAGTCATGAAAGTTTTCAGACTTCCTAATTTATTGACCTCATATGAGACCACACGGGTCTGATTCTCCACTTGAAACATTAATTATAAAATATATGTTAGCTCTCAAAATGCAGTTTCTGTATCAATGTATTGCTATAATGTCACATTGACTTTGCAATTGATTTAAAAAATCCCAATATCTCATGTGTAATTGTCCCTCATATCTTTAAAATTTGAATCCAATTGTCAGGCTATTATAGTGAAAATTAACTCCTAGCTCAGGTCAAGGATGATGATCGTTTATCAAGGGTCAATGGGGTGTTCATAAGGTGCATCTTAAACTTAAAATCTTAGAGGGTGGGCTACAAAATGAATCTAATATAGACTATCCTTGAAAGTAATAGTCCAGTCAAATAATATTGATTATAGCTTTTACTTGCATCTCTTAAACATATTAAAAGTCAGCTGGTTTATAATGTATAGGCTTATTTCTTTAACTATGTTTTCCTCTTTTTCTCATAATGTTCTCCCTTCCTAAAGCCAATCCATTCTCACACCTAGCCTTCTGTTCTCCTTTATACTCTACAGATAAAAAACAAAATCAAAAACATGAGCCATCTCCAACCCCTTAGCCCTCCTTTAGGAATGGAGACACCGAGAGAGGAACACCAGGGCACCCTTGGCTAGTGCAATTTTCTTTTGCCCTAATGACATTTCTTCCCAGGTTTTTCTCAATCTTGCAACACCTTTCACTCCCTAATTATATCTGTCACAATTGGGATTTTTAAAGTTATTGAGAAATGGTGAGTTTAAGGTAAATATTTTTGTTAAATAATTCAATTGTAGATACTCTGTTTCAGAATAACTGCCGACCAATAATGCATTAGCCGCCAGACAAAATAAAGGGGGCAGGATATGCTCTGATAAAAGGTAAGAAATGATTCAGACATTTAATATTTTATTTAATGAAATAAATGATGTAGTCATGAATACTCAATATGTTAGTTATATTTGCCTGGGCTCATAAAGGTATATGTGGATATGTACGTACATAACTATATCTACTATATCTATTATCAAGTGGCATTCAGGAATGATTCTAACTACAGAGTAAAGAGCATTCAGGAAGGATGACAACAGATGCTGTCCCAATCTGGTGGAGAAGTTGATTTAACGGAGGGAAGCCTCCTAAATGGGTTTGTCCAATTCGGGAAAATGTGTTCTGATAGCTTTTGTTTGAAGAGTGGATAATTTTGTAGTCCCAGAAATCACTAATTAAGAAACATTTAGATAAATAAATATCTGCGCCAGGGAGAAAAGAAAAAGTACAGGGAAAAAAAGCATTCTAATTAAGCAAACAATATCAACCCTACTCGCATAGGTCAGAGAATGATAGGGACTGAATTAAGCAGGTTAAATCGTACACCTTGGCTGAGTCCTCTTTAAGGATAAGAGAAGCACTAGAAGGTGGGGGAGGAAGAATGATGCAACAAATGGAAAATTATCGCAAAGAAAATAAAGCAGAATGAAATAATACTCAAAGCATGGAGGATTAAAATCTGAGGAGAGACACTGATCACAAAGCCCCTAAATTAGTCTTCCGCTGACCCAGAAGCATTAACAGTAGTGTGAGATCATGAGAGTGTTGAGTGTCTTTCTTCAGCTGAAATAAAGTTGAGGTGATTGAGGAAAAGTCCTGAGAAGGCTCTTTTCTCACAACAGAAACAGATGTGTCACAGAACTGACAATGAACACTGACAAGAGAGTTCTGATGCTGTCACTGGAGACTGCCCATATTTAATTCAGAACTGAGGAATTTTAACCAAGGAGTACAATGGAAAATTGGAAATGAAGAGGGCTAAAATACATAAATAGGAAAGAAAGTCACCTCAAGTCTATTATCATGGCCCATTTCTCAGGTTTGCAAGAAGGCAGACATTTCTCAGACATCACCCTTTGAGATGAAACCTCTAAATATGGTAATCATAGTTACATGAGGCAATGGAAAATTTCTCTCATCCAAGGTTAGGTTCAAAGTAATGGACTCTTGACAATAGCAGAGGTGGGATGTCATCCTGGCAAATATGTGATCATGATTTGCTCCATCAATCCTTTTCCCTCAGCTGCAACGGAACCTCTAGGCACTCAATCCTGAAAAAACTTGAAATTGATACGGAATCAAGTGGGCTCGGCTCCTGGTGAGTTAAATAAGACTCTACACCAGTCGAAGTTGTCTCACAAAGTAAAGTGTATTTGCAGCAAATAGGAGGCCATGAGGAATCATTTCCAAAGTCATGGCTTCCCGAACAAAGGAAAGCAGGAAGTTTTATTTGGTTGGGGAATGAATATTCAAAAGGGAGTGGCTGGTATTCGCTTGCACAGGCTCAGTTGGAGCACATGCTTCCACATAATGAGGGCTAAACTCCTCCTGGAGAGATCTTTGCATTAAAAATAAGGCAAAGGTCATGGGCTTAGCTCTTGTGGTGAGGCTTGGTCAGTTTCAAGATAGCTGGTGGTTACATCTCCTTAACATACAAAAGGAAAAGAAACAACTTGGAAAAACAGTTAATTGCTTCCAAACTCACCTTTGAGTTTCTTGAGGCCCCTAGTCAGTGACAAAATGACCGCTTTCACTTGGCATTGGCTGTTTTCTAAATTTAGTGGATGTGGGTACCTTGTCATGCTATGTGTGTCCTATTATTACTTTTGGCTCTTAAAAAAAAAAAAAAAAACAATGAAGAGCCTTGGCATTGAAATAACAGAACTCCTGGAGCCCAGGAAACACCCCACTTGTTTCAATGAAAGACAATCGAGGCTTGCTGAAAGAAACAATCCACCTGGACACTGAGAACCCCTCTAGCTTAGACTAATCAGATTCAAACTCTGAGGAGGACTAGTTTTGAACATTAGTTTCTTTGACCTTTAATTCATAAGGCAAAATAATTTTAAATAGATCTTCTGTAAGCTATGTTGGGCAATATAGCTCAGAATAATTCACGATAAAGATAGACTAGAAAATACTTAGTCTTGATTACAGAGTAGCATTAGAACTAATTTAATCATTCTATTTTTCTTACCCATTTTATACCTTCTAGTATAAAACCTACTCAACCTTCTTGGTTCCAGGCGGGTTTCCAAAGGAGGAGTGATTGGCATTGAAGGAGCAGAATCAGCACGAGAGAGAAGAACCCTCCTGATAGAATTACTCATTCCTCCGGCGGGATAGTCACAGCCTTCCTGACCATAATCTTGAAAGTTATGTCCTTTGGGTTGAAAACAACAAAAAAAAGTGGGGTTTTTTGTTTGCCTGGTTAGAAGAGATGTTTCTTGTCTACCTCTGATAACTCTTTCCCTCTGAAGAAGGGAACTCTACTAGTATAGCACTCTTGTTTTGGACTGAATTGTATCCCTCCAAATTCCTGTTGAAGCCCTAACCCCAATGTAACTATATTTGGATATGGGGCCTTCATTAAACCATGAAGGTTAAATGAGGTCATAGGGTGGGGCCCTAATCTGATAGAACTGGTATCCTTAGAAGAAGGGGAAGAGATGTCAGAGATCTCCCTCTCTGTCCACTTATGCTCAGAGAAAAAGCTATGTGCGGACATAATGAGAAGCACTGTCTGCAAGGGAAGGAGAGAGAACGCACCAGAAACCTACCCTAATGACACTTGGATCTTGGACTCATGGGCCCCAGATCTGTGAGAAAATAAATTTCTGTAGTTTAAGCCACCCAGTCTGAAGTATTCTATGGCAGCCCAGGCAGACCAATACAACTCCTGATCTGTTATTTATTTGTATTCCTTCAACGACATTAACAATGGGCTGCACAAATGTTCATATGATAATTGTAAAGAACTCTCAGGTTTTCTACCCAAAGGCTTAAAAATGAACTCTTAAACTGTAGTTTTTGAACCTTATTCATAAGAATGTCTCAAGTTTTTGTTGACCAAAAAAATACCATATCTCTTGCCTCTGAATAGTATCAACTTTGAAAATGTGTGTGTGTGTGTGTGTGTGTGTGTGTATGTGTTTGTGTTTGTGTGTTATTACCTTAGCCTTCTGTGGTATGAGGCTATTTAGAGTTACCTGGTTTTAGAAAGAAAATGAACAATATTTACTAGTTTGAAAGATCCACGAAGACTTGCGCCTGTAGGTTAGTTTAATCTTTAAAAAACTACCCCACCCAATATCACTGATGAACATCGATGCAAAAATCCTCAACAAAATACTAGCAAATCGCATACAACAATACATTAAAAAGATTATACACCATGATCAAGTGGGATTTATTCCAGGTATGCAGGGATGGTTTAACATTCGCAAATCAATCAACGTAATACACCACATTAATAAAATGAAGAACAAAAATCACATGATCATCTCAATAGATGCAGAGAAAGCATTTGACAAGATACAGCATCCATTTATGATAAAAACTCTGAATAAAATGGGTATAGAAGGAAAGGACCTCAACATAATAAAGACCATATATGACAAACCCACAGCTAATATCATCCTCAATGGTGAAAAACTGAAAGCCATCCCTCTAAGAACAGGAACCAGACAAGGATGCCCACTGTCACCACTCCTATTTAACATAGTACTGGAAGTCCTAGCCAGAGCAATCAGGCAAGAGAAAGAAATAACAGGGATCCAAATTGGAAAGGAAGAAGTGAAACTGTCACTATTTGCAGATGACATGATTTTATATATAGAAAACCCTAAAGAATCCACCAGAAAACTTTTAGAAGTAATAAACGAATATGGTAAAGTTGCAGGATACAAAATCAACATACAAAAATCAGTTGCATTTCTGTACACTAACAACGAAGTAGCAGAAAGAGAAATTAAGAATACCATCCCATTTACAATTGCAACAAAAAGAATAAAATACCTAGGAATAAACTTAACCAAAGAGGTGAAAGATCTGTACACCGAAAACTATAAAACATTTCTGAAAGAAATTGAAGAAGACACAAAGAAATGGAAAGATATTCTGTGCTCTTGGATTGGAAGAATTAACATAGTTAAGATGTCCATACTTCCTAAAGCCATCTATAGATTCAATGCAATCCCTATCAAAGTTCCAACAACATTTTTCACAGAAATAGAACAAAGAATCCTAAAATTTATATGGAACAACAAAAGACCCCGAATAGCTAAAGGAATCCTGAGAAAAAAGAACAAAGCTGGAGGTATCACACTCCCTGATTTCAAAATATACTACAAAGCTATAGTAACCAAAACAGCATGGTCCTGGCACAAAATCAGACACACAGATCAATGGAATAGAATCGAAAGCCCAGAAATAAACCCACACATCTATGGACAGCTAATCTTTGACAAAGGAGCCAAGAACATACAATGGGGAAAAGCAAGTCTCTTCAAGAAATGGTGTTGGGAAAACTGGATAGCCCCATGCAAAAAAATGAAAGTAGACCCTTACCTTACACCATACACAAAAATTAACTCCAAATGGATTAAAGACTTGAATGTAAGACCTGAAACTGTGAAAGTTCTAGAAGAAAACATAGGCAGTACGCTCTTCGACATCGGTCTTAGCAACATCTTTTCAAACACCACATCTGACCGGGCAAGAGAAACAATAGAAAAAATAAACAAATGGGACTACATCAAACTAAACAGCTTCTGCACAGCAAAGGAAACCATCAACAAAACGAAAAGACAACCTAACAATTGGGAGAAGATATTTGCAAACCATACATCTGATAAGGGCTTAATCTCCAAAATATATAAAGAACTCATGCATCTCAACAACAAAAAAACTACCAACCCAATTAAAAAATGGGCAAAAGTCCTGAACAGACATTTCTCCAAAGAAGATATACAGATGGCCAACAGACACATGAAAAGATGTTCAAAATCACTAACTATCAGGGAAATGCAAATCAAAACTACAATGAGATATCACCTCACGCCCGTCAGAATGGCTATAATTAACAAGACAGGAAACAACATGTGTTGGAGAGGTTGTGGAGAGAAGGGAACTCTCATACACTGCTGGTGGGAGTGCAAACTGGTGCAGCCACTATGGAAAACAGTATGGAGATTCCTCAAAAAATCAACGATAGAACTACCATATGATCCAGCTATTCCACTGCTGGGTATTTATCCAAAGAACTTGAAAACACCAATTTGCAAAGGTACATGCACCCCTGTGTTCATTGCAGCCTTATTCACGATAGCAAAGACTTGGAAGCAACCTAAGTGCCCATCAAGGGACGAATGGATAAAGAAGCTGTGGTATATATACACAATGGAATACTACTCAGCCATAAGAAACGACGAAATCCAGCCATTTGTGACAACATGGATGGACATTGAGGGTATAATGCAAAGTGAAATAAGTCAGAGGGAGAAGGTCAAATACGGTATGATTTCCTTCATTAAGTAGTAGATAATAACAACAATAAACAAACACATAGGGACAGAGATTGGATTGGTGGTTACCAGAGGGGAAGGGGGGAGGGAGGAGGGTGAAAGGGATAATTCGGTACATGTGTGTGGTGATGGGTTGTAATTAGTATTTTGGTGGTGAACATGATGTAGTCCATGCAGAAATAGAAGTACAATGATGTACACCTGAAATTTTTACAATGTTATAAAACAATGTTACTGCAATAAACAAAAAATTTAAAAAATAAATAAATAAATAAATAAATAAATACAACTAATCAGAAAAAAAAAAAAAAAAAAAAAAAAACTACCCCACCCAAGGTAAAGTATGAACTTTGGGTGAGTATGATGTGTCAATGTATGAATGTGGGGGGCAAGGAGTATATGGGAAATCACTCTAATTTTCTCTCAGTTTTGCTGTAAACCTAAAACTGCCTTAAAAATTGTCTTAAAAAAAACAAAACTGTCCCCAAATCTCATCAGCCTCACATGATAAAGGACATATTTTATGCTAAAAAATTTAGTTTACGTCCCAGGACAACTGTCTTCCAAGCAGTGACTCAGTGACCAGTACTGTTTTGGTTTTGACGCTCTGTCATCTGAACAACAACAAAAAAATCTGCAATTAGAGCCAGCCCCGGTGGCCTAGTGGTTAAGTTTGGTGTGCTCTGCTTTGGTGGCCCAGGTTTGGTTCTCAGGCACGGATCTACACCACTCATCTGTCAGTGGCCACGCTGTGGCGACTGCTCACATACAAAAAGAGGAAGATTGGCAGTGGGTGTTAGCTCAGGGTGAAGCTTCCTTGGCAAAAAAAAAACAACAAAAAAAGAAAATACAAACAAACAAAAGAACTCTTCAATTACCACAGCATTGGAAGAGAAATTTGGAAGGTCTTTTACCATAAGTTAATACTTCGTTCCATACATGAAATATATCACTTCTAGTCATAATCTATTAGTGTGAACTAGCCACATGGCCCCAGCCAACTGCAAAGTATTGTCCTCTTGTCTGCTCAGAAGGTGAGGAGAACAAGATATGGGTGAGCAATTGAAGTTCTTTCCTCACCCAGTTGGTCAAATGGCTATTTTCTGCTCCATGTAAATAAGCTCAAACTCTGTACATTAAACAACATTTTCATAACCTTGAAAATGCAGCTGTCTGGTGATTGCTCTCTAAGCATCTTTCCTCCAGAGTTTGATAAAATGGATAATGTTGGAAACTCTTTGATTTGCCTTCAAAACTGAATGTATCTATTTTCTTAACTTTGGGCAAAACTCATTTTATTGAGCTATGTCACATGGCACACAACACCATAAAACCATGAATCATCAGAGACAAGTGTTTCTAACTACATCTGTGGACAGAAATTCCTGGAAAATACTTTGGCCTAAAGCAAGTATACCATTTTCACATGCTTTTTCTCAATAAGAAAGTCCCACTCATTTGCTAACTTACTGCTGCCACCTAGGTACCTTGAACTGCACAGGGCAGTAGGGAATTTCTGATAGCTGTTGTAGGGGAGGAAGAACTATTTTCTACCCTCTAGATTCTTCTGGCTTGTCTAAGAATTAAATTGACATGAGACAGAATAATAGGAGAAAATCAAACAAAGTTTAATAATGTGTATACAGGGGAGAAACCCAAGAAAACTGAGTAACTAGCCAAAATGGCAGAAGCCATTACCTTAAATGCCATCTTCAGCTAAGGACAAAGGAGGATGTTGGGGGTAATGGTTTGGGACTTCAAAGGGGAGAAAGGCAATTTACCTGGAGCTAGAAAAGCAAATGTTTGATAGACAAATGTTGACCATGCCTTGCAAAGACAATGAGACATGGGGAATACCAAGGAAGTAATGGAGAATAGATATTTTGTTAAACAACTAGAAGTCTCCACCACAGACCAATTAGAGACTATGAGATTTTATTTAATTATTTTTGGTTTTCTTTTCTTTAGTGATTGGAAAAGATGAAAATAATTTCCCCAAAATTTTAACTAACCATTATCTTTACAGTAGCCTAAGAATCATACAGATTTATTTAGATAAACAGACCTGTAGATCTCCATATGGAACATATCAGAGACTCACATATTGCTTGATGGAGTGCTACTCCTTTTCCTCCAAATAACAGTTTAATCTTATCACATTTATAAAACAAAAAGAATCCATATAGCATGTGTTATGTAAGATAACTGAAATGTGTGAATAGATCACAGATAAGTGAAGAAGATATCAATATGTCTTTCCCTTCCATGTAAACATTTAGACATAGAAATAAGATATTCATACATCTTTCCACCCTGTGTAAAGATATAGATATCCTCCAGACACTTGTTTTGAAGTGATTATCTTACACACATCTGTTCTAAATACATCATGCTACACAACTGAATAAGTGGAGTTTGAATTTGGTAGTAAATACTTGGTAAGCAAGCCTTCAAAACATTATCTTTAGATGCATATTCGCTTCTTTGTGAAAAAAATGTGTTTATCTCTAAACATAGAATATATGAGAAGAATAAGTTAACAATATATTTGTACACTCATTTGAACCATGATATAATATCCACCTTAAATATTTCCATAGACTGCATCTGTTCCAAGTCTCCATAAAATTCACTCTAGCCATACTCTCCTAGTAATTCCCTTTGTCTAGAATGATGGGATATCAGCTCAACAAACTCCTTCACCTTCTTTAAACCTTTCCTCAGATTTCACCTTCTAAATATGACCAATATTAGACATCATATGTAATATTTCCACCAACCCCCCACCATCACATTCATACTCCTAATCTCGTTTACTCTGATCTACATTTTCCTTTTTCCATGGCTCTTATTTACTTATTTATTCTTTTTAATGATTATTGTATATTTGCCCATAAATGTAAGCTCCAGAAGAATGCAGATCTTTGTCTTCTCTTTCTTTTTCTAGTATAAACCAAATACCTAGAAGAACACAGGGCAGGTGTTCAATAAATATTTATCAATGGAATGAATGGTGTAGATCTTTGTTTGCTGGACAGAGTTACAACTCTTTATGGGGTCATAAGAAATATTCATCATGTCATTGCCATCTAATTCTCCAGATGCATCTGTCCCCAAGCTCTCACAACAATTTTATGTCCCATCAACAACAAATCCACAAAATGGATCCATAAAATTCTTTCTCGTTCCTGCTTCAGCCAGACTGATGATGGTTTGGGCATTTTCTTTTTGAACTAGAGGTTGAGCTACAAAGTGAGCTGTCACTTAGATCTGGTGTCCCATAAATCAATGAATAAAGTTTGACTTATCTTTAACTACCATTCCTCCATGAAGACTTAACTGTATTTCCTCATATTTACACGAAGGGTTTTGTGGTTTCTCCTCTATGCTTCGTGCTTCTTCTCTTTACGTATTTTTCATACCATATTATTGTTTATTTACTTTTATGTTTCCACAACTAGATTGTAAATTCTTTGAAGACAAGAATTTTTATTTATTATTTTGGTGTTCCCTGCATCAAGTGGAGAGCATGACACAACGAAACTATCCTTTAAATATTTATGCAACATGTGAAAGATGCATTTGGGTGAACCCTTCATTCCTTTCATATAGTTAGATCTAAGAATCTTAAAATATAACTTGCCAATATTCAGTGTTACCCACAATGGCGTGTTTACCACCTTATATTATTTTTCTATTTCCCTTTAATACATTTTAACAACTAAAATTTTCCTCTCTTTCATGATATCAGTTTAAATCATTGTCATTATCTCCAAGTTTGATAGCCTGCTTCTTTCCCATTTGTGATACAGAAGATCTATGCATAACCAGGGATATAAATGACATGTAAATAAATTCTGCTCTTATATAGACCTTATTTTAGTTTCTTTTTCTTTTTGGTATCACCAGTATGTATAGTAAAAATGTGGTTGTTTTCATAGCCAAGTGGAGAGAGAAGGAGCTACTTGAAATTATATACAGAATAAGGCCTGTTGAAGTTAGCTGATCTGATACAGGGAAAAGTTTAATGAAGAAAATTAATATTTCATATTTGGTACATATTGTGAGAAAACTTCTAGAGATAATACCATCAGAATAAGTGGAATATATTTTTAAAGCTAGGAAATATTTTAAAAATGGAAACAAATTTACAGGAAATCAGTGATTAAAATATTGAGACTTTACTTTGTTAGTAACTGAAAGAAGTTAAGGAATAAACTCATATATAACCCTTTAGTACACATATTGTCATGTGCTTACCTGTATCCATGAACATCTCCCCATTTCTCCACATTCTAAACTATTGAAGACAGTGATACTGCTGGGTTAATCTTTGAAACTCCACATATCCCATGATCATGTGTTGAAGTAAATTTAATCATAATCTCTTAAACTATTTTATTTGTTTCAAAGACAAAAAGAAATTAAAATTTCGACTGGATCTAAATACAAAAATTTTAACATTAAGCTTTAATTATTTAGTTTATGCTTTTATATATTTATGCAGAAAAGTATTATGTTGTATTTTTCATGTTTGTTTTAAAATACATCAAATGGATGATTATGAGTAAATAAGTTCAATAATAGTACAGTTATTAATTTTTCTGAGTCTTTTCATAAAAATAGAGCAAGTATAAGATAAAAAGAAAATCTGGTGGACAAACTTTTCAACAAAACAGATGACAAAGTATCCCCACAAACTCCAAAGTAGAAGTGGGTGGGGACAAATTACCAAAAGCCAAAAAATCTTCATGGTACAGGACTACATGTGGGGAAAAGCTATGGGAAGTAATGGCGTAGCTGATAAACTTAAGAACAGGAGATCCCAAATACAGCCATCTGGAATTCACTGGACAGCCTTAGGCCAAATTGGGAATAGCAGTTAACACTGGAATGAGTTTTATACCATCTAAAAGAAGTTGAATGAAAGACTCCAATAGTACATCTAAAGGGGCTGGAGAACACTAGCACTTAAGAACCCTAGAAAGTGAGGTCCCTTCGATACTGGACCCCAAACTGAGGAGAAATTTCTGGAAGTGAAGTAAAAATATGAGGAATAATAGAGAAGCAAGAAAGAGAAGGTCCACACAAAAGTGATAGATGGGAACATTTCCAGGAAATTCCAAAAGTGTAGCTTTAATATTTTAAACACCAAACATACACACACACACACACACACACACACACACACACACACACGAAAAAGAAGTGGGAGTTCTATAAACTTAGGAAAAATACCATAAACCACAACATACTTCAAAAAGTTTAAATAAACTGATATGATATAAATATGACCTACAGAAAGAGTGAGTATGAGAAAAAAAGACAATAACAGGTGGAAAAACATGACCACAGACAGTGAAAACTTGCCACAGTTCTGTCCACAGAACAGATAAACGGTGCTATCCCCTATTATAATGCAAAGAAAAGACATTAAGAAGATACTACAAAGTACAAAATAACAATAGAAATCAGAATTTTAAAATCTCAGTCATAAATTGACAAAATCCAGGAAATAATTAGAAATACAAGAAAAAATAATTTCAGAGAAGAAACTAAACTGGAAGGAACATGAGAGTGAACAAATGCAATAGATAGTGCATTATATGAAAAATATTTTAAAAAAGGAAGAGTTTAAAAACCCAAAGAAATAAAGAAAAATTAAGAAAATTGAAATATAATAACTACTGGCAGTAAGAAAAGATTCAACATATAGTTGATATACAGGCTTAAAGATGAAATGAAAATGAGGTTTCAGAATATATACTAAATCTCTAATTCAAGAAAATGTCCCTGATTTTTTAAAATTATAAATAATAATACATACTAAAGTTTTGAAAAAACATATCATATACCTGAGAACACAAAACCAGCATGAACAATTCTGATGCCTGTTCTAATTAAGTTACTATAGTACAAATTAAAAAAAATATATCCTCTGGACGACTAGGCAAAAGTATCAAAGGGAAAAAATAGATTATCCTTAGACTTTTTAAAGCATTACTTTAAAAACAATAAAATGGAATGTACAATTAGTAAAGAAAATGTAAGCAAAAAAGTTTATATCTAGCAAAACTGATATTCCAGAAAAAAAGTAAAGTCAAACTACTATCAACAATGATCAGAGAACATTTATTACATGAACGTTTCCTGAATATCCACTCAAAAGCAGGCTTCAGACGTCAGCATAACTACTGGTGGTAAATTTTAGACGTATAATGACTTACAGGACTAACACTAAATAAAATTTCAAAGGAAAAATGTATAGAGCACAATGGTATATGCAGTCAGTATAGATATAGAAAAATTGTAAAATACATGGGGAAAAGAGGAGAATATATGCAACTTTTTAATATCTTTTCTCAGTAATTTATAGGTAGTGATGTTGGTTTTATTACTGTTACTCTGAAATGGTTAGATGTGTAATGTGGATAAAGTAAAGTATTAATTAAGATACATTCTATTTCTATCACCTCCTGTGTCCTTGAGGACACATCCCTGAAAGAAAGGAAATACAGATGTAATCTAGATAATAAACTAAAACCCTGTTGTACTGAATTTAAATCGGAAGTATCAATATGCACATATGAGGAATTTTTATCTTTAAGAAAACTTTTAAAACTCTCTATATAGGTATGAAACACACAGAGATACATATTTTTATAACTCTGTCCACTAAAGTTCCCTCTAAATAATGACCAACCCAGTAGCAATGAGCATCCCCAGTGACTAGATTATCGTCTTGAAATGCCATATCCTTATAAAGGAAATCAGATCTTCTTGGAAAAATAGCAAATAGGTTTTGAACAGGAAAAAAAAAAAATGCAAAATGAAATTGGAACATTTTGCTATCTGAATGGTGGAGAAGATATAACAAAAGTACTTGGGTCGTGGGCCGGCTCTGTGGCTTAGCGGTTAAGTGCGCGCGCTCTGATGCTGGCGGCCCAGGTTCGGATCCCGGGCGCGCCCCGAGGCACCACTTCTCCGTCCAACGCGAGGCCGAGTCCCACGTACAGCAACTAGAAGGATGTGAACCTATGACATACAACTGTCTACTGCGGCTTTGGGGGGAAAAAAATGAATAAATAAAATCTTTAAAAAAAAAAAAAAAAAAAACCTAGCTTTAAAAAAAAAAAAAAAAAGTACTTGGGTCGTGTCAAAAGTACTTATGAGCCCAGTTGTTTGACTCACTGGCCAAATTGAGACAATTTGTGTTACAAAAATAATAACAATAAATACATTAAATATATACACATAAATCTATAAGTTCATAATTAAGTTATGTAAAAGAAACTTAATGTTTCAACTTTGGAAGATTATAACCAATCTATTACCTTGAAAACTGGAAAAAGAAAGAGAAAGAAACAAGCTTTTATTCTGTGTTTCCTATATGAGCTATATCACGGCATATCCAAATTATAGAAGAGAGGAAATGTTTCTTCAGAGAAAAACATCCAACTAAGAAATTAAAAAGAAAAGATACTTAGAACATCAACATTTTCCAATCCTCAATCAACAAGTGGACACAGGCAATGAAACAGTTACTAATATACCAAAAAAAAAAAAAAAAAAAGAAGGAAAGAGAGAACAGATGTTATGTTCTTCCTAATGAAATAACACGACACTATGTATAGTCTTACCAAAAAAATTGAACATAAATCTAATAAGACTCTGGTTCCAGCTTCCAGGTTGCAGGAAATATCGAGGGCATATTTGAATTTGAAATTTCACCATTAATATGCAATCAACAAAATCTAACTTACAGAAAATTCTACAAGTCAAATATCCAAGATTCCTCAATGGGAGAAAAAAACTGTGAGAAAAAAAAATGTTGAAGGGAGAAATCTATACTTTTAAAGAGATTTTAAAAAATGGACTGTCCCAACAAGTTATTTTGTGAATATTGATAAACTGAATCCAAAGTTTATATGGAGAAGCAAATGACCCAGAATAGCCAACATAGTATTGAAAGAGAACAAAGTGAAGATTTACACTACCCAACTTCAAGCCTTACTATAAAGCTACAAAATCAAGACAATGTGGTATTGGCAAAAGAAGAGACAAACAGATCAATGGAACAGAATAGAGAGTCCAAAAGTAGATCCATATAAATATAATCAACTGATCTTTGACAAAAGAGAAAAGGCAATACAATGGACAAGGACAGTCTCTTCAACAAACGATGCTGGAACAATTGGACATCCACATACAAACAAATGAATCTAGCCACAGATCTTACATCCTTCACAAAAATGAACTCAAAATGTATCATCGACCTAAATGTGAAATGCAAAACTATAAAACACCTAGAAGATAACACAGGAGAAAACTATGGTATGGCAATACTTTTTAGATACATCGAAGGCATGATCTGTGAAAGAAATAATTGATAAGCTGGATTTCATTAAAATTATAAAACTTCTGCTCTGGGAAAGACAATGTCAAGAGAATGAGAAGGCGAGCCATAGATGGTAAGAAAATATTGGCAGAAGAGATATCAGATAAAAGACTGTTATCCAAAATATAAAAAAAGAATTCTTAAAATTCACCAATAAGAAAAGAAACAGACACTGGCCCTGTGGCCAAGTGGTGAAAGTTCTGCGCGCTCCAGTTTGGTGGCGCAGGTTAGTGGGTTCAGATCTCAGGTGTGGACCTACTCCACCCATAAGCCATGCTGTGGAGGCATCCCACATCCAAAAAAAAAATAGAGGAAGATGGGCACAGATGCTAGCTCAGGGCTAATCTTCCTCAAGCAAAAAAAAGAGGAAGATTGGCGACGGATATTAGCTTAGGGCAAATCTTCCTTAGCAAAAAAAAACAACAACAAAAAGAAAACAACCAACCAGATTAAAAAATGGTCCAAAGACTTTAACAGACACCCCACCAAAGAAGATATGCAGATAGTAAATAAGCATCTAAAAAGACGTACCGCATCATGTGTCACCAGAAAAATGCAAATTAAAACAACAATGAGATTACCAATACACATCTAACAGACTGTCCAAAATCCACAACACTGACAACAATACATGCTGACGAGTATGTGAAGCAAGAGGAACTCTCATTCACTGCCGGTGGGAATACAAAATGGCGCAGCCACTTTGAAAGAGAGTTTGTTGATTTCTTATAAAACTAAACATACTCTTACCATATGATCCAGCAATTGCTCTCCTTGGTATTTATCCAAAGGAGTGGAAAACTTGTGTCCACAAAAAACCTGCACACACATATCTATAGCAGCTTTTTTCATAATTACCAAAACTTGGAAGGAACTAATTCTGCCTTCTCTAGGTGAATGGATAAATAAACTGTTATACATCCAAACGATGTGCTACTATTCAGTGCTAACAAGAAATGAGGTATGAAGCCATGAAAAGACAGGGAAGAACCTTAAATGCATATGATTGCTAAACGAAAGAAGCCTAATTCCAACTATAAGACATTGTGTAAATGTCAAAACTATGGAGACAGTGAAAAGATCAGTGGTGGCCAGGGGTTGGGAGCTGGGCGGAGTATGAATAGGCAGAGCACAGACGATTTTTAGGGCAATGAAAATACTCTATGAAACCATAATGATGGACACATGTCATTATACATTTGTCCAAACCCATAGAATGTACAACACCAAGAGTGAACCCTACTGTAAACTATGGTCTTTGGGTGATAATGATGTGTCAGTGTAGGTTCATCAACTGACCAAATGTACCACTAGTGGGGGATGTTGATAATGGGAGAAGCTGTGCATGTGTAGGGTCAGGAGTACGTGGGAAATCTCTGTAACATCCCTTCAATTTTGCTGTGAACCTAAAACTACTCTAAAAACATAAAATATTTTAAAATAAATTAAAAAAAAAATTGACCAGACTAAACTTCAGTGTTTGCAGATGCTCACTAGGGGAACAATACTATAAAGAAATGCAAAGAAATTATTATTACAAAAGCTAGGTAACAATCATTTTGGAAGATAGGAGAGAGTTGAGATGAGATTGGGGCACACAGAGGAGCTTCCGGCATGCTTGGCAAAGATCAATTTATTGGCATGGTGGTGGTGCAGGGTGTTTGTCTTAAAATAACTCATTAATGTGTGCCTTGAATCATGAACTATAGCAGAAAAGGAGTGATTTTCTTAAGGTGGATCGTGGGTAGAAGTAGAGGGAAAGGAAATTTAGAAGTTACAAGGAACATAGGTAAACTTGGTGACTTTAAAATATATGTATTTGCAAATTAACTGTACATTAAAAATGATGACAATTCATAAAAATTATGGATAATTTCAAAGTTTTGAATCAAAATTCTAGATCAAAGTCATATAAGTAATCAGTTTTAGTTTATAATGCATTTGATGGTAAAGTATATATTCCTGAATATCTATGACAGAAAATATTTTTTAAAATTTTGTTATATCAATTAGAAAATATTCATAAATAAGTGATGTATTTAATAAAATTTCTGATTTGTGAGGTTAACTAAAATCCTCCTTCTTAAGGTTTAAGAATTTGTATTAAGAATGAATATTTCAAATATGTTATAAGTTAAATTATATAAAATAATTGTAAATGTACCTTTTTTCATGAATATCTTAAATAATATTTCACTTCTGCTTTTAGTATTATTGGAAAAAATTAAAAATATATTGAATATGCAGGTCAATATGATCTCAGCTAAAAAGAATTCTAAATAAATATATAGATTTTATGAAATATTTTTGTATAACAGATGCTAATGTCAGCCTAGCAAAGTAGCATTAACACTCTGTAGAGAGCTAATCAATTTATAGCAATCATTTTGATCCATGTTGTTTAATTTATATGCTAAACAGATGACCTGAATGGATTATTATTACCAAATGGATTATTATTACCAAACTGTTCCTTATTATTAAAGTTTTCCTGGCTTTCAGATGGTCGTTCATGACATCTAATCTATTGTTCTTAAATAGGGAAATGTTAGCTTTTAAACATGCATTATAAAAAAACAATGAAAAGCATACCATACACCTTTAACGTTTTAGGAAATGATCACATCAGAAACATATTAACTGAAATCCTTTAAAATATTTACTGTGGAAAGATTTTATGAATTCTAAAATAAATAACATGTTAATATAAGAACATAGTTAAACTGGAAGGATAAATTTTAGTGTTGATTTTATAAAATAAATTATGAGTCCATAATAAAATGCTTTTTTAGGTGGAATAAGTAATCTTAGTTCCATTTTATGGTAGCCTATGCAAATAGAGCGACATTAGTTACAAATATCTGTGTTGATGAAAAAGGGAGCAAGGAACAAACATTTATGCAGCAGCTTTACGTGTGAGACTTTCAAAATAACTTGAAATGTCAAACATCATCATGACGTTGTCATTGTCAGTGCCAATCATAATTATCTCAGTCATATTTAGCACGGTTTTAAACATACGTAGTAGTTATACTTGGAATTAAATATCAAATTGTTAATAGAGGTCATGATTGGGCAGATCTGGAGGTCTTTCCCATTCTTTTTCATTACTTTCTGCCCCAGTTTACATTTATTTTGAAAATGAGTATGTAAAGGGACAACAACAAAATTCCAAGTCAGGGTCTCTTCACGAGCATATTGTGCTAGATTGGGGAATTTGGGTGTAAACTTCATTATGCTCTAGCAATAAGCATGCATTGGAAGCTGAAGAGCTTTTCTTGATACGGAAAGTTAAGATTTACCAAATAGGGGTTTACTTATAATTACTAAGAATTGTTCTATGTCACTGAAATAGCTTTGGATCTTCAAGTTGGCCAGATAGCACGTTTCTATTAAGATTGTCCAAAACAGTAAATTTAGTATGTCAGGATGTGGCAATTATGTACCTTGCCCCTCTCACCAGGATTTCCTTGGACCCTATATGAAGGAGATCTTCCTTCTAATAGTTAATAGTTAAATAATAATTAAATAATAATTAAATAAATAATAATAGTTAAAGTCTTCCAGCATAGAGAGCTGACCATAATTTTTGTAGGATAGTGTTATACATATTGGACAATTAACTGAAGTTTTGCTGAATTCTTATTGAGTTCCACATCATGCAATTTTTGAAATGAATCACCAAAAATACATCTGTTTAGTCTTATGTACACATTTCTTCCCTCGATTTGCTACTTTTATTTTCTTAAATATTGAAAATAATTTAGAGTAGTAATTTGACTAAATTCATTGTCATTTAATCTCCCACTTGCACTGTTATGTTAAAAGACTGAGAGGCTTGATCCCTCTTAAAATGTGGCACAACCAACTGAACCCTCCCTGATCACAGGTTTTCTTGATCATACACCATCACCAGTGCCTGGTTTGTCCATGTATCTTCTCAGCTTCTTTCCCCTAGTGGTCACAAAATGTGCATTTCTCCCATAAACTATTTGGAAGCTGCTTGAAGCTTACAATGAAGACAGATGAGAAGAGGCCCTACCTATCTAACATTTAAACAGGTATTAGTCTTCTCTTATTGCTAGATTTACCATGGAAAATAAAAATGTAACCTGAAGCCATTATTAGAACTGAGGTCGCTGTGAAATTGTTGTATTGTGATCAGTGAAATAATAATCAGAGGATTCTTGCATATAATCATTTTGTATATCCAACTGCCTATGATATTTCCATCTGGAAATCTGTTAAATATATCAACTTTATTAGTTCCAAAACCCATTTCTCCACTATGCTTCTACACTCACTTCCTACACTTTTTCCTATCTCAATAAATGGCAACTACATTCTTCCAGTTCCTCAATCCAAAAGATTCTTCTTTATTTTTTCTCGCACCCTATGTTTAATCCTTTAGCAAATCTATTAGCTCTACCTTTGAGCTCTCTTCAGAACTCCATCGTCTCACCACGTCTATTGCAACCCTCATTCAATCCACTATTCATTCATTAGACAGTATTTATTGAGCAACCACATCATCTCTGACACTGTTCTGTTGTGAATACAAAAGTAGAAAAAAACCAAAAAAAACCCTGCCCTTCTAGATTTTATGATCATGTAAAAAAAATCTTGACCAAGATTATTGAAATAGCCACAAAATGGATCTCATAGGATTCGCTCTCGCATCTGCATATTTTCTATATTTCAGCCTTTAAAAATGATAAACAGGAACTTGGCACATGTCACAAATCCTTAGATGGTTTCATATTTCACTCAGAATAAAAGCCAAAGTCCTTAACAAGCCCTTTAAAGGTCCGTTGAGCCCCGACTCCCAGCCACATCTCACTTGGATCATGTCTCCACAGACTGTCTCACTCATCCTGCTGCAAAATAACCAGTTTCCTTACTGTTCTTAAACAGGCCAAGGACATTCCCACCTCTCGACCTTCTTACATGCTCTTTTTCCTGTTTAAAAAGCTCTCTTTCCACATATTTTCACACCTCCTAATCTCTAATCATGGTTTTATTTTCCAGGAAATTTATTACCACCTAAGATGCAAATATTTACTTCTTTTATCTATAGCCCTCCAACTGGATTGTAAGAAATCTTAAGAAAAACACTATCTGATTTTTTCATTGCTATATACATAGTGCACAAAGTAGAAGCTTAAAGTACACATTGAATATACTTATAAATGGATGAATGTACACAGTATTAATTTAGCACTCAAACAAAGCATAGAACTAAAAAAAATCCTTAGACATTATATATGTATACTTTCTAAACTATATTGCATATTTGTATATCTACTATATATTTATATAATTATTTATCATTTATAATAAAAATAAGATTCATATTTTCTTCAAAGAACAGCTTGATATTTCTCCACAATAAATTTTACAAATAGACTCAAGCATTTAAGAAATAATGTTTGAACCATTTATACAGTTTTAAACAATTATATGGAGATTGTTAGAAATTAGAAGTTGGACAAAGGATGAAAAGTTTCCTAGAATTTTTTTTTACCTTCTGCTGTTTGAGATATGGATATGGATCCCTGCTATCTGATTTGCTGCGATCAAGATGTGAATTAAATTTAGCATGGTCTTATAGACGACAACAGAATAAATGCTTATCATCTTTTGTATTGATCAAATACAAATTTCAATAGAAAGAGTGATTGCTTGATGAATTCCTTCAGACCATTGAGTTGACAATAAGGCCAAGAAATTAGCATTAGATTTTTGTGAATTTTGACATCCTTTGCCATGCATAAAAAATGAATGAAGATATATGTCTGCTTTCGTATATGGGGACAACCCATGTTGGTCAAGACAGAAGTTAAAAACATGGATGTTTCATTGAATTGTATTGCTACAATAAAAGCAGCCATAAACCCCAAAGCTGATTTTAGAGATTCCAGGGTGCTTATTGGGGCCACAAACCATTCCTGTAGAATCTTGGTTGTTTGTCACCACCTCCAAAATGACACTGAGGACATTGGATCAAGCCAACGAGATATATGGTCATTCAAAAAGAGATGAATGAATGGATTTAGAAGTCAAAGCACAAGGATATATGCGACATAATTAGAGATGGGTTCAGTACTCTGAGTGACAAGAAAAGGATGAGCCATCAAAAACTGAGACGATGTTCATTAGAAATATAAACTGCCGTGAACGACTTGATGTCAAAATGCATTAAAGACACCTTGCAATCTAGAGTATTTATACAACTAGGAGTATAACATTTGCTTAGAATTTAAACTTTATGTTTAATACATGATAATCATGGATAATAAATTTTTCACAAATTATATCTCACTTGACAGCCAGGATGATTTATTAGGTTCGTGAATTCATTTAAAATTCAATACCTTTGAGTGCTCGGCATCACTGAACTTAATGATCCAGATTCTCCCACTGAGTAAGTTGCTTTTAAGCTTCTAGAGTCCTACTAAATTAAGTTCTTCAGTACATTAAATGCTTCCCCAGTGTTTTTCTTAAAGAGTTAAAACATCCTACACTGGGGAAGTATCATGAGAATTAAAAAAAAAATTGACAACATGCCATTTATTTTCATTCAAATAGTACTCTCTTGACTTGTATATAGTCTCATTTCTTTAGGTTTATGGGATTCTTTAATACTGAAAATAGAGGTATTTTCAGGCAAGAGAAATGAATGACTTGTTTTTGTTTTATCATTGGTAGAGAAACCTTTTTACAAATATTATTCCCCTCCTCTATTTCTATCTTTGCTGTCATTGGGTTAACTTTGCCTCCAGTAGTTGTAGGATCAGGCAAATGCAAACTAAGACTAAGTTCCATTTGTTTCCTAGGAATGCAGAGCTAGTAGTGGGTGGTAAGCCTCCCGCTACCCCACAGTTTCTCTTTGTAAAACACTTGTCAATTGGCGGGAGCTGATGGATAGTAGGAAATAATCTTTTTCTTGTTTGCTTATATTTACATAATTTTGCCCTATGAGAAAACAGAAACAACAGAAATTAGTATCACTTTGCCTTAAATATTACACTATTTAACACTGTTACACATACAAAGAAATAAAGGACACATTACTAGGTATAGCCAGTATACTTTTTCTGGTAAGAAATATTTATTCACATAATAAAGGACCTTAAGAAATGAGGAGTGAAGAAACAAGCAAGTCCTCCTCCTGACAACATATGCAATACAAACACAAGCACATACAAGCCCCTCTTTAGATGCAGTTATGAGCAGATAGTACAGATCTTATGGCAATTAGGGAAGAAGCGGAAACATAACAAGAAATTATTTACTGTAAACAATAGGGTTATTACCCTACCTTGCAAAGGCATGTGGTACATATACATTCTTGAATATTCGTTGTATAAAATTAGCGAGATGTCTTGAATTATGAGTATTATGTGCTTTTCAGGAAATTCTCTCTGTTTCAGCTGAGTATGTTTCTTATATAAATTTATTGATGGAAAGGCTATTCTCCACTTTTAGTATTTTTTCTTAAAGGCTACCATAATAGTATCATTTCTTGTTCCAAATTGCTCCTTTTCTCTTTAATCCACAGTAGCTCCTTTGTATATTTGAGATCTCAGTTTAAGGTTTATCATTTTAGGAGGCCTTCCTAGACCCTTGAACTAATTAGTTCCTTCTTCGACGTTCCTGTAATACCAGTCGATCATAACACTCATCATGCTTTATATAATTATGTTTAGTATTATGTTTCCACCCCTCGATTTACATGAAAATACGGATATTAACAAATAATATTTTTATTAATACCGCAGAGATGAACAATTTAAATTTTCATAAAAAGCCATGCCTTAGAATAGATTTATATAATGTCGAACAGCAGAATTAGTGAATTATTTAATATTTAAATTCTTAACTCAAAAAAATAACAGATTAATTTTACTTAGATTCTTTTTTACTCCCTATCAATATTAGATATTAGGCAAGTGCAGTAGATCTTTGGCTAATGTTCAGTAAACTAAATAATAGGTCATTTTATTATTAGGCATTGCTGATTTTTATGTACTTTTAACTCAAATTGATTTTATTGTTACGCTTTTCTTTAAAAAAATGTGTTCACTGTAGAAAATACAGAAAAACAAATAAATAAAATAAAAAGTAATATATCATAATATCAGTATTCAGAAATAATTGTTGTTCATATCCTGGTGTATGTTCTTTCAAATGTTTTCCTATTCATAAACTTACATGTAAAGAGTAGATTTCCTTTTGAGCTTAAATTTTTAAATCTTTATTGGCATGGAAGATGAGCTGGTATGTCAGGGGTGTAAGTGTTTATCTCCAAGAGATGTTTTACATGTTGAGATAGAGAGCAAGCTGAGAATAGTATAGCACAGCTTGTATTTTATCATTTTTCTACTGGGACTAATAAACTTGAGACTAAAGTCTATATTGAGAATGGTTGCAAGAAGCAAGCATGGATGCCAATAATAGAAGATGCTAGAAAACTTTCTCCTGAGCCATTTTAGAAGAGGTGGGAATGAGTTTATGCATTATGCAACTGACAGAACAAATCAATGAAATTTGAATATTTCTTTTAATGTAATTTTATTTTTATCTGCAAACTGAGGAGTACGTATTCATGTACTATCGTCTGCATATATGCTTTATACTATAGTTACTATTATAAAACCTACTTTTTTTATTTACCATTTTCCATGCCAATATATTCCATCACATTGCTTCATTTTTAATGTCTGTGTAGAATTTCATTATCACTGTTTTTTAAAAACAATTTTTTTATGCAACAGTTCTGAACAAATTCACAAATTGCAATAGTATAGAAATTTAGGAACTTAAAGTGACTGAAAATGTGTCCAATATCTCTTTAAGTACAATTCAACAGGGCCTGAGATTGGTCTTCTATTGAACATATTCTGCATTCTAAATTTAACCTGCTAGAATTCTATTTAAATATCATCCTATTTAACCTTTTGAAATACAGGATTGCCTTTTAATGCGAAGTTGACATTCCATCATGAAATGAAACCAAATGTACTTTGATGTAACTATTGCCTACAGTTGCAGGCTTTTATTTGTCATTATGGGTTGCATAAAATAAAGATATAGATTCAGCCTAATTTATTTTGCCCATGAAAGATGGAAGAAATTCAAGGAAAAACAGGTTTTACTTTAGTTTTAATAATGAAACAATATACATAGCTTATGATAAACGTTTCAACCATTCCTAGGAAATAATGCTACATAATTAAATTTTACAAAAGTGGCATCATAAACTTTCCTAGTGAAAAGAAAGCTAATGGATGAGAAAAAAAATAAATGAAGTTTGAAACATTAAATAGAACAATATTCACATTATGATGCAATTATTTATTTGAAAGTCAGTGTCCTGAAAGACTGAAGGTGGGTGCCTAGGTTTTTATCTTTGTGAGTGATGGATAAAGACAGTGTCTGACAGTCAGGAGTGGTCAATAAAACATGTGAAAAGAAGAGAGAGAAGAAAAGAAGAAAAGGAGGATGGGAAGGAGAAAGATGCAGGCAAACCTGGGAGAAATATCTAAAGAAGAAAGAAAAAAATCTCTAAGATGATGTAATTTGAGTGTAATCTCTATTTTTTTAAAAACTCTGAATCAAACTTGAAAGTTTTCCGGATGAATACGTGCAGCAGTTCATAGTTCAGACTTTTGAATGGAAAGATTAAGGTTAATTATTTGTTTATTTAGTAATGGTAAAGTTGGGGAAAGGCATATTTTTTTCTCTGATAACAGAAGATAGTTAAAATTGCATGGTTTATCAATCATTGACAGGTTAGTTAAGGTAAGATAATTACTATTCCTTTGTATTAGTTCCTATGGTATTGAAATAGTCTAGGAAGATTCTATTACTAACCTGGGTTTACTTTAAGGTTATTTACAAGTTGTCAAGTGACATAGTGGAAAAGAAAAAAATAGTTCTAATGTATGATTTATACTATTGTATAAGAAAAAAATTTTTACGGGGATTTCTTTCCTGTTTGAAGCTTATCCTGTGAATTCTTTGAACTTGAATAACATTTTCTTGAATAGACCGTTTAGTAACAACTGAAGACGACACTTTTTATCCAGTGTTTCTCTTATTCCACCTTTGAAATAGGAATCTTACATTGTACTATGAATTAGTCTGAAAATATTAAAATTTTTCATGCCAGATAGAGCTTTAGAAAGGACACATCTTGTGTCTGAATGTCTTCTATAAACAAACATATTCTTCCCTAATCCATGTCATAGCTGACTCCCTTAGCAGAAAACCCACTATGTCCAAAGTTAGCCATTGCAATCTTCAAATATATATCATGGTTTTAAATGCTTCCTCTTCAATTTAACCTAAATTTCTCCTTCCATCTTCCATAACTTGTTCTTCCTGGTAACCTGGTAATCCTCCTGAAATATGCGAGAGGATCAAGAATACAAGGGAGCTGGTGGAAAAACTGTCCATTTGAGGAGGAAAATGGTTAGTTCCAGTTCAGGCCCCAAAGCACAGACACTATAGAGCTAAAAGAATCAAACACATGTTGTTCGTTTGTTTGTTTTTAAGCTACCATGGCTGATCCGAAGAAAGACCAGACTCAGGATCTAGAAAGAAATTGTAGAGTATAAAAAGAGAGGCAAATTGGTTGGTTCACAAATATAATCCTCTTACAGGGTTTCCTACCCATCATATTTATCCTATCATATCATACTTTTTTTCATGTCCTCCTATGCCAAGGATGTTGCATTAAATAGCCAAAACTCTATCCACACACTTTTAATAGTTTTGAGCAAACTCAGCATTTTATAAACAATGTTTTATACACTTTGGACTTTGGCCCTCTCTTACTAATATTCGTTTTACATTTTTTCTTTGAAGAGTACCATTATTTTTAGAAAAAAGACAACATTTTTGACGATTTTTATAGATCAGCTGTGTGATCTAAGAAACTCCCTTTGCTTAAAAAACTCTGTAATCTGAAAAATTACCTAGCTTTTCTTTATTCTTGAAGAGATTTGGCTCCCATTAAAATGGAAAGCAACTTGAGTATTACTGTGCACTATTGTCTGTAATATCAAAGAATCCTATTTCTGACAACACTTGACAGTACTGTCAGTAGTGTCCAGCTCTCACATGGCACTGAAATTAATAGGGAATCAGAAATTAATAGGGAATTGAGAGAAAACCTTTAATGGGTCTCTGTCACTTAGTGTCCTGCTATTTTTGTTTAATTATGATTAAATAATTAAAGTATGGTCTACCCCTGACATGGGAAATGTACCTAAATTTGGCTCACCTCTAATAAATAAAAATAAAAGGAATCATAGTTTTCTATTAAGATATTGGAGTACGATCAGATTTGACACATCACTCTCACTCCAAATATATAGTAAATTTAGAAAAATGTTAAAATAGAAAATCACAATCACATAGTACAAATAAAAAATGAGATGAAAATCTTTGATACACATACACATAAAGGTATGAATATGTCGAGGCCGTGGCATCCAAGATCCCTAGCCCAAGGACATCAATAATAATGAAACGGTTGCCTTCTGCAATATAACAGGGACAAAAATTTCTCTACATCAGTCGTGTCCTGGAACCACGGGCATTACTTGAAACTAGAGCCTGGCGTTGGGCTCCCTGGATTAAAAGGGATGTAGGGGGAAGAACTGTCAAAGATCCAAAACTTGGTTTAAGAACTGAGCAATACCATCTAGTATTCAGTGAATGCATTTCTGATAACCTTACCATGTCCGGGGAAAGGAACTTTGAAATAAATCATCAGACCTGTGTTCTACTTGGTTTCAGGGTTGTTTATATGAGCAACCTGAAACAATTAACAAGGTTGGGTGGCCACAGAGTGAGAAAGAAGAAAACACTACAAACATACACACACACTCACACACACACACACACACACACACGTACAGTTCTCATTCAAAATTACCTGCATAGGTAAATTCTTCCCCATGAAAATATGCGATTGAAGATGATAACCACCAAAATCAACAAGAGGATTGTGAATTATACCGGTTGAAATTATTTTTATAAAATTATATGAAAGATTATTTAAAATAAGTACATTTAGAATGTTCAAGGAGATGAAGATGTTAATTAAAATTACAAACAAAAAAGAAAAATTATGAAATATATGCCTATATAAAATAAGAAAACATGAAATTCAAAAGTTAACAAAATTGTTAAATTTTAAACTTAATGCATTTGATTTAAAAATCATTCAATATGTTAAACTCCTTCTTAATTTTGTATCATCCAAAATTATCATGGAACCACAAAAACCCTGAATAACCAAAGCAATAATGAGAAAGAACAAACCCAGAGGCATCACATTTCCTTATTTCAAACTATACTGCAAAGCTATATTAATGAAAACAATATAGTACTGACATAAAACTAGATACATAGATAATAGAACAGAAAGCCCAGAATTAAACCCTGGCATATACAATCACCTAATATTTGGCAAGGAACCAAGAATACTCAATGGGGAAAGGGTAGTCTCTCTAACAAATGGTGCTGGGGAAACCAGGTAAACACATGCAAAAAAGTGAAATTGTACTCCTATCTTACAATACTCACAAAAATTAACTTGAAATAGATCAAAGACTTAAACATAGACCTCATAGCATAAAACCTCTAGAAGAATACACTGGAAAGAAGTTCCTCAATATTGGTCTTTGCAATGATTTTTTTGTATATGACACCAAAAGCACAAACAACAAAAGCAAAAATCAAAAACTGGGACTATGTAAAACTTAAAACTTCTGCACAGTGAAAGAAACAATCAACAAAAATAAAAGGGAACATACAGAATAGGAGAATATATTTGCAAATCATATATCGGATAAAGGATTAATATCCAAAATATGTATGGAATTCATATAACTCAATAACAACAAAAAAACCAAACAATTCAATTAAAAAATGGGCAAACTAAATAGGCATTTTTCCAAAGAAGACATTCAAATGTCCAACGGGTACTTGAAAAGATGCTCAACATCATTAATCATCAAGGAAACGCAAATCAAAGCCACAATGAAATGGCACCTCACACCTATCAGAATGGCTGTCATCAAGAAGACAAGAGATAACAAGTATTGGTGAGGATGTGAAGAAAAGGGAACGCTTATGCACTGTTGGTGGGAATGTAAATTGATGCAGCCACTATGGAAAACAGTATGGAGGTTCCTCAAAAAATTAAAAATAGAACTATCATATGATTGATCAATTCCACTTCTGGGTATATACTGAAAGGAAGTGAAAAAAAGACATCGAAGAGAAACATGCACTCTCATGTTTATTGCAGCATTATTCACAATAGCCAAGCTATAGAAACAAGCTAAGTGCCCATCAACAAATGAATGGATAAAGAAGATGTGATCTATATAAAAATATATATACACACACGATGGACTATTATTCAGCCATGAAGGAAAGCATGCTATTTGTGACAACATGGATGGACCTTGAGAACATCATGCTAAGTGAGATAAGTTAAACACAGAAAGAGAAATACAGTATAATATCACCTATATGTGAAATCTGAACAAGGCTGAACTAATAAAAAAAGAGTAAAATGGTGATTACCAGGGGCTGAGAGTGGGGGAATAGGCAAGATGTTGTTTAAGTGCACAAACTTGCAACTAATAGTTAAGTAAGTCCTAGATATCTAATGCACAGTATAGTTATTATAAACAACAGTATTGTATTATAAACATCAAACTTACTAAGAGAATAGATTTTAATTATTCCTACCACAAAAAGGAAATGATAATTGTGTGATGTGACAGAGGCTCTAGCCAATGCTAGAATGGCAATCAATGGGCAATACATAAATGTATCAAATGCCCGTGTTGTACACTTTAAACTTACACAACATTGTTTGTAAAATATATTTCAATAAAAATATTATATAAATGGAAAAATAGTTATAATTTTAACGATTTTATGATTGATAAAAAATAATTCCAGGTAAGTTAAAGGTGTACATGTGAAAAGTCAAACTCTATAAATATTTTAAATATATAATAGAATGCCTGTATGACCTCAGGATAGGAAAACATTTCTTCAAAAAAACACTCAGGAAAGAACTCATAGGGAAGTTTAATAAATTTCACAACATTATCATTAAGATCTTTTGTTCAGAAATCACTCCACACACAAAGTGAAAAAAGCAACAGGGAAAAATGTTTGCCAAGTAACTAGGAATATATTTGTACCGTTCTCTTTAGTAACATTCCATTTCTCCTGCCAGATATGTGAGAGGAATGACTTTCGTTCCCTACTGCCTACTTAGAACTTGTGTGGCCATTGATTTGCTTTGATCAGTGAAATCTGAATCAAAGTGACAGATGCCAGCGTGTCATTTCTGGGTCAGAGCTTTAAAAGCCAATTCTCAATTTGGTTCATTTCTCTTTTCCTTGCCCCTGAGGATCAGAAGTATCCTAGACCCGAGAGTGGTTGTTTGGCAATCGATCCGATAGCGAGGATGATGGAGAGCAAAGGCCCAGATAACCAACGCACAGCGAATTTGTATCATGAGTGAGATAATAAACCTGTTTGTTTATTTCTGGCTTTATTTTTTCACCATAACATAATTTAATCATATGTTAAATCACAAATTAACATAATTTAATTAACTCTAATTAGAATCCAAAGTATATGAATAACAAAGAAAACTTTTTAAAAAAACTCAACACATTAAAACCAGTATGAACAAGCTATTCACAGAAGAGAAATCTCAAAAGATTTATTACTATGTGAAACTACAAGCAAACCCTAATGCTTTCCTGGTGCACATCGCTTGGTTTTAAAGCTTGATGTCACAGAGCCTACACATATCTCACTGAATATTTTTTAGTCAATGTATATTTTAAAATATTTGTATTTTTTATCTACAAAACTCAATAAGCATTTTTTAAATTTCAGTTCTTGTTTGCAATTTACTGAGATTGATTTTAAGTCAATTTTTGTTAGTAATCTATATGTACTTATAAAAATATATCAAAGTTTGATATAGAACTATATGATGTGACTGTATAATAACACTTACTAGTTACTGGAGAATTGACCTGCCTTGAACTGATATAAATGTGCTCCTATCTCTCCTTTGATATTCAGTAGTCTCTACTTTACGGAAGTTGCTCTTGTACTCTCAGGTACATACATATAAAAAAACTATTACATTTCCATTGTTAATTGCAGATTTTAGCATTGCAAATTTCCTTCTGTATCTATTTGATTGACTTTTAGTCTCAAATTTACCTTATCAGATATCAAGAGGTCCACGGTTGACCTCAACATCTTTTCTAGCCAAATGGTTCTAGAGCTTCCTGCTAGCCCTCTTCTCTTGCCCCATCTTTATCTGAAATTTTCTTTCCCCATTGTCTCTATGGCCCCCAGCCGTTTCTTCTCAATGATGGTCTTTTCTTAGATGGGAGCTTAGGTTGGTTAGTTTTCAGTGATTTACAGGAATAAAACCATTCTAGCACCTTTATATTTTACCACAGTCTCCTTGCAATTAATGGAAAGTGAAGCCTGGAAAACTCCTTTCCAATTATAGCTATTGTTCTTTGATTGTTCTGCCAAGATTTTGAGTGAGTTCATTTGACAATGGACTGGTTTCTCTGACTCTCACAGTAGAACATCTGAATCACATGTAGATGACAAAAGTACATCATGTGCCAAAAAAAGAGATCTTCATCTCAGATGTTGCATTCAAAGAAACTATTTGGTGATAAGTAAGTAATGTTTTTAATATTTTACAATACAATATAATAGCATATATAAATGTATAGGTGCATTAGGAATGTGATTGGTGATTTTGCAGTGACATGCATGGCTTTAAAATGCTTTCTTCTTAAAATAATGGGAAGTGGGATTCTGGTTAGCATTTTTACGCAGAATGCCTGATATTTAGCAATGCTTTATCATCATAAAGCAGAAGATTTAAACTCATTAGCGATCAACAAAATATATATTAAAAAAAAAAAACAGTGAAAGAACATCAGATTAGCAAAGACTACAGTCTAGTATCACCAATTGTTGGTGGGAATTTCGATGCATGGGAATACTCAAACACCATTTTGGGGGTAATATATTTGCATAAATATTTTAGAGTAACTTGATATCTAGTCAATTTCAACACACATGTAACTGGCTATCCATAAATCCCACTAGTAGGTCAATAACTTACATAAAATCTTGCACATATACTAGTGAAAGACATTTCAAGAGTTTATTGGACAATTATTCTAAGTGAAAAAGTGAAAAATTCAAAGCAGCTTCTGCCCTTCTACACTTTAAAATAATGCATAAATAAATTACAGTGTGCTCTAATACAATAAAACAGTTAAAACGAATGATACAGAGCTATATGCATCAACCAAAATAAATCTAAAAGAGAGACAATGTTGAGTAAAAAAAATCAAATTACAGATGGATATACACAACACGATACCCTGCAATAGCAACTTATTTCTATACAACAAATTAAGCCAAAATTTAGTGGCTTGAAACAATAATATGCTTTCATTATTTCCAGTTGCTATGGGTCAGAAACACAGGAGTGGCTTTGCTGTGCTATTCTGGCTCAGGGTCTGAATGAGACTGTAGTCAGATGTTGGCTCAGGCCACCACCGTCTGTTGGCTTTTAGGGATAGCATGTTTTCTTCCAATGTGGCTCACTCACATAGTTGGCAATGTGGTTCTGTTTGTGGGTGGGAGGTCTAAGTACCTCCCCACATAGGCTTCTCCAAATGGTTGCCTGTGTGTCCTCAGGACATTGTAGTGGGCTCACCCAAAAGGGAAAGGTCCAACAGGCCAAAGCAGAAGCTGTCATGCCTTTATGATCTCACCTCTGAAGTCACAACTCTCATCACTACTAGAGTCTACTGCTCACACAGACTGGCTTTGTTCCAATAATGGAAGAAACTACTCAAGGGCAATTTTTCTAGGAGGCAAAGATCATTGGAGTCCATTTTTGAGCATGGCTACCAAATACCATTTATATAAAATGTCATGAAAATTAAAAACAATACTATATACTTTTTAGATATACACACATATATAAAGTGAAAAAGAAAACTCTGCAGATGGTAAACAGTATATTTGGATAGTGGTTACCTCTGATGGGAATAGATGAAGATGGGATTAGAGAATGGTATATGGGGCCTTCAGTGGTGACCACTTAATTTATTAAAAGGATATCTAAATTAATTATCAATGAACATGAGAATTTGATAGATCTAAGTATTAAGATATAGGTGCTCATCATCCTTTTTTCTGTAAATTTCCATAGATTACAATTATTTCATAATTTATAAATAAACACAGATGAGTAGCCTTTATAAGTGCATGGATAATAAATGAATCAGCTTTCTCAGATCATGATCCTTTGACAGATGTTCAGCAAATGCTGAGTGTCCGACAAGAATATAGCTCTTGAATATCCAAGACTTTCCTGTCTCCATTATTTACTTTGCTAAGACATTTCCTTTGACAAAGGCCTCAGTTGACAATAATAAATCCCTGGAAATGGAAGGCGTGGTCTTGGATATCCAGAAGAGCCTTGAAGATATGAAAGGAGATATGACATCTACAATTGTCTACATCTTGCAGGGGGACCTTGTCAATCCACTTGACAACACCAGGCCTTCTCTACCTTAAGATCTGTCTTGAAATCTCAAGTCAATATTAATAGCCAACATTTCTTTGGTAATTACCGTGTGCCAGACACTAGGCTAAGCACTTTACATGTATTACCTCATTTAATCCTAAAAACAACCTTATCCATGCCTTATATATTTAAATGGGTGAATTTTTTAGTGCAAAGAATAGTTAAGTAACTTTTTACAAAAATTAGTGGCAGAGCAAAGATTTTTACCTGGGAAATCTGGCCACCCTGTTATGCTATCAGCTTTCTAGTGATCCTTTTTACTCTGATTCTCTGGTTCCCATCTTAGAGTCACCTTTTAAAAACTCTTCATAGATATGTGTACTCTGCCCTCAGCTTTAAATATGCAATAGTGTAATTATAATCTTTCCAATGAGAGTTTGAAGAGCTATGGCTTTGTGCCTGGGGTCTAACACTGGGAAGATGGTAAGCCTGGACCAACTGCAAATTGCTGTAGCTCTGAATTTGTCAAAGACGTGGGAAGGTCACCAACTGCCTATGATAGGATCTATGTGAAAGGCCAAGTGGCATAGCAGGATGGGTACGATTCACATTGTAGTGTCCTCTGTTTGGAAACCCAGGATGGCGTCGGAGCTGTTCCCTTCCTGGTACTTTACATAGGATTGTTTGGTCACTGGATGCAATAACAAACAATACAGACTGAGTGTCCTAAGCAATAGAAATTTATTTCTCACAGTTCTGGAGGCTGGGAAGTCCAAGATGAGGATGTCAGCACTGTCAGGTTCTGGTGAGAACCATCTTGCTGGCTTGCAGATGGCCACCTTCTTGCTGTGTTCTCAAATGGTGGAGAAAGATAGAGAGCAAGCTCTTTGATGTCTCTTCTAATAGGGGCTCTAAGGAGAACTCCATCGTGAGGGCCCCATTCTCACAAGCTCAGTTCAACCAAATTAACTCCCAAGGGTCCCATCTCCAAAAACCATCACATTAGGGGTTAGGGCTCCAACATACGAGTTTTGGGGGGAGATAATTCAGTCCACAGTAGTCACTAAACCTCATGCACCATGGGGTGCTCGCCCATTAGGTTATGGCTGGCCACTCAAGCTCAGCTACGGCAGCTTGCTCTGCTTTGACAGCCTTTCAACCAGGATGTTCTGATCATTGCCCTGCAGTTGTTCACACAGGACTCTCATTAGCCAGCTCTCAGGGATTGCAGCCATAGATCCGACATGCTAATGTAGGTCAGTTCCTAACACAATGTAAGACACACACTGGGCCTTAAACCAAACATTGGCCCATACTCTTCTAGTCCATACTCACAAGTCATTTTTCTTTTTGGTGACTTAATGCCTATACTCAGGTAGCTGCTCCAACTTGTACTCCTCTGAGGTTGAGATGTGTGGCCTCATGAACTAAGTATTCCCCTCAAGATTATCAGATGATCTGATACCTAATGCATTAAATTCTTGATTTTAAACAAATCTCAATAGTTTATTTACGAAATATCCTTTCCATCTGAGAGTAATAGAAATTCATTTTTGAACAATATTAGATAAGACAGCACTACCTGTATTCTACTTCTGTTCATGAAGTTTGACTTTATTACTGAGTTTGAAGCCCCTGACCTTAGTCCTGTTGCTAGTTCTCGGCCTCTGCTCTACAAATCGGCATATATTTTGGTAGAAGAAAGCTCTGGCTGTTTTGCTTTGTAGTTGAATAGCTAAGGAGATCTAAAGAACCCAAAACAAGGGCTCTGGAGCTGCTAACTCCCTTCTCTGTTATGAAAAATCATGCAGATTTTTCTATCTGTGTGAGCTTCTAATTGTGTTTGACCTACCTTCTTGGGCTGTCAACATAATATGAATCCCAGAGTCTCAGATCCAGAGTGCAATTGGTTTAATATGGATCTTATCACAATTATGTTCTCCACGAGGAGCATACAAATTCAGAAATGGTGAGGGAAATGAAGGTTTTCCTTTTCTCTGTGTCTCACATAATGAATTGTATTGTCTGATGTCAGGGGGGGAATCAAACTAAAGGCTGACTTTTTTTAAAAATACATTCATTTACAAAAAAGAAGATGAGTTCACTTTGTTATATATTTTGTAGAATGTTTAAGTTTTCCTCTGTGGGTTTCCCTCAGTCAAGAAATTATTGTCACAATTAAACCATTATTACAAGATAACTGTGCTCCTGTTGAGTATACATCAGAACTACATGGAAACTTCTTACAATATTTTGGGAGATCTAACTTCATGTTTAGAAAAGATCTACTCGGAAATAGCTTGCCTAGGTACAGACAGTATGTTTTGAAAGGACAGGTTTATTTGACTTTAATTCTGTAGGTGACAAACAATAATGATAATGGATAGCGTTTATAAGGACTGACTATATGCCATTTTGCATTTATGTTACCTTATTTAATCCTATGAGATAGGTTTAATTATTTCCTATATTCTACAGTTACTGGAAATTTATGCTTATCATTTAAGGAACTTGACAAGATTAGATGGTAAGAGATGGAACTGGGGTTTAAATGCTAATATTCTCATTGCAGAGACCAAACTCTTAATCATTTGCCACTATTGTCTATCGGCAGACCTATGCGAGGTAAAATGTTAAACATACAAATTCTGTGATTACTTTCCTTGAATATTTGGGTGCAGAATTTGATAATCTACAGTTTTACAAGTTTATCATGTGATTCTGCTGACTGCAAGATATTAAACCTCTGATTTATGAGATTTAAACTTTTCAGTAGCATTTCCCTGATGGGCATGAGTTTCAGGTTATTGAAAGCTCAGTCTCATTAAAATTTATTATTTTTCACCATTCTTATTCATCATATTATAATATTATAAATCTGTTTCAGATATTGCATAAAAACAGTCCCTGTTCCCAAACTTTGACAAAGACTATTCTTTTAAAAGCTGGTAAAATATTTGTGTTAGCGACACAGTCATCATCCACAGGTCACAGCTACAAAGGGTGGGGGTGGGGAGTTAATCTGGGGAGCTTTAGCTGAAATACTGCCCTCTGGTTAATGGATGCAAGGCTGTCGCTGTTAGGACAGTGAAAAGGCTCTGTTATTCTGTGACTTGTGGTAGCTGCAGATACTGAAGTGGATATTTGCTAACAATTTGAAGTACTTTCTCAAAAGAAAAAAATCCAATTTTGGCCTTGAGGACCTAGTAGAAATACACAAGCTAAGGAGATTTAAAATATAATCTTGAGAAGGTTAGTAGGGTTTATTAGAAAGCATAAAGTACAGTGGTGACAGAGCTATCTTTAGGGATAGTGGTGGTAATTACTGTGTTGAGTCTTGAACTCAACACAAGGTTGAGTAGAAGGGGGTGGCAGTGGCATTGTGATTTCCCGATGATCAATTTCTGAATCTATTCCCTGAGGATGAACTTATTTTTTTCACATTTCTGAATTTGTGTGGTAGAGAAGCATAACAAGTATAAAAATTGCCTTCCCTTCATTCATTTTATATTTAATTTAAGCATGTTTGAGGGTAATGCTAAACAATTTGAGGACCAGACGTTCCGAACATCAGGAAGCTCTAGGGGATAACTTGCAGAAGAGAATAAGAAGATACTTCTACCTACAACTTTATAAAGGCCTACATTTTATATATTCCAGAGCCCAACATATAGTAGGAACTGAAAATGTTTCAGAATAAGCGAGACACAATTTCACTGTAAAGGGACTGGCTATTTGGGAACAGTAATTCTCATTTTCTTACAATTTCACTTCCATCATCTCCTTTTTTTTTTTTTTTGTCTCTCTCCAAGTCTACTTTTCTTTATTTTGAACATATTTCCTTATATAAAACTTTTATGGATATGGGGAATTTCAGATTGTTTAATGTGATCAGGTTTCCATATCTTTACATCAAAAGTCCTAGGTGATGTTTTAGCTACTGTAATGGGAATGATAAATTTTTGTGAGCAGCCCGTAGCTGTTAGTCAATTGTTAATATCAGGGTGATAAACAAAATCTTCTGATAGACAGCTTATTTAGACCTAGGGCCTTACAACGTTACTTTTGCCTAGTTTCCAGGTGCTATGTACCCCTTCTTGACTAACATGGGAATTATTTTCTAACCCCCTCAAAATCTGAAATTTTCTTAGTATCATGTCTGTATTGCTTTTGTGTCTTATGAAAATCATATACTATATCCTCCCTTATCTAACTCAACGAATATTTTTGAATCCTACTATACGCATGCTTTTGTGTCTTATGAAAATCATATACTATATCCTCCCTTATCTAACTCAACGAATATTTTTGAATCCTACTATACGCATCACTTTCTGCTACTAAGAGGAAACATACAGATAAATGGACACACCTTGTCTGTGATTATTATGGTAGGCAGAATTATGGTCTCTGAATGATGTCTACACCCTAATCTCCAGAACCCGTGAATACGTTGCCATACTGACAAAAGAGGCTTTGCAGATGTTGTTAATGTTACGGACCTTGAGATGGGAAGATCATTCTGGATTATCTAGGTGGGCCCAATTTAAACGCTAGAGCCTTCAAAACCAGAGAATCTTTCAGGGCTGAGGCAGAGAGAGCCAGAGTAAGGTAGCAGGGGAAATGAGAAAGACAAATATGCAAAGCCAACATAGGATGCATTATTGCGAGTGTTGCTGAGGACAGTAGGAGCTTAATTCTCCTAAGGACTCCTGAGAGGCTTGACTAAAGCCACTCTAAGTTGTCCACTTGAAAGATGAAGGTTGAAAACTTTATCCTTTAGTTCTTGCACCCCACTGAGGGTTTTCTCTGGGGGTGATATCTTCCCTGCTTTTAAGCTATGCCTGAATGAGGCTGAATGGGCTCCAGCTGTGAAAGGGAGCAGACAGCAGAAAGAGGGCCATTAAGATGGGAGGTATCCTTGTGAATAAGCCGCACAGAACTGTCCGCTGCACAGCAAGTGGACTTACAGCAAATGAGCGGAAGTACTAGGGCACCAGTGCTGTCTGCTATCGGAAGGCCAGGACCTAATGGACTCAGGCTATTTACCTCTTCCTGGGAGGATAGACTTGGTAGGGAAGTCAAAAACATAATTTTGGGAAATTTGTTTTATTGGGTGGGTAAAGAATATACATGTTGTAGAGGCAAATACATAGTAAAATTAATAGGCTTAATTATCCCTGTTAAAAATAAGGAAAGAGACACCTCTCCATTCTTTTAGAGCATTTGCTTTGAAAATGTGTAATTATAAGTTATCTCTCTCTCTCTTTGAAATGTAAGTAAATTTTTTAGAAGCTAAATAAGACTCTTACCAGCTTAAAAACCCAGGAATGTCTTTCTCAAATACTTGAGAGCCATTTATTTGAAATGTAAATATGTATCAAGGGATATAGAACCACTGTTTCGGTGGGAGGGTAGGAACCTAACTTCTGTGGGATGTCCTGCTCCAAGTTGTAAAACTATAAAACTATCTATACTAGGTTTATTTTTCCCTTGGATAAAACCGATTAACCAACCCAGATGGTCACCCCAATTAACAAATGAATTTAGGATGAATTATATGTGACAAATGGTGCTGTCAAGTCCTCAACTTGAGGACTAGTTATGTTTTATATCTTGAGAAGCTATATGTGATGGGTTGTATCTGATTGGCCATCTAAAAAAGTAAGATTTCTTTCTGATTTTACAATCTCTTTAGCAGATTGCCTATGATGCACATCACATTCTGGCTTAATACTTATTCAATAATAAAATTGTTTCTTTTCTCCTCTACCTTTGTGGAGAGGTTTTGCTTGGTTGGCAAGAGATTTTTTTCTTTTTTTCTGAGGAAGACTGGCCCTAGGCTAACATCTGTTGCCAATTCTCCTCTTTTTTTTCGCTTGAGGAAGATTGGCCCTGAGCTAACAGCCGTGCCAATCTTCTTCTATTTTATATGTGGGTCATTACCACAGCATGGCTGATGAGTGGTATACAAACCTGAGCCACTGAAGCAGAGCACACAAACTTAACCACTATGCGACAGGGCCAGTCCCCAAGAGATTTTGTTTTTAATTATATTTCCCCAACAATGTGAAATCTGTTATTATATGCTTATTTGCAAAGTAATTATCCCCAAGGTAGTCAGAATTAACTTTTTTTTTCTCTCCAGGGTAGATTGAGCATCACAATGGTAAAGGGTATTGGTTAGAGTTTAAATACATGTTGGCAGATCCTGTTTGGTCACTTCCACTTTCAGAGAAAAGTCAGGGTTGATGTTGCAAAGTGAGCATTGGAAAACCTGTGGCACCAAAGCAATTGTATTTTTTGGTGTCTTGAGCCTCCAGGAAATAGGTGTGTTTCTTTAGATTAGTTAATTGCTTATTTGCATCATTTTGTGGTGTGTTTTTTTCCTCCTTATTTGTCAATTGTAAGAAAGGAGATTGTAATGGATCATCTCCAGGATGTGGTGTGGATATACACAAACACTAAGTTTAGGTTGAAAAGGAGGCAGGTAGATGCTCTGGATAGTCCTCTGTGGCAGTATTGCCTTTAGCAAACAATGCTTACCTTAAAATAGCCAAGAATGGTGGCAGAGCTGATCAGAGTTGGAGATATGGAGGAGTCAGTGGAATACCATCCTAGGTTGGCAGAGGAATAATCTTGGGTTAGTCTCCTCAGCTCAGTCTGTGCAATGTCAAAAAGAGAAGGCAAGATCTATTTCCGTTTGCATTGAACTATAGAGTTTAATCCTTGAGTAGAAACAGAATTTGTTACTTAGATTTTATCAACCAGTAAATATCTCAATAAAGGGAAAAGAAAAATTTTTGATCTCTCAATATTTTTCTCTCCAATAATTTATTTCAACCCTAAAAGTTATTTTGTTAACCTCAAAAATTAACTAGAGGAGTATAGAGAACTGAGGAATCAATTCAGTTTAAAAGATGCTAGAGAAAGTGTCAGAGAGAAGAATACATGTACTCTGGTGTAGGGGAGCAGAATTTGCTCCCTAAAATATGTCTCTTTGGCTTGATTATTTTTAAGAACAAAAGACTCAGGAAGAAACTTTGACCTTCCCTCTAACTGCCTAAAAGAATTTTAGAAGGCCTGTTCCAGGAAGGAGCTATCACCATAGATAACTGTAGTGTAATATGAACTAGATGTGGTAGATAGGGAGAAACCTAGCAAGGCCTATTTGATCAAAGTCCTCTCCATGTCCCATTGTCTCTGCATGGCATGACAAACAATTGTTTACCAAACATTTGCTTTTCCATCTCCATGTGAACTGCCTTTCTCCCCTTTGAATTCCAAGACCACTGCCCGCAACATCCTCTTTTGTCTTTAGCTGAAGATGGTATTTAAGGTGGTGGCTTCAGCCATTTTGGCGAATTACTCAGTTTTCCTGGGTTTCTCTCATGTATACATGTTATTAAACTTTGTTTGATTTTTCTCCTGTTATTCTGTCTCGTGTCAATTTAATTCTTAGACCAACCAGAAGAACCTAGAAAAGTAGAGGAAAATTTCTTCTTCCCCTACCCTGGGTTTAGAGGATGTGTAGAAGTTTGCAATTCACGTTGGAACAACATTTTTCAGTGTAATTTGCAGGACATTCTCTCATTTCCACTGCATAAATTTTTTTTTTTAATTCCCAGTTCCCACACTCTTGTGAATTACAATGAAACTATACAATCTTTTTTGAGAACAGAGAGAACAAAATAGTTACTAACCCAAGGCATACTAAACTAGTAAATAATCCAGAGTTTACAAAAATGAGGTCTAATTTTTCCTCAGTGATCTTCTTAGTTATAAGAGATAGCTACCTATATTTGGCTCATCTAATTCATTTTTTAACAATTCCTGGATGTTTTAGTGCCTAAAATTCTACTTTAGATTTTTCTTCCCTTTCCCTTCCTTCCTACTTTTTTCTTCATAATTTTTCTTCATAAGATCTTCATGAAAATGCAAATTCCTGTGATTGAATGTTGTAGTTAACATAAAGCAACAACATAATCTCACATGAGGCTGCATTTATCCAAAAAGCTAGCAATCACCTTTCTTAGTTAGAAAATAAATATTTTACAAGGGCTGATTCTGATCATTTTCTCTGTTCTAATTTATAAACTTAAAACATAGTTCTGCCAATATATCCTCCTGTCTTGTATTCATGAAGACAACCCTTCTTTTCCAGGAGCTTAAAATTTTCCCTTCCAACTGTGTAATTACTTAATGAAAAGCTGACCAGGGAGCTTCTTGTATTTTTCCTCATATTTTCTATATAATCCAACAACACAAATGTGCAATTTTTCATATACTGATCATTATTCCTCTTTTCAATATTTCTATTCATCATGGCCCAAACTGTTAATTTCTCCCCAGTTATTTAATTTTCTGCCCATGAATATCTAGATATTCATAAGTCTCAATTTTCCTAATTTTCAGTGTGCTTCCTGAAGCTGCCATTTCATAACTAGAGCATTTTTTTATGCTATAAAACTTTGTTCAGGCATTTCTTCTACCTCCAGTGCTTACTTCTGGCTCTCCCACAAAAACATTAATGGTTTAGTATGCCTCAGTTTAGGAATGGGGTTGATGCCCTCTTACCTTCAGTTTTTTTTTTTTTTTTCCCATACCATTAGTTCTTTTATTTTTCTCATACTCATCTTATTTGACTGCTTGGCATTATTTGTCAGTGTTGATCAGAAACTCCAACATAAAACATTTTCCCTTTTTTGCTGCTATGATGTCATCTTCATCTTATTTCACTTCTACTTCTCAGATCATTCCTTCCCTATCTCTTTAGTAGATATATCCTCCTATGCACAGGCATTATATGCTCAAATTTACCCCTTGGCCCTTTCTCTTTCCACTATATGTACCCAACAGGCAATCTCATATACACAAACAGAGTTTCAATGTTAATCTATACCATGTGACTCACAAAATTAAACCACCAGTCCAGCCCTCTTCTGAACCCAGATGCCCATGTAAAACTGCCTTTGTGGCAGCTGTCTTTGGAGATTTCAGAGTTATCTTAAACTCATCAGTAGAAAATTAAACCCATGGTGTTCCCTTTTATCACAAGTCCTTTTTCAGTGTTCCATAGTTCACCAAGTGAACTATTCTTCCTTATCTATCTATACATATCTATCCCTGTATGCAAACCAATATCCTAGGGATTATTTTTGAGACCTGCTTCCCCCTCTCAAATCCCATATTCAATCTACCTCATTACTTGCTGATTCTTCCTCTTAAATATTGTACAGATATGTCCACTTGTCATCTTCTCTACTCACCACTCTATTCAAAGCTACATTTCTACATGGGCTACTTCATTAGCTTCATAATTAATCTTCCAATTCATTATTGAACGTTTACATTCTAAATTTCATTCTCTAGACAGGGTAATTTTTATGAAACTCAAATCTGAAATTCAAATCTGATATCCACCTTAAACATTAAAACATTGTAATTACTTCTCTTTGCTTCTCTTTAAACATGGACTGGTAGATACCTACTCCTCTAGTCTCGTTTTAAATGAGGTCTAAGCTATCTAATTTCATGATGCAATTATTCCTATTCTGCTTTGATGGCTCCATGTGGGTTTTGGGGTACCATATTAGGTTGGTTCCTTCAATACATCCTAGAAGAGAAGGAAAACAGAAGCCCTGTTTTCTGTATTGTTTGTTTATTTTCTTTTCTACCACCTTAAGTTTTTATCCACAGTGAAGGGAAGAAAAGCAATGGTTCTGATGTATGACTTCTTATCTATCTTCTACTTACTTCACATTCTTTCTCCAAAAACTACTTACTTCTTTTAATTTCCTGCAAGAAACATACAGTATAACAAGTATTCTCCTATCTTTATTCAGCACTGACCAGTATCCTCCTAGAAACATTATGATAAAAGGGATAAAGTAAACATAATTTTCAAAAATAAAAGTTTAAAAAGAGTCAATATCTTTCAATACATTATGAGGATTACTTCTATCTTCCCAATATTAGAGCTTTTTAAAATATTATCTATGAATATAATGTAATGTCATATATACAGTAAGCATCTTGTAGTCAGGACTCAAACAGTGAAATCAACTAAGAGGCATCTTTTTGACTAATGATTATTGAAGACTCCAATGGTAGACCTAACAGACTGTCTTATCTTATGCATAGTAGAGATTCATAGAAGAAAAAATCATTTTAGTAGAGTTTTTACAGTCAATCAATGGTAAATTGTATTGCATTTAAATTTTCTCTGAATTAAAATTTTAGATATGATCATGTATTATTTACTGCTATGTTAAAAAATTACCCCAAAACTTAATTATTTAAAATAACAAATATTTATCGCACGGTTTCTAAAAGTCAGGAAAAATGGAATGGCTTAGGTAAGTGTTTCTGACTCAAGTGTTTCTGTTTCTCTGTCTTCATGAGTCAAGTTTGCAGGCAAATTGTCATCCCAGGTTGCATCCTCTGAAGGCTTGACTACTGCTGGAAAGTCTACTCATAAGAGGTTCAATCATACAGCTAGTAGACGGTGCTGGCTGTCACCTCTGGTGCCTCTGTTCTTTCCATGTGCCTCCATCTTTCAGGCATTCTGTTCTCCACAGGGCCTTTCTAACAAGATGGACTGGGATTCCTTACATGGTGGCTGGGCTCAGAGAGGAAGAGATTGGAGAAAAACAGTGGTTGAGGGGGTGAGAGAGAGAGAGTGAGAGAGACAGAAGAAGAAGAAAAATAAGAAGAAGGAGAAGGAGGAGAAGGAGAAGAGAGGAAGGGAAAAGAAGAAAAGGGAGGGGAGGGGAGCTGAGAGGAGATAGGAGAGAGAGAGAGAGCACTGAGAACTGAACCTGTCAGGAAGGAAGGAGAGAGGGCACTCAAGACTAAAGCCCTAGTTTTTTAAACCATGTTTCAGAAGTTACATTCCAATCCTTCTGTGGTATTCTATTCTTTAGAAATGAGTCATTCAGCCCAACCCACTCTCAAGGAGAGGAGTGTTAAGTTCTTCTTGAAGTGAGGAATATCAAGAATCTATGGACATATGTTTAATATCACCACATATCATTAAACTCTTTAAACCCCATTTTAGAACTGTAAAGAAATAAATATTTTTTTCTGTTAAGCAGAATTTTCAGTTACACAGAATAATTTCCCAGCTGTGGAACAGTCTAAGAGTTTATTGCTGAAACCACACACACATACACAAACACACCCATGCACAATGCAAGGTCACACATAACCAAATACGTAACCTTAATGCATAAAGTTTTGTCAGAGAAAAAATGCTTGACTTTTCAAAAACTTTCATTCATTAAAAATAAAATTAACTTTGTGTTCATTTGAGCTGTAACCTTTACGCAATCAATGACCATATACTCACTGTAACCATTCTTTAAAATTACAATTATTGAAAAGCTTTATGATCACTGATGAATAAAAGAAAGTAATATTGATTTGTGACCAGGAGAGATGATCCGAGGCAGTAAATACATGCAGTGCTAGACGAAATCACTTCACTGACACTGTGGAAGTGGGTCAATTTTAAATAAATTCATCATGTTTTAAATTTAATCATACATTACCTTGTAATACTTAGATAACATTTTAATCCAAGTAACTCCAGGATGAAAAAATGAATTATACCAATTAAGTGACCACAATAGCACAAATTTCCAAAATTGTAGAAGCATACATTTTTCTATATATCGCTTATAAGTTTTGCTCTTATTATTCTTTGTCTTTTTTTGTTCATTTGTTTAACTAATCAAACTAATTCATATAGGTATGTGTATGTAAATGTGGAAGATGAAACCACTCCTCTACAAGTAATGATGTAATAGGCTCTTTCCTTTCCCTGACCATAGTCAGGATGGTTAGGGAAGTGAAATGACATTTTCAGGCCATTGGGTAATAGTTCTAGTAATTCTAGTAATGTTTTAACAGCCATAATGTAAGTGGCTTGAATAATGAATACATTTCCCTATGTAACAAATAATAAATTTAGAAAAGTGATAACTTACTACTTTAAATCTGAAAATTTAAAAATAATAGAAAGAGATAGAGATTGTATATTGAAGAGATGTATCGTCATCTTTAAATATATTTGATCTCCATTTCTTAAAGTTTCTCTCTTTTTTTGCTAAATCATGCTCTCTTTATAACCTTACATCTCAGTTTTATTACTCTCTAGGAAAGATTTTCATTATAAAACAGTAAGCAACCGAACCTAATCTGAGTTGAGTATCTCCACATTGCCGTACCCTCTGGTTACTAGTCAGTTGTCTTTATTTCCCATTTCCCCATTCTTTTTTTTTTTTTGTGAGGAAGATCAGCCCTGAGCTAACATCCATGCCAATCCTCCTTTTTTGCTGAGGAAGACTGGCCCTGGGCTAACATCCATGCCCATCTTCCTCCACTTTATATGGGACGCCGCCACAGCATGGCCTGACAAGCGGTGGTCGGTGCGTGCCCGGGATCTGAACCTGCAAATCCCGGGGCCGCCACAGCAGAGCTCGCTCACTTAACCGCTTGTGCCACTGGTCTGGCCTCTCCATTTTCCCATTCTTGAAACAATCCAATTCCTTTCCCCCAATTACATTCTACTCTTGCTTCTCTCTGACTACTCATTTCTACTTTCCTCATCTTCCTACAACCGCCAATCAAATTTGAATTTCCTATGCATTTAACCATATGACTTCTTTTCTTCTTCTGCCGAACTCTCTCCCTAGAGAAGCGCATTCTCTCCCAAGGCTTTAAATCCCATTTATACTCAGAGGCTCCAAAATGTGTATCTCCAGGCCAGATCTAGCTTAAGAGTTCCAAACTTACTTTACTTAATCAAATACATCCCCATCTGCTCATGATCGTGTAACCTGGCTCAGATATGGTTCTTTTGTAAACCCATTTTTTTTCAGAAAGTTGTTTTGACACCTCCATTTTGTTACACTTCACATCCAATCTATCATGTAGTTTTGCCAATTTATTCTCATCAATATATAGCTACATCCATTTTCTTCTATTACAAACAGCAGTTTGAGCCACGATGATCAATTTCACCTGAATTATTGCCCTATTTTTTTAGATTAGCCTCCTGTTTTGCTTTGGATAGTTTCATTCCCAGCAATTCCACCCAAATCCCTCTCAAAACTGTAATGAACTATATTTTTCAATAACTCTAATCATTGAATTTCCATGCTTAAAATATGTTCAGAACCTCCTCAGTGCATTTAGAATAAAATGCAAAACTCTTAACCTGGCCTACAAATCTATAGTCATCATTTCAACTTCATTCTATACTTACTTCCCCTTGATCTCTGTATTCTAACCACCAGGGCCTTCTTTTATTCATCTGAAAACTAAGTTCTATCTTAACTTAGAATTTCTACACATGCCATTTTCTCTTCCTAGTACTGTTTGCTTTGGTCTTCAGATGGTGATTTCACAGCCATTTATCAGTTCTTAGCTGAATTGTCTTTTCCTGAGGAGTGTCTTATAAATACCTCACCCTCAAGCTAAGTCACATGACCAATATCAATATATTTTATCACAACCTTACTTTTGCTTATATGTTCTTATATGGCATTGAATCTTTTATTGTTTTACAGGTTTTATCTACTTTACTTGGGACACAGACTCTCAATGGGAATACCATTTGACTCCAGGCTCACTGCTTAAACATAAAGTCAAAACTCCTTTGTATGACCTATAGATTATTATCCATTTATCTCACTATATTAGTAAAGGTTATCTTACTGAGTGATGGTAAGCCCCAAGAGGTCAGAGATATTATCTAACTTAATCATCTCTCTTCCACATCTAGCACAGTGCTTGGTACATAGATGCATCCAATACATATTTTTAGAATGGATAAACGATGATCAGTCTTGTATTTTTATTCTCCTTTAATTTTATTACAGAATTAGAAAAGAAAAACAAGATTTTGAGAAAAATGGCGCTATAAACGCAGATGTATTGGGCTTGTGATTTACCAGGCAACAGCCTTGGCATATATAGAAGCAGTCCCTGCTGCCATGTTCTTTGTAAAGTATTTCTGACCTATCGATACCTTCATTCCCCGAAACTCTCTACTTTACCTGGGACACAGAATCTCAATGGGAATACCATTTGACTTCAGGCTCACTGCTTAAACATAAAGTCAAAACTCCTTTGTGTGACCTGTAAAAATTTACACTTCTGATCACGGTTTAACTTTGGAGTCATATATTCCTCCTATGCTCATCTAACCACTCTGTGTTCCAGACCTATAAAACATGCTTAAACTTGTATACTTTTTATACTTCTACACCTGATATCTAGTGGAGAGGGGCAGAGAATGCTGACTCTTTCCTCCTTGATTTTGTTGGACTAGACAATTTCTTCAGAATGCAATTTAAGTACCGCATTTTCCAGTTTTGAGAGAGACACAGGAACCACAGTAGATCTCTCAATAGAAAGTACATTTGAAACACACACAATTGGAAGAGCTGGAATAACTGAAGTGTGTGTGTGATTAGGGGCATGGAGGAAGGATTCAGGTTGTTGAATTCAAATACACACACCATTCCTGCAATCCTGAGTCAGGAAGATGTTCCTAGTGCCAAAACTTTAAGCTTGTCACACCCACAAAACTGGTGATTAGACACCAGAATATTGAGTCCAGCCACTTCCACTATTTCTAAAACTTTACTTGCCAGAATTAACAGAAGCAAGATGTGCTCTGACTTAACGTCAACCTTCCAAGTGTGATACATGCAAACAATGGGAAAGTGGTCCAAGCTGCTTCCAGAACACTGGCTCAAAGGGAGCCACATTGCTGGTTTTGTTTTAGCTTTCTAACCTCTTCAACTTTAAAGAGAGTGGAATGAGTGTTGAGGAAAACCTGTCTACACAGTCTACCACATATCTTCCATAAAAGCTTCCCCAGCAACCCCAGCAAAATAATGCATATCCACTCTGGAACCTTATATCATTCCTCTCCTTTAATGTTTCCATCACTTTCCACAGTACTGTAACTTTATGGAAGGTATTTATGGAAATACCTTCATCAACACACTCTGAGATCTCCTGAGCATTATTCATCTGTGTCATAATTCCATCTATTCAAAGGTCTTCCAAATGTTAGGTTCTCAATAAACATATTTTGAATTATTTAGATACTGAATGAATGAATAATCATCTGCATAAACGAAATTCCTTATTTGCATGCAGCTAAATTCCTCCTCAAACCTTTTGTGATATACTTAAACTTAGGCAAATGATTTGGCATTTACCATATTTTTCAAAATTCATCTTCTATCACTTCAATTGCAGTGAATCCTCTTTCACAGCCTTTCAAACAGAAGAGTTATAAACATCATCAGTATTCATAATTAAACTTTGTTTTTTTAGAACAGTGGCAATCTCTAGTCAATTTTGTAGATCAGTTTTATGTAGGCACAGAATAAATATTGATAAATATTGGATAAATAAAGGAATGGACAATGGAATTCAATGACTTGAAATCAAATATCCATCTTTGATTTCAAAGTTTAGTTAGGTTCAAAAATGCTTGAATTTTAATTCTCCGTATAATATTGGAAAGCATAACTTATATTTAATATGACAGCAGAGAGAAGTTGGATTCCAAATGTGGGAGATAATACAGTAGTTCATTATATATAATTTTAATTAGGTAAATCAACAAAGGTAACACGAGTGGCTCCACACAGCAGTGAAACAGTTATGAAACATTTCAGGATGTGTTTATTTAGCAAATATTTATATATTCTTTGCTATGTGCCAAGCATTATTTTAAGCAACTTACAACTATTAGCTTATTTAGTTACTTTGATAACCCTGTTATTATCCTCATGTATTGGTGAAAAAACTGAGACACGGATTAAGTAACTTGTTCAAGGTCAGCAGCTAAAACCAATGAAGCCCAGTTCCACTGCAAATGATCTGGTTCCAGAGTTCATGCTTTTAACCACTATACCATGTGCTGTAAATACATAATTTTTATGTGTTTCACTAGTGTTGAATACAGTGTTATATAAATTGCATTTTGTGTTTGTTATTATTTACAAATTATAATAACAAGTAATGTATGAGTTTTCTTTTGCCGTGAAAAAAGTTAGCACAATATTAAGAATATAAAACAACACCAAATCATCGCCTCGTATGTGTGTAGATCAGAAGTCTGGATGCTACTCAGCTGGGTTCTCTACTGGGTTTCACATTCAAGGTGTCAGGTGTGCTGCATTCTGATCTGAAGACTCTGTGGAGGGATCTGCTTCCCAGCTTATTCAGATTGTTAGCAGAATCCAATCACGTTTGTAGGAATTAACTCCTTGTTTCTTTGCAGGCTATCCATCAAGAACTGTGCTCATCATCTAGAGGCTGACCACATGCCATGCCACCTAACCCCTTCCAACTTGAAAGGCAATAACTGAGAATCTTCTTTACACCAAATCTCTCTCATTCTCATAATCTCTTCTTCCGAGAAGAGCCCAGCCCCTATAAGGGCTCCCGATTAGGACAGGCTCACCAAAATACTCTTCCTTTCTTAAAGTCAACTGATTTGGAAATTAAATTATTTAATTATTGCTTGTAGAACTGAAAGGAAAAAATGGAAAATTCCAGTATTATATTTGGAAGTTTCAACCCTCCTTTTTCAACAATGGATAGATCAAGCAGATAAAAAAAATCAGTAAGGATATAATTGACCCAAACAGCACTATCACTGAAGTTGATCTCATTGATATTTATATAGAGAACATTCCTTCCAACAACAGCAGAATACCTATTCATCAAAATCCACAGAGCTTTACAAAACGAACAGTAAATCTTTATACGTGCAATGAAGAAAATCAATTAGGAAATGGTGGGATTTCAGGATGGAATGCAGAATGTTACAAAACTCTTACTGTATTACAAACATATAAAATAACTTCATTGAAAGGAGTAGAGAAAAAGGATGCTAAGTTGACTTTAAAAATGAACAGAGTCTCTAAGTCTAAAAGCAAAAGAACTGTACGTAAGCAATTTACTCTAATTGATAAAGATGTTTCCCATGAGGTACAGGTTATCAATTCTGGTACCTCTACACATATACATTGGAATTGAACAATTAAGTAAATAGATGTCAGATGGTGGAACCCAGGTTTCTCATTGTTGGTGTAGGAGTTCACAAACAAGGGAAGAAGGCCAGAATGATGCATGTGATACTAGATTAGAGTCAGAGATATCAGTAAGAATTTATGTTTAGCTTAATATAGACAAAAATCATTAATGTAGAAATATTTATAGATGTGTGTATGTACATGATAAGAATGCACACATATATTTCTTTGCTTTGTCAGCTGAGAAGGCCTTGAAGAAATGACATCTCCTTGAAGCACACCTAGCAATTAGATCTTAATTTCTTATAAAGCAACCAGGGCTCCTTGGAAAAATGGATGATTCTACAAATGGGGCAGGAAATATACAAGAGGAACCTGGAGCATTTTGTAGCTCTAGAAACTAAGAACATGGTCAGAAAAATCTATTCTGAGGGGTATATCAAACGGCCACAAGAACCAACTGAAAGAGCTCCCAAAGACTAGAACAATTTGAACAACAAAACAAAAACATTAGTAGTAAATTATAACCCAAAGTGTAATTTTCCTGAGTCCATAATTATATACATTAATGATTGAATAAATAAAAAAAGGAGAAGGGACAAATCTCCCATGCAGAAGAATTCCAAATAATTTATTTATATACACCCAACCAAAGCAGGTGACTCAGTATTTAAAGACATGTCTTATGTAATATTATAATTGAAATAATTGGCCAGTGATGCTGTCATAATTCATTTATTCTGACACATATTTTTTAAATTTTAATATCTCCTGAAAATATAGTGCACTTTACAATTTAATGGTATACCTTAGTTTATTTAGCAGTATATTCTTGCTTAATGGAACACGAAATATTAATGTGATATACAGTCTACGGGCTCTTGGATGCAAGGAAGTGTGACAGACATGAGTTTATAGTAAAGTCTGCATGTCAACTAAGCATCAGAGAAGAAAGCAGACTCTGGGAACAGTCGTGTTTAGGTCAGTCACTGGTCTCGGCATGCAACAAACTTCAAAGTGAATAGGGGTAAGGTAGGAAATCAATAAAGGTATGTGACTAGAACCAGGGGTCTTTGAAATCAACACATCAAGATTCAAACAGTTTTGGAGCAGTGGGGCTGACATGGAGACAGAGGACCTGATCAGAGACAACTTTTATATAGAAACAGCAGCTCCCAGACTCACATCTTGAGATAAAAGTGGTTCTGAGTGGAAAATGCCTAAGTTCCTACTGAAGATGTAGCACTTCTAGCCCTGACCTACCCAGTTCACTCCACATCATTCTTGATGGGTGTCCAAATGTAATGTTTCTGTTTTTCCCTTCTAAGCTGCCTATCAATAGCAATGTCTTCTGGGTTGAGCTCCAAAAGTGTGTCTGTCCTAGAATATCCAGAAGCCATATTGGGAGTGTGTAGGTGGTTCATTTTCATGACAGGGGTAATGAACTCTCGCCATTGAGCTAATGACAGTGTATCTTAGCCTGAATTTGGACAATTTTGACATGTTTACGTCTTGTCTTTCCTTAATTGTTTGTGAAATCTTTGAGGCTGATAAAAAGGAAGGGAATTGACAGGTGGTGAGTAGAAGGCATTGTTTTTCATCACAAGTTTTTCAGTGGGGTATAATAACAGATATACAGTCAACTGAGCATACTTAAAGAGTGCAATTTGATCAATTTTGACTATGTTTACACCTGTGAAACCACCACAACAATCAAGAAAACAAACAATTTCATCACCATCAAAAGTTTCCTCCTGGCCCTCTGTAATCCATCCCTCCGTTCATTCTGTCCTCAGGCAGCCACTTGATTTTACATCAAAAAACAGGAGTGAGAAGTAAATTATCTGTTGTAAGCCATTGAAATTCTGTGGTTGTTCATTTTTTAGAAACTTTTTACAATTTTCTTTCTTATAATTTTGCTAATATATAGCATACACATTTCTTTTGCATTCTTACAGATAATGTGAATAATATACCAAGAGATTATATTGTATCTCTTAAGTGAAAGTTTCACTAAAACTTTCAAGACCAGATTGATTTTTATAACTTTATATATTGCTGTGCTCTACCCCTTGAGCTCACTATCTCTATACTCTCTCTCACCTCCCAAGTCCTATCGAGGTCCTGGAGACTCCAAACAATGGCTTGAAAAGTTACAGTGGAAAATGCTCTGGATAACCTATATTTTGTGACTTAGCATACTTGAGAAGGCATTTCTTAAACTCTTTCCTAAATTTAGGATTATTTACTTTTGAAAAGTCCATAATTTATTTAGGCTACTTAAATTTGTCTCAAATCTCAAATTTGTCTCCAAAGCCTGAAAGCAGCCTTCAGTATTGTTCTAAAATGTGGATTTATGTTGCCTCATTTTCTTTTAACTTTAATTTGTCTATATGATAAAAACATCCATCCCTTTTCTCTTTTGCTTTTTTTTCTCCTTTTTAAACTTAAGGTCCTCTCTTTATAATTGCACTTCAAGTTCTTCTCATGCGGGGGTTAAAGCAATGTTTCTCAAACATGTGGTGAGGGACTGTCACGTGCATTGCAGGATGTTTAGCAGCCTCTCTGGTCTCTACCAGCTAGATGCCAGTCATACACCATCTCCTTCCCAGTTATGATAATCTGAAATGTCTGTAGACATTGACAAATGTCCACTGGATGAGGACATGGATGTGGAGGGTAAAATTCCTCTTTTTGAGAACCACTATATTAGAGTATATCAGTAAAAGTAAAAAACTTGTAATTCAAAATACCCTAGCAAAATTCCTTGACTACTTTCTCCCAAGAAACAGATTATACACACACATACATCTTACACACTTAGCTTTCATTATACCAACTTTAAAGAATTCCTGTTATGCTAATAAAAGATCTAAGGAAAGTTCTATATGCTGATGTTTAGATATTAAAATCATTATGTAACTAAAATAATTATGAAATTCCAAGCAGTAATAGGAAAATAATTCAAAAATTCAAAATAGTCACTGCTTTCTTATAGGATTTACTTCATCTTGTCCTTCTATCAATTCTTAACATTGCTGAAAAATGTGGTTATTGATGTGAAAATTTTCGTTGTTGTAATCTTAGCTCAGGATGGTGGTTCTCAACTGGGGGAGATTTTGCTCAAAGGGGGAAATTTGTAAAAGTTAGGAAATATTTTTAGTGGTTACTACTGCAGGGCGGTGGGGTGTGCTACTGACATCTAGAAGGTAGAGGCCGGGGATACTGTTACACACAGTGCAATGAAGGCCAATGCTCCATTATCAGGTTCAAAGGTCAACAGTGGCAAAGTTGAGAATATTCCTAGAGTGATATAACATTTTAATCTTTTCATTTAATGTGCTAGTAACGTAATTCTGTGTTTTCCCAAAATGAGTAACTCAAAATTGCCTATTCTAAAAACAAAGTTTCACGAATGCCAAAACATAGATATGGAAATTAATTTATTTAAATTTAAATTTTGCATCTGGGAATATTGTGGTTGACAAGAAGTTGCAGCATTGAGTGATTAACTGTCAAATGAAATGTTCAATCCTAATCACCATTCCTATTTTCTCTACTCTAAAATAAAATCATAATCTAAGGCAATCTGGAGTATTAATATACAAAAGTTTTGTTTTTGATGATACTATGTTAATTACAGTAGATATGATATGTCTCAACCTAATTACATTATTAATGCTACCATATGAATTCAGAAAAGTCAAACGAGTATATTGGAGAGGAAATTTAAGCATTAAGTGGGATCCCACTCTGAAAGCCTTTCCAGTAAAATTTTAATGATTTTATGGTTTATGAATTAATTTAATTGACCAATAAAATCATGTTTGAACCATATGGAAGATGTTTACCTTGTGTACACATTCTTAACAAATATCAGTCCAAATTAGAGTCAGAGCGTTTGGGTTCTCAGCTTGGAATTGACACTGTTTATCTACATGATTGAGGCCAGTCACTTCACATTTTTGTGTCTCTTATTTCTCATTTCTAAAATGAGTAGTTTGGACTAAATAATATCTAAAGTTCCTTTTACTTACCCACTCTAACATGTTTTCCATATCATAAATATGCAAACAAATAGATTCTCTGATATTATAACTGCAGATTTATATACAAAAATGCTTGCTATTAAATTGATAGGCTATTTTAATTAATTTAATAATCAATGAGAACAACTTCAATAAAATTGAAAAAAATTAAAAGCAGATCCTGGCTGGCCAAATTCCTTTTTTTTTTAATCAGTTATCTAATACTGCATTACACACTACCTCAAAACTTGCTGACTTAAAACAAACGCTCGTTATTGCTCATGAATCTCTGCCTTGTCTAGCCTGCTTTTTTTGCATGTGTGCTTGACTAGACTGACTCATCCATGCCTGTGTGAACACCTGTGGGCCAAATGGCAGGCTCTGTTGATTTCAGCTGACCTTTTGCCTATGTTTGGTGTTGACTAACCGCTGGTCTTGGATGATCTCAGCAGGGACAACAGGACTACCTTCCACATGCCTCTCATGTGTATGAAACTCTGATATCTCTCCAGGGTCATGTTCTAAGGCAGCCTCCGAGAAGGAAAAGGGGAAGCAGAAACTGGCAAGCATTTTCTTTTTTTAAAGCCTCTCCCTGTGTGACATTCTCTAACACCATATTGGCCAAAGCAACTCACGTGATCAAGTCCATAATCAGAGTGGGAAGGCATTACAAAATCACAAGACAAAGTTCATATTTATGGTGGCAGCACTAATGCAGTCAATCTACTCACTTCTGGTAACAGTTCAAATGGGTTGTAATATAAAGGCATAGTAAAGTATAAATATTTTGTGACTTTATAGAAAGAAAAGCATGAAGAACAATGTTATAAAACTATAACAATGCTTTATAAGATGTGTTTTAATAACATTATAACTTCTTTGTGTGGGTTACTAGTATATAATACTGTATATGGCTATATACCTCTATTACCATTGTTTCATACTTTTTATCATCTCCTAATGCCCTATATTATGATTTTTCTGTGGCAAAATTAACTTTCTATGATTTTTTTCCTGACCTCATTCACATACAAGATATATTTATTTTCTCTTATATCCTTCTGTTGTGTAATTATAATAACTCAACAAATAATAGAATAGACCTCGGCGTGGAAAGAGAGAATATGAAAGAAACAAATGTCCCTTAATTTAAAAAAAATTGATATCTATGTGGCTTCTCAAGAGGCAAAAACAAAGGTTTTAATATTCAGTAGGTAATGTAAGAATAACAGATGCCAACATTATTTATTTTAGGGTATAACATAAGCCTGGATACCACTGCTATTTTACTGTTCCAATAATACTATCCTAGATCTGAAGACTGTTTAGTGTCTTCATCAAACAAATGATCCAATGGAACAGCATAATTAACTGGAAGTCAAGAGGTACTCAATATTTGAATGTATATGTTATTCAAACATGAGAAGGAGTGCATTCGAACTTAAAGGGTTATTATGTATTTTCTGTTATTTCTATTATGTTACTTCTTCATGTTCTCAATGATTTCAGGAATGCATTATCAATGCATCTACTAGAACACAAAGCATCATTGTGTAAATTATAAATGGTACTCCGTATGAGAGGCTGAATTATGAAAAAGTGCATCTATTATGGGAATCTCACACTTATGCCAGCACACATAGTTTGGCAGTGACAGCAGAGAGAGGATAGCCTAGTGGCCTTGAATGCCATTGTTGAACTCTTGTATATCTGGGAACTAAAGATTTAGATAAAATTCAAGTAAATAATTTAGATATTTAAAGTAATGACATTTCTCTAGAAATAAAATAAATTTAGAGATGGAAGATAATGTTGGAAATACCTTAATTAAAAATTTTACATGTATACATTCAAAGGAAAATAATCTTCTAAGTAGTATTACTAATAAAAGAACTTTGTCTTGAGTGACATGTTCTGAGCAGAAAAATTCTAGACTATCTCTAGCAATAGCAAGCAGAATAAGATTTACAAACCCCAATATGTCATTTTTCTGTGTCACTGTAATTTTAGAATTGATGGTTGCTAAAACTTAATTTAGTTTGAGTCTCTTCTAATCATATTTACAGATTTATGGACAGCCATGTTCAATGCAGTTATATTATATATTACAAGAAATATGCAAGATTTAAAGTAAGAATCTATTTTAAATGCTCTGATATTTGGGAATCTCTATCAAATTGTGCTGGACCAAGGATTTTAAACAAAACCTTTTATTTAATAAAGCATTTGATCCCAATAGTAAATCCGCCAGTATGAATCGCCACATTTTGTTTTTGCATTTTCTAAAGCACATCTGCCAGAGTAACTAGATATAGACTCCTGCGTGTAATCTGATATTAGATGAAAATTTAAACTACAGATGACTCGATGTGAATATACAGAAGAATAAATTGATTTTTATGTTATGCTCAAAAAGAAAATCCATCTTTTTATGAAGTAAATTAAGTTTATAAATAAATCTTGAAAGTAATATTTTGGATCATTTTAAAGAATGGACTTTCAGTTTCTGATGTTAATAATGACATACTTATTTGTTGAATAAATTTTAAGTGGTCAAATATGAAGATAATTAGGGGGCTCAGTAACTGGAGAAAGAGAAGGAAGGAATATTATTATGACATCACATACACAATATGGTACTTACTATGCTGTAAGCTTTAGTATATTTTGTCAACTAGTTTCTTTAGGGAGGGTATAACTTGACCTAGACTGGTTTGTTTGTTTGTTTATCTGTCTATTTATTTTTGCAATATTTTTTATTTATTCTGTTTGGCCCATGGTTAATGTTAAATTATTTAGACTTCCAATTGACTAAAACTAATAAAATATTTCAGTTTGTGGCTGTTCACAGGATTTGTTCTGCCCTAATTTATTAAATAATCTCTTGGCAGAGTTGAAACAATACAGCTATTAAAGACAGATAAATCAATGCCAATGAGAGAAGAGATAAGTATATTTATATGTCAAAGCTTTCTATTACTACCATTGAAAAAAAGTAAGACAGACATTTTTTAAATAAAATATAAACTTATTATAGTGAATATCTATACCCCCAAGTAAGGGAATATCTAAATAAAGTAAATAATAACAAATAAAATAAATGAACTCTCTTCATGATTTTTTTAAAGCGGCATCTTTTCTAAAAATATGGAAAGCAGCTATGTTAAATGAAGCATAGAGTAACTCACAACCAATATAGCACACCTTCAATTTTTTTGTCTTTTTAATACAAAAATATCATTCATAAATAAATGTCGCACTAAGTCCCATGTGGTATTCTTTTGTATAAGGACTATCTCCCTTAAAACCATTCATCCTTATATGCTTCTCTTATTTAAAAAGTCCTTAGAATTACTAACAATTCTCAATGCATTATAACTTAAGAAACGTGATCTTTGCAGTGGATGCTCACAGGCTTATACCTGCTGATAGCTGACAACTATTACAGGAATCCTGGCAGGCAAATTGTTGTATAAAAATTATGTAATTTGCTACAAATGAAATAACCTTTAGAGTTTAGAACCAGTCAAATAAACAGGACATAAAATTATTATTATTATTATTATTTTTTTGAGGAAGATCAGCCCTGAGCTAACATCTGACAATCCTCCTCTTTTTACTGAGGAAGACTGGCCCTGGGTTAACATCCGTGCCCATCTTCCTCCACTTTACATGGGACACCGCCACAGCATGGCTTGACAAGCGGTGCGTCCGTGCGCGCCCGGGATTCTAACTGGTGAACCCCGGGCCGCCGCAGCAGAGCACGCGCACTTAACCGCTTGCACCACCAGGCCGGCCCTAGGACATAAAATTATTATCAAAGCCATACACTTTTTTTACAGAAAATTGTTCTTTGACAACCTCATTTTCTCTGAAGAGACATCTTGTCAAAAATGAATAATAGATAAATACAAATACTTAGTTACAAGCAGAGTTAAGATTAAATTTTGGCCACAGAGGGTCTGGATGAGAATAAGGATAGCAAAGGATATTATAGTGTATGTAATTTGTCTCTAATGACTCAACTCTCAACTTTACTTCACCTCAAATTTTAGCAAACTTTCTGCTAAGTTTGGATGATTAGATGTACAACATTGTGTCCTGTGTAAGCCAGGGCCAGGACAGCTGTATTAAAGCCTTACATAAACCCAGAGAGGTCATAAGAAATACAATTTGGAAAAATTTAGATGAGATACAGGAGGAATTTTCTTGTAAAACAATAGAGCAGACCCTTGAATGTTGATATACTCCTGCTTTCTACCTCCAGATCCCTTTCAAAACTATAAAAAGGTCACAGGCCTGGGTATCTGGGTTCCTAGGAATAGGGGCTTCTTTAATCCACACGGCTCCTGAGACCACTGAAAAGATGGACGAGGCCTTGAGTGGGAAAGGTGCTTGAATCCACTCAGGTCTATGACTTGTGTTGTATGTGTCCTTTGTACAGGCTAAACGCTGATCTGGCTGAAAATCAACATAAAGCTTCCTTAACATTGTTTGAGGTCTCATTTCTCCTGACTTTAAACTTGAGCATTCTTTTGTGACGTGCCAAGCTCAGGATCCCAGTCAGCCTGTCCACACTGCGGTCCCCACACTGATTCCCTCCTATTCCATCTTTTATATCCCCCCTTCTCACTCTCAAACTGTGTGTATAAAAAAGAATCACCCATAGAACTATGATATTAGCCAAGAAAGTCACAAAATATTGCAATGAGCAAACACTTTGGGGGTGGCACTAACCTTCTACCATCATCAATATCACCCTATATTTAAGCATCTCCATATTTCTAGCTTAAAACTTAGGAAATATCTTTCTTATTTCTTTTTTTCGTATGCCAGAGGAGGACATGACTTAGGGCCCCACTGTCAAGACAAGTACAGCGCAATAGTCCAGGCTCATCAGCAGGTGAAATCAGTATGGATGACTGTCTTTTAATCTGCACATGTACTGTGTTGCAGCTCCCAGTTATGAAGTATTATATAATATTTTGAAGGACACCTATCAACTTGAGTGTTTCTTACAAGCATTTTGAAAGATCTTTTTTCTTGGCATATGACTTATAAATTTGTCCTGGTATTTTTCCTTTGATTAGGTCTACTGAAATATAACTCAGCCATTTAAATAGTTCCACACGATAGGGCCACATTGTCTACATTAAATCTATACAATACACTAAAGAAGAGTTTCTCAACCCAACATCTAGAGTTGGCTCTTCTCATCCCCTTTTAACAACTATATTAAAGAATGGTTTTAGAAAAACTATTACTAAATGTTCCAATAATTTGGAAATGTATGTCCTCAAAAAGCTATAGGTCCATATTTGTAATACAGTGTTGCAACAGATTATCAGATTAAACATGTCATAGCAGTAATAAACACAATAAATAGTCTTTCCTATTCTGAAAGGTCTCCTGCAGAGGTAATGTGTTGCTATTTGAATTGCGTGCTGCTTTGCTAATCAAATAACGAAAAACATCGGGGATAAGAAAAGCTGCTATTAAAGTGATGTGTATTTGCAAAATGTAATCACAAAAATTTTCAGATGCTTATAATGAAAAGAAAAATTGTTGTTGCCATCATCTACACGCAGCATTAACAGACACTATTCACTTATACATACAAAAATCTTCTAACAGCTTTTTTTTTTTTTTGGCTACCAAGTTTACTGTATTTTTCACAAAATAGGGCTTCTGATCTTTGTAATGTTAACAAACATTCTTGATTTACTACTTTTCAAAATAATGACACAAATTTAGCTTTCTCTTTGGAATGGAAAACTTGTTTGGAGGTTACTTCATTCTTTTTCTCTTTTTTTAAAAGTGCCTCTCGTAGTGCCAGCTGCTTTTCTCGGAAGGAATGCTTATTTTTGACCAGACATTATGGCTCTACCGCATCATCATCAAGTTCTTCTGTTTTTTCTTCTCTTTATTTGTGGAACTGGAAAATGGATTCATTTTGGTTTTCTTCCTCACAAATTCTTTTCGGTCTGTCTTTCCAGCCGTTGCAGTTGCTAGTCTCATCTCCTCGTCAGACTTTGGCGTTTTATGAAGGCGTTCCATGTCTCAAAGAGAAAGTAACTCGCCCCTGGGCTCCTCATCACTGTGTATTTCAATGTATTTCCTCTTTTGGGCTTCCCCGGGGGCAGCGTTGAGTTCTTTCCTCATCTGGGCCATGCAGATTTTCTGGAAGTCTTCCTGAGTTAAAACTAAGCTAGTGCTGATGGCTGCAGCTTTGGCTTTCCACTCCTCCATGGGCATGCTGTTCCGCTTCCTGGAGATTTCTTGCTGTTCTTCGTCAGAAGAGTGATGCACATCAACCCACTCACCATCAGCACCTGCCTCCTCACTGAGACTGGTACTTTCCCACCCCTCTTCATCACTTTCAGCATTCTCTTCCTCTTTTTCAACTTCCAAAATTTCTGATCCTGGAATGTAATCTTTAGCATCTAATTCTCTATATTCTTGCACTCTTGCTTCTATGGAGGCCTCTGTAGGTTTACCACGGAATTTCTTCTGCAACATCTGAGGATTCAGTGTTGGGAAGAGCTAAATCAAAGTTCTAGCAGACATCACCACATTCTTATCTTTGTGGGTTTTATACTGAGCCAGGTCTTGGAGAAGTTCTTCAGTCATGGCTAGAGGACATCAAGCTGTTATCTCTTTTATAGCATTGATTCCTACTATCATGATTTCCCCAGAGTTCTTGTCGGTAACAGAATTGTTGGCCACGGTCATGAGCAATGACTGAATGATCTCTGGGGGTACTAAGTGATGAGATGCTTGTGCAGCAAAAAGAAGGAGCTGTGTTACTTCTCTTTGGTGGGGCTGCAGAAATCTTTGCACAAACGGATAGAAGTTGAAGGGAAAAAAGCTCATGAATTCCCACCAATCTGGATATGAGGTTCACGAGCATCATCTTCACTTCAAAGCTCTCCTTACAGCTCTCCAGCTGCTTTAGTAGTTTTTCTGCAAAATCTTGGGGATCGTGAATCAAGCGAATAGCTGAAAAATTAAACGCCTCTGTATTTTTCTTCTTCTTTTGTTTCTTGAGCACTTTCATAGCCTTTCCCAACCTCTTCTTGTGTTTGGAGCTTTTCTTCCCTGTGGCATACTGCACTAGCAGGTCTCTTGCTGTCGGTCCGTCATCCTCAGATTCTAAATCACTGTTCTGTTTCTCTTATTCATCTTTCTGGGGAAGAATGTCAAAGCAGCAACTAATATCTTGGTGACCTTAGAGAAACATGCAGTTGTGATCACACTGACAGTTTTGGCATCGTTCCAGATGTTTCTTCTGTAGAGTTCGATCATCACATCCAAAGATATCTTGGCTGCAGCTGCATTGCTGTCTCTTAACGTGGTGTACATGATATTCTGCAATACTATATTCACTTTAGTGTTCTTGTGTTTTGCATTTATATTCTTGGTATCAGTCACAATATGAGTGTATAAAGTCTTTCGCAGAAGCTTATCATGGCAACGCAGAAGTTCAAAGAAGAGTTCTAGCAAACTTGATGGATTGATGAGATTCTTATTTCTCAGCAAGATCAAAGCTTTGCAAAATGTCATTCGAAGATCTGGATCCAAGAAAGTATGATTGTAGGAGAGAAGATCTTTCAGCTCTTGAGGAAAGTTACTTAAACGTTCTGGATAGCACTGACCAATCTATGCCATAAACATCACCAGCTCTGCCAGTTCTTTGCTAGGTTTATTTGGTTGTAATTTGAAAATCTCCACATTGGATTTGTAATGATTATACTGCTGTAGAAACTCCTCCACATAGCCCAGTGGGTCCCGTTTGATCAGCTTCTGTAACTGCTGCAAGTTGCTGGGCAGCTCGTTATGGTTTCTGTTAGACATGTTGGCTGCTAACTAGGTCTGCGCCAGCAGCTTTCAGAAATCGCATAGCACAGGCAACCGCCAACGGTCTCAGCTGAGGCTGGGAATCGTGCTTCCGGGTATGACCAGAAACAGCACATGGGACTCTCCGCAGGCAGCGCCATCTTGGTTCTTAAAATGAGCCTTTATAACAACTTCTATGTCCTTGTATATGGTAGTCTTGCCAAAAAGAATTAAGAGGTATCATGTAGATCCAATGTCTTAGAATGGTTTGCAGTTTATAAGTGTTTCCATGGATAGACTGCCTATCATGGATTAACCTCCTAGAGTACTACTCCAGTAAATTATGATTATTTAATTGATGAATAAATTTCTAAAACCTATTTCATTTGTGGGCATACCTATCAATTGGAAATAGTATTTGGACATCCAACTATGGACACTTTAAAAAAATAGAGATTTTTTTTTTCCGTTTACAGATAAGTTTGCAAATCAGCAGTTTATTGGTATTGTGTAAGCTTCATGCTGTCATCAGGAACCTAAGCAATTATATTTCTCTTTCACTAACTTCAGCACATGTCTTCCATCTTAAACCACAGGCTTCTAGCCATCACATCTGCATTTCAGGCCAGTAGCGAAGAGTGTAGGAAGATAAAGAAGGCATATCTCCCTGCTGAGGCAACTGCATTTAATGAGCCATCTCAGAAGTTACACATAACTTGTCTTAAAACAGTTTCATCTGAACATAAGGGAGGATGGGAAACGTGGCATTGTGCTCAGCTAAAACTGGGATTCTGTTGCTAAGAATGGGACTATGCACACTGGAAGGTCAATAGCAATCTCTGATGACATATATAATAATGACTTTGAATGAAATCTTTGGGCAATGCTATACACCCATGGAATATTAACAGGTAAAAACAGCAAGATTAAAAATTTTAGTGAAGAGAGGCTGGCCTGTGGAGTAGTAGTTAAGTGCGCATGCTCCACTTCTGGCGGCCAGGGTTCAGATCCCGGGCGTGCACCGACCCACAGCTTGTCAAGCCATGCTGTGGCGGTGCCCCACATAAAGTGGAGGAGGATCGGTACCGATGTTAGCCCAAGGCCGGTCTTTCTCAGCAAAAAGAGGAGGATTGGCATGGATGTTAGGTCAGGGCTGATCTTCCTCACCAAAAAAAGAAAATATTTTCAGTGAAGCAATAAGGCATAATTTGTTAGTAGATGTTTTGTGTGTTCAAACAGGCAACAAGTGATTAACTCTACTAATAGTGACTGAATGTATAAAATAAATAATAAACATGACCATCAACATCCCAAATAACATTTGGGGGAGTTTACTCTCTCTAAGGCTCTAAGGAATATATATTTTTATTAACCCATGTCTTCAAGGTATTCAAAGTCTGATAGTATGAATGATATCAACATAAAGCAAACCAAATAAAAGTTTAATAAATAAAAAAAATATTGTTATAAGAACATAGAGATATGATAATGCATTTGATATATAGTGTATTTCCTGTGTCCATAGTTTGATAATACCATAGAAATTTACTGCTTTGTTCAATGTTAGAATCAATAGAATTACAGAAGCAGTCATTAAACAGAGATAAAAACGTCAGCTCTGTTACTTATTGTTTGAAAAGTTGTCTAAGGCTGGTCACGTGGGATTGTTTCTATTCATCACTGGATATAAATTTTCGTAGAAAGCTGCAAGACTACACCAAAGGGCAGGAGCCTGCTCTTGCATTTTACTGCATCGTGCAGAGTGCAGACCACAGAGATTGCTCCCTACCAGAAGATAGAGGGAACCATTGAGATACACAGGCCCAGACTTCCCTTCTCAAAAACTCACAAATCTTATAAATAATACCTCCCTCCACATAGGGAATGAATGAGGAGTGGAGAGTCTGTAAGGATTACTCTTAGGAAAGCTTTCTGGGGGGAAAGAGGAGACTTTTGTCAACAATTTTGTACATTTCACTCTTGACCTATCAGCTGTATACATCCACTGATAATAAATACGATTTTCCAAAATTCTCTCTAGAACTCTAGGTGATTGAGACATTTCACTGTACTTGCTGCGTGATCTTCAGATCCCTTCTCCCTGGACTATGAGAGGGAGCAGAATATGCCACCCCAGATGCGCCATTTTGGCATGTGGATTATTTTGAGCTGAAGACAATCTGGGGCCCAGCAGATTCAGGAAGAGATTTTTACCTCCCCATTAACTGACTAAAAGAATTTAGATAGGGGGCCTGTACCAGGAACAGAGCCATTGCCAGATATAAAAAGTTATATCAGAAAGACTTATCTGCTTGGCAAGGCAAACATTTGTTTACCAAACTTTTGCTCTTCTCATCTTCCTGTGAATTGTCTTCCTCCCCTTTGAAGCCCCAGATCCCTACCATCCTCTCCTTGGTTCAGGATGGCATATAAGTCTCACTTACCTGACTGCCAGGGAGTCTCATATTTTTATGGGCTTCCATAAGTATGAAATTTGTTTTTCTCCTCACAATCTGTCTTATGTCAATTTAATTATTAGACCAGCCAAAGAACCTAGAAGGGAAGAAGGGAAAAGTTTTCTGCCCCTCCAACTGTAACTGTACTCTCTGAGATAAAAAAGAATTACTAATCTATGTTTACCTTAAAAAGAAAGTGCCCTTATTATGCAGGATGAAATAACACCACTAAAACTCATGTTTATGAAAAAACACAGATAATTACATTTTATTATGTGTGTTCTAAAGAGAAAAATAATTGTGTTCTGCAATGTAATTTTATACTGTACTATTCTAAATACTTTCATTTAAACAAGATCATTACAAAAATGTTTTGCACTCAGAAATATTTTTGAATACTTCTTGAAAATGATTACAAAATATGTGGGCTCCAAATGTTTTGAATTATTTTAATATGTTCACTATAACTGAAATTTTTAAAGATAATACTCATTTGCATAATGCTGATAATCCTTTTTCATTTCTTTTTGTGCTTCAGCTGTTATAGCATCCACTGATAATGGTAATTATATGTGTTTATTATCCATGATTATCTCTAGATATATGGGCATTTCCTTTAATTAGACTATAAACTCTAAATGGAAAATCAAAATAAAGTCACCTCTGTCTCAGTGTAGGATATTTAATTCTCTTCCTATTATCCAGAGTTTCCCAAACACTTGTTGGAAAATTTTACTTGTGGAGTAGAGAGTGAAAAATCAATATAGCAAATTATGTTTTGGAGATACATGGGGTACTGATTTTCATTACCCTCCCTCCCACCCTTACATGCTACCCACTCATTAACACCAGCACTCACATGAACAAGCAGTTTTCAAGTGCATAGTATATTGTGATGAGAAAATTTTGTCAAACATTGAATTAATATAAAAGTCAGAACTACTATCAGTATTTTTTAATTCCATATGAAGGAAAAAATCTTTCAGACACAAAATTACTTCAAATGATTTTCTCTAACATTAAACCATTATTTTGCTAGAAGAAGAGTCATAAAAACAATATATATTCACAGCCAATAAGAACAATTCACTCAAAAAATAATGTTTAAATGACTGCTGTATACCTGGAATGGTTCTAGACACAGGTGATGTACTAATAAGCCACTGACAAGAATGTATTAACTGACAAGAAAACCTCCCCTCATGGAGCTTAAATTCTATTTGGATAGACAGAAAGCAAAAAAATATACATATAAAGTCCGTTAGTTAGAAGTGTTAAGGTAAATTAAAGACTGGTAAGGGCTTGAGGAAGGGGGATTAATGACAAATCTCACCTCCAGTTCTGCTTACTTGAAAAATTTAGTCCTATCTCCTTTCAGTGCAACAATAGTCCTGTAGTGAACCAGATCCACTATGCAAAGCAAGCAGTTCATAATACTCATTTATTCCCTTACGTTGCAATTTGCGTTTTAATGGCTCCACAAAGACGTGAAAAGTCAATATGGATTATTGACAATGTCAGTGTTAATAAATCATTATGGATTATCTTTGTAAGGTAGTAAGCAGAGTTATTAATTTCACATAAATATATATATTTTGGATCGTGGAGATGTCCAGCTGTTACAATAATATCACACATCAAAAGCCAAAGTAATTGCCTTTCCATGTCCACACTAGTCCTCCACTATTCCACCCAGTTCCAGACATACTCTTCAGAATCTCTTCATATATGAGATCCAGTAAAATCTACAATGATTTCTGTAAACACACACACAAAAGCATATAACATCGCAATACTTTGCTCTAAGGAAGGAGCATAGTGTACATGCAATTTGTATATTTGTTAAATACGGGAAGACTGATTATTTAGCAATAGCTTATCCTTCCTTTCATTTTCCATCATTATTTCCCTCTCCTTGGCTATCTACCAAAACAACCAACAATTATATATGTTATTTTCATGAGTTTTTGAAATATTTTCCAGAAATAAAATCGCATGGTTGCCTCTATATTTAATACACTATATAGTGTGCTTTGCAGACTCTGAGAATCTGGTATTTAACAGTTTTGTTAGTGGAAACCATGGGAACATCATCTGTAGAAGCAGGATAGGAAGAGGAAGGATGTGAGCCACGGATTTCTCTGGAACTGGGGGGGACCTGTCAGGATCATCCCAGATTGGGTCAAAATGATCAGGCTTTTATATTCTTGTCTCCATTAGTGTTTGGATGTCATGGGCTCCAGGAAGGACCCAACATTGGGTCAGATAACTATTACAGCTGAGGCAATCTTTGAAGGAGCTGGCAGATGAAGGCTCTCTAATGACGTTCCTCCTCCTTGAAGAGGAAACTGTATCCATCACAACGTTTGCCTTATAGCTCTTGTAAAATCTAAATTGTTTGCATTACAATGTTTTAAATGTTTTCCTTTAAATCATCAATACCAACATATTAGAGGTCCAGGAATTAAAAAATATATATTTCTATTAACTGCAATTTCATAAATTCCTCTATACACAAATCAGGAGTAAAACATGCCTTTGGTACTAACAACTTGTTTGGTTCGTGAATCAAATCTGTCATGTAAATGCATATTGCTGTAAGTTTATAGTTATATTCTAAAGGATTACTGTCAAATCAATTAGTTTCATTGCATATCCCAATATTGAGATTGATGTGTAAGTTTAAATAGAAAACAATTTATTTGATATTGAAATGCACTTTGTGAAGGGAGAAAAGGTAAACCTTTAAAGTTGCACCAAATGACACCCAGTGCTGAATGATTTATTGGCTGTCTGCCATTCTCAAATGGCTGCCAGTCAGTGTTACATGTGGCATCTTTCAGATAATTTTGGCTCTTTCAAGAAAGTACTTTTCATATAAAAGTTGTATTTATAAAAATACAACTAAAGGACTGTGAACAGAAAATTCTGGTGTTTATCTTAATAGGCCAAAACACTTATTTCAAAGGTTAAAATCATTCAGAAAATTAGTCTCAAATCTAGTATTTTAACAATATGATTTCCATAGATTTTACTCCCATGAGACAGTGCTTCATTCTTATAGATAGTGACTTATCTAATCATGCTGATTTCAAAATCCTTTCTGTCATTTAGTGTTTAAATTATTGCGGGACTTGGCAGTTAGAAGTAGATGAGAGCTTTCACAAAGGAGCGGGTCACTGTTCTTGGCTTCCTTGATTTCATGCCAGTGATAGAGTGTTTCTCTAGGGCTGAAGAAAAGCAGTAGTGCTAAACGCAAAGACGATGTTCAGAGGAATGGAAAATTCTAGAGCTGTTTCCTGCACTGATCCTGATTCATCCTGAATCAAAGTATTGTCCTATCATTATCATAAATATTTAACTTTTGGTAATGTCTATCTTTTGGTAATACTGATTTTTTTTCTGATTATTAAAATAAGTAATACTAATGAAAGAGAGTTTGGATATTAATGGAAAAGAAAACCTAGAAATAAATAAGTTTAACTCTAGACAGTTATAATACAGTTTAACTTATATGATACCTTAGGGATTATATTTTAAATGTAATTCAAAAAATTTATCACTGGCATTTTCTCCTATCATGAAATATGCAATTAAACCAAAATTGTAGATGGTTACATTGCGTTGAATTTTTAGATTGTTCACAAGGATTTTAGACAGTGATCGTTAAGAGTGTCTTTGAAAATAAACTTAACTAGTCTATAACCAAAGCATACATATTTATTGAAGAAAATGAGGAAATAAATAAAAATATATAAAATTAAAGATCTTATACTAGTCACAATTATTAATATTATATGTTTGTGCTTACCCTATTGATTCTATGCATGTGTGTATATTCAATTTTGTAAAATGAAGGATTTGTAGTGCACATAAACTAATAACTTTATTTTTTCCCTTAAAAGTATATGCAATGAGCCACATTTATATGTAAACTTTGTTTAACTGGAACAAGAATATTTGGTCAAAAGCTACAAATTCAAAATTTTTTTGTTATTTAATTCAAAAGAGCTTTCCAAAAAAGTTTTTTTAATTCTATTTATTTTCTTACAGCACAGTATGAGTAAACTATTTTTATGACAAATTGGCTAGTAATAAATTTTTATTTTATTATTTTATTTCCAGTATGTTTGTGTTATTGCATCTCATACCTTACACTGCATTTTTCTTTCAATACTGATGAGATTGACCCCCCCCACCCCCTTATTATTAACATTGTCTATTTTACCCTCTGTGGTTCAGTATATCGTGTAGTGCCATGATTAAAGTAAATATTTTGGAGCCAGGTTACCTGTGTTCAAATTCCAAATCTATCACTAAATAGCTCAGTGGCATTGAGCAAATTTCATCATCTCTTAGTGCCTTGATTTTGTGGAAGAATCACTACGAGGCTACTGCAATAACCAAGAAAATTAGAACAGCTGAACCTAATTCAAAAAGGTTGATGGAAGTATTAAATGAGTTACTACATGTAAAACAATCAGTAAAGCCCATTAGAAAGAATGTGTACTTACATTGTTTTAACAATTAAAATTTATATATGCAAGACTTTAATTCAGTATACTAATTAATTTAATATATAATATTAACACATGGAGTTAATTTGGAATATGGTATGTGATGAAATTTATTTTATATTTTTTCTCCTGAAACAATTCAAGACAACTTTTTGAATAATTCCATCTCCTTTGTTTATAATACGTTTTGTTAATAAATTAACTTCTCTTTACATTTTTTGGGACTTATGTTCTATCTAATCCATTGTTCAGTATTTATCACAGTATTTTCTAGGCCCTGTTTAACCACTGACTCCAAACTTGAAAAGCCCCTCCGTACTTCCATGTGACCACATTTTCGTGATGAATTCCACCTCAACTCACTCCTTCTTTAGGCACTCTCTCACCTTTGAATTCTAAGAGTACCAAAGACTCAGTATTGGACCTTCCTTCAAACATAGCTCTATTTCCATCTGATATTATTTATCCACGTGGCATTGTAGACTCTATGCTTATGCTGACAAATCCCAAAATTACCGTTATGGCCCAGACTTGTCCTGTGAACTGCAGAGTGCTATATATGACAGCCTAATGGACAACAATTTGGATGTCTCATACGCATCTCAAAGTTACCAGGTCCATATCCGTACCATAACCAGCTCGTTCCTTCATTATCTCCCCTTATCTATAGCCTACTGAGCATACAATAGCACTGCTATTTTTCCAGTTCTGAAATCTGGGAGTCATCCATCATTTCTCTTTTTCCCTCTGTCTACACATGTATACAATTAGTACATTGTTCTAAATTAAAATCAGGGCCGGCTCCGTGGCTTAGTGGTTAAGTGCGCGCGCTCTGATGCTGGCGGCCTGGGTTCGGATCCCGGGCACGCCCCAAGGCACCACTTCTCCGTTCAACCCGAGGCCGAGTCCCACGTACTGCAACTAGAAAGATGTGAACCTATGACATACAACTATCTACTGGGGCTTTGGGGGGAAAAAATGAATAAATAAAATCTTTAAAAAAAAAAAATAAATAAATTAAAATCAGTGTGATAAAATGAGAAAGAAATATTTTGAGTCACACAGAACTGATACGATTCCTGGCTCTCATCTTTTTTTTTTTTTTTTGTGAGGAAGATCAGCCCTGAGCTAACATCCATGCCAATCCTCCTGTTTTTCCTGAGGAAGACCAGCCCTGAGCTAACATCTATTGCCAATCCTCCTCGTTTTTTTTTTTTCCTTTTTCTCCCCAAAGCCCCAGTAGATAGTTGTATGTCATAGTTGCACATCCTTCTAGTTGCTGTATGTGGGACGCTGCCTCAGCATGGCTGGACAAGCGGTGCGTTGTTGCGTGCCCGGGATCCGAACCAGGGCTGCCAGTAGCGGAGTGTGCACACTTAACCTCTAAGCCACGGGGCCGGCCCCCCTGGCTCTCATCTTGACTAACTATATCACACTCCGTAAATTACTTAGTCTTTCTGGTCCTGAGTGTTTTTATCTGTAAAAATGATGCTTTTGTATTTGTAAATTACAAAAATACAAAATCTGTAAAAGGTAATTGCAATCTGATTGTAGGATTACATTGAAGCTGCCATTGTCATTTTTGTAGCTTCCTTCATTCATTATTATTATTTCCATTAGGTACCTAAGTATTTGGTTTTCTCTGGAAAAAAAATATTTGGACACTTTTGCTAAAGGGTTAAAATAAATGATTGAGACTATACTTGGTATAATTACAGAGAGATGTGAATATGCCTTCAAGGTAAAGGATATGGCTTGTTTCTTACAGAAATTGTTACAATTTATTAGGTGTGAAATTCAACATAATACATGCATTGCTTTATTTAATATGCTGATAAAAATACTAAAATTGTATTTTAAAAGGAAAAGTAAAGGCTTTTATTGTATCTCCCGTTTAATCATTTTAACAAAAATTCATAATGATAAGTGTTAATTGTTGAGTTTTAAAATATTATCTGTAATAAATATTTTTGACTTTGAAAAATGATGACTTATGCTCCTGTCTTGTCTCCTTGAACATTCTTGATGTTACTTTTCCTAAAATTAGGCTCCAGATTCAGAATATTAAACCTGTTAACATGTTTTCTATTTATAAAATATATATTTCCTGGAAAGGACACCAGGTAACACAAAACTTTGCTCCTTCACCCTATAAAAGGAAGGATAATAGAAATAACTCCATTTTTCTTGGTATGTTCTGAATGGTGATTAACTCAAAGCTATTGTGAGGGTTCTTTTTTTTTAATCAAAATTATTAATCAAAGAAAAGCTCATATTTCCAAGTTTAATTATATTTAAATAAAATATATTAATATAAAGACTTTTCAATCAGTATGTAGTTTTCTGTGTAAGAAACACACTTATGTTCAAGAACAAAGACTGGTGCAATCACTATGTACAAAATGCTTTTGTTTCTAGGTTGTAGTTTCTTCATCTCATAGGGACAAAGTCCATGGTGTCAATAGACCGGGAGTTTGTCAATATCTTCTCTGCTCTTAATATATTCTTACTCTCAGGGACATTCTTAACTATGTTCCCATAAATTGTATATTATAACTCGAGAGTATTTCACTGTTTCATTCTAATGTGAGTTAACATAAAACTGTAGTCAGAGCTCTTTATTAGCTTTATTAGCTCAGTGAAGACAAATTGACCATTGTATTCAATCAAAAGTTTAGGAGAAATTTTGCTAAAATTTTTAAGTGTATCTTTATTTCTCGTCTCAACATTCATCATGTTAATCCTGGCAAAACTGTAAAGTATCCCTTTGCAAAAGTTCTAGCGGATTTCATACAACTAGTGCAGCAGTGGATTATGAATATATCTTGTTCATTGATTGCTTCCTCATGTCATGGAGAAAAACTTTTTTCCAGCCTGATTAATTCAAACCTATCTTAGTAACAGAGGAAACCATTTTACTGGAGTTTTTATTAAAGAACTTGGCAAAGTCTTGTCACTTAATTAGACTTCACTGTCCGTATCAACATCAACCTTCAAGGAAGATAGAAAGAACAGATGGAATTCTGAAACTAAAACTGGCAAAATTCACAGAGTCTTTAAACCTGCAGGGTCTGAGGTGTTTCCTCCTTCTGCGGTTCAGTGGTGGTTTATGTGTTAGTGACAGGCCAAACCATGTGTCTGGGAATATTACTTCTGATTCTAAAATCTACACTTGTTTAAATAAATGCTGTAAGGGACTCATGCAATCCATTCTTGTCACCAACAGATACTAAAGTTTTTCTTTAATACTCTCTTAAACGATGCCTACAGAATTGTTTCTCAAACCTAGATACCTAGTCTTTTGGAAGAAATAGTAAACAAAAGATCCCAGTAGAAAGGTCAATATCAGGCAGATCTGCCAACTAAAAAAGGAGAAATATTCAAGAGATTGATCCTTGGATTCCTATATGTCAAATAAAGAGGCACAGGTTTTCTTCAAATCATGAGAAGGCTACCCCAACCAGAACCTAAAACTGTGGATTTTTAGGATTCTTCCAAAAGCAAATAGTCTTTCGGAGGAGACAGCTTCCATAAAAGACCTCCAGATAACTATCTGAGAAATAAACATCTACCAACCATGGTCCATACAAAAAGATCCACAGTTTGTCACATTTAATCTATATGCTTTGATTATTTATTTTCTTATCGTTTTTCTCTTTTTTATGCTTTAATTTACATTTAATTATGTAACCTATGAAGCTATTATTTCTAATATTTCTTTTGAAATATTAGACAGCAGAGCATTAGCTAACTAAAACACTAAAATCTCAATCATGCTATATCTAGGAAGGGAGGCTTATGCCTGCAATGGTACCATTTACAGACCATTTATGGAGACAGCTCCTGTAACTAAATTTTCAGAAAGATAAGTCTTAGAAAGAGAATATATAACAAATGATATGAATTTAATACCTTTCTCATATTTACAGACCTTAAAAATAGGCCCATTATATAGGGGACCATCAGATCTACCCCTTCCTCTGCATGATGAGGTCTTCACTTTATAGCCCCCCACCTGATTAACAGTAGAATGGCACTGAAAGCAAACAATAAAGTTGATCAACTCTAATGATTGCTACTAGATTTGTATACCAAAATATATTGACTACTACAGCAAACTTGACAGAAAATAATTATATTGCTGTAGTAGGCAGAATAGTGAGCTCTCAACAATGTCCAGATCCAATCCCTGTGACTGATGAATATGTTACCCTACGTGGCAGAAGAGACTTCGAAGATGTGATTAAGGTTAAGGACCTTGAAGTTGAGAGATTATCTTGAATTTTTGAGTGGCCAAATGTAATTATAAAGCTTTTTACAAGTGGAAGAGGGAGACAGAAAAGGAGGCCAGAGTGGTGTAATGTGAGAACTTGATACTCTACTGAAGACTTTGAAGATGGAGGAAGGTGACTGTATGGACTAAATGTTTGTGCCCACCCCCCCCATAAATCCATATGTTGAAGCCTTAACCTACAGTGTGATGGCATCTGGATGTGGGGCCTTTGGGAGGTAATTAGGTTTATTTGATGTCGTGAAGGTGGTGCCTGCATGATGAGATTAGTGCCCTTTTAAGAAGAGAAAGACACACAAGAGATATCTCTTTCCCTTCATGAGCACACATTGATGAAAGGCCATAGGAGCACACAGCGAGAAAGCAGCTGTCTACAAGCCAGAAAGCAGGCTCTCTCCAGGAACTGAATCTCCTGGCAAATCGATCTTGGACTTTTCAGCCTCCCAAACTGTGAGAAATAAATGTCTATTGTTGAAGCCATCCAGTCTATGGTATTTTATTATAGCAGCTTTAGCTACTAACACAGGGACAGTGAGCCAAGGAATGCAGTTGCCCTCTGAATTCTCTCAGACAGTCTAAAGAAGAAATGTAATCTTACTAATACCTTGACTTTAGCCCAGGAAGACCTATGTCCAACTTCTAATCTGAAGAACTGTTAAATAATAAATTTATGTTGGTTTAAGCCACTAAATGTGTAGCAATTTTTGCAGCAGCCGTAGAAAACTAATACATTTGGCAAACTAATGCATGTTTCACAATGGTCATCGATATCACTCAGGTTCCATTTTGGCTCATTATTTTTATTCCCTCAAAAAAAAAAAAAAACAAAATAAACAAAAATAATTTTACTAAATAACTTGATTTTTAAACAACAGAAAAACTGAGCCTCAAATCAAGATTTGAAATCTTTAAAATCTTAACCACTCAAGAAGAATTCTGTATAGCTTTCCTCTGTCATCCAGCCTCTGGATGAGATGTAGGATGAGAAATTCCTACATACTAAGGTTCAGTGGTTACAGGTGAGTTATAAAATGTCAAAAGCTGAGGAACACCTCAGCCCAGAAGATAATGACAGTGGGCAGCTGATGGTTCAAAACAGAGAAGCCCTAGACCTAACATTGGCCTTTCCACGTGGTACAATGGCTACTTTAGAGGAGGAATATTGTATATCTATGGAATTTTATGAGATCTTTAATTATACTAATAAGACCCAAGGAACAAACATACAAATTACATAATCAGACAATTTGGCACATAATCTTGTGGGAGCCAACCATGAGACCAAGTAAGTGTCCAATCAATCTTCACCTCTTGGTATTCATGCACTTGTATAGTCTCTTCTCACATTGACCTGAAACTAGTCTAGATGACATAACAGGTATGGTGGAGGTGACAGTGTGTGACTTCTGAGGCTAAGCCATAAATAGCATGGTGGCTTCCGTTTTGGCCTCTTGGGTCATTCACTCCGGGGGAAGCCAGCCATCATGTTGTGAGGACATAGAAATAGCCTTATGGAGAGATGCGTGTAGAGAGAAACTGAAGCTGTCCACCAAGAGCCAACATTAGCTCACCAGCCGTGCAAATGAGCCACCCTGGAAGCGGATGTCCCAGCCTTAGCCAAGCTTTCAGACGACTGCTGTCTCTGCCAACAAATAAACTGTAACATCTTGAAAGATGCTTAGCCAGAACCACCTGTTTCAGTAAGCTAGTCCTGAAATTATGACCCCTAAAATACTCAGAGAAATAATAAATGCTTATCATTGTATTAAGCCATTATGTTTTGGGGTAATTTCTTATGTAGCAATAGATGGTTAACACAATCTCCATCTGTGGTTCTCTGGGCTTGTCAAATTGTGAGTAGAGTCTGTTCTTTTGGCTTAATGTGGGCTCTCATGGCTCCATTAGAAATGGACTACAAATATTGATCATAATCCTTTCTTTGGTGTTTATCTGTAACATTGTTCAAATATGTGATTTCCAGAGTCTTAAATTCTTTTGTGCAGATGCTGACCCATCAAAAGATAGAACAAATGGTCATCAAAACAAAAGAATAGAACAAAACACTGACTACATAGTGGTCAAAATAACTCCCAACAGAAATCTGATATATAATTATGTCTCTTCAAATAGCAGTGTAGATCTGGATTGATCAAGTCTCTAAATAATAATTTCTCCTCCAATTCAGGCTGAAAAAGGACAACAAGGAAGGATGTGTTATATGAAATAACCTAGGTCAATATAACTTAGTTTTTTGTCTTTCCTGTAAGCCTTTGCCCAGGAAAGAAAAGAGTATCAAACACTAAATAAATTTACTGTTGCCTCAGGAAATTACTAGGGAACAATTTATCTGAGACAACGTGCTGCTCACCTGGGGCAAATATCTTACCTATTCGACAATAGCTTACCTATCAAAACTTGCTTCAAGACCCTCATCTTGCTGTGGCCACCAACCCTGAACTATAATAGTCTAAATTTTGCCCAATTTCAATGTTACTCACCTTGAAAGACTCACTTAACTCACTTGAGTCCATACTTCACAACCATAAATAATCTTGCCCTGAGTCCTCCCTATTGAGTCACTGCTAAAAATTTGTGAAGATGTCTTAGCCTCTTGGCACAGTGAATTTTAATGAACTTAGTTTTGCTTAAAAAGCAAGCTGTCTGATAATATTGTGGGTAGTTCCACTGACAAAAATACAAAATAATGTTAGCTAAGGTAGTCTTTTGCAAAGTTATGATTGTGCTATATATGCTCTAGCATATATAGCATTCATTACTTCAAAATTTACTTACTCTGCAATCAACAGACAGTTTTTGAGCACGCACTAGACTCCAGGTATTCATTTCAATGGCATGGATACACAAAATTAAACAAAAACAGATCCTCGCTGAATGTACATTCTAGGGAATGCTGCATGCATAGCTTTATGTTATATTATGCTAAATAGGGAAACTACTGACATCAGTATTATGGCAACAAGTAAATTTTGGTGAGCATTTCTCTTTACAAAAGCACATATGCTCATTTGTGGAGTGTGTATTTGTATTTATGTCTGTGTGTGTGTGTGTGTGTGTTTGTATGGTGAAGCAGCTAGTAATAATTGGCTGTTTTAATTATCCAATTTAGAAAGTTATCTGAATAATAAAAAGAAATTCTGGTTTAGTTATTAGCATTTATTTGGCCAACTGAGCTTTGTCCTTGGATGTAATATCATATCCCACTTTTTACACTGAAACACATGTTCCTAATCTGTTATATTCTGCTGTGGTAAGAGAAGGAATAAAATATTGTTTCTATTATACATCAAAACTAGCCTTTTTGAGAGATGCCTCACTCTGAAAAATAACAATTTATAGTTCCTTTACAGGTTAGTATGAGCATTTGATGTTTCTTTTCCAGAAATTCAAGTTCACATTTCAATGAATGGGCATTTCTCTGCAAAACCTGGAAATGTAATTCTTTTGAAAATTAATCTGTGCTGGGAAATTACACGTCATCTTGGGAAACAATAATCACAAAACAGAAATCACACAGAAAATCATGCAACACAGACACCCCTTTCACTTGCAGGGAAGAGTCCTCGATGCTCTGGAATGAATGTCTCTGACACTTCAGAGAGGAAATCACTTGAACAACAACTCAGCTGACACAATCAAATGCATCATATTTTGTTTCTAACGTTCTGTCTTGCTTCTTTCTCATCGTAAATACACCAAAGCTCAATTATCTCCTAAAATTAAACTTTACTTATTACAAAGAAACCCATTGTAGTTACATTTTAGCCCTAGTATTGATCTGAGCTGAGATCCATTTTCAAATATACTCCAAAACCTAGAAAAGATACTCAGAAATATATAGAGAGGGATTTAGAGTTTTTCTAATAACATATAATCTACAGCTTCCAGATATATATCAAATGGTTTATATGATATAAGGGACCTCTGTTGCCAAAAAAAAAAAAAAAAAAAAATGATGGAAAGGCAGAATGAAAAAGCTCCAAGGATGACTTGCAAGTGAAATCAGAGAGATTTAGAAACCTGTAGACATGGTGTAAGCCCACAATGCTTTTCCCATTTATACATATATTTTAGAAACCAGTTCTAGAATCAAAGAAAGGCTATGTCCATTGGAAACATCGTTGAAGGAGTTTTTAAAATACTCCAAGCTGAGATCTGGCGATATGGCTATTTCTCATTCCAGTTTTTACCTCTATGTTAAATCCCTCTTTTATTGCTTAAAGTTATTCACAAAAAGTGCAGAGAGAGCTGGGATCACATCTGTAAAAGGATCCACTCCTGAATATTGTATAAAAGAGTTTCAGGGTCTAAAAGATCAATCCTAGGGCTAAAATGTAACTACAATGGGCTTTCTTTGTAATAAGTAAAGTTTAATTTTAGGAGATAGTTGAGCTTTGGGGTAGTTAGGATGAGAAAGAAGCAAGACAGAACGTTAGAAACAAAATATGAAGGGAGACAAAGAATTGTAGGACACAGACGAGTCATTTCAAGTCAAGATTTGGAAAGAAGAGGCAGTAAAAGTGAGCTAATTTCAAATTTTTCACTGCATTTTTCTTTTGTCATGCTTGCAGTTTTTTTGTTATTATTATTTTAAAGAAACAATTTTAGAATCTGAATTTCTTTAGGAAGCTTCCATATAACAATACAAATTTGCAGGGTATTAGATAAAGTTTGATCCCCTTTTGCTCCATTATCATTCTAAGGAACTTGCCAAACATTTTTATCCTATAAAAGGGTCTTCAAAGAGGCTGTTGTAATTTTAAATGATGCTTGGTAAAACTATACCACTTAGAATTATAAGCACACAAAATAGAATTATTGTGTGAACATGTATAAAAAGCAAGAATCTGCCACAAGGAGTTGTGGATCTAAACTAAGATGAACTCATGAGAGTCTGGCAATGCATAGTAGAAGAAGTTGCTTTTGAATGCTAGGTTAGGGACTCGAACCTGGTATTTGGATCTCTTTCACTAAGGCTCAATAAATCCAAAATTCCAGCAGGCAGAACTTTTAGAGCAGAGATCTCCTTCAGGAATAGATTCCCACAGGTAAAACATGACAGGATTAAGGAAAGTTCCTGTAAAATTCTGACAGGTGACCCAAAACAAAATGTTCTGAAAGGATACGGATCTGATGAGTTCTTCTGAATTCATCAGTCTTTAGGGTCAAACAGAGACTAATTTATTGGACTTGAGCCTCTTCTTTTTCCTATGAACTTCCTTTTATAGGATCATAAAAAATATGATGAGGAAATACAGGAAGCAAATCAGCAATGTTCTAAGGATTAAGGCAGGTTTTTGTCAAGGATAAAATATGATCAAATCATCAAAGGATTCCTAAAAAGCATTCTACATTTCTAGGAGTCAAAATAAACACCAAATTTGAGAGTCTAAAGAAAAGAAATTAGATTTCAGATCCAACACAAAACTTATTTCATCACTATGATTAGGGAGTCCCTCAAGTGGATGGTTCAAGGGGCCTCAGGGAAACCCCAGGATCTTGAACCACAATGGCAAGGGAGTTTTCGTTGGTTCTTGCGGAACATCCAGGGCTGTGTTATGCTGACTCTCCAATAGACCAACAAAAACCTATTGATTAAACAAAGCTAAATGAAATAAAAGGGTGGCTATAAGGGAGAACACCACCTTGACAGGGTGGTGTTTTAGAAGAGTAGATGATGAGATGATATTTATAGGCTGTTGGAGCCTGGGCTCACGTGGCCAAGGTGGGCCTCTCAAGGCCGGTAACTGATTAGAATAGGCAAAGCTCATGACATAAGCACCTAAAATTGAGGGACACTGTGAGTTGAGAGCCTTGAAGTGAGTCTTCATAAGTAAACTGCTGTTTAATAAAAAGCTATCTGCCCAGGGGAACCATCTATCGTCTGAAAGGAGCGATGTTTGCTCAGGCAAAGTGGTTTGCAGGAACTTCCTGAAGCAAACAATAAAGTTATTTATTGGTTTACAGCCTTACCTTTCTGAAAAATAATTTTCTGACATAAATTTTTAAATCATATTGACACAGATGGCCTCAGGTTTCAGTTCTGATAGTTAAGCTATGTAAATACAGATAGTCTAAAGTCTCTGTGTATGGTTGATTAATAGTATCCAGCAAAGATCATATTACTTTTATTTACTATGAGCTTCAGCTGAAAGTCTGAAAGAAACTTTAATTTCTGATCTTTAATGAAATCATCATAGTTGTGATAATTTCCTTCAACTAGATGTGTGTGTGTGTATGTGTGTGTGTGTGCGTGCGTGTACTCTGTCAGCATATTCCAAGATACTTTCTCTAAAATTTTAATTCAAAATGAATGGAAGAACTATTAAATTGTTTAAATATTTTATTACTTAAATCCTATATTACTTAAATTGATTGCTCTGTATTTTTATGGCAAAGTTTTTGATATGTTTTCATGAATTTAAATGAAAAATCTGCTCAGCATAAAACAAGAGTATTTATTTTCAAAAAGGATTCTCCACCATATGTCATTTACAGAAAAGAGTCAATTCCACAGGGTACATAAGTAGAAATTTCCTTCTGTTAGTGTGGAAGTAAGAAAAATGCCTATTATTAAATATTCTTCACAGGATTCTCTGAAGCTTCAGGTAAAACTGCTTAGATGGAGAAAAATAAAAATTAATTGTCAGAGTTTCATAATTGCAAATCAGGAAATAAAATAGAATTGTTGCTTGAATTTTGTACTTCTCTCCAAGAAATTAAAAGCAATATATGAACATTTTTTAACAAATATTGATATAGCTCCATGTTGATTCTGTATGTGAGCAATTTGCCTTCTGTTAAACTCACTATTGCATTTTTTTTTCAGACTGGAATGCACTTTCTGCCAGAAATTTTGATTTCTTCATCTAAAATGAGGTGATAATACATTTGAAAGTATATACATCTTCCAACATTAGAATATATGTTGTGTATTTTGACTACTATATGACTGAATAAACTCTTATTTGACAGAATCTAAGGGATAAGATAATATTTCATATCCTAGGAAAATTGAACAATAAGAAAAGTGCATGTTGCATGACTTCATATTAGAGAAATATTTCACAAATGATAATAAAGGAGTTTATTTTACAGTTTTTATATATTGTATGTGTATATATATAGAGAGAGAGACTCTTCCTACTAAGGTTTAAATGTGTGTGTTTGTGTATATGTATTAATTGACACTTTTTTTCTTTTTTTTGTGGTGAGGAAGATTCTCCCTAACATCTGCACCAATCTTCCTCTATTTTGAATGTGTGTCACTGCCACAGCATGGCCGCTGATAAGTAGTGTATGTCCGTGCCCAGGAACCAAATCTGGGCTACCGAAGAGGAGCATGCTGAACTTAACCACTAGGCCACAGGGTTGGCCCTTGACACTTATAATTCCTTAATTATTTGAAGACCTATTCCTGATTAAAATATGGGAAAATACAAGCACTGCTCAAAATGGAATACCCCAAATGCAATCACACTTACTTTGCTCTCATTATCCATCCTACAACAAATATTTTTTGAGTAGTAAGTATACATTTTAGCTGTTCTAGGTAAAGCTGACACAAAACCACACGGTCTTAGTCTTCGAATTTTACAGGAGGAAAGCATATAACTTAGATAGAATAGGTGCTATAATAGCTAAATATAGTTAATGATGACTGAAATGAGGGAGATGTCAAGGAAGGACTCACAAAGAGGTGATGCTTATTTAGAATTTTGAAGAACGTGCAAAACCAGGCAGTCGGAGTGGGGAAGGGTAATCCACATGGTGGGAATGACATATGCAGTCACATAGGTGATATAGTGCAACATGTTTACAGAGTTGTTGATTCCATATGGAAAATTCGTAGAAGCCCTATCTAAGAATGTCAGGATTTTAGCTGGAGAGATAGGGATGGGCCAAATTCAATTTTTGCACTTACTTAGATACATTATAATAACTAGTTTATATCTGACCTATGTACTAAATTTTAAGTTATTTGAGAAGAAAAACCAAGTGTTCCCTCAACATAGTTCTCTACCTGGAATGAATAAATTGATTAATAAATTGAGATTTTAATTTTGTTTTTTAGGTTTGCTTAATTAAAACGTGATATTGAATAATATTTTAGAGGTGTTTGATGTTTTTGCAGGTTTGATGTCACTGAAGGTTGAATTTTAAACAAATATTTCTTTTATCTCTCTGGGGGAGCAGACAAAGTAATATAATTGCTTCAGTAACTGAATTCAATGAGCAGCAACAACACTTGATTTAACTCTTCACTTAGAAAATTTAGTGAAATATAAATATGTCTTGCATATCATTGAAAGCATTTGCTTGTTGCAATAACAAAAAAACCTTCAAGGTAAATTAAAATTATGGGCCTTATAGGTCAATAGCAGCATCAACTTGTAGAGACAGAGTAATGCTTGGAAATAGAATTGTTAAGACATTGGGTGAAGAGTACCTGTTTATATTCAGGAGATTGTGTTCAAGAAATCCCTGAAAAAATCAATCAAGTGGAAAAAGCAAATTGGGCAAGATATCATAAGTAAAGATGGGTAAAACATCAACGTCAAAGGAGCCAGTAGGAGATACAAAAAATACATATATAGATATAGATAGATAGATGATAGATAAAGATTAACTATAGAAAAAAAGAAAAACAAAACTCAAAAATGAAGCAAGAACTACCACAAAAGTCTCCAACAAGAGGCCATTTACCTATTACCTTCTTGCTGTGTTAGTTTTCAATGATGCACTTCCCAGGGCATTATCAACATGCTGTGTATTAGAAAAACGGATTGCGTACTCATGGATTAATCTGTTGTAACTACTTGAAAATTACAAGTATCTGAAATTTTATCTGTTAAAATAGATTTGGCTTACAAAAAATTCAATAGTACAAGAAATCACCGTAGACTGTATTCTTCATTAATTTTAAAATTAACGAGGCAAGAATACATATAATTTTAAGTATTTGTATTTCCTTTCCAGGTTGGAACTTAAGATTTAAATGATCTATTTAACAAATCATCAATTCAGTGGAGCATTGTTAATCTACAATGAATGTCATAAGCAGAAGCATGTTTTCATCAGTGGGACAATAGAAGGGCCCTTCCTTAATTTAGCCTGAATGTCATTCACTGAGGCAACATTTTAAACTTAATGAAGACACAGTCATTGGAAGTAAATATTGATATGCTTCAAGTTGGCAAATATATACAATGGATTAAGTTTGACTAGAGCATAAGTTATACTTTTATCTTAAAAGGAGTTTAAAAATTCCTACAAAGACTGTCATTGAAAGCTATGCTTTTCAAGATAGGAAATTTTATATGATGATTTTATTTTTGTTGTTGTTGGTAAAACTAATAAATATTATATTTTCCTTCATCAATTATAAAATAGCGTTATTTTACATATTTATTACTGTAGTTGGGATTATTAAATTATGCATTACTGTATTTATTATCTTGCTTTTAAACATATTATTTTAAGAAAGATGCACTACTAATGTAGGCCAATTCTAAACATTTTAATTTTATCAAAAATATTATATGATAAATATAGAAAATTAAGAATATAAGAAAACAGAAATAAAATTTAAAGTCCACCTAAACCCAATTAGAAGTAAACACTATTATCTTGATTTGCATGCTTCTAAATTTATGTTTCAATATAAAAGTTTTAAAAAACTGGAAAAATACAGGAGATAAATAATTATATTAAAAACCAAGGGGGGCCAGGCCCGTGGCATAGTGGTTAAGTTCTCATGCTCCACTTGGGCAGCCCTGGGTTTGTGGGTTCAGATCCCGGGTGCAGACCTATGCACTGCTTATTAAGCCATGCTGTGGCAGGCGTCCCACATATAAGGTAGAGGAGGATGGGCAGGGATGTTAGCCCAGGGTCAATCTTCCTCAACAACAACAAAAAAAAACCAAGGGAAGCTATCATTTAAAATTTCTTTCACTTTGTTTCTTAGCTAAGGTTGCAGGTAGGTTCAGAGGTTGTAAAAGAGGTGAAAATCAGGAATTATTAGCCCAAAGAGAAAAAACAAAATCACTTGAAGGACTTGGCTATGAGTTTCACAAACCTTCTGAAGAGGAAAGAGAAAATATTTCCCTCTAAGGAAAAGAATATAAACGGATTAGGATAAGTATATTTGAGATATCACAGCTAAAATAAAGTTGTAGGATGCCCCATTTAATAGATCCTCAAGTCTGCATTCTATTCTTGAGGAAAACAAAAAAAAGAAATGGCATAAGATATGAATACATTCATGTTCAGTACAATTAAATGTGGTCACCAAGACATTTTACTTGTGCTGTACTGTTTCCTCAGAATCAATTCCTAAAAATGACAACACTTGACCACGAGGTACAAATGATTTTAAATGACTTTGGTGTATTGAAAAATAATTTTCTGTTACTATTGTGCCAAAGAACTGATGATGTTTTAAATTTGAGCATGATGTAATTTCATATTTTAAACAAATAAAAATTGTAAAAATATTGCATTTCAGTAATATTTTGAATATACTGATAAATGCAATTTTAGAAGCATAAAAACTCAGTTCTATTTTCATCATTGAAATATGTAACTTTTCCACATCCATTTAGGACCATTATTCTACTATCAGTGGCTTTGTAGTCAAAAACATGGAAAACCCTTCAGTAAATATGAACATTTTTAAGTAAAACTTAAACTTTATTTTCAATTGTAACTTTGTTCCTTATCTATTAACTTGATTGTCTAGCCAATAAATGTAATTTTTGCAGATTGCTAATTTGTATTCTACTAGTGAATTTCATATATACTTCTTCCCTATTTGTTTTACTTCATGTCAAATATCTGTTGATGTTATGAAAGGAGAAAAAAACACAAAATAATGTTTGCTTGGGTGTACTTTGATTTTATTTGTCCACACTTGAATAACACTGTGTCAAGTAAGAAATAATAGCCAATAGTTATAAAAACAATTAAAAGAACAAGTACTTACAAGATTAAGATGGTGGGTTCACTCCCACCATCCTATGTACTTTATATGCTTGACCTTTTACTAAGTACATATGTCTTTCACATTAGTTTTATAGTCAGTTTACAGCAATTAATAATTTGGACTTTAAGCAAGTACCAAAATCTCTGGGGACATAGTAGAAAAAATATGGCAGGTCTAAAATATTCAGAATGGGGATTCTTGAAAATAAGAGTCTAGAAAATAATGAGGCTATACAGAAAAAATCATGATGTTTGACTATATAAAGATTAAGATTTTTTTTCTTGTTTTGAATTATTTTCAAAAATTGTAGTGTATAAGAATGGCTTATATTTGTCAATAGTGTCAAAGAATCCTTTTGGATCTGAATAATTTTATTTTTTGTGCTAACTGTTATAATAAAGTATATTCTCAATATCTAGTTATTTTTTATGCAGACTGTTTCACCCCAATGTTAAGTAGATATATGCCTTAGGTACTAAAACTACACTGTATTAGCTTGGTTAATGATAGCTGGTTTACAAATGTACATAAATACTAGAGTGACATCATAAAAATTTATTTCTTTTTTCACAACTGTATAACGTGGTGTTCCTAAGGTAGTGGATGAGATTCCTTCATGTGGGGATCCAAACATGAAGACTTATTCCTGCTTATGGCTCTTCGACCTCCTAGAGCCTCATCACCATTATCTTCACCCAGCCAAAGCAAGAGGAAAAAATAGCGTGGAGAAGGCACACACATATCTTAAAATTCTTGACCAGGAAGTGACAATCACTGCTTCCATTCACATTCCACTGTTAAGAAGTAGCCTCATGACTGAACTTAGATACAATGTGTTTTGTGAAATAGAGGTCCTGAGAGAGGCTGGGAAGTATAAGCCCACACTCTGGGCAGGTGCTCATAAATTTTCACAGACAGCTAAATATTTCTACCATAAAAAATAATTGTGAGTCACAACCAGCCATAGTAAGACTGCTTCAGAATAGTAGAACTTGTTTTAAATGTAACAAATAAACAAAATCTCATTAAATTCTCACCTGAAATTAAATTCATTGAATATTCTAATCACTGCATTATGCACACTAAATAGGCTTCATGTACAGTTAAACACATATACCCTCCAGTTAGGTAAAAAGGAATATTGAAGTTTTCTCTTTATCAAAGTGTTCTATATGCCAAAAGGGGGGGGGGGAAGCCATCTTCTCAGGATTATTGTTTGAACTAACCCACATGATATAAATGAGCTACTTAATTAAATACTTGGCTTAGAGCGAATGCTCAAAAACGTATTATCTTCACCATTAGAGCATCTTCATCATCAATAACACCATAGAGCTTCCACTCATTTTTTTATGTGTCATCATGTGTGTATATGTGTGTGTGTATGTGTGTGTGCATGTGTATTCCAAGTATGATTGAGAATTTATACATCATTTCAGATATGCTGGTCTCCCTTGTTACTAGACCAGTAAAATGTAGTTTATAAATCATAAAATTGTATGTATAGACATCTCCTACTTACTCAGTTAAGTATGCATCAAAGCTCTATAAATATTTTGGATTTCCATTCAAAACACTTCCATTTCTCCTTGTCCGTATTCTTTTATTTTCACTGTTGACTATTTTCCAATATATATCACTTTGTCAAATTTCAACATTAGGCACAGCTTTGGTCTCAGAGCAATAATACACATCTCCATTATTTAAAGGCCTTGTCCTCCCTAAAGTCTTGACCATGAAAAATACTTGTAAGGAAAGAAAAATACTGCAATATGTCAAATAAAGGCTCATTTTTTGTTTATTCATTATAGCCCTGAATTAACTGTCATAACCCATTATAAGGCAGTTGAGCAAATGAAGTGATTGGAAAGTACTATAGAAACTTTACTGCAATTAATCAATGTGGTCATTAGGCTGTGGAAAGGTACTATGTAGCTATACCCCTGTCTCCTTTTCTGACTCTTGAATACCATAGCCAAACAAAAGCTGACAGAATTCATAAGAATGTGAAGCAATATAAAGGCAATTTTTTCTAGTTTTTCAAAAGATCTCATTTCATCTTGGAAGTACTTTCCTCCATATTTATGTGATCATTTTAGTTATATAATTTGGCTTTATTAAAATACATTTTTAAAGACCTTTGGGGCTAAGAGCAGGGTCTCATCCTCCTGCAAACTTTCAACTGATCAGCCTTATTTTCTGTAACTTTCCCAAATTAGTGACATAATTACTGTCACCAGTGCTTTGATTGTTCAGCTTGGGTTTGGAAAGAGATAAGTCATATTATTAGACAAAATATTGCTTAACACTTCAGCGGATAAATTTTATTGGAGAACGATGTTATCAATTAGCCAAGAAGAAATAGTTTTAATCATGGAGGATCATTTCCAATAGTTGATGTTGCAGCATAATTATCGTAAGATGACCATATAAATGAGCGAAAATCTCAGAAAACAGAAAAGCTTAATATAATAATGACTCCTTGCTTTGATTTCGTTTAAACTTTTTTTATTTAATGATTCATTTCTGTTAAAGTATTATTTCTGCTAAATAGCACTAATGAGGACATTTATATTGAATTAGAAAATTTAGAAAGAATAATTGAACACACTCATTTACAACATCACTAACTAAAGTAAAATAAAATTCCGAGATATAAACTTACCCAGGAATATGTCATACCTGTATGAAGAAAGCTGGAAAACACTCCTGAGTGATACAAATTTAGATTTGAACACATGGAAAGAAATACCATATTCTTAGACAAGACTGAAAATCATAAACGTCCAATGCTCCTTAAGAAAATTTACATCTTTCATGTTATTACAAAATAGTTTTTTCTGGGATTTGTTTCTTTGCAGTTAGATAAGTTGACTGAAATTGACTTGGAGGAATAAAGAAGCAGAAGTCTGAACTCAAGGTATCTGTAGGATAATGCTCCTTCTGAAGGCTCTAGGGGAGATATTTTCCATGTCTTTTTCTCTTAGCTTCTGGTGTTACCAGCAATCCTTGATGTTCCTTGGCTTGCAAATGCATCACTCCAATCTCTGCTCCTGTCTTCACATGGCCATCTTCCTGTATTTCTGTGCCTTCCCATGGCTTCCTCACCTGCATGTCTGTGTCTCTTTTCCTCTTCTTATAAAGACACCGCCATATTGTATTAGGTCCCATCCTAATGATCTTATCTCAAACTTATTACATCCGCAAAGATCCTATTTCCAAATAAAGTCACATTCATGGTAACTGGGGGTTAGGACTAGCGTATGAATTTTGTGGTGACACAATTTAAACTCTAACACCCCGTTTGAGCACTGGCTAGTTCCTCTAGCACAATGCTGAATAGAAATAGTGAGAGAGCATCTTTACCTTCTTCTTGATCTTAGGTGAAGAGTATTTAACATTTTATAACTTAGTATGATGTTAACTGCTGGTTTTTACAGATGACTTTTATCAGGTTGAGGAAGTCACTTTCTATCACCAGTTTGCTGAGAAATCTTATAAATTAATTCTGAATTCTGCCAAATTTTTTCTGCATCTATATACACAATCATATTATACTCTAGTCCTTTTGTTAATTTAGTGAATAATGTTGATTTATTTTCAAATGGTGAGTTTGTTTGCATTCAAGACAATATTTTCTTACTTTTATTTACTATTTACTTCAGGTTTGGAAGATAGAATTAGTCAGTGGGTACTTTAAGAGGTTTTGTAACATTAAATTATTTTTTGAGGCAAGGAAAGTACATAGATATCATTTCTGTAATTTAAAAACTATATGAAAATTTTAATTCTGAGTTGATAGAGCAGCAAATGAAGTCTATAGTATGGAATATGAACTTTAGAAACTCTCTTGCAATGTAGAAAAAAATAAATAGAACTAGAAAGAGAGAAGGAGAAATCATAGATATAAAATATGAGAAGATGGAATAAAACACGAGTACTCATATTAAAAGCAAAAATCTAACAATTTAAACAGTATTCAAATACAAACTAAGATACAAGATAAAAGAAAATTCCCTTAGCTGTTTTTTTAATATTCCTGAATTTGTAGATCAAAATGCAAACTAGCTTTCTGACTATATTAACAAAAATATACTCTTTTCTAAAATATAACATTTTAAATACAGTGATAAGAAAAATATCTACAATGAATACACAGAGTTAATTTTTTTTTATTTCTGTAATGTAAGATGTCTGAATAACCTTGAACTTTTTTCTATAATCCAATATCTGAGTACTGTAGGAATTCTATCTATTGGGTTTTGAAAAAAATTTCGAGCCAGATATTTTATATCAGGTATTTGTAAGGAATGCAAGTCTTTAAAACATAAAATTTCCATTTTAAGAAAATAAAAAATGAAAGACTAACTACACTTAAATAAGATTAGTTAAAATAAGGAATTCAAAAATAAGATAAAAAATAAAATGATTATAAGTACTATTAGTGATTATTAACCCAACTACACAAATTTAAGTAAAATGGTTGCCATATTGAATAAGAATTAAAAATTATTTTTGAAAAGATATATGTTTAAAGTATTATAGTAAAATGGGACTATATCATAGATTAAAATATAAATAGGAGAATGACATAATTTTTAAAATTTTAAGTCTCTTGCTTGGTATACTTAGTATTTTTACTTCTTTGCATTACAAATGAAAATTATCTATTTGAAATATTTAAAGAAATGAATAAAGTATATGCATCTATATTTTATTTTGAAAATAATTATAAAAAATAAAAGCAAGCAGCTATTGTAACTACAAGGTTAAAGATATTGCTTGAGAGACCAGCCTGGTGGTATAGTGGTTAATTTCGCACACTCCGCTGCGGCAGCCTGAGGTTCAGGGTTTTGGATCCTGAGCCCCGCTCATCAAGCCATGCTGTGGGGGAGTCCCACATACAAAATAGAGGAAGAGTGACACGGTTGTTAGCTCAGGGACAATCTTCCTCAAGCAAAAAGAGGAAGATTGGCAACAGATGTTAAGTCAGGGCTAATCTTCCTCACCAAAGAATAAAACAAAATAAAAAGATATTGCTTGGAAGCACTAAAACAGAAAAGCTCTATATCACTTGTAACAATAAATAGAAACCATTTAATTTTCCTAAAAGAGGTGGAAATCAACATTTAACAAGGAAGAGATTGTTCTTAAACTATATGACGTGCATTGCTTAAAAATAAAAGTCTGGCTGAAGATATATTAAGATATACTATAGACAAAAGAAAAGGAAAAGAAAGCAGAGCTGATAATGTACAAAGAAGAACTTATAACAATATTATATTAAGTATGCCTCAATGTATTGATAAAAAACCTGAGAGGATTCTGTGATGAATTGTTATTGATTATTAACATATTAATGATAGAATATTAAATATATAAATTAGGCAATTTACAATAAAAAGGGAAACTGGTAGTCATGACTTGAGACAAAATACAAATCGTTCAATATTAAAAGCCTTTCTAAGTTGCTCATGCTTTTCTAGTGACCTGTTTAGCTACTGAGTGTAGGACAGGCTGTCCAGATTTTTGTTATGGATGAATATATATATTGAACAAGATCTCACAGTGACAAGTAGAGTAGAAATAGATCATAGACCAGATATTGCATTCCTCTTGGAAATATGACCCCTATTAAAAGGAAAAAAAAAACCAGATGTGATTGTAGCTGGGGGTGGAGGATGGGGTGAATTGTTCTTGGATTGATTAAGGATTACTACAAAAAGATAGTCTTAAAATTAAAGTGACTCTTCTTAACTTGAGTTGGCAAAAATAAGCTTTCTTCTATTGAGCAGCAATGTAAACTTGGGCCCACTAGGACCAGTTCAACTGACGCCCCCTTATCAACAGAGTAATTAAGAATTGTTTATCAGGAACTGAGAGTCAACTCATTGTTCAGTTCAGGCCAGTTGAAACCACCAACCCATAAACTGGGCCTGTGAAAATGCCTGATAGGTCATCCTTTTGATGTCAAGGGGCTGAAAACTCCACCCTTAGATCATGCTAACACCACCATTTTGTGAACATTCATCCTACGAACAGCCATGAAGCTTGACTGTACTTGCGCAGATCATCAATTACCCCACTTCTCCTTACCTCCAATCATACATCTCCATACTTCAGACCGTCCTGCTCTTTATCCTATAAATTTTGCCCCAAGCCCTGGATCAAGGAGACAGATTTGAGAGTGCTGTCTCCTGTCTCCTTGCAGGTCGACCTCTCAATAAAGCTTTTATCTTTTCTCAAAAGCTGATGCCATAGTAATTGGCTTTTTATGTGCCTCAGGCATGAGAACCCCATTTTTGTGCAGTAACAGCAAGGGATAGTGAAAAAAATAAAATAAATTTAAATTTAGTTAATTTCCATAAACTAGAGTGTCTTTTCAACTTTTGAGGAAGCCACTGAAAAATTTTGATTAAGCAGTCATCAGGGATAAATTTGTGTCCTAGACTGGGCACTCGAGACAACATAGAGAAGTGTTTCTCAAATTTTAATGAGTATATAAAGTGACTCATATTTATTAAAAGGCAAATATAGTGGGGCTAGAGTAGGGCCTAATATTCTGAATTTCTAATAGATTAAATTAACAAATAAGAGGAGAAAAGGTTTCAGTTACTTTACTGCATATATATTCACCAGCACAGGCAAATTCTATATATTTTAGAATATCACTCCAGTAAGAATAAAATTAATATATTGCATAGGAGACATTTTCTTTAGATTCAGATTGATCTATTATTAGAATAATAATGGAATCTTTTGACCCTATGTAACTATATATTCCAAACAGCTAGAAACTTTGTGTAGCAATTGTTTACCATTTCTCAAGATGTCTAATGCACCCTAGGACAAAATAGCTGCCTTCCAGTGATTTCCAATTTTTCCAATTTTCCAGCTAGTTGTCTGCCCACACAATGACAGATTACTGTTTCATACTCTCCACTTTCTGAACAGCTAAGCCAATAGTTTTCAATCTTTTTTCCTTCAGCAGCTCTCTCTTAAAGCACTTTATAGAGTGGTTCCTGAAGGGATTCCTCTTTAGTTAAATGGTTATACCATTCTCCCATCATCCAAAGTAATCAACGGAGAGATGGTGTTATTTTTCTTTACATTAGGGCAAGTTCTATTGTTTCCTTCATCTTGCAATCTGATCAAAAACACTGCTATAGTGATAATTTGGTTTAGCGTTTCAGAGAATTTGAGGACACAGAACTTCCATGTCTATTTGGTAAATGGTAATTACATATTACTGAAATATACAAATTCTGTGGACTCCTTAAAATATCAAAATAGAAATGTTGAATACTGTGTACAAACAAGAGTTTATTTCAGAGGAAAGTTGCTCAGCAATCAGGCTGACTAATGCAAATCCTGAATAGTTCCAAAAGCTGTTTGGGGATGAGTCAGAGCAGAGGAGTTATAAAGTGGGGGTGTTCCCCAAATAACAACGACCACCACTTGCTGATTTTTGGATCCACCAGTCTCAATCATGCCTCCAAATACTATCACCTGGAGATTCAACTCCTTTTCCTACTTCTAAGTAGAAGTATATTTGTTAGGTGATTCAATTCTCCCATGCAAATTTACAGAAGGCCTTATATAATGATTTACATTAAAGTTACATGATGTCAATTTCTCGACATTATCTTTTTGCTCAATGATAGCTTCTCAGAAAAATTTTTGATAAGATTTGTAATTTATTTAGTTTATTGGATGATCAAATTATCAATTGATCAATCAGTGTGTCTTCCTAATACTCTGTGAAGTGGATAGAGTAACAACCCATTTGAGTAAGGATTTGTATACAAAAACTAATATATTTTGGTCAAGTGACTTATTTAAGGTCAATGAGGAAACTACATTAACCTTTTGACTCTCAACGCACTGTCTTACATTATTTTTTAATTAAACATACCCATGGACAGATTATTTGTAACAAATAGTAACTCTTATTTGTCTGTTTAATTTTGTTTTTCAATCCCTTCTGATTATAAATTCATGTGAACAGAGACCTTGTTCACAGTTCATTTTTGGATTCCAACACCTAGTCAGTATCTTGTAAAGACACTCAAAGACAACATCATTGAATTATGAAATGAATGAATTCCTCATTTCATGATCTGAACCATGTAAAATATTTGGTAAATTTGAAAAATTAGTGATAACTGTGTAAAATGATTAAAATAAACGTGATAGAGGGCCATAATTTCCTCCTTGCCATCTACCTTAGCACTCATTTTTTCTTTTTGTTACTTATCTTCCCCCATCCCATGAACTGCAAAGTTTGCAAAAACAGTTTTCAGAAAATAGCATTCTGATGAACAACAGGACGCTGAGTAAGTGACACATAAACAGGAAATAAAACAAAACAAACAGCCACCAACCTCAAGTTTCAGTTAAAGTTGAAAATTTCTGCCAAACCAAAACCACCCATAGGCAACATTCCTCTCTCCTATAAAAAAAACCTGACCCTGCTTCAATATGGGAACCACCTAGTCTTAAGATGGCCCTATAGCTCATCAGCTGAAAAATCCTTTAACAAACTTTATTCAGTCATGTAAATCATTTTCTTTTGACAACATAACATATTAATTTTAGGCTTTCTTCATTTATCTTTTTTCTTCTTATTATTCATTCTGGTTTTTTAAACTTTTATTTCTTGCCTTGCTTTGCATGTATTTACTTTAGTATTTTTGTTTAATTTTTTTCTTCTACTTTGGAAATTATACATGCTATTCATTTTCTTTTAGTAGGCAATTGTAATATCCTAGCAAGCATTCTTAAGTTGAAATAGAAAGTTTATCAATGCACCCCAACAATACAATGACTTAGAGCTCTTTCATTACAATCACTTAAAAAAATTTGCATTGCTAATTTGTTTATTATTTATATTTTTGTTTTTTTACTTAATCCTACAAATTAGATCTTGTTAGTGTGGTTGTTTTTGTCCAATAAAATCAATGTTTCACATCATATTTTCTAATATTTTGGAATTTCCATCCAGTTAATTATCTTTCATCCTTTGAGAGTTAATACTCTTGGGCTGGCCCTGTGGCCTAGTGATTAAGTTCAGCATGCTTCACTTTGGCAGCCCAGGTTCACAGGTTCGGATCCTGGGTGCAGACCTACACCCCTCATCAGCCATGCTGTGGCAGTGACCCACATATAAAAAAATTAGAGGAAGATTGGCACAGATGTTAGCTCAGCGCTAATCTTTCTCCAGCAAAAAAAGAGGAGGATCGGCAATGGGTGTTAGCTCAGGGCTAATCTTCTTCAGCAAAAAAAAAAAGAAAGAAAGAAAAAGGTGATACTCTTGTGAGTAAATCCTCAATTTTTTGATTGACTAAGAATGTCTTTATTTTGCTCTGTTTTTGAATTACATTTACTTCCTTGACATATATATCTAGGTTAGCAGATATTTCTTGACCCTTTCAAGATATTTCACAATTTCTGGGCTTTCAAATTTTTCCTGATAAATCAGGGGAAAGTTAATTGATTTGCATCTTCTCTTTATTTTGAGTGATCTATATTTCATTTCAGGGTGTCTAGGTGTGGATTTCTTTAATCTATCTAGATATTTCTTCTGAATCAGTGTGTCTTTTTTTTTACTTCTGGAAACATCTCAGCCACTATGTGCTAGAATATTTCCCTCTTTGTTTTCTTAAAATCTTCAAATGAAATTCTGATTAAAATATATATAAAAACATCTTGTTCTGTTCCATCGTTGATGACATCTCCTTTATGCTTGTATCTCCTCATTTGGCCGCCTTTTGAATACATTTTTTTATATATATCTGCTGCCTACTTTACATCTGTTTAGCTGCTGCTGTATAACTCATCCATATTTCATTTGTTATTATAGTTTTTCACTTTGATATGTTCCACATATGTTTTCCATTTTATATGTTATTTCTTATCATAATTTCATACTGTGTAAGAGTTAAATAACAACTGGAGTAAGGACACTCTGTCCTTATCTGTGGGGATGCCTGCATGTCTGACTTTGGCTCTTGGCCAAGATAAAGGTAGTAGAATATATTATGTGCTAAATGAAGTCTAATATTATAGATCAAACTGATTATCAAAAAAACTGGATGTAGAGAATATGGAAATATAAAGAGTGCATGGATAGTATTTTAAACTAGATCTCTCAATTTTAAGAGATTACGAGACAGATAAAAATAATTGTATTCATAAATAACTGTATTAATAAAAAAATGTATTTGGTTGAAACAGAATATTAAATTAACAGACGTAAAACATTAAATATAAACATAGAATGTTAAATGTATCTGTTTTAGCAATCTGTGTATACACATCTTTTCAGGACTCCATAACATATTTTTTAATGACTATATTCTAGTTGTGTGTCACTTGAAAATTACTGATTTTTTCTAGAAATAATGTGCTTCATAAAAATATAAGTTTAAGACATTTTTCAGCCCTAAAATTCTTAATTTCTATAGCACTGTATTGCATGGAAAGGCATTAATTTTTTAACTTATCTGAGACTTTTCAAAAGTCAATGATTTGGATAAGTTATAAAAGATAAACCCTTTGGATTAAACATAAAAAGTTTTCTTATTTTCCAATTATGCTAATGATCAATTATTTATAATACAGTGATACATGTTCTATTTATTACTAATTACCTTTATCTTAATTTTTCCTTATTCATGTTGGAATATCTCCTGACTGCAGTTTGCCAAAAGTTGACATGATGGACCTATACGTTTTTAGTGTCATATGCCTGAAAGTGCAAAATACCTGTATTTTTATTTCAGACAACTTGACTAAAATTTGGGCAAATGTTTTATATCCATGAACTTAATTTGCAAAATGCAGGCATAGTGTTAAACAAATTTATAACATGTATAAAAATCATGGGCAGGCATATGAACATTCCTTCTTTGCTACTTATGAAAAAATAACAGACTATTCAATTATTTTGTGATATTCTACTACATACATGACGAAAGGCTCATGACTGTCTCTTAAGCTTAAAGAGTCTGTACTAATATAAAAGCAAGAGAAAGTGATAGAGAGAAAAGAATAGAGAGAAAGAATACTAACTTCAAGAGCTAGAATATGTAAATTGTCCTTCTTGTCTATAGTTTTAGAACATTCAGCATATCTTTACAATCAATATATGTAATTACATGTACCATTGGGATACAAATAAATGTAAGGGTAATATTTACAATTCCTTTACGATAGCTTAAAAAATGTTATTGCAGTTTTTGTTGTATATTAACTTAAAGGAATGAAATTATTATCCATTATAATTCTGGTTGTAACATAGCTCAAGGATTTTAAACATATGCTGAAAAACCCATAGGAGAAAATGCAAATGGAACTCATGTCTTACAAGCAAATTTCTAATGGAAAAGCTCATCTTGTGAAATGTAAATTTGAATCATTGCAAAATTTAGGCCTATGAAAATGTTTTCCCCAAACACAATCTTTTCTTATTGGATTGGAGTTTCACTGTCGTATAGCATTTCTGACAGCCTCTTTTTAGCAAACAGGTAGAATTAGGGGAGTTAACTATTATAGCTAACTTACGAGTATAAATGATTTTCCCTTATAACTCCATAATCAAGAATTATATCTCCTTATCAGCCTGTGTATTATATCAACGCCGTGTATTGTATCACCTTTGACTTTTGAAATCTATTTTAAAATAAAAAAAAAGGAAGTGAAATTGTGTTTCCACTGACACATCTACTTCCTTTTTAACTTTTAAAAGTGCTTTTTATAATATTTCCTCATAATATTTATACAGTTTATAGTACATTCAACAAATATGTTTTGATTTCTTTTAGGTTTTGTGTATAAAAGAGCTAAAACTCCAGACAAATGTATTTTATTTGGAAATTTAGTTGACACATTAATAAATACTTACATAATACCAGACAAGATTATAATGCGCACCAATGTGACTTTTTAGCACAGCATAAAGGAATTTTAAACACCTCTGAATAGTTGGAAAAAAATTATGAAGTAAAATTATGTAATATTTGTGTGAATAATTATCAAGACCAGAAGTTCACAGCTCTTCTTGACATACTATTGGTAGAAAACAGCCCATATTTCTTTTTGAAGAAAAAGTTCGGGGGTCAGCCCCGTGGCGTAGCAGTTAAGTGCACGTGCTCCGCTGCTGGTGGCTGGAGTTCGGATCCCTAACGCCCACAGAGGCATCGCTTGTCAAGCCACGCTGTGGCGGTGTCCCACATAAAGTGGAGGAAGATCTGCAAGGATGTTAGCCCAGGGCCAGTCTTCCTCAGCAAATGAGGAGGATTGGCATGGATGTTAGCTCAGGGCTGATCCTCTTCACAAAAAAAAAAAGTTCAGTCATAGGACATCAGGAAAAAAGAAGAAGAAAAACTATTGGTCATTTTAATATCTTTTGAGAACTTTTCAAAATTGCAGTATATTTAAAAGTTTGTCTTAATTCTTAGGAATCATTTTTATACTAATAGAGTTATTGCCAGAGTCTCCGTGAATTAAAAGAAAGTCAAAGATAAATAATTTTTGAGATTTAAAAATATTTAAAAATTATCATGTATACTTTTATTGCTATCTCTCTTTCTCTCTTTTAGATCATCTTTACTTACGAACATTTCTAAGAGCAAGCTATGTATTAACCTAATGTCATTATTATTATTTTTTAATATTTCAATTATTCTCTGTTTTGTATTTTAACACATGCATTATATTGTATATTATATTATATTTTAAAATGTGTGTTACTAATAATCTACTCTGTCAAGGATGTCATTACTTGCTCACTTACTCAAGCCAGAAATTTAGAATCCATTCTTGATTTTTCACTTTCCTATGGGCCTATATCTAATCCGTTTCAAGTCTATCGAATAATCTCCTAAATAATATACAACATGCCTACTTTTCTCTATCTCTGCTACCACCAGCTTAACTCACAAGAGGGAGAAAATGATGATTCTTGGGTTCCTGGCTTTTTTAACTGGAAATGATGACAACGTTACTTAAATGAGAAAACTCGGGGAAGGTTAATAACTGATATCTGAGGAAAATCAATCTCCAAAAATATTCTCCCTGCTTCCACCTCCCCTGCCCCTTATTCATTCTCTTTCCAGCAGATCCTACTGTGGTGGAAATTTGGCCATGTCACTTCTCTTTTTCAAATCATTCAGTGGATCCCCCTGTCACTTAGAATGCAATCAAACTCTTCATCTCAGTCTACAAGACCATGCACAATTTGATCTATTTGTATCTCTTCATTTTCATTGAATCACTATCTCATGTTGGTGGGGCAAAACTGCTCTTAATTCCCCAAATATATCAAGCTTTATCCAATTTCAGGAATTGTGAACATGCTTTTTTTTACTTGCACGTGTTCCTCAAAGTCTTTTCTTCATCTTCTCTTTGCTAATTCCTCATAATTCAGGTTTCTGCTTAAATGGCACTGCCTCAGTGAAGCCTTCTTTATTCATTCTAAGTGAGTCTCGAAAATAAGTAGAGAATTTATTTTCTGAGGGCATTTTTTTGTTTTCTGCAAACCATTTTTTTTCAATTGGAAACAATTTTAGTTTTGTCTATGTTTATTTTCTCTAAGTCCAATAAGATGGTGTGATTCCTCTCTTCCCACAATTGTATGTGTGATGCCAGCCCGGTAGGGGGAAGGTATTCTTTGAATATTTGCTAATGAATGAATACAAATATTTAGTGAATTAGTGGCTGCCTTTTGACAGAGTGCCTTAATTACAATCTGCTCTTGGTTTGTACTCCTCTAAAATTTTCATTTAAATTACAGCTTGAGGTATTTCTGCTTTTATTATTTTTCTTGTAAAAAAGAACCTTCATAAATTACTTAACATATAATTGTATGAAGATAAAGATTTCAGTTTTGTCCTAAGAGTATTATGTATAAAAGCTATTTTATATATCAAAATAAATATTTTCACTTACAACGTGAACTTTTATGGTAATATGAGGAAATGTTTTTATGACTTTCAATGCAAGAAACAATAGTTAACTTGCTCTTTTTGGGAAACAAGATTTTCATCTCTTTTGGATTTTACTGTTTTCTGCAAATAATATTTTTTCCAGATATACAGACTGTGGTCCATTTGGTAAGGTTTTCTTTTCCTATTGTTTTGTTCAGACTCATCTGTACAAAAACACATATTTTGCTCATGTTTCAAGGGGAAGGCCATTTTGTAGACATCATCATATTGATTTTTTTTCTTTAGAACTCAGCTATCAATATGATTCCTAGTGTATCACCAATTTCCTTTTCTAAGCATCACCTTGATCTTACTAGATTTTTCCACTTATGTGGCATAAAAAGTGAATGTCAAATCACTTGTATTGTTAAAAGTGATCAGGAGACAGCAATTTAGATATCTAAATGTTAACTTCATTGGAAATAGATTTTTAGTGTGGATAATTAGTAATTGCCTTCCATATGGATGCTAAACATTGATTAAGAAAAGTTAGCTTGAAGATAAATCTGTATATCTTTGAAATTCTTTGGATGTTGAACAAGATAACTAACGTCTATTTATCCTTCTGATAGTAGTTCAAATAAAATTCCCAGAAAAACCTAATTTAAATCCTCTTACTGAGTTCAGTGACCAGGTTATTAGCCCTGCCTTTTCCCTTCATAATACGTGTAATAATAATTCTATAATATTATCTAATATCTAGTCTATATCCAACTTTTTCCAGTTATTTAAAATTGTCCTTTATAGATAGTTTTTTAAAAAGTACCAAATCAATTTCACTCTTCAAATTTGGTTGTTAGGTCATTATATCTTTTTGTGTCTTTATCCAAACAATCTTACCACCATTTTAACCAATATTGACTTTTTGAGAGTTCATATCAGTTGTTGTTATTGTGTATCAGAATATTCTATATCCTGAATTTGTTTGATCGTTTCCTATTAGTGTCAAGTAACTTGTCCCTATATTGGCTGACTTTGCACTGTGGATGTTAGGTTTAGAGGTTTCATTACTTTTAGGTTAAACATTTTTGCAAGAATGCTTCATAAGTGATGTATTCTTTACCACATCAGAAGGCACATGTCAGGTTGTCCCATAATCACTGATGCTGTTACATTTGTGGTTCAAATATAAACTTACAATTTTCTTTTGCAATCTGTAAGTAATCTGTAGGATAATGCTTTGAATTTACGTCAATCTGGTGTTTATTCATTATATTTTCGGAGTTCCAGATCTACTACGTAATTATGCCACCTGAATTAAAATTATTAAATTAACTGGTTTGATAGAGCAGAATTTACAGCCAGGGCTCTTTCACTTGCCAACACCTCTAACCAAACTCTCCCATTAGGCTAAATAAAGACTTTTGGGGCCATACAGTAGGTATCAAAGGCTCAAAGGAGGATCTCTAGGAAGCAGGGCAGCTCAAGGGTCTCGGTGACTATAATGGAGACGACTCCACCATAACTAAGGCTCTCCTCACATCTACTTTCATATGGGTGCAGCATCATTCTCTCCTATTGCAGATGAGTTTATTTCTCCTTCCTTAAGAGAAAAACTCACCTGTACCAAAGCAGAAGAGGATGGCACAGGGGGAATGTGTTCCTTTTCTTTCTCAGCCTCACCATTAAAACTATAAAGAATAAATCTGATTAATCTGCCTTGGACCTGATATAGCTACAGAGATTTGCTCAGTCTGGGTCTTATAGGAGCAGGTGATAGTGGTGCTGGGTCAAGCTGAGAATCACGGGTCTATGGCCATTATTAGAAATTGGGCATAGAATTGTCACGAGCTAGGTAGTTACTTCAATTTGGGTCTACTAGAAGTGCAAAGAGTGCCATTTTACGTGGCCGTAAAGTTCAAAAAGAGAAGAAAGTTTGACCATGGAAACAATGATTTTTTTTTTATCAGAACTTGAGCTCAATTATCCCTTTTATATCTTTTACTATACTAAGAAATTTTTTTTTCTCAAGTAATAACTGACTAAAGGTTCATTAACTACTGAAAAGTCTTCAGTGACTGGTTCAATATGTAAAAAGGGCATATGGACTCACTAACTGAAAGGAAAGTTACTTTATTTTATTTTTGGAACTAGCTATAGTTAGAGAGTTTTTTGAGTGACTCACTTTTTGTAATACAATTTTAAGTACGTTTTTACAGACTATAACAATTTATATTTCTATCTCATTAAACCATTGAAGAGCCTACTCGTTTAGTCACTAAATTAATTATATACAACCTAGCATTAATACATTTAGTCAATGACCTTTGACCAAAAAAATACTCTAGCATATATTCCGTGAAGTTCCTTACCAAAATAAATAGTCTCCTGTAAATAACACAGAAATGAAATCGTGATTAAATAAAACATCTGTATTTCTTCTAATTTGGGAAAATCAAAACAATTCTTAATTCCCTTATCATTTATTTCAACATTATTAGTAATTATAGATATATTTGAAATTTTTGCTGTGTTTTTAAGAAAGATGTACTTCTATTATAAATTATTGAAATAAGATGTGTCAATTTATTCTGTGGAATATATTTGCTTCATCAAGTCATTTTGAAAATAATTATTTCCTTAAAAATGATTGGTAGAAAAAAAAATATATATATTTTTTTTTGTGAGGAAGATTAGCCCTGAGCTGACATCTGATGCCAATCCTCCTCTTTTTGCTGAGGAAGACTGGCCCTGGGCTAACATCCATGCCCATCTTTCCTCTACTTTATATGTGGGACACCTGCCACAGCATAGCTTGATAAGCTGTGCATATGTCCGTGCCCGGGATCCAAACCTGTGAACCCCGGGCCGCTGAAGCAGAGGGAACGAACTTAACCACTACACAACCTGGGCCAGCCCCCAGTAGACAAAAAATATTTAAAAGCTAAATAATTTGAAATAAAAATTTTAATTGCAGAAGCAAAATAAAAATAGTTTTAACTATAGTCAGTTTTACTATAATACCTGTTTTGAAAATGTGAATTTTTTCCAATGAGATGGATAGATTTGGGACAATTGGAGCATAATGGAGAGAGGGTTCGCTCATGTGAGATTTTGACCTAAATCAGTACTAGGATAGTACAGGAAAATGCACCCAGCTGAATCAGGTACATAGGAATACATAAAATACAAACAAGGATACACCTCAGATATCTACCAGCTACCTCAGTTAACTGCGTGTCATGAGCCATGTCCATCCACATCTGGTGTTACAACTTTCTACGCAATTACAGATAACTTTCCTTTCACGACTTCATAACTCACGGGCCATCACCCCTCCAACAATTACTTCCACAAGCAAATTTCAGGTATTTTTCAAGATTAAGTGCATCATTTAATGTGTTATTTATGTATTTAAACATTTACTATGTGCACAACTGTGCTACCATTTTTATTATGGTCTTATCTTCTTGTCTCCACATGTCACTGACGAAGTTTGTGTGTTGTGTCCCTATCCCCATTCTTCCCATAAGCCCGTGGTTTTTATTGCACACTTTTGCATGGCAGAGCGATTTTTAGCAGCATATGTATTGCATTAGAGCAGAACTGATTGCTAAGTGGGTTTTTTGATAAATTTTGTGACCAAAATAACGAAAAATCAAGAAAATTTCTGAGGAGTTTTGGTAATTGAATGTTACTATACAGAATTTGATTTTATGTACTCTTTGAAAGTAATTAAAATGAAGTTTATAAAGACAGTAATCAGAAATTGTGCATAGGCCTGTCTTGAGTTTACTTAGACAAATATTCATGCTATATTAGAATTAATTTCGATAAAACATGATTTATGTATATTAATTATAAACCAAAGATCCTCTTGGCAAATGGTAGGATATTTTTATCACTGTTGTTAATTCATTAAAAAACTTTTAATGTTAAGTTTGAGTACTAATTGTGGAAGGATTTATAAAATGTGCTGTATTACCTCTGAAAATAGAAAATGTCTCAAAAAGAATAAAATAGTAGCTTTCATACTTATATAATTTACACATTATAAGTAATTTTTATTTTAAGATTAAAATAGTGATTTAAATCTATTTGTATCTACCTAAATTTATTCAGGTATGCGGTAAAATGTAATCAAAAAGTTTCATGTCAAAATGTCTGAAAATCCACATTACTTCTTTTATAACTGACAACTCTTAGGAAAGTCAATTAACTCTTTTAAACCTCATATTTTTCATTAAAAATAAAAAGCATAAAATTTATCATGAATTTAATGAGAAAATTTATATGAAATAGAGCTAACTACCATACTTACAACAAAACATATGTACAAACTATATTCTTTTCCCTCACTCCTTCTTTCTTATCCTAAATATCACATATTAAGTGAGAAAAATCATTGAGTAAGAGTTTAACAAAAGTTTTTTCATGAGTTATCATGAAAAGGGCCAGAAAAGAGCTTGGCAGTAGATAAAACATCTGAATTAAAAAAATGAAAATATCAACTGAACATCTAAAGATCATACTAAACTCGCATACACTGCTGGTGAGAGTGCAAACTGGTGCAGCCACTATGGAAAACAGTATGGAGATTCCTCAAAAAATCAAGGATAGAACTACCATATGATCCAGCTATTCCACTGCTGGGTATTTATCCAAAGAACTTGAAAACACCAATTTGTATAGGTACATGCACCCCTGTGTTCATTGCAGCGTTATTCACAATAGCCAAGACTTGGAAGCAACCTAAGTGCCCATCAAGGGACGAATGGATAAAGAAGCTGTGGTATATATACACAATGGAATACTACTCAGCCATAAGAAACGATGAAATCCAGCCATTTGTGACAACATGGATGGACATTGAGGGTATAATGCAAAGTGAAATAAGTCAGAGGGAGAAGGTCAAATACGGTATGATTTCCTTCATTAAGTAGTAGATAATAACAACAATAAACAAACACATAGGGACAGAGATTGGGTTGGTGGTTACCAGAGGGGAAGGGGGGGAGGGAGGAGGGTGAAAGGGATAATTCGGCACATGTGTGTGGTGATGGGTTGTAATTAGTATTTTGGTGGTGAACATGATGTAATCTATGCACAAATAGAAGTATAATGATGTACACCTGAAATTTTTACAATGTTATAAACCAACGTTACTGCAATAAACAAAAAATTAAAAAAATAAATAAAAAAATAAAAAAAATAAAGATCATACTAAATATTTGCAGCTATAATACAGTTTTTACTTGGATCTTAGTATGTAAAGAATAATTGACTTGATTCTTATGGTCTTTTTCAGTTATCCGACATGTTATTGAAATCCTCATGTGCTCCCTGAGGTATTGGTTCTCAAGTATGATGGTCCCAGCTTCCTCTTTTGGAAATTCTTGTTGTGTTTCACTTGTCAAAATGATTGGAGGGCACTAATAGCATTTCACACATGGGGCCAAAAATGCCAGATGTCCTGCAATCTTACACTGCAAAAAGTGCTCCCCATCAAATGCCCCAATGAATATCCACATATGTGACAATCTGTAATTATTTAGTCATGAAACTAAATCTTTTACATATAAACACATTGGAATGGTTTAACATAAAATAAAACTTCCAAGAATGCAACCACCTTGTATATTAAAGGGAAAATATGACCTTTTTATTCTTATGTTGCAATGGCAAAACTACTGATGTTATTAGAGTCACAAATAGAATACTGTAGCAAGCTACATTATTACATCTATATCTTGTCACATCCAAGATGATATTTAAATATATAATTATTTAGTCCTCCTTTTAAAACATCAGATAAAGAGAAAAGGTGTCAATAAATTTCATTTGCGTATTTCAAATTGGGCATTCCAGCATAATCAGAAATGTACTGTTTCCAATGTGCCCACCAAATTTTGTTTTCCTATTGAAATAATGAAACTCAGAATGCAGAGACTATTTAATAAAATTGATATATATGTATGTATTTATATGCACACATATATATATATACATATATAATGTAATCAATATATATTTATTTTTTGAAATTTATAAGCATAGTTTGAAAGCTAAATACTGCCACTAAAATGTTTACAATATGTTTTAATATTTTAGTCAGAATGGGAAAGGAGGCACAAGATATGTTATTTCCTCCTTGTGATTAAAGGTGCAAAAGGCAAGTCTTATTTACATTAGGATAAGCAAGTGATACACTTTTAATTTGAATGACATGTCCTGGAAGGCACCTGGATCTTAATAGGGTTTATTACAGACCTTCTAGCATGCAAGTATCTTTACAAGGTCTCTAGCACTGTAGCCACTTTGATTAGAGCAGGCTGAAACTGAAAAAGACTTCCTCCTTGACCAAACTTCAGTCAGGCTCCTCTGGGCCTTCTTCTCAAGTCCAATTTTAGCAAAGAGTCCTGGTGAGCCAGCTTACCTAGAATCCCCTCACCCTTGATATCTGATCACCTTTGCCTGTCTTTAGCAAAAATCCATTTCAACAAGAATGCTGCTACTTTTGATGTCTAATCAGTTTCCTTCCACTAGCCCCTCACTCTGTTCTGCTCTTCGGCTATACATCCCCAGCTGTCTTTGCTGTACTGGAGTTGAGTTCAATCTCTCTCCTCTATTGCAATAATCTCTCCCATATTAAAATAGTTCTGAATAAAGTCTTCCTTGCTGTTTCTAACAAGTGTCCCATGTAATTTTTTTCCCCCTGAGGAAGATTCTCTCTGAGCTAACATCAGTGCTAATCTTCCTCTATTGTTTAGTATGTGGGCCGCCAGCACAGCATGGCCACTAACAGAGCAGCCTAGGCCCATGCCTGAGAACTGAACCTGGGCCACCAAAGTGGAGCGTGCTGAACTTAACCACTAGACCACCGAGATGTCTCTTTAACAAAACTTAAGTGTCTTTATGTGGGGAGAAGAGGAAAGACAACAAAATGTAAAGTCATTCAAACCATAAAAACCCTGAAGAGGATTATCATGTTGGGATATAAAATGCTGAAGGTGAGTGTGGCATGTGAATAAAAACATGTGTGTAATTTGAAACTTTTATCAAGAAAAGTTAATTTCCCAGATGTCTTAAAATTATTGAACAGCTTGGTAATGACTCTTCTTTTAGCACAGAGATTTATTTTCTGGAGTAGCTTGTCCAGTAGAAGCAGGATAAGGTGGACATGTTGAGCAGAAATTTGGTTTATATAGACTAGAAGCTCAGATACAAAGCTTAGAGATCTAAAGTGATAATCACTGACACAAAATGTTCATGAAGAGACAGCCCTGACGGCCTACCAGTTAAAGTTAGGCATGCTTTCCTTTGGCAGCCCAGGTTTGGTTCCTGGGTGTGGAACCACACCACTCACCTATTAGAA